>NC_049174.1:15139404-16339404 GCF_009769625.2 Cygnus olor | reverse complement strand
GCCACTTGACTTCCACACCATCTTTGTTCAACTCAGCCATGAAGATGACATCTGCACCAGGAGCTTCATAGATATCTTGTGGTGGTCGGATAATCTCAACAGGGATTTCTGAAATAAACATCAATTCATTTGGTTGTATTAGTGTGTCATTTCTACTATCACTAAATAATGAACAAATTAATCCTATTTAATTTTATACATACCTTCAACAAAAAGTCTTGCCCTAGATTTCCTGTCATCCACTCCACAGGAATATTCACACTCATCATCTAGTCTACAGTCTTTTATGATTAATCTGTGCAGGTTTCCATCCTTTTCAAACTGATATCTTTATGGGGAGAAAATAAGTAAGCAGCATTATAATACCCAGATAAAGATACAAAGTAAAGCAAATGTGTTTAGCATATTAACAAGCATAATAAAATGTGCATACTTTTTGCCTTCTTTGATTTCTCTGCCATTTCTGTACCATCTCACACTAGCTTTCTCCTTGGAAAGTTGGCAGGTGAAGACAGCATCATCAAATTCAGTGACTGTCTGGTCCCGGAGATGTTCAATGAAGTCTGCTGGTGCTTCTGTGATGAGAAGTTCTGCAACAGATTTGTCTTGTCCAGCAGTTACAGTGTATTCACCTTCATCTATAAAGCCACAGTCTTTAATGATGAGCGAGTGTTTGTATTTATCTATTTTATACAAAATGCGCTTGTTGAATGTGATCTCTTCACCATTCTTTGTCCATTTGAGAGTTGCATTAAGGCGATTGACTTTGCACCAGAATGTGACAGTCTTCTTTTCCATGGTCTCAATATCTTCAAGGGGCTCAACAATTCTGAGATCCTCCTCTGTTAAGACAAAAAATAAAATGTGATTAATTTACATCCTCATTATCCTTATGTGAAATTGAATACAGGATGATTAAACAGCTTAAATACAGTGGAAGCTATTTACCTAATACTGTTAATGCAGCAGAGCTCTTGACTTGTTCTCCTCTCTGGTTTGATAGTGAGATAGTATAGGTAGCTTGATCTTTCAACTGTGCATCCCTGATTCTGAGAGTGTAAACTAAATTCTTCTGGACAATAATATATTTTGCACTATCAAATATTGCTTCATCATTTTTGTACCATTTCTCTTTGGCACCTTCTTTATTGACTTCACAGTTGAAGATAATTTCTTGACCCTCATTAACTTCTTGGTCTTTAAGGGGAGTTATAATCCTGAGTTTTTCTGAAATTCAGAAAACAGAAGAAATATGACATCATGTAGTAGAAGGAATACAGTAAAATATGTACCTGTACATTGATAAAATAAAGCTTACCAATCACTGTTAAGCGTGCTGTAGCTTTAGCTTCACCAACCATGACAGTATACTTTCCTGCATCTCCTAGAGTAGAGTCTTTTATCACAAGCATCCTCTTTTTGCCATCTGAAATTATGTCATACTTATCACCAGGCTCCAGAACTGTGTCACCCCAAAGCCACTGTACTGTAATTGCCTCTTTGGATACTGAACACACAAATTCAGCTTTGTCTCCTTCAAGAACCTCAAGATTTTGTGGTCTGGTAAGAAATTCTGCTGCAAGTTCTGAAAGAAAATATTTTTGTAGGTAAACATTTTACTTTCTATTTATGAAGAGAATAAACCAAATTGTGTGTTCTTATTGACCTTTTTTTTTCAGAAAACGAAGACACAAAAGTAACTCTCTTACCATGTACAGTAAGTTTTCCTGTTGTACTAGAGCTTGGGAGCTTGCAAGTGTATTTGCTAGCATCCTCAGGATGAGCATTACGTATGACAAGAATTCGCTTTCTACCATCAGAAATGTATTCAAATCTACCACCATCAGGCACTTCCTCATCTCCTTTAAACCAAGTAACTTCAGCATTAGGCTTTGAGATTTCACAGATCAATTTCACAGTGTCATTTTCATTTACTTCAAGATCAGGAAGATTTTTTGTGAAAACAGCCTCTTCCTCTGCAACAAGAATTTGGAAAAAAACAATTAAAACCTTTCATCAAAATAAGATTTTTTCTTCTTCATATATTAGATTATTAAAAAGGTGTGTTCACCTAACACTGTAAGTAGGCCAGAAGTTCGAGCTGTTTTTGCTTCACAGGCATATTCAGCTTCATCATCAAGGACACATTTACTGATAACAAGAATGTGTTCTGTGCCTCTGGAAATTATATCATATTTCTTGCCTTTTCTAATTTCAATGCCATCCTTAAACCACTTCACCTGTTTTAGAACAAATTGACATGCTTATTAACATTTATACACTTACAATAGATTTCAGTTGTGTGCTGTTTTGCAACACTATGAAGTTGTGAATTAAAAACAAAACAAAACAAAAACCCCAACAACCTGTAGTAAAAGGAATTACTCAGATTAAGAAATATTATTATTAACCTTAACACCTGGACGAGAAATTTCACATTCAAACCGAGCAGATTCTTTTTCTTTTACTTCAAGGTCAGTTAGTGGTCTCAGGAACTCAACACGAATTGCTACAAAAAAGAAAGAAAAAAAAAGAAGAAGACATATTGCTGCACTTGATATCATTATTTATTGCTAGTCATATACACCAGTACATAGTGTCTATATGCATAGACAATAGTACATAGTGTCTCTAGTACTTATTTTCTAGAAATTTATAAATGACTCACGTTCTACATTGAGAAAACATGATGTCTTAAAATCTTTAGCATCACAGGTGTATGTTTTTGCGTCATCCAGTGTACAGCCGTGGATAATGAGTTTTCTGACCCTGCCATCAGAAATGATATCATACTTCTTTGTTTTGTGAATTTCTTCTCCATTTTTGAACCATTTCACTTTTGCATTTTCCCTGGAAACTTCACATTCCAGTACTGCAGTGGCCTCCTCTTCAACAGTCTGGTCCTCAAGTGGTTTAGTAAATTCAACTGGAGGTTCTGAAAGGAGGAGACAGATTTTTGATAGAAAAGATCCAAATTTTATCCGGCCTTCTGCTAATACAGAACTCTCCCATGTGGTTTACTAACTTTTTCTTTGACTGAATAATTAACAACGCTCTTAGACTTCTCTACTAAAGTTTTTTATTATTTTAATCCCTAATAATATTCAGTTAATTCAGCCAATTTCCTCATTTTCAGCCTACTGTAAAATAGTTTCAATGATCTCCTTGTCCAAGAGGATTTTACTCACAAATCATTATCACAAAGCCTTGCAACTCAGTTTCTTTAGCCACACTACAGCCATGTGAGCTCAGTGACTCTGAAGTTCTATCCTGAACTTTAGGAACTTTTTTCTTCTTTGAATAGCTAAATTAGAAGCGTGTGCAGTTTTTTTTTTTGACTTCTTAGCTTCACATAGCTAAGAAATCTAGCCAATATTGTATCACTTGACTGGTGTCATAGTTGTACTCTCAGGTTTCTAGATACTCTAATGCAAGAATCAGAAGCAAGCCGTGAGGAGATATAATGGCCAGTATTCATGGGTCATGTTGAGGCCAGTTGAATGTTCAAATCTTCAGTGAAGCCCTGGAAACCTTAATTCAACTCCCACATCTGACATGTTTCCAGTATTCCTTTGTTTCCCCAGCCCTTCTGTGAAGCATAAACATTTTAACTAAGTGGATATTTTAATCATGAAAGTTGTCTACCAGTCCAGTATTGCATGTATGAACCTCCTAATCTGATATATGGTGTACATATAACATATACATATTATGTCCTTTTGCAGGGTGAATCATGAACAGACTATTAATAGGGACTATGGTATAATTAAAACGACTGACTTACCTTTCACAAAAAGATTTGCTTGAGTTCTGAAATCTTTTGCAGTCAGTGAAACTTCTCCTGCATCTGTTAACTTGACATCTCTAAGAGTAAGCGTGTGAACTCTCCCTTCAGCACGTGTGACAACCTTACAAAGTACATAAAAAAAATACTTGCGTAAATATCTAGAACAAATATTTGAGGAATATTTAACGGAATAGTTAATTGTTATTTATTACTACCTGTGGAGTTTTTTTGTTTACTTTTATATGAAGTTTGGACTATTTCCTTTTGTATACACTAGATATATCTCAAGGTACAAATGTCGTGAGGATTTTGAGAATCATTTCTGTTTTTTTCTTTCACTTATGAGAAATTGGAATTTTATGCTACCACACATTTTACTTCTGTCTTTATATTAGAAAACCTGAGTTTACTATCAAAATTCAGAATGAACCTTGAGATCACGTTCATTTTGAACATGTACTAATAAATGCCAAATTAAGTAGTTTATAAGTTTATAACTTTATGGGAAAATTTATTATTCCTGTCTACATCAAAGTAAAAACTTTTAGAGAAATTTAAAGGGGTTTGGCACCCTCCCCATATTCCCTTTTTCAAATACTAAATTGACTTTCTATTATTAAGTTTTGGTAGAAAGTTCTGCCTAAAAGAACATTTCAATTTTTGTTTGTTTGTTTGTTTGCTTTTTTGCATGATTAAAATACATGATTCTTTGCAATCATGCGTTTTAACAGGGTACTCCTACATAAACACCACTTCATAACATTTCAGCTGAAGACAAATGACAGTTTTGAGTGTGTATGTAAGCTGAAGGAAATTTTTTTTTTCATGTAATGCAAATGACAACACAGATAAGAACAAAATAATATTTCATCATACAGAACTACTGAACTTGTAGTATCTTGTGAGGCAGTAATAACTAACAAGTCACTGTAGTGATTAATAGCTTTCCATATTTTTATAGCTAGACTGAGAAGTGATTACCTTGATTTATTAAATGTCTCTTCTGTTGATTTTCAGTTTTGCCTATCTATCTTTAAACATAGTAATGGGGTTGCTACTTCTTTGATGATTTTTTTTCTGATTTCTATATTCTATTTTTTGTAGGAAATAGTTTTAATTTAAGCAAATTTGGTGAAGCTTTGAAAGATCTATTTTCCAAAACTGAAAACAAACTGTTAAAATTATATCTTAAGGTAAAAAATATGTACTGAAGTATTGTTAGCCACATTATTACAGGTTCTTAAACTTTGCTACGTCATATGATGCCTTTAAAGTTTGCTTTGTATGAGGTTTACAACTGATACTTTCATTTGCATTACTTCCCTTAGGGCTAATATGTAAAAAACAAACAAACAAACAAACACGAAATAAGTCTTAAAACCAGTCATATCATTTTTTTATTTTAGCTTTTTACAGTATCTCCTCTCCCATTAACTTCAAATATTAAATTGGCTGCATTCCACACTACTCAGATCTCAAAGCTAAGAGTCAGCACTTGATGAAGGGTTAAAAATAGTTAGTGAGAAGTGCTTGACAAGCAAACCTGCTTAGAAAGTTATCTGGAGAGCCAGAACAAATGCCTGAAATGGAATTCGAATCCTCTTAATCCCCTTATATGCAGAATTGGACTGCAACTCAGCATTCAGGAGAAAAAAAGCATTTCCTGATAGAACCTTTCAAAACCCCCTCACTGTTACTGAAATTAATCTGAGAAAAAAAAAATCATTCAGTATCTCTGTAGCTCAGTCTCCCACAGAATCAGGCACTTAAGTCATAGTTTCCCGTTGTACAATAAAAACTTATAGTATTCCAGATCCTCCAACTTCTCCAGGGGAAAAAAAAAAAAGAAAGCCATGTCTGATTCAGTGAGGATTTACCATTTTTTCCATTCAACACAGTAGCACTATTACATTCTTGTGACTTAGTAATTATACTGGCAGAAAGTAAATGAGAAATAATATGGAGAAGAAGAGTGAAAGAGAGGAAGGAGTAGCAAACATGAGGGAAAATAAAGTTTAGTCTCCTTACCTTATCACTGGGCTCCAGTTTCTTTCCTTGCAAGAACCACTCTACTGGGATTCCTTCATAAGAGAGTTCGCAGTCAAAGGTTGCTGATTCCCCAGCTGTCACTGTTACATCCTTGAGGGGTCTCAGCAAGCCTATTACTCGAGCTTGGTAAGAAGACAACATTATTTTCAGATTAGTCACTTGTACCCAAGAGAGAACCACTGTCCTTATGTACTAATCTCCATGGTGGCTTCCCTCAAGAGAGACAGACATCGCAGTGCTGCTTGTTTAATTCCCTAAATAGAAGGGGCCACCCTGGGGCTTTAGGGGGAGGGCTAGTGACCGAAAATTTCCTATTTGCAGAGTGCGTTTCTTTAAATTGAACAAGGTCAGCAGGAAAGTTGCTGTGCATCTGTCTCTCTGCCAAGCCCTGCATGCCTCTTGTTAGATAAGGCATGTGTTTTCCAAAATAGCGAGGGCTAGGATTGGAGTGGGAAACAAGTGGTCTTCAACCATGTGGTCTGTCCCTGTCCATCACATTCTTAACCCTATCCCCAGATATCACTGTGATCCCATCCTCTCAGGTTAACATGATATTTCAATGCTGTAAAGCCTCTGCTTATGATACTTTGATTTCATAACTGCATATGATGCCAGACCATGAAGAAGCATTCAAGGCCATCTCCTTACTTTTTCTTTTCCTATATGAATAAACTACATAAATTACAAATAAATAAATAAGTAAATGGAGAAAGAAAGAACATTCCTTAACTTAAAGAGGTGAAGACAGCTTGAGTAATTAATATTTGAATTGCTGTTCTAGAAATAATTGCTCTGGGTTGAGTATAGTATAGAGATTTTTCCACCTTGTTTTCATTTAGGTAATTTCAAAGACACTTACGTTTCACTCGAAGGTGAGCACCAGATTTAGCATTTGCTGCTTGGAAATCTACTCCACCAGCTTGATCTAAGCGTACATTATACAGTGTAAGGAAGTGCTTTTTGCCTTCTTCCTTGATTTCACAGTCCTTCAAAAAGAAAAGTGAAGCAAATTTTTTCAGTATCTTTTTCATGCTCAGCACAAGAGCCCATACTTCTCTTCATACCATGGATCCGTTATTTCCTCCACAAAACTCAGACCCAAACTCCCTAAAATATGCCCTCTAAACTTTCATCCATAGTCTAGCCCCTTTCCTTTCAGTCTCCTCTGTTCTAACACAATCTACTTCCTCTTAGCAAGAAAGGGCAAGAAGCAATGCATTAATGAGGGTGGCATGTATGGCTGATTGACTAGCCAATATATGCAGATGCAGACCAGTCAGAAGGCTGAGAAGAAATAGGAAATACTAAGCTTTTGTTGTCCCTTTTCCTTGAGAAGGGTCTTTTTCTTTTACCCTCACACTGATTTTCTTGGAACTTTTTATCTTTGTGTATTTTTCACATCAGTACTCTAACATCAAAGCATTGCCAAATTACAGTCAGTCATGATTGTACCATTTTTTTAATTTCCATATCCTACCAGCTAGGACTTAAGAATATTTAATTAAGCATTATGCCATTTTAAACAAATTTCAGCTACCAGAGCAATAGTGAAAAGTTTGAAAATGTGATCCACATCTATCTAAAACAAACATAACTCAAAAAAACAAAAGGTAAATGCACCGAATCCAAAGGTTCAATTTTTAAATGCCGTTACTTTTAAGCGAATTCTATGTGGTCTTAGCACTTCAGATACATGATTACAGATAGCAGAAAGAGTTTTCACTTAATTTCTGCAGCTGTCTGCTTCTCCCTCACATCCCAGTTCCATGCAAGTTGTTGAGCCACACGTAAGAAACATCCTAAAATATCTGCTTACAGGTGATTCAGTCAGGGGTTCTCCTTTTAGTTTCCAATTGCCATGGACACCTTCCTCAGAGATTTCAATATCAAAACGGGCAGTCTCTGTCTCAATCACCTCCACGCTGTACAGCGGACGTATGATCTCAATATCCCTGTCTGGGGAGGCGGGTGGGAAAAAGTGATTGATTACCTCAGTCACTAATAAACATCCAAAAGTTCTCTTCGACATAGCAACCCAATAAAATAACCATACCTTCAATATTGAGGTTAGCAGAGGTTTGATCAGTACCACAATCACAAGTATATTTTCCAATGTCTTTCTTCAAAGCTTTCTTGAGGATAAGTATTCTCTTTTTACCATCAGCCTTAATAACAACATTCTTTGACGGAGTAATTGGTTTGCCATCCTTCATCCATTTCACTGGGGCATCTGCTTTGCTGATTTCACATTGTAAAATCACTTCATCTTTCTCTACAGCAGTATAATCCTGAAGCTTCCCAGTGAAGTAAGGGTCTCCCTCTGCAAGTAAAAGTTAGGACATCTTTTAATGTGAAGATTAAGTCTTTCAGAAAGGAAAAGGGTTCTTACCATAAGATACATTTCATGCTTATGCCCTGCAAGGGGGATTAAATACGGTCCTTATAATTATTGCATAGTTATGTTGCAAAAAGAGAGAATAACAAATAGCTAAGAAAAAATTCAGTGTACTACTTATGCTACTGACAACATGATTTTGCTGTTCTGGTAGATTCAGAGCACCATACAAGTATTTTATAGCTATTTTCACCACACTTGGATGAAATTTTGAAGAGATTTTAATTATCCTTTTGGAAAGTGGAGCCCCAAGGAAGACAAGCAAATTGTCAAGTTGTCAAAAATCACCAATTAGGTTTAGGCCAAACCCCTAATCAAACAAATCCCAAGACTTTCTGATGATTATTCATTTTTCATTAATAATACTTCTGATAATATACATCATGTGAATTCTTTTGGGTATGCTTACCAAGAACAGTGAGTTTAGCTTCTGAGGATTTGCCCATAGCTTCCACTCTAATCTGAGAAGTATCATCAATAGTAAGATCTTTGATTGTGAGTGTATGAAATTTTCCATCATCTGTCATTGAAACCACTTTACTGGTATGTAATCTCTGGTCATTCTTGAACCAGACAACAGGAATATTTTCATGTGAGAGTTCCACTGTGAACACTGCAGTTTCTCGCTCCTTTTTTGTTATATCCTTGAGAGGAGTAATGAATTTCAGGCGAATACCTATATCAACAAAACATTTCATTAATAATAATGCTACCAATAAAAACCGTTCAAGGACAACTATGGTGTAACTCTTTCCTAGAAAGGCAAAGTCAGACAAACCTTCGATAATTAGTTTTGCGCTTGTTCTCTTATCTTCAGCTTCAAAACTATATTTAGCTTCATCGTCAAACACAACAGATTTAATAATCAGAGCATGTTTTGTTCCATCTGAAATAATTTCAAATCTTTCATCAGGAGTGATCTCTTGTGTTCCTTTTAACCAACGGAAAGCCTTGGGTTCTCTAGACACTTCACATTCAAACTTGGCTTCATCCTTCTCAAAGACCTTCACATCACTTAGTGGAGTGATAAAGATGAGAGGCAATTCTGAAATCAAAGAAGAGCACTTTCAGTTCTGTAATAGGTTTATATAGATCTTTCTGCTACTAGATTTGTTCTAGTGTCCTGAAACACACACGGAAATGTTGGCAAACTGCAGACTCTACCTTTCACTTTCAGACTGGCAGCGCTTTTAGCATTAGCAGCTTGGAAAGACACTTCTCCAGTCATATCCAGTTTGCAGTTATGAAGGAGAAGAATATGCTTCTTCCCATCCTCAATTATTTCACACTCCTGGTGATAAAGAAAAAAGAACCCATCAAAATATGAGTATTCTAGGAAACTACTCAGCAAACATTATCATCAAATATGTTTTTCTAGTGTAAATTATGATCTAAAAATAGAGCAGCAGTCTCACAGGTGAAGGTGTTAGGGTCTCTCCCTTCAGCTTCCATATAGGATGGACATCAGGCTCAGAAATTTCAATTTCAAAACGTGCTGTTTCACCAACAAATACTTCCACTCCATACAGTGGGCGTTCCACTTTAATTAAGCGAGCTAAAAGAAAAAAAAAAGTTCACATCTACTTATTCATTCTATAACATAGAAATGCAGGACTGGAAAGGATTTCAGCTCTCTTATTAACCCTTCTTTAGGAAATTCATATACTATCACCGACAAGTATCTATCTAACTTCTTTTTAAAAAAGCTCGAGTTTGGGCAGTATATAACCTCCTCCTGTAATATGTCTGAAAGTTTAGTTAGCTTCAGTAAGAATATTTTTCCATGTAATTAACTTATATGTTACAGTTCAATTGATTTTTTTTCTCCTGACTGTAAATGGACATAGAGAAAAAAATGATCATCGCTGTCATTAAAACAGCCATTTATATATCTTAAGATATACTGTCTCTTCTCATAAACATATTTGACAATTGTAAATTTAGATATTTCAACTAGTCATCATAACAACATGTTTTCTAAAGGCACAATTTTTGCTGCTGTACTCTAGAGAGTGTCTGTTTGCCTACAGCGTTTTACAAAGGTTTCAGTACTTTCCCTTAGCCAAGGCATGATGACTTACGCTCAACGCCAACATTAGCATTTGTCTTGTCTGTTCCACAGTCACACTCATAAACACCCTTATCACTCTCTGCAGCCTTCTTGATCGTTAGGATACGGCGCACACCATCTGTTTTTATGGAAATTTTGCTTGAAGCGACTAGTTCTTCACCATCTTTGTACCATTTTACTGGAACATCTTTGCTAAGCTCACACTCCAGTGTAATATCATCTTTCTCCACAGCACTGTAGTCTTGTAATTTCACAGTGAAGTATGGATCAGCCTCTACAAAAGGCATATTGGATATGAAATATTAAATTAGTAATATAAATTTACTAAAAGATCAATATTTTGTCATGCTCCACTTATTAACATTGTTTATACTTACGCTATAGGGTGTTTTATATTGTTTCTATAATTACCTAAGACTTTGAGGTTTGCTTGTGTGTTCAAGTCCTTGACTACAGCCTTTATTTCGGAGATATCATCAAGTGTCACTTCTCTCATTTCTAGTTTATGAACTTTGCCTTCTGAAGTAATTACAACTGTTCTGCTTGTGTGGAGTCTCTTATCATTTTTGTACCATTTCACTGGCATGTCTTCATGAGAAAGCTCAAACTGAAAGTGAGCTGTTTCTCCTTCTTTCACTGTTTGATCCTGTAGAGGTGAAATGAACTTCAGCCTCACACCTATAGCATAGAAAGAAGGCACACGTAAGTACCGCTGGAAAAAAGGCTAATGTGATTTTAAAAGATACTTATTTACATATTTATTATTTGTTGTTTTGTACGTAATAAGATACTTGCCTTCCACAAACAATCTTGCTGTGCTCTTCTTGCCATCAACTTCAGCAGTGTATTCTCCCTCATCATCAAACTGAGAATCATTGATTACAAGAATATGTTTCTTTCCATCTGCAATGATGTCGAATTTTTCTCCAATTTTCAGTATATCATTGCCCTTAGACCATATAACATTGGCTTCTCTGGTAAGGACACATTCAAACCTTGCTTGGCGTCTCTCAGGGACAGTGACATCTTTTAGGGGAACAGCAAAGTCCAGTTCAATTTCTGGAAACAAAATGGAACACATAGTTTGTAACATACTCAAAGTGAATTCTTTTTAAGTTGATGTTGTACTCCATTTCATGGTGCATTGTACCTTTCACGGTCAGGATAGCTGTAGTAACTGCATTAAGTGCTTGGTAAAGGACTTCACCAGCTTGGTCTAACTTGACTTTGTGCAAGGTTAGGAAGCGTTTCCCTCCTTCAGCTTTGATTTCACAGGTCTGCAGGGATGACAGACTTTGGTAAATAAAATGCAGATACCTTGCTGCTATACATTTTTAATAAAGGAATTCTATAAATATTTGATACACAGTAATGAGTCAGTCAGAAAGAAGACTGGACTTATTCCTCAGTTAAAAGTAACACTTTTAACTCAAAAATTATAATAATAATAAAAAAAGAGCACATTTCTTCAGCCTTCCAGAGTTTTTTTTAAATGTCAGCATGGTCCTCTGCAATGTACGTAAGATGTTTTTATTATTGTCATAATAATATGCTGTAATTCTGTGAGAAAATAAAGCAGTTCAAAAGATTGCCTTTAAGGTACATAACTCTTATTTCAATAAACATTTTTTTAATAACCAAAATGTTTAGACTTTCTACATTCTGGACTGAGTAAAAATGGCATGCCTGCAAAGATCATACCACAATGACTGAAGCGAACCTGATCACAGTGTTTAATTTTAAGTAAACTGTTATTAAATCAAGGATGCTTACAGGTGAGGGTCTCAGGGTTTCACCTTTCAGCTTCCATTCACCAGGAATATCTTCCTCAGATATTTCTGTATCAAAGTTTGCTGTTTCTTTCTCGTAAACTGTGACATCCTCTAACGGCTTCAGAAGTTCAACTTCACGTTCTAGAATATACAAATTAGCACATAAATAATTAGGGCAAGTTTTGATAGAGCTTTATAGGAAGTCAGGTTACCTTTTCTTTCTTTTTTTTCTTTTTTTGCTTGTTTGTTTAGAGATTTTTGAATTTTGACTTTTCATTTTTGAATATAAAGCAAATAAAAGGTTCCTTACCCCCAAGGGTTAGTTTAGCTGGGTATCTGCGACCTTCAACTTCCACTGAATATTCTCCAATATCAGCAGGGCCAGCATTCTTGATTTTCAGGAAAATTTTATTTCCTTCTTTCAAGATTTCTGTCTTGTCAGTCGGTTCAGCAGGAATTTCCTCATCTCCTTTAAACCACTTAATGTTTGGTGTATCCTTGACAATATCACAGGTGAAAGTAGCTGTTCCTTTTGGTTTCACATGCTGGTCTCTTATAGGCTTTACTAACCAGTCTCTTATCACTTCTGCATAACAAGTTGCACAAGAATACAGGTTAATGGACTTTTAATATAAATAAAATAGAAGAAACAGAACTTACAGATTTTATATTACAACAAGCTTTTAATATCTGTTAAATGTTATCTGCCAGTTTATATTGTAATGCTATGTGGAAAATAATAATTTTAAAACAGCCCCAATATCCCACAGAGAAAGGAGAACATGATTTTGATTGCTTACCTACTACCTTAACACAAGACGAGCATGACAACTCAGAGTCTTCCACAGTAACAGTATAGGTGCCAGTATCAGCATCATCTGAATCAGTGATGGTGAGGGAATGCGACAAACCAATAATACCCAGAGCAAATTTCCCAGGCTTGTCTTTGATGATCTTCCCATCCTTTCTCCAAACCACACTTCTTTCTTTATTAAGCTCACAGGTCAAGTACAGTGGCTGGCCTTTAATCACAGTGACTTCTTCTTCAAGTGTTTTCACAAACCGCACTGGGAGTTCTGTGGGAAAAACAATGTTTTGATTTGTCTCATTTGTATACAGAATGTGTGATGCAGAATATCTTACATATTAAATCGAATTGTGTAGTGATCAATGAAAATCAAAGAATGCATCTAACAATCACTGTAAACTCAGAATGTACCAGTAAAGCTAGAAAGCTTTAGGAGTAGCTAGCCTTTAAATTATTGACAGATCTGAAACAGGGATTACCTTCAACAATGAGTTTGGCTGTAGAGGTCTTTTCTTTGTTACCCAGTCGTAACACACAAGTATATTCACCAGCATCTGATAGCTGGACATCAATAATATGCAGCTTCCTATCTTTGCCATCTGCGATAAACTTGTGCTTTGGGCTCTCTCGGATGTTACTTCCATCTTTCATCCAGCTGGTAATTGCAGTGGATGGTGAAATAAGGACTTCAAAGATTGCAGAAGACCCAACAGATTCTGCTTCTGTCAGGACTATATCTTTCATCTCCTTGACAAACTTCAGTGGCACAGCCTTGAGTTGATAAGTGAATGGAGGCTCTTCAGGAGGTTTTTCACCACCACTGCCTGGCCTGAGTTTCCTTCTTTCTGCATCTGCTGGTGAAGGTGTCTTCTTGGCTGTAATTCAGACACAGAAATTAATAATCTAACCCTGATTTATTGCTTTTATTGTAAGTATTCTGCAGAGCCAAACTGGAATGGGTTTGTGACCCACCTGTTTCACTGATGCATTTCAGAGTGTTGCTGGCCCTATGCCTTTAATGGAATTTCAACAGAGCTAGCAAGTAATGTTAAATTTTTGTCATATTACCTGAACTGAAATAATTGGGTCTCTGTTAGTACAATTGTGCTGACCAAGTTTTATTATGTCATCTTTCAAACTCCTGATTACCAAATCTCATCTACTGAGACCAAAACATGGGAGAACAGAATCATGCATTTATGTCTTGAATCTGAAGGGATAGGTATTTTGAGGGTAACTGTGTTTAAACTTCACAACTGTTTGATTTTTATGAATTTCAAAGGAGGTGGAGTAGTTCTGCCACTGTCTCTTCTTTGCCCCGAGTGGACTAGTTGTGCCCTGAAGGGGAATGCATAGCCTTGCTTACATGATGAAGCTGTGCTGGGAGGCTGCACAACCTCTAACTACATACATACTACATCTGACTCTGGACCTATCTAATATTCTCATAATGTCTAACTATTGAAACAAGCATGGAAAGGTTAACAGTCATTCCCCATCACAGGCATTTTATAATAATTTTTACCTTTGACTGGGCTGATACCCTTCGGAGTTTCTTCTTTTGATGGCTTGGCCTCTGAAGCAGAACAGCAATAGCATTAGGAATGGAGTTTAATAGACTTACATATGAAAATTAAGACAAGCATTTTTTTTTTATTTTTTTTTTTATTTTTTTACAAATCAGATATTCTCTTTCTTTAGTTATATACACATACAAGGGAAGGAAGATATAGACATAAATATATATCTATACAGCTTATACAGTCTATATCTGAATGGTAAGTTCAGTATCTTCAAGGGTGGAAAAGTCATATATTCAGCAGTGAGGAACGAAAGGCAGCTTAGGAACTCCTAGTTCCTCAATTTATTCTCTTGTCCCTTATTTTGTAAAATTCTGCCATTCCCTGACACTTTTCTCACAATTAAACTCTTGATCAATACTCACCCATCAACCAAAATAGTTCAAGTATCTATTAAAAAATGTGTTAATTGAGAAAAGCACACACTTTTACTAATGAAGACAACAAAAATATAAGTTGTAAAAATTAAATATATGTTTTGGTACAATGTGACATTCTCACACGTTCCATCAGTTGCCCAAATTGTGACGACACATCTAAAACTTTTGAAAATATTTCCCCCACTATACTGCTTCTCATCATCATTTTGTGTAAGGAAATATAAAATACACTTTTAATGTCAGAATGATGTGAATGAAATGCAGGACAGATTTTATTGCAGTGGATGGAAAAATGAATACTAGGAGAAAAGTTTTAGTTTTTCTGAGGAGATAATGACATGTAACATGATTTATGCTGTCTTACAAAAATGTAAGGCTCAGACAATGAACATAAACTACATGGATATACATACATAGAGTAAGACAAACATATCGAGAGTGGCTGAATGCCAATGCAGCCAGCTAATACACTGGATGGAAATGTAAATGGTGTTAAAGAAGAAAAACAAACATCACAATGGAAAATGGTATTTTCTCTTGAAGCAAATAATATGAGCACTTTGTGGAAGAATTTGGCAGCAGTCTTCCTCACCTCGCTTTGCATGAGACTTTGCAGGAACATCCAGAAATTCATGTGATTCTCCAGCTGCATCCAAATTCCTGCCCTCACTTAAAAGATTACTGGCTTGCTCATTCATGTGAGTGGGTTCTGATTTCCAGCACTCCTTCTTTCCTACATTCTTCGGAGTGATTATCTTACCTATGCTTGAGGAGTGAGTGATTGTTTCACTTGCAGAGATTCCTTTGCTTGATGGTATTTTGTCTGGAAGGTTTTCCTTCTCTTTTTTCTTGCTAAGAGATGTGCTTTTTCTAATGCCATTTTTAGCTGCTGTTTTTTCATCTGAAGTAGGTTCTGTACCTTGAAGCTCTCTTCCAGAAATCTTCACTTCTTCCACAGTCAAAGAGTCTTTCTTTTCTTCAGTTTTAGTTTTGCTGCCTTTAAGGGATGGAGCTTCTTCACTTTCATCTGGAGAGGTATGAGCTTTATGGAATTGTTCTTTATCTTGGCTCTTTGGTGGCTGAATAGGCGTTTTCTTTACGGACTCAGTTCTGTCAGCTATTTCATCTGTGACTCCCTTTTCATGTTCTCCTATGGAAACTTCACCTTCCATTCCTCCTCCTGTAATCACTGTATCAAATTCTTCTTTCTCCACAGGCAACTTTTCAGGGGCACTTGACTGTTTAAATTTCTCTTTTAAGTGGGTGCTGAAAGTAGTTTTGTCTTTATTCTCTGATGTTATCCTCTTGCTGATTTTTCTATCACTTAGTAGAGCTTTCTCAGTCAGTATTTCTGAACCCTCCACATAATGAACTTCAGTGGGTTCTCCTTCCTGTGCAGAATATTTAGCTCCTGCTTTCATTTCCACTATTTGTGGCTTAGGAATAGACTGTTCAAAGATTCTGTAAGATTTTTCTCTGGGAACCTCCTCTTCTTCAGTGGGGTATTCTAGATCAACACCTTTTTTCAATGCTGGTTCAGTAGTCTTATTCAACAGTTCTAAGGAATATAGTTCTGCTGATGTAAGGTCCATTTTCTCATCATCTTGAATAGTTTCCATTTTATTTGCTTCTTTACTAAGAATCTTATCAATACGAATTTCAGCTACTGTAGTACCGTATTTCTTTATCTGTTGAGTTTTCTTCAATATGTCACTGTCTTTCATGGATTCTTCAAGAGGAACTTCAGATTTCTCTAGAGTAAATCCTCCACTCTCCTCACTTCTAATCAGAGGAGTTTCAGTTATTTTTGCTTCTGTGATATTCTTTACAAATGAAGTTTCATCCTTAATGGGAGATTCTTCAGGGTGCAAACTGATTTTTGATTTTCTCCCTTTTCTTAGTCTTTTTTGGTCTCCGGGCTCGTAAGGCTCTTTGAGTATATGTTTAGGCACATAAATTGACTCAGTTTCCTCTCCTTTTTCATGCACAGGAATCTTTCTTTCCTGAAGAACCCTAGACTTGTCAGAGACTCTCTCTATAGCACGTTCCTTATGAACAGCCAATTTAGTTCCACCGCCCTTTTCTTCTCTGGAATCACTTTCCTCATATTCAGATGACATATAGATCAATTTCAACTCCCCATCAGGTAGTAGTGGTTCATCCTTTTCATAAATAAGGTGATCTATTGTAACTTCTCTTTTCTCACCTGTAGGGGTAGGAGTTTTTCTTGAAACTGTGTGTGTCATTTCTGGCTCCCCTCCTTCAGGAGTCAGCACAAAATATTTAAGAGCCACTTGATCATCTCTCTCTAGGTTCAGTATTCCATCAGCTGTTTCCAGTGAGATTTTCAACTCAAGTGGCTCTATCATTTGAACATCCAGAACTGTCTCCTTAGGACTTACTCTCTCTTTGACATGTATGTGTTTCTCAACTGAAATCTTCTTTAACACAATTGACTCAGTCTTGTCTTCTTCCACTGGGGACATTTTACCTTTATGCTTTAGTACAGATGGTGCATCGGGCTTTTCTGCAGCTACAAAGGTTTCACAGGTAATTTAGAGAGTTAAAATCCATAAGAATAAGCATCAAGAGTAATAAATTTTAAGACAAAATTTCCAGCTATACCTGAAATAAAATGAACATAGAACACTATCTTCATATAACACAAAATTTACAACACAACACACACACAGAAAAGATAAGAATTGCACACACAAACAGCACAGAGGACTCAAGGAAACCTCTGTTATGGTGCAGAGCATCATCCCACTAGTTTGCCAATCGAAATCTAATCCAGGTTGAAAGTACCAGAAAATAATGGTTCTAAGACATGGCCATCTATATAGAATGGTTTAGTGGTGCCACTGCAGGTCTGACTACATCACCAAATCAATGACCATGAGACATTCATGAGCGGGCTTCTCAAGTGCCCAAGGTCTGAGCTGTGTTTTAAGATAAGGCTCTCTGAATGATGGGCAAGCAGCATGTACATCAGCCCTATTGACAGACTTCAGACTTGGAGTGCTTCCAGGAGAAAGGACTCTTTTTTCCACAGTGGATATGACCTAGGATCCTAAGCATATAACAGGAAACTAGTAATACTCTAGTTTTTCAAGACTACTGCTACTGTTCCTCATGATTTCAATAACGATTTATAAAACAAAAAAACAAATAATGCAGGAATTGTTTAGAAATACGTGTAACCTTTCATTTGCTACACAGAAAACTTAAAATGTGAGTCAGAAGACATACATCAAAACACAGAACTGCATAAAGAAATCAACAGAAAACACAATTTTCATAGTTTCATATTAATTTTTGACAATAAAAGCAAACATTTAACCATCCAGAAACAAGAGTACAGATTTATCTCAACGGTTTTTCACAGAGACAAGCTTCTTTTACATTGGGTGGCAGTATCAAGAATAACACGATCCTGGGACAGGATCTCAAATCTCCTTGTAATGAATGAGTTGTATGATTGTACAGCTTGTAATTAATTCTCTTTATCTTGAAGGTATTTATGTATCTAAGGGAGAAAAACCCTATGAATAGAATAGAACTAACATAAATACCTGCTTTCTTTCCAACCACAGGGACTGTCACTGGAGTAGTAATAGCTGGCGTTGGTTCTGCTACTGGTTTTGGAGATTTTAAAGCTGGAGGGGAAAAAAAAAAAAGGAGTTCTCATTTATTTATTTCAATAAATAATTTTGTTTTAGGCACCGTGTTCTCTAAGATGTTCTGCAGAATGTATGAATGTTCCAGTCTTTATAGTACTAAAGCTGAGATGTATTTTTAATGTCCTTTTAACCAGAAATCTCCGAATTTAAAATTCTGAATGGAAAATAAAAAAGATGCACAGGAAAGGCTGCATTGGTATTCATGACTAAAGAAGACTTACCTACTGCAGGCTTAGATTCAGGCCCAGGAACTGGGATAGCTGCTTGCTTAGCTTCTGGCATTTCAAACACAATGATTACAAATAGGTTAATTTACATGTTTTAAAATCTCATTGAATATTAAAATTAGAAGCAACATTGCAGAGAAAGTTAATAGAAGACAGACTTTATTTGTATCTTATTTAGCCAAAAAGCAAGAAATTTACTTGGGATGAATTCTGGTAAAGCCAGATACAACAGAAAAAAAAAAAAAAAAAAGATGATGAATTTTTCAAGCACTGAAGAATCAAAGACAAAAAGAAATCCAGAAGAATGCAAAGTGGTTAATCAGTATATGTCACAGACAGACTGGATGACAGTAATGTATTAGTATAATATAGCATGAAATGCAGCAAGGAATATAATTTAGTTGCTGCAATAAGGAAAATAGCACCACACATCCGTACCTTTTGGTGGTTCAGGTACATGTTTCTCCTCCTTTTTTATGACAGGTATCTCAATTTTCTTTTTAGGAACTTCTGGGACTTTAAAATATTATTTTGTAAGATATTTTGAAACTTCTTGCATCCCCAAATACCAATTTCTCTAATATATTTAAAAGTTTTCATTCTTTTTAGACTTTGAGTTTTAGATGTTTGTAAGTTTGGGGAACATCTATCTTTAAGACGAGGACTTGAATAGAAACACTAAGGGGGCAAAAGGACAAATATTTGCAAGACCTTAACTAAAGAATATTTGGATTAACTATTTCAACATAGTTATATTTTTATCAGTGTTATAAATTACTTGTAAAGTTCTCTACTAACAGTGAAGATGAGAAGTAATCACATGACACAGAAACCAGATCCAAATGTGGAAAAGGCGATGACAAATTTGGATGTGCTTCCAGCAAAGCTTTAACTCACACAATTAGGTTTATGACAGCCACCCATTAAAATATGAATTATAAAATTCAGAGAATTTTGAACTCTGAATTTCAGAGAATATTGTGGGATTTATTTATATATTTTTAATTTTTTATTTTTGGTATTATGTTTCACCAGATAGATTTGAATGAAAACTAATACCTTCAGGTTTCTTAATTTTTTCTACTGGTGTAGGTACTGGTTTAACTTCAGGTTTAGGTTCTTTCTCTGGTTTAATTTCTTCCTCTTCTGGCTTCTTTTTAAGAACTTTAAAAGAAAAGGAATTTCAGTTTTTAAAGCACAGATAAACAAAAGAATAGTGTAGCAAGCAAGACAAGACTAAACATATGTAAACAACAATAAAGAACTAAGCACATAAAATACTTAGTAAGATACTATTCTGAAAGCATTTTAAAATTCAAAGTCATCTAGAGCAAAAAGATGCTTATTTAAGATCATTCCCTCTGAGAGGAAAGATGTGAATGTTAACTGTCTGTGATAGCATAAAATTTCTTATTGCAGAACCTTCATGGAAAAGATATGGTGGGTATATATTCTGGAAGAACAGTAAAAGATATTATTATAATACTGAGGTTTAAAAAATAACATTATCTATTCACACATGTATATGCGTAAAGTAGGTTAGTTAATAATGACATTTCATGTCAAGTTATTTTTAATCTACAAACTCATAACCAGTATGAGATTAAAAATGTGTTAGATTAAATAACATCACTTCAGTTTCCTACTGCTTGCTTTTCAATACATTTTAGGAACTGTTCCTAATGTATTTTTGCATCTACATTGAGTAAATATTGGATTTATTCTTTGAAGTTTTAGTCAGCAGACAAGTGCCTGTATAGAATATTTGAATGACTTCTGTCAGTCCCATGCCTTCTTCTGCCAAAAATGACAAGTAGTACATTTGAACGATGAATTACTGTACATAATCATGCCTTAATAACTGAAGTTACAGGCAATTTTCAGGGACAAAACAGAGGATTCTGGATTAAACTCCTATTGACTTCAGTGAGGGAAGAAGGCTAAATAATTTGTTGTGTTTGGAGAGCTCAAATTTTTATTGTGACTGTTTTTCATTTTACTTATAATTGTCCTCTCAGATATCCATTTTGGGTATCTGATGAGACATGTCAGAAAAATGAACATTATGTTTTACTAGACTGTCTGAAATTAGAAGGTGAGCTGCAAGGTACGTGGGCATGAATAATGATCCCTGCCCGTATTTCAAAGAGAATGGGAATTAGTGCTACCTATTTTTTAAGCAGTAACTGAGCACAAAGTAATTTATAAGGCCCCAGACTTTGCAGAAAACAGGACTGATGTCCAACAGTCCCACTAACCCTTGGGAGTGGTGCAGTACTTTTAAGAAAACCGTAACAGAGAATACTGTTTTACTTATGTGATTTTAAGAACATTTACACTATTGCTGGAAAATATTTAAGTGTCCACAAGCTGAAGACACTGGAAATTTTCCATAAGCTTTACATGGAACAGGAAAACAGAAGAGAGCTATAATAGGGAAGCAGTTTTCAGTGTTCTTGCCTGTTTTCAGCATAGATCCTTTGGATTTGTTAGACTTTGGGATTCTCTTGCTTCATTCCTGCAGCTATAAACTCTTTCCCCAATAAACATACATGAAGTAGTACTTTGTTCATGTAATTTTTCACACCATACAAAGCAATGTTATTTAGGGGAATACACTGAGCAATGTTAATATGCTGGGATTTTATACCACTACAAGCTACTATACCTCTTTTCAAAACAACTTCTTCTTTTGGTGGTGGGGTAACTTCAGGAATTACTCTGCGAGGTTTCTTTACAAGTCCAGGAACTTAAAAGAATATTATTCCAGATTTTATTACAGGTTCATAACAGTAGTAAGAGCTAATCAACAACTAACCTCTCCAAACACACAAAGATAAAATGATGGTCCACTACTGAACATCCAAAGCAAAGGTAAAACTGCTGAGATTGAAGTCAATTATTTTTAATCCTTTTTCCACATTATTTGTTTTCAGTTGCCTTACAGGCTTATACATAAAGGTAAATTTTCATACAAAACAACAAAAGAGAAATATGGTCTAACAAGACTAGAAAAGTTACGTATTCAAAGAGAGTTATAGTTACATTTTAATCACCTTTTTCTCTTGAATTACATGGTTATGTAGCTCATCCGCACTGTCTATGATACTCATAAAGATACAGTCAGCTTAGTTGCTAAACTTTAAGCAGCATTAACAAGATATGTTTACTGTGCTGCTTAGCAGTTTGTCTAAAGGTCCAGTACATATGAAAAATATAAGGGAATACTCGTAAAGCTGCTTGCTCAATTCATAATTCGTTGCCAACTCTAAATTGTCTTCTCACAAAATTAAGTTACATTTCAGACAAATAGTTACTATGGTTGAACTATGCCATACACATTTAAACAGTATAGTACTTTTTATTTCTCTTTAAGCAGAGAACTGAAATGAACATCTACACAAGTGACAAACTCATAAAACCACTCTCTTTCTTACTCTTCTGTGATTATCTTTTTTGCAGTTTGTTAATATCCTGATGGGAAATTAAAGTGAACATAAATACAACAACATGAACATATATATTCAAGACTGGAGTACACTCTTGAATTATAACCTAATAAAGACACCGTTTGATATTTCTAAGCAAATTGAAGAGGATACTGAAAGCTACAACTCTGGGCTCAAAAGAGGCTTCAATGAAGTAAGACGCTTCTATTAGGTAGGTACCTTTAGCAGGTGGGGGTTCCAATTTCGGAGACTCAACAGGTTTTGCAGTCACAACTTTCTTCTTTGATTCAGGAGCTTTAAAGAAAATTATTTGAATTTTATCATACACATCACTAGATTAAAAAAACCCTCAAACTTTCCAAAAAAATCAAACAACTGATTAATACTGTTGACCTAGTAGAAAGACAAGATCTACAAAGTTAAGATTCTGGCTGATTAACTGTTTAGAAGTCTGATGAATCACAGTTGATCTGAAAACCATGTTCACAAAGTAGCACCAGTAAATTATTGCTGGTAGTTCTTTTCATTTGTAAGAATGTGTTAAAGATAGCAGAATTATGTTAAGAATAGAAGAATGTGTTAACTTTCAAAAGATTTTTTTTTAAATACATGGATTTAATCAATAAGTTTTGAAAAGAACCCATGTAAACTGACTTGGCATGACACTGGTGAAGTAAAAAATATTTATCCACAATATGGTGAAAATTCATACAGGCTTTAGCATTAGTAAGACGCACCATTAGAATAATAAAAAATAAGAAAAAAAAAAAGAACCATGGTGATATGTTTTAAAGCACGCTTTTCAAGATTCATCAGTATAATTAAAAAAGGATTATATGTTTGAATTCCCATTGTTAATGGTGGATTCAGATGCTTATACCTTTAAGTAGTTCTCTTGCCAATTTAATATCTTCTGTTGGTGGAGTAGGTGCTGCTGGTTTTCGCTTTTCAGGAAGCTTCTTTTCAGGTTCCGGCACTTTAAATAACATTAGGTAGATTTAGTGTAAACTCACTACCACAGTAGGTGTGTGAAGAGTGCAAATATAAAGATGGTACTTTTCCATTTCCAATGAAGTTAATGAAAAATCACACAATTAATTGGAGTATAAAAGAGCTTTAGGCTATTGCTTTGTAGCTTGCACACAACACAAATATTCAAGTTGATATAAAAAAACACGTGTTAATAACATGAGAACAAATGTGGGAAACAAAATGATGAGAAGACTCCAGTTGACGGGAAACAAAGTGAAAGCAACTAAAATAAGAGCATACTGGTATACATACAACAGAGCAAGAAAAAAATAATAATGCACAATAATAAAAGGTGTCTGAAAGCCTCTAGGTACTTTGTATACCTTCGGCTGGCAAAGCCTCTACTTCTGCAACTGAAATTTCTTCTGTTTCTTCAAGTTCAACTTCCTTTAAGATTTCATATTCTTCAAAGAACATTGATAACTGGTGTAAGTTTCCAATGATAAGATCATTTCACATGAACATGCAAATATCACTAAAAAGAACACTAATTCAATATACACAGACAAATAACACATTAGGATACATAATCACTCAGAATCTGTTCATACTGTTACCTCTGCAGTTAATGCATGCCTTGAGAAAACTATTTATATGTAATTTTAATTCAAGGTTGTGTGAAGAATAGTGTTTTTTATGCATACAATATAAATTAAATATTAAATTTGTGGATGAGTAATTGTTACTGGAAAGAATAAAAATGGTAATGTTCTCAGTTCATTCTAGATTATAACATGAATATAATACCAAATAGTAGGTTTCAAGAGACTTGAATTTAGTGAGAATTGATTATTGTATAAAAGAGAATAATATAGGATACTCATTCTCAAGAATATTCCATGCAGAATCATGTGAAAATACTTAATTAAAAAAACTATATTTTACTCTCATATATGAAAATATAATATTAGATATAAGAAACAGACTGATATAATCTAAAACATGAAGTGAAAAACTTACAAACACTAGAATGGCGAAAAAGAGGACAAATTATTTTTAAAGCTTATGTTTGGAAGAACTGGAAAAACGATTATCTTTACAATAATAGCCATGATGGCCTGTACCTTCACTTGGTAGTGGTTCAGGTATTTTAGGAAGAGCAATGGGTATTTCCTCCTCTGGGACAGCTTTCTTGGACACCTCAGGCACTTTAAAAAATATTAAGTCGTTTTACATGCATGTGTATAAAGATACGTACGAAACATAAGAAAGACAAAGACAACTAGCACACAGAAAATTACAGTGAATAAGAGTCCATAACAATCAAAGAGTGTTTATGCTCCAAAAGATCTTTCCCTGGGTAGTCAAGAAGATAATATAACTGACACATTTTATATAATGAGTTATAAGTAAAGAAAAGGGAAAAGAATAGAAAGGATGTATTTTCATGGGGGAACCTCCTAGCAATATGTACCTTTGGTTGGAGGAGGCTCTGGTTGTTTAAATTCTGGCTTTTTAGGTGTTGCAAGAATCGCTTTCTCTCCCGGGACAGTTTTCTGTGGCACTTCAGGTGCTTTAAAGACATTAGTTAATTTTCATTTTTGGGAATATTAAGATGCATATATATGCAAAATACTGAAAAGTACAATGATGAGGAAGAGATTCAAAATATGAAGAATAAAAATTTCAGTGAAATTACACACTCGGATGTTTAAGCATTGTCTATAAACTTGAATGGAGAGAACAGAAAAAAGGATGGCCTCAGTCACTGACATATGTACCTTTAACTGGCAGAACTTCATGTTTTTTAAGAACAGGAATAGGTTCTGTTACTTTGGGCACAGCCACAGGCTTCTTGGGCACTGCCACAGGCTTCTTGGGCACAGCCACAGGCTTTTGGGGAACAACCACCGACACCTCCTCTTCTGGCTCTTCCTCCTCAACCACCTCAGGCACTTTAAAGATATTAGTTCCTTTTACTTGACAGGGACAAAGATCAGCAAACAGCTTAATGGTAAGCAGTGAAGCAGGAAAGGAAGAGTCCTTTTCAGATAACACCACTTCCTTCAGGTGGACTACTTGAAGCAAAGAGCCCAAGCGGGGGCTTATGACAGAGCGTTTGCTGACCAGCCCCACCCTCTGCCCCAGGCCCATACGGACTCGTACAGACACAGCATGGCTAAATGCTGCTCACACCCCTCCCCACAGAAGGCAGAGGGGCAAAGAGCAGTCAGTACTGTGTCAACACCGAGAGCACAGCAGGCACTTTGGGACACCACCATATACCTTCAGCTGGAGGAGCTTCTGGCTCTCCAGGCTCGGCAACTGCTACCGCTTCCTCTGGTGGTACTTCCACCTCTTCCTCTTCTGAGACCTCTGCCTCCGGCATCTCATGCACTTCAAAGATATTAGTGTGTTTCATTTTACATTGCTGAAAAGACATGCCAAGTAGGAACAAAAAACAGGGCAACGCAGACGCTGACACCACAAAAGCCTGTTCAAAACCTCACACGCACAGCACAGTACGCCCAGCATGCATAACTTTGCAAGTCTCAGATTTAAGCCAAAGACAGGCCAAGAGAGGGTAGGACAACACTTAAGAGAAGGAGATAAAGTATCTTCTTTGTCAAGTTATCCATGAAGTCAGGTACCTCTGGGTGCTGGAGGCTCTGGGGCTTTGGCAACGGCCACAGGTATTTTTTCCTCACGAATAGCCTTCCTGGGCACTTCGGGCGCTTTAAAGATATTAGTAACAGTCAGTTTTATACATTGAACAGGATGATGAACAGTGAAACATAAACGAAAGGTGCCCTCGAGAAAGTAACCAAACTGGTCTCATGGTATCAACCCCACCTCTCCCTCACTTGCTCACAAAAACACAAACAGATACAGAGTGCCTGTGTTTATGTACGACTCAAGGGCGAGGTGAGAATAAGGGTACCCTTCCATGTACTCAGCAGCCTTCCCTCCCAGGGAAGAGAGACTGTCATTCTCAGCCCTGCTGGGATCTGATGGTTCGCTGGGAACAACCTCAGCCCATACCTTATCTATTGTCATTCCTCATACAGGCATTGATACAGAGAGGAACAGAAATCCCACTGGTTTTCCTTCATCTCTATTCCTGTCCTTCTCCGTTCCCATTCTTTCTTTATGCTTTTCACTTCACTGGTTTATTTTCTTATCTTGAGTAGTTCTCATCCCTCAATTCTCCTCTCACTGTGGCAACTCCCACAGCTAATATGGTTCACTGGATTTTATAACCATTCCTTCTTCACTACGTTCTCTGAAATGATCAGATATTTCTTTAAGCACTTAATATGCTATCAGTTCTTATAACTCCCTTCGTATGTGCATTTCTGAGTAACTTGTTTTGTTTTATAAATTCTGAAAGACTCATGCTTATGATACACAGTCACTGAGACTGTCAAAATAGTCATGGGGACATTTGTGTTGTTAATTTAAGATAATGTTTGGCAATGCTCTACAAAAAAACAATGATCAAATTTTAAAAATCAAATTTTTGTGTCTGAAGATTTAGAATATGAAAGCGAAACAGTAAATTCAAAATATCTTTTGGGCTGTTCATAGAAATACTAAATAATTGAATTCCCAATTCACACAAAGAACTTGGAAATTTCAGGTAATCACAAATGGACAGGACATCAGATTTCAGAAGTAACATTTCAGATAGTAAGAAACAGTCTTGTTCAGGTCAATGTGCAGGGCAACAAGTACCTCGAGCTGGTGCAGGTTCTGGCTTTTTTGGCACAGCTACAGGTATGGGTTCTTCCAGAACAGCCTTCTTGGGTACCTTGGGCACTTCAAAGATATTAGTATATTTTAGCTTTGTCGTCTGTACAGATGTATATGAAACAATAAGACAATCAATAACATGCGCACACAGTCTTCCCTGAGAAAGCGCTGTGCTTACACTCAGTCACCGGTTGTGCTCTGCTTCACACACATTGTATGCCAAGGGTGTCAAAGATGTCATGCAGGACATGGGAAGTCTTTGTTTAGTTTCAGTTTTTGAGGCAAGGTGGAAATGCAGAAAACACACCCCATCTTTCTAACAGCTGGTCAGAAACTTATTAATGGAATCCAACTGTACTTGAAGGTCTGTTGCTTAGCATTCATGACTGCTTTGTCAACTCTAACAATTGTTAACGAAATTTCCATTTGCTTTAACTATTACCCTCTTTTTTCCTATGTTATTTCCAGTATTTTAACCTCCTTTTCATTTTCAGTTTTCCACAGTTCCTGTCTTTGCAGATCCCTCTTTCTACAGAAATGTGTACTTTCTCTCCCCTCTGTTGGCTGATATTAATGAATTGCCCTTTCATGTGCTAACAGAAAAATCAGCAGATATATCCAGTCTTTTGGTAGTAAGTCCACCTCCAGTTTAGTGGAATTTACTCACTTTTAAAGAGATAGAGAACTGATACGGCTGCTCTCATCCATTAATAATGATTATTGAAAGATTCTGGGATGCAAAATTATGTATTTTAAACTGAAGCCATATTTGCAGCCTGTTTTTCAAAACAACTTTTTATACTCTTTAAAGTAACCATTCTGCAAATCTTAATTTTTAAAGTTTACAAGAAGGTCAGAAAGCTGATGTTATTTTTAAATGAAGTAGATTTATCTGTAATGCATGCCACATTTTTGCCCCTCCATTTCATATTACTTAAGCACGTATCTCAGAGCATAATTCATAAGGTTAGTTCAATTTAATTCCAGAAGAGCATTATGTTTATTTCAAATAATGACAGTATAATGATGATATATACCTTTGGCTGGTGGTAGTTCTGTTTTTTTGGGTTCAGCAACAGGTGTTTTTTCTTGTGGGACAGCTTTCTTGGGCACCTTAAGCACTTTAAAGACATTATTTTCTCTTAAATTCACAGTTTAGAAAAATACAAAAGATCATAAAACTGATGACAGAAGCAAAGAGTTTAGATATTTCTAAAGATAGAGGTTCATCTAGTGACTGGTTGGTTAATTACATATGCAGCCTTACACACAGTAGAAGCTGGGGCTGGAGACACATAAGAAATCTTACACAAAAAAAGTGGCTAACAAGAAATTAAAGTATTGATCAAGATACTAAAATAAAAAGCAGCTCTTCTCACAAATATACCTTTAGCTTCTGGGACTTCTGGTTTCTTGGGCACAGCCACAGGCTTCTTGGGCACTGCCACAGGCTTCTTGGGCACAGCCACAGGCTTTTGGGGAACAACCACCGACACCTCCTCTTCTGGCTCTTCCTCCTCAACCACCTCAGGCACTTTAAAGATATTAGTTCCTTTTACTTGACAGGGACAAAGATCAGCAAACAGCTTAATGGTAAGCAGTGAAGCAGGAAAGGAAGAGTCCTTTTCAGATAACACCACTTCCTTCAGGTGGACTACTTGCAGCAAAGAGCCCAAGCGGAGGCTTATGACAGAGCGTTTGCTGACCAGCCCCACCCTCTGCCCCAGGCCCATACGGACTCGTACAGACACAGCATGGCTAAATGCTGCTCACACCCCTCCCCACAGAAGGCAGAGGGGCAAAGAGCAGTCAGTACTGTGTCAACACCGAGAGCACAGCAGGCACTTTGGGACACCACCATATACCTTCAGCTGGAGGAGCTTCTGGCTCTCCAGGCTCGGCAACTGCTACCGCTTCCTCTGGTGGTACTTCCACCTCTTCCTCTTCTGAGACCTCTGCCTCCGGCATCTCATGCACTTCAAAGATATTAGTGTGTTTCATTTTACATTGCTGAAAAGACATGCCAAGTAGGAACAAAAAACAGGGCAACGCAGACGCTGACACCACAAAAGCCTGTTCAAAACCTCACACGCACAGCACAGTACGCCCAGCATGCATAACTTTGCAAGTCTCAGATTTAAGCCAAAGACAGGCCAAGAGAGGGTAGGACAACACTTAAGAGAAGGAGATAAAGTATCTTCTTTGTCAAGTTATCCATGAAGTCAGGTACCTCTGGGTGCTGGAGGCTCTGGGGCTTTGGCAACGGCCACAGGTATTTTTTCCTCACGAATAGCCTTCCTGGGCACTTCGGGCGCTTTAAAGATATTAGTAACAGTCAGTTTTATACATTGAACAGGATGATGAACAGTGAAACATAAACGAAAGGTGCCCTCGAGAAAGTAACCAAACTGGTCTCATGGTATCAACCCCACCTCTCCCTCACTTGCTCACAAAAACACAAACAGATACAGAGTGCCTGTGTTTATGTACGACTCAAGGGCGAGGTGAGAATAAGGGTACCCTTCCATGTACTCAGCAGCCTTCCCTCCCAGGGAAGAGAGACTGTCATTCTCAGCCCTGCTGGGATCTGATGGTTCGCTGGGAACAACCTCAGCCCATACCTTATCTATTGTCATTCCTCATACAGGCATTGATACAGAGAGGAACAGAAATCCCACTGGTTTTCCTTCATCTCTATTCCTGTCCTTCTCCGTTCCCATTCTTTCTTTATGCTTTTCACTTCACTGGTTTATTTTCTTATCTTGAGTAGTTCTCATCCCTCAATTCTCCTCTCACTGTGGCAACTCCCACAGCTAATATGGTTCACTGGATTTTATAACCATTCCTTCTTCACTACGTTCTCTGAAATGATCAGATATTTCTTTAAGCACTTAATATGCTATCAGTTCTTATAACTCCCTTCGTATGTGCATTTCTGAGTAACTTGTTTTGTTTTATAAATTCTGAAAGACTCATGCTTATGATACACAGTCACTGAGACTGTCAAAATAGTCATGGGGACATTTGTGTTGTTAATTTAAGATAATGTTTGGCAATGCTCTACAAAAAAACAATGATCAAATTTTAAAAATCAAATTTTTGTGTCTGAAGATTTAGAATATGAAAGCGAAACAGTAAATTCAAAATATCTTTTGGGCTGTTCATAGAAATACTAAATAATTGAATTCCCAATTCACACAAAGAACTTGGAAATTTCAGGTAATCACAAATGGACAGGACATCAGATTTCAGAAGTAACATTTCAGATAGTAAGAAACAGTCTTGTTCAGGTCAATGTGCAGGGCAACAAGTACCTCGAGCTGGTGCAGGTTCTGGCTTTTTTGGCACAGCTACAGGTATGGGTTCTTCCAGAACAGCCTTCTTGGGTACCTTGGGCACTTCAAAGATATTAGTATATTTTAGCTTTGTCGTCTGTACAGATGTATATGAAACAATAAGACAATCAATAACATGCGCACACAGTCTTCCCTGAGAAAGCGCTGTGCTTACACTCAGTCACCGGTTGTGCTCTGCTTCACACACATTGTATGCCAAGGGTGTCAAAGATGTCATGCAGGACATGGGAAGTCTTTGTTTAGTTTCAGTTTTTGAGGCAAGGTGGAAATGCAGAAAACACACCCCATCTTTCTAACAGCTGGTCAGAAACTTATTAATGGAATCCAACTGTACTTGAAGGTCTGTTGCTTAGCATTCATGACTGCTTTGTCAACTCTAACAATTGTTAACGAAATTTCCATTTGCTTTAACTATTACCCTCTTTTTTCCTATGTTATTTCCAGTATTTTAACCTCCTTTTCATTTTCAGTTTTCCACAGTTCCTGTCTTTGCAGATCCCTCTTTCTACAGAAATGTGTACTTTCTCTCCCCTCTGTTGGCTGATATTAATGAATTGCCCTTTCATGTGCTAACAGAAAAATCAGCAGATATATCCAGTCTTTTGGTAGTAAGTCCACCTCCAGTTTAGTGGAATTTACTCACTTTTAAAGAGATAGAGAACTGATACGGCTGCTCTCATCCATTAATAATGATTATTGAAAGATTCTGGGATGCAAAATTATGTATTTTAAACTGAAGCCATATTTGCAGCCTGTTTTTCAAAACAACTTTTTATACTCTTTAAAGTAACCATTCTGCAAATCTTAATTTTTAAAGTTTACAAGAAGGTCAGAAAGCTGATGTTATTTTTAAATGAAGTAGATTTATCTGTAATGCATGCCACATTTTTGCCCCTCCATTTCATATTACTTAAGCACGTATCTCAGAGCATAATTCATAAGGTTAGTTCAATTTAATTCCAGAAGAGCATTATGTTTATTTCAAATAATGACAGTATAATGATGATATATACCTTTGGCTGGTGGTAGTTCTGTTTTTTTGGGTTCAGCAACAGGTGTTTTTTCTTGTGGGACAGCTTTCTTGGGCACCTTAAGCACTTTAAAGACATTATTTTCTCTTAAATTCACAGTTTAGAAAAATACAAAAGATCATAAAACTGATGACAGAAGCAAAGAGTTTAGATATTTCTAAAGATAGAGGTTCATCTAGTGACTGGTTGGTTAATTACATATGCAGCCTTACACACAGTAGAAGCTGGGGCTGGAGACACATAAGAAATCTTACACAAAAAAAGTGGCTAACAAGAAATTAAAGTATTGATCAAGATACTAAAATAAAAAGCAGCTCTTCTCACAAATATACCTTTAGCTTCTGGGACTTCTGGTTTCTTGGGCACAGCCACAGGCTTCTTGGGCACTGCCACAGGCTTCTTGGGCACAGCCACAGGCTTTTGGGGAACAACCACCGACACCTCCTCTTCTGGCTCTTCCTCCTCAACCACCTCAGGCACTTTAAAGATATTAGTTCCTTTTACTTGACAGGGACAAAGATCAGCAAACAGCTTAATGGTAAGCAGTGAAGCAGGAAAGGAAGAGTCCTTTTCAGATAACACCACTTCCTTCAGGTGGACTACTTGCAGCAAAGAGCCCAAGCGGGGGCTTATGACAGAGCGTTTGCTGACCAGCCCCACCCTCTGCCCCAGGCCCATACGGACTCGTACAGACACAGCATGGCTAAATGCTGCTCACACCCCTCCCCACAGAAGGCAGAGGGGCAAAGAGCAGTCAGTACTGTGTCAACACCGAGAGCACAGCAGGCACTTTGGGACACCACCATATACCTTCAGCTGGAGGAGCTTCTGGCTCTCCAGGCTCGGCAACTGCTACCGCTTCCTCTGGTGGTACTTCCACCTCTTCCTCTTCTGAGACCTCTGCCTCCGGCATCTCATGCACTTCAAAGATATTAGTGTGTTTCATTTTACATTGCTGAAAAGACATGCCAAGTAGGAACAAAAAACAGGGCAACGCAGACGCTGACACCACAAAAGCCTGTTCAAAACCTCACACGCACAGCACAGTACGCCCAGCATGCATAACTTTGCAAGTCTCAGATTTAAGCCAAAGACAGGCCAAGAGAGGGTAGGACAACACTTAAGAGAAGGAGATAAAGTATCTTCTTTGTCAAGTTATCCATGAAGTCAGGTACCTCTGGGTGCTGGAGGCTCTGGGGCTTTGGCAACGGCCACAGGTATTTTTTCCTCACGAATAGCCTTCCTGGGCACTTCGGGCGCTTTAAAGATATTAGTAACAGTCAGTTTTATACATTGAACAGGATGATGAACAGTGAAACATAAACGAAAGGTGCCCTCGAGAAAGTAACCAAACTGGTCTCATGGTATCAACCCCACCTCTCCCTCACTTGCTCACAAAAACACAAACAGATACAGAGTGCCTGTGTTTATGTACGACTCAAGGGCGAGGTGAGAATAAGGGTACCCTTCCATGTACTCAGCAGCCTTCCCTCCCAGGGAAGAGAGACTGTCATTCTCAGCCCTGCTGGGATCTGATGGTTCGCTGGGAACAACCTCAGCCCATACCTTATCTATTGTCATTCCTCATACAGGCATTGATACAGAGAGGAACAGAAATCCCACTGGTTTTCCTTCATCTCTATTCCTGTCCTTCTCCGTTCCCATTCTTTCTTTATGCTTTTCACTTCACTGGTTTATTTTCTTATCTTGAGTAGTTCTCATCCCTCAATTCTCCTCTCACTGTGGCAACTCCCACAGCTAATATGGTTCACTGGATTTTATAACCATTCCTTCTTCACTACGTTCTCTGAAATGATCAGATATTTCTTTAAGCACTTAATATGCTATCAGTTCTTATAACTCCCTTCGTATGTGCATTTCTGAGTAACTTGTTTTGTTTTATAAATTCTGAAAGACTCATGCTTATGATACACAGTCACTGAGACTGTCAAAATAGTCATGGGGACATTTGTGTTGTTAATTTAAGATAATGTTTGGCAATGCTCTACAAAAAAACAATGATCAAATTTTAAAAATCAAATTTTTGTGTCTGAAGATTTAGAATATGAAAGCGAAACAGTAAATTCAAAATATCTTTTGGGCTGTTCATAGAAATACTAAATAATTGAATTCCCAATTCACACAAAGAACTTGGAAATTTCAGGTAATCACAAATGGACAGGACATCAGATTTCAGAAGTAACATTTCAGATAGTAAGAAACAGTCTTGTTCAGGTCAATGTGCAGGGCAACAAGTACCTCGAGCTGGTGCAGGTTCTGGCTTTTTTGGCACAGCTACAGGTATGGGTTCTTCCAGAACAGCCTTCTTGGGTACCTTGGGCACTTCAAAGATATTAGTATATTTTAGCTTTGTCGTCTGTACAGATGTATATGAAACAATAAGACAATCAATAACATGCGCACACAGTCTTCCCTGAGAAAGCGCTGTGCTTACACTCAGTCACCGGTTGTGCTCTGCTTCACACACATTGTATGCCAAGGGTGTCAAAGATGTCATGCAGGACATGGGAAGTCTTTGTTTAGTTTCAGTTTTTGAGGCAAGGTGGAAATGCAGAAAACACACCCCATCTTTCTAACAGCTGGTCAGAAACTTATTAATGGAATCCAACTGTACTTGAAGGTCTGTTGCTTAGCATTCATGACTGTGTGCTATGGGCTTGGGTTTGCTTTCATTGTCATCTTTTCATTTCTTGTTTCAGTATTACACTATATGCTGCTTACAGCTGTTTCATGTAATATTCATTTTAAATATTTATAGTATTTAAATACTCTGAACGTCATCATTGGCAAATGGCACTTCACTTGAATTACGTCCTTGTGTTTTGGATGGACGGAATATGGTGCTAGAGAAAATGTTTACTTCTCTAGACAGTATTTGGGACTTTCTAAAAGTAATGAAACGGTGAAGCAGTGCATCAATTTGTTGTGCATACAGTTTTTGAGTATTTCAACTTTAACATCTTTCATCTGAGTATTCTGAGAAAATCAAGTCCTCATTTGACAACCTTGCATATTAATTCATATCTGGTGCATTTCTCTCACATTTTAGATGCTAGAGTGTGACTATAAAAGATCAATTTAAAATGGGATTCATTGAAAGAAAAAAAAAAAGAAAGAAAGACAAATACACAAACAGGAACAACAAAACCGCCATCTCTGTGATGGTGCTCATGATGACATGTACCTTTAGCAAGTGGAGCTCCTGCTTTTTTAGGTACACCATCGGACACTTTCTCCTTTGGGACAGCCCTCTCAGGCACTTCAAAGATATTAGTTCAATTCATTTTACAATTCAAATACATTTAAACATATGTACACAGACTGAAACATAGAAGATGTGAAATCTTGTGAAATAATCTGTCACAAACATGCTCAGTGTGATTTGTAGCGGCAAGCACAATTTAAAATCTAAGGTTCAAAATGACAGAAGAGGTTAAAATCATATTTAAGAAGATTAGGTGTGTTTATCATGTATTCATGATAATATGTACCTCTGGCTGATGGAGGTTCTGATTTTTCAGGAACAGCTACAGGAATTTTCTCTTCTGGGACAGCCTTCTCAGGCATTACAGGCTCTTTAAAGATATTAGTATATTTTAGTTATTCATATTAAGCTTTATTATGAGCAGTGAAACATACTATACTTGAGAGAAGGAATAGACATCCTACTCATAAGATGTACCTTTAGCTTGTGGAGCTGCTTGTTTTTTATGTATGGCAACAATCTCTGGCTTTTCAGCCGTCTTGGCCAGTGGTGGTTCCTCAGGTGATAAAACAGGCTCTGGCTTCTCAGGTGCCACTTCAGGTTTCAGTTTTTGAAGTGCTGCAAAATTCTCTGGTTTTCGGGGTGCCAAAATTTGTTCTGAATCCTTAGGCACCATAACAGGTTCTGGCTTGTCTTGCACCGCAACAGGCTTTGATTTTTGTGACACTGCAATAGGCTTCGATTTTTTGAAATCTCCAGCAAACTCTGTTTCTTCAGGTGCCACAACAAGCTCTGCTTTTTGGGGTGCCACACGAAGTTTTGTTTTGGGGGACACCACAATGTGCTCTGTTTTTGGGGGTGCTGCAGCTGCCTCCGAGTCATCAGGCACCACAGTGATCTCAGGTTCCTCAGGGGCCATGAATGGCTCCAATTTGGAGGGTTCCACAATAGGCTTTTGTTTTGAGTGCACCACACCATGCTTTATTTTTTGGGGTGCTACATCAGGCACGGGTTTCTCAGGTACCACAGCAAGGTCTCGTTTCTCAGGTAAACCAACATGATCTGTTTTCTTGGCTGCCACAACATGCCTTTGTTTTGGGGACATCACACCATGCTTTAGTTTTTGGGGTGCCACATCAAGCTTAGGTTCCTCAGGTACCACAGTAAGGTCGGTTTTCTCAGGCACCACAACATGTAGTGTTTTTTGGGCTGCCACAACTGGCTCTGTTTCCTCAGGTGCCGCAACAGTTTCTGCTTTTCGGTGTGCCAAGACAGCCTCAGGCTCCTCAGATGCCACAACACCCTCTGTTTCTTGGGGAGCCACAACAGACTTTGTAACCTCAGGTGACACAGCATGCACTGGTTTTTGGGCCACTGTCACAGGTCCTAGTTCTTGAGGTGCCACAAAGTGTTTTACTTTGGGGGGTCCTGCAATGTCCTTTGGTTTTCGTGAAACTGCAACAGGTACTTTCTTTTCTAGAACAGCTGTCTTGACCACTTTATGTACATAAAAGATATTAGTTCTAAATTAACAGTTGCTCAGACACAAATACGTACATTAAGTAAATCATAAAACATAAAAAGACAATTGGAATGGAAACATTAAAAACGTATGAGGTACCAAGCATTTATGTTAGCCTTTTTAAGGATGGAGATAACACATATTGGCTTTTCTTCCTTCAAATACACACACATACACACCTCATGCCCCCACATATGTAAGCATACACATGCAATGACAGTATATCTTAAGCTCTACGTAGAATTCACAGTATTTACAAACAAAGTGGACAGGACAAAAGATACTAATAATTTTGCAGGTAATAAGCTGAAGACTCAAGAATTATCAGTGATGGCATCCAGCTTTTCTTGGTAGGGCTTCTGATATTTCAAGTATATTGATATGTTCTGCTCCTAGCTACTATAATGGATAGTTTCTCCTCTACTACTAGTGTAACTTGAAAAATACTAGTTACGGTTGTTTTCATGAACTGAAGCATGTAGTAAGTAGAATGGTAAGAATAATCCAAATAGTAAGAAGAATTGAAGTGAAAAATGCAGGTAATTCAGACATCCCGAATTTGTCACTATTCTTCAAAAAGACCCCTGTATGCCTATTTCACACAGATATGCAGATACATAGAACGAATACAGTCCGGTCTCTCAGAAGACAGAAGACCTGGAAAACCACAGTGTTTAAGAAAAGAGGAAAATATTGCTCTTATTATTTTATTAATGTTGAGATTTACCTTCCTCTAGTAGAGATTTCGGTTCTTCAGGTACAGCCTCTGGTTCTGGGACAACCACAGGTTCTGGTTCTTTAGGCAAAATCTCAGGTTCTGGTGTTTTAGGAACAGGTAATTTCTTCTCTGGAACAAGCTTCTTCGACACTTCAGGTTCTTTAAAAATATTTATTTATTTTACTTTCAGGAATTTGAAGAATTGGAATTAAAAAGGAGACAATAGCTCCAAGGAGAAAATTATCAGACAACATCAGAAAAAAATACCCCTCATAAATAGTCTATTTGTTTTTAATATTGCCCAATGTGCACCAATAATAGCCATTGTTGCTAAATAAGTTATTCACAAGGGATGACAACACAAACCATAACACCTACAAATATTAGAATATAACAAAGAGGATAACATAGAATTAAAAAGATGACATTCAGATAAACCAATTAAAATGTTGTGTGACTTTATCAGTACTGAAAATGTACCTTTAGGTGGTGGAGGTTCTGTTTTTTTAGGAACTTCAGTGTGTACTTTTTCTTCTGGAACCACTTTCTTGGGCACTTCAGGCACTTTAAAGAAAGTAATTTCTGTTATTTGCATGAAATTCAAACAGAGTGTCTTTAGCACTTGGGACATAAAAAGTAAAACTCAGGGACATCAACAACATCAGTGGTTTTGGATGTAAATATCAACTTTTTCGTATTCCTACAGAAAATATTCTCTGAGGTAATGGTCTTTTACGGGCTACAAATAGGTTAGCTTCTTTGTTTATCTCTCTCACACATATAAAAGGTACAATTTAAACAACAACAAATATAGAACATTTATAATACAAGAAAATAACCATTTATTAAAATAATACACTAATTTATTAAAATAATACTCAAAGGGTTTTTCTGTCATTCATTGTTTACAGCAGTTACCTTTAGCTGGTGGAGGTTCTGCCTTCTTTGGTACTTTGACTGAAATCTCTTCTGTGACCACTTTCTTTGGTACCTCAGGCACTTGAAAAATATTAATAACTTTTACTATAAGAATTTCATGAACAGCATTAAAGAACAACAGCAGAATAGTGTTAGTGAGTACACCAATTACAAGGATTATCTTTTTCCATGTTGAAAAACAAAACATTTGCTCACTTGGAAAACCTCAGACAACAGAAGAAAATCTCCACAAGGGACTTGGGTATTGTCTTCTATAGTGTCAAAACAATAAAGAGCAATATTTTCCATTTTGTTTTTTATTATTTTATTTTTCTCCATAATGACAAATACCTTTAGGTGGTGGAACTTCTGGTTTTTTAGGCTCCATGACTGGTATTTTCTTGTCTGGGACTTTCTTGGGCTCTTCATGCACTTTAAAATTAATACTTAAGTTAATACAAAGAATATAAAGAAATTTAAATAGCATTAAATTAGAAAAAGAAATAAACAAAAGGACACCAAGTAGGATCAATTAAAGATAATATCCTTTACCAAATATGCTTTTTGCTCTCAATCAAGATTGATAGACATTTGAAAGTGGAAAAAGAGTCTGCTTCAAAAATGAAGTATATAAATCACAGTTTAGGAGATAGAAAAGATGGGGAAATAGTATCAAAAGATTTTATCAGTGAAGGAAAACAAATTATTGTTATGGATTTATTAATGACAAGTACCTTTAGCTGGTGGTACTTCTGGCTTTTTAGGCACAGGAACTTTGATTTTCTCTTCTAGAACTACTTCCTTGGGTGCTTCAGGCTCTTTGAGGAAAAAAATTATTTTCAATATATAGGATTTTACAGTTATGTTCAAATATATATATGTTTATGTTCAAATATATATTCAATATATATTTTCAATATATAGGATTTTACAGTTATGTTCAAAACTTTGGAGTAGAAATTGAAAATTAATGGAACCATTGATTTCATATGTTTATTCACTTTACATTCCTTTATGCCCCTGTAAAGTCTGAGGTAAAACCTCAGAGCCTTTTAAAGCCTTAATCAAATGCAGATCAGCAAGGTGGCTGACTTAAACACATCCCTCTACATTAAATTATTTTTCCATTTAAGTCAATGACCTCCCTGCATCTGCATTCGACTAAAGGCTGCCATTGTCCATTCTGCCTTCCCTGTCACATTCTTCTATGCATGATGATGTCATCTCTTTATCAATTTTTTGTCTCTTCATGGAGGGTTTTCCCCTGTGTTAGAGGACTGTATCACTGTGTATTTTGAGATTCTTAAACACTCTTTTGCAGCTAATTTTTTACTGTAAGATTTCTGCTGTGGTTCTTGAGGATTGATCTCATCTCTGCCCAGTTACATGAGCATTTCTAACTCACCGATATGCTAATTACAGCTATCGCTCAAGAAAGAGAGTTTCGAAAGCAGTAACATATACAAACTGTGGCCACAGAAAATAAATATAATAGTACAAAACATACAGTCAAAAACTAATTCACCAAATCAAGGTAGAGTTTTTTTTGTTTGTTTGTTTGTTTTTCTCTTCCATGTTTTAGTTCTATGTAATGAAACATACCTTTGGCTGGTGTTGGTTCCAGTTTTTTAGGCACAGTAATAGGTACTTTCTCTTCTGTAATTTTCTTGGGCACTTCTGGCACTTTAAAGAAAACAACATTTATTTTTGTTACATTTAAGGCATTTAAAGATATGTGATATTAAGAAGAAAGAGTGTCACAAGAAGAATATTGTCAAGATTCAAAAGATTAGATATGAAAAGAAATATGCAATGCAAAAAGATTTGTATAGTACTACACAGTACTAGGAATTTTTATAAATGAGAAATAAAGGGTATTTTTTTATTTTCATGTTAACCCTTCTGCCCAAGAGAAAGAGAAATCTCAGAGTGTCACCTTTATTGACATATAACCTTCAGGTGGTACTCCTGTCTTTTTAAGTACAGCAAAAGGTACTTTCTCTTCTGAGACAGATTCTTTAGGTAGCTTGGAAATTTTAAAGATATGTACTTTTGAGAAATAGAAAAATAAAACATGGAATACAGAGAAGTAAGACAAAACAAGTAGATGTTAAAGGACAGTCTGACAACAGTTATATGTTCAAAAAAGTCTCAGCAAAAAACAAATTGAAGTTTGAAGAACAGGTTTCTCTTCAGGGATACCTTTCGTGGGCACTTCAGGAAGTTTAAACATATTTATTGATTTTAATTTTTATTATTTAAAGTAAACATACAAATAAATAAGACTAGTAGGGAAACAGAAGAACAGGCATGTGTAACATGAGTATCACAAAACTGACGTGGATTATAAAATATTAAATGAGTAACTACGTAAGAAACACAAAATATATTATCATTAAAAGACAAGACCTCAGGTTTATTGGGCTACTAAAATACCTTTAGATAGAGGAGATTCTGGCCTTTTAGACATTGGTCTAGGTTCTGTTGTTTTAGGCACAGCAATAGGCACTTTTTCTTCTGAAGCATCTTTCTTAACTACTGTAGGCAGTTTAAAGATATTAGTTCATTTTAAGAATTTATATAGGACAGAAAGACAAGTCACACAGAAAAATAAGTTTGACAAATAAGTAAAGAACAAAAAGAATGAACACAAATATTAGTTATACTGAACAATACCTAAACTATGGACATTATTATTTTTTTTTTTTTTTGGAGGTCATTACTTTGCAAGTTTCAGGAAAGATGATCAAGAAGATCATATACCTCTAGGTGGTGGAGCCTCCTCTTTTCTATGAACAGTAGAAATTTCTTCTTCTATGTACATTTCCTCATAAACTTCACGTACTTGAAAGATATTAGTTTAAATATTTAAATTAACTCAGAGTAATATCTTCAGACAACAAGACGATGTGAAAAACAAATAACAGAGAAAATCAAATATTCAAGCTCAGCTTAAGACACACAGGTCTATTTTGTATCAACCCTCAAATTTAGTCTTGTTATAAGTGAGGGAAGAAATAACCTTGTATACTACCATGATCCGACCTCTGCAGGTTGCGAGAAGAAAGATTTTTGTTATGTCCTAAACTGAGTTACTTCTTGAGTGCTGAGAGATGGACTTCTCTGACTACTCTCTATCAATTTTTCAATGTCTGTTTTATAATTATTGCCTTCCTTGGACTGATCTCATGTAGCAGGGTCCCTTGCTTTTTGCCCCTAAATCTAAACAATTTTTACCCCTCAAGAACAACTCCAGGTGATATATATATATATATATATATATATATATATATATATATAAATTTTATACCATGGCTGCTAACTACACTTTAGGTTATGATACGTAGAATTTTCTCAAAATCATTAAAGATATATACATGAAAACAGATCTTTTATCCTTCAAACCCCACTCAGAATGTCTTGTACCTTTAAGGTGCGTAGCTTCTTTTGGTAGAGCAGGAGGTATTTTTTCTTTGCGGACATCTTTCTTTGGTACTTCAGGAACTTAAAAAGATTGGTTTATTTTACAAATTTGCACTAGGAAATAAGTATTACAGTTTTGTAAAACAATAAAAAATGCTACTAGAAAAATATTAAAATATATAGTATTAAGCTGTGAATACAACTTGGCAACTTAACTTCATGCATTTCTCTGTTTTTGGAACTCCTAACACTTACAGGTCTGAATTTTCTCTTCTCTGAAAGGATAATATTTGTTGTTGTTGTTGTTATTAAACAACCTTTAGGAATTTTGTCAATTCAAATGTTTTTATTTCTTTAAAAATTTCCTAAAAAAGGCAAAGCAAAACTCCAGTGAAGTTAATCAAATATTTTGTCAAAGTTTTCAACTCTGGAATTGTATTTTATTACAAAACTGTTTCTATAAAATATTTTGTGGGTTTTTTGATTTTTTTTCTGAATTGAAGTCTTAACCTAATCTTTATCAGAACCCCTGACATGACTGGAAAATGTGCTTCAGGAACAAGCTCTGTCACAGCTTTTTTTTTTTTTTTTTTTTTTTTAATAGCAACATAGAATGTAGTTTGGGAAATGGAATATGACAAGAAGTCAAAAAATATAAGGTTAATCCCTGGGCCTGTAATGAATTACCTGTCTACTAATTTTTATTTATTTATTTATCTATTTATTTATTTAATTAATTTTCTGAGAGGGGGGGAGTAGTTGTATAAATTTGTCTGTTTAAATTTTAAATTCTTTATGCAAAATGTATCAATATGTTTGAGCAGTCCCTGACACAAGCCAAAAATAAGAATTTACACAGAATGATCATTGAATTTGTTTTCCTGAATGATGAATGATTGTCTTAGTAGTTGCTCATTCATTAGTTTAACATATGAAGAAAGCTGCTGAAATATTTGGATTTCTTTGTGTTTGCAAAACGATTATATGTTTTTCATCTCTGATCTCCCTGTATACATGTTCTCTTCCTGAGATAAATAAATTACTTTTACAATAGGAAATCAAAGGGAAGAAAACTGTGTGTATATAGCACTTTATAATGCTGTTCAGAAAAAGCAAGCATGAGGGGTTTCTTAGTACCTCAATTTTGAGAGAATAGAAAAAAAATCATTTGGAGATCGTATACCTTTAGTTGGAGGAGCTTCTTTAGGGACAGCAGCAGGTATTTTCTTAAGTGGGACAGTTTTCTTTGTCACTGCAGGTTCTTCAAAGATATTATATTTTTAAGAACATTATCATATAACAAAATGTAAGTAACAAAACAAAGAAGCAATGACAAGCACATAGTATCTAAGGAAACATTAGAATGAATACATTAAATAGCTGACTGGAGCACAGATGGAATGATGACAATGAATAACTGATTTGTAGGGTACACGTCACTTTATATATTGTTTGAATAGTTGCAGTACCTTTAGCTGCTGGAGCTTCTGGTTTACTAGGAATAACAACAGGGAGTTTTTCTTCTGTTGGAAGATCTTCATAAACTTCAGGCTCTTTAAAGATATTAGTTTATTTTATGGATTTTAATATTATTTACAAGACAAAATTAGACAGACAACTTATAATGCACAGACATGTATATAGACAAAGACCTGTTTGAACATAAATTATTTAAATATCTCATTTCAGCCTGATCAAATGATTTTCTAGTTACTTAGTTCTCTGTGTTACGTAGGACATTGTATTTGAATTGAGTTTCCCATTTCCCCATCTGGAGTTAATTATCTATATCCCAGCTCAAAAATTAATTAAGACATGCTCAGGATGGTTTTTAAGCCAACATCTACTTTAGTCCATTTTTTTGTTCTAATATGGCTGAAGGGTTTTCCTGGATCAGAAATTTAGTTTCTCTCTTATGCTTTTTTCACCCAACAACAGGAGAGAAAAGAACATCTAAAAATGTTAAACTATAAATGTTGGGGTTAGGGAGTCTCAAAGACATGCATAGAAATTACTTTTAAATAACTAAAAAATAATAATACATAAATTGAAAATGTCTCATGTTTTAAAAAACAACCTAGAACATGAATCTCTGCAGTTTACTTCTTGGTAGATATTTCATTGATGTACCTTCATACAAAGTAGGTTCATCTTCTCCAACAATAAAGGTGGATACTTTATCTTCAAGGACAGCTCTCTTGTGAATCTCAGGAACTTGAAAAGATATTATCCCTTTTTTTAGTAACCTCAAAATATTTTTCAACTTTTAAATTCCCAAACAGAAATAAACCCAGAAAACTAAGATTTTTTGATGGCCCAAATACTATGCATTTTGATGAAAGATATATTATACAGTCTAGAACAATGAATTATGTAGGAAATTCATTGTTTCTGCTCTCAAAGAGCATAAGCCATTTGCTTTTCACACTGTATCTTCATGCTGATATTTCCTTCTGATATTTATAACAGATTTATTGGTTTAAACTTGCTCTTGCCGTATTACTTCTCAGAATATCATGACCATTATACTTGTTTCCAACTCCCAGTTTAAACTGAATTTACAACTACATCACAAAAATAAAAGCACTGAAGCTTTTATGTACAGATGGTGTAAGTAGCGATACGTTCTCATCACATTTTCTTTCATAAATCAGTGTATTTACTGTCTAGCACATGTATAGCACATATATGAAATGTTTGCCTAAGAGCATTCAATTTACCACTCAGAACTGAATCTGCAGTTAGAGACTAGATTATATCCTTGTCATGGCCTAAAGAATTTTAGGATTCTTTTAGAAGATGTTAGTTGGGGTAAACAATGCAAATATTTCCTTTCCGTAAAATCTCATATCAAATGTTCTACCTTTCTTTGGTGGAACTTCTATTTCAGCTGCATGTGTAGGTTTCTTTTCTTCAGGAACAGGTCTTTTGAGAACAGCCAGCCCTTTAAGACATTGTTTGCTTTTAGGGCTTTTAAATTTTCTTGGAAGAAGTTAGAAAGAAGAACAAATCTAACAAATCTACGACAGATTCATGAAGCAACAAAGGATTAAATGTTTCCTGAAAGAATATCTATGTTAATTTTGAAGATTAGACTGAAGAATAACATATTAAAAACATTTTCTTGAAAGACAGCCATAGTCTTGGATGATGGAATCTGCCTCCTTTTCACAGTGACCAAAAATACTCTTTCTTTCTGAACTTCTTTCATATGTATCTTGAAGACAGAACACACATTTTTCAATGCAACTCACATATTTTCAAAAAATGACTTGACATAAACAGGCAAAAAAGACTCAATCACAAACAGCTGAAAAAGCACCATGAAGACATAAGACAGACACATGTTTCTCAACAAATAATGAGGACAAAAGACTGAAATCAGAGTTCATGGTTTGTGAGGACAATGCAGAGGAAGTATATACCTTTAGCTGGTGGAATCATTTCCTTTTTAGAGACAGTAGGTAGTACTTTTTCCTTTGGAACAGGCTTCTTCACCACCGCTGGCACTTTAAAAACATTGTTGTGTTTTTAAGAATATTTGCAGTATTAATATTATGTAAGAATAAAAGGTAAACAAAAAGCAAGCAATGCAAAGAGTCACAGAAGTTAGAAAAATAAAAATACACTGTACTCAGTTGCTATTTGGTGGTGACCTTGAAGGCCACAGATCTCAGATATTTTGCTTGGATTCACATTGATTGTTTGGTGAACATTTGAGCAGGATATGCCTTAATAATAAGGTTTTATGGACTGTCAGCTGTATTAATACCAGCTGGGAATATGGTAAAGTTATAATTTTCTATCAATTAACTCCAAGTCATCATGCAAAAATTAACCCCCTTCCCACTGATTTCATTCTGATAATTTGAATGAGAAACAGCTAAAAAAATGAGTGCAAGATGAGTTTCTGGCAAATTAAGTGCTCTGAAAAGAAAACTACAGAACTCTGGACTAGTACAGGAACTCTACTAACATACACTGACAATTTCTATTCATGACCCTTAGCTTTTATAAAGACTGAACAGTGAACACATATTAACATTATACCCACTCCAGCATGTAATTAGGGTGAATAAAGCCCTTGGTTTTGGGGATTTGATGGGAAACTAGATTTTAATTGACATAGACTTTGAGCTCAATGGACTTTTATTAATTTTTACATCTGCTTGTTTTCAATCATTAGACTTTTATTGATTTTTACATCTGCTTGTTTTCAATCATTAGATAAAAAATGTAATTTACATTCTGGTGGTATTAATTAAATAGTGGAGGTCCTCCTCACAATTCCTTTGCCCTCAGAATGCATGTAATTTGTCTAAGTTTTGATTCATTTAAGAAGTATTTACTTATCTTTTTATTATGTTAATCCCAGTCTTTGACCGTATTGGGAAGAAAAGTTAAGGGTCTAACAGTCAAATCTATTCTTATAGATCTATTCTGATTTGACTATAAATCATATATATATATTTCAGCATTCACTAGAAGAAACCTATAAATTCTGATAAATCTATTCTGATTTGACTACTGGATTGGGGATTCTGAGAAGACAAAGGACTGTGTTTTCAAATTTATCTTATAGCTCATGTACCTTTAGCTGGAGGAGCTTCTTTTTTAGGAACAGGAACAGGTACTTTTTCTTCTGGCAGAGGTCTTTTAGGCACCTCAGGCACTTTAAGAAATATTTAATTATGGATTTTAAATTATTTATGAGGAATTACAACAGACACAAAGACAGCAAGCAGAGCAACCACTCGTAGAAGAATCACCTAATTTATGCAGAGACAGGAGAGCAGACATTTGACTCAGATCTTGAGCAACAAAAGCTAAGAAATTTCAGTGTACATGTTTCTGGTGCATTTTGGATGCAATTTCTGTTTGGCATGAGGGATCCTATGATCCTGTAATCGTAAACATGATAAGACGGAAGGCCCTACTTGAGTTTTAACATCTCTGTAACTCATTGGAGCTAAACTGGGAAAAAGAAACACATTGACACATGAAAGTGTTGAATCCAGACTGAATCTGAACTGCACCAGAAAATTATAATTTACTTTGCTTGTATCATATCTACACTAGCTCTGTCAGTCAGATGGGGAATCTTTCTATTCCACTTTGAAAGGAAGAATTCCTTAGGAAGGAGTAGGACACAAACAACCTTTGAATGGATGTATCATCATCATCAGCAGACATACATAGGTGTACAAATGGGGAAATATATAAAAATGGAGGCTTAAGCAGCGGCTGGAAACTCAACAAACAATGATAAGAATAAAGAAATCATGACATGATGTACCTATAGCTGGTGGGATTTCGTAAGTCTCCTCGTAAACCTCCTCATGTTTCTCATAGATCTCTTCCTTCTCCTTAAACTCATACTTCTCATAGATATCTTCCTTCTCCTCAGCCTCCTCTTCATACTCCTGTTCCTGAATCTCCTTATATCCCTCAGGTTCTTCAGGTTCCTCATAAGCTTCAATTTCTTCATATTCCTCAACCTTCTCAAAATCTTCAATACTTTCATATGTCTCATACTTCTCATACTCCTCATATGTATATTCGTACTTCTCCACTACAGGAGCAGGGACTTTCTGGATGAGTTTCTTGGATATTTCAGGCACTTTAGAGACAGTATTATTGTTACTAACTTTACAATTATTTAATATCCTTTACAGTTGTTCAAGACCATCCACACAGAACAGAAAATGTGATTGATAACCACAAGCATAAGTTACTTTAAAATAAAAGAACATGCTCCTGAAACAATATATATACTCTAAAAGATTTTAGGAGGAAAGAGGAAAAAAAAATTTGTGATTAAGAAAAATATCTGTACCTTTACTCAGTGGTGGTTCTTTGGGTTTTGGGACAACAGCAAGTACTTTCTCTTCTGCAACAGCTCTTTTATGCACCTCAGGGACTTTAAAGATATGGTTTTCTTTTAGCAATTAAAATGAAAACTTAAAGCAGTATAAGTAAAAACAAAAACAAACACAATAAGCAGTGTTATGGTTTTACAATGCAAACATTGATACTGAAGAGTTTTGACATAAATTAGAGCAGAAATCTCATATAACAAAAACAAAAGTTAGAACGAAGGAGGTCAAAAGTATTTTAGCATGTATATTAATAACATTATGGAGCATATGTACCTTTCGCAGCAGGAACTTCCACTTTTTTAGGGGGAGCAACAGTTACCTTCTCTTCAGGAACAACTTTCTTAGGCACCTTGGGTACTTTAAAGATATGACTGACTTCAGTGTACTTGCTGCACAGTTTTTAAATAAACACAAACCCAGAAGCTTACCACCAGCAGAACAAAAACTTACAGTGTAGTGACAAAGATAATGCAAGACAGACATACTAAGTCTTGTGCTAAGGTCAACTTGTATGAAGAATATTATCTATTAATGACACAGCATTTACAAACTGAAATACCTTTGGCTGGTGGAGCTGGCACCTTTTTAGGAACAGGTACTTTCTCTTCAGAAACGGGTTTCTTAGGCATCTCAGGCACTTTAAAGATATTATTTTCTTTTTAGAATGTCCTCTACCAGTAATATTAGAAAGACAACAGAAGACATATACATACATACATAACGAAATAACTGATTTGCAGAACATATTTAAAGTATTTAAAAAAGAAGTTGAAGTAAAAAGACATTTTATATCCATGCGAGACTTTATGAGCAAGTCAGATCATTTCAGAAATTATTTTTTGCCACAAATCTGACAGGTATTCTGAGACATCAATACAGAAAGACAGCAGGGACACAAAAATAACATAAATAACAAACAATATAAAATAAAATAAATATAGCTAGTGAATGAGACTAACAGCACAGATTGTTTTCTTAGTTATTAATTTATGTACCTTTTGATGGAGGAAGCTCCAGTTTCTCAGGAGTGGGTACAGGTATTTTTTCTTTTGGGACTGGTTTCTTAGGAATCTCCAGCTCTTTAAAGATATTATTTTGCAAACACATTTTAAAATTACTTTCAGAGCACCAAAAACATTAAAAAATATGAAACAAGATCACAAACTCCCTGATAAGATCATCAAGGTTTACACAGAAAAAGAAATAAAGAAGCATTTTAATCAGCTCAAAAGATCACATGGGTAACTTGCAAGAGATGTTGTACCTTTTGCTGGTACAGTTTCCTCTGGAAAAGCTTCCTCTTCTTCATCATGCACAACTTTCTGTGGCACCTCATGCGCTTTAAAGATATTAAAAACTTTACTTGTGCAACTTCCCAAAGAAAACATCACAACACAAAACACAAGGACACCAACTTTAAAATAACAACACTAATAAACATGAGGCAAACTAAATTCGTTATTTTTCATTCTTTCCCTAAGGATACCAAAATGCAATTGGGTTATAAGAATTACATGAGGGTTAGCTCTTTTGCCCAGTTCTTAATTACACATCATCATTGCCAAACGTATTACCAACATTTGCTACAAATGAGAGGTTGTTGAAGATTTTTAGTCTAATTTTTAACATAAAAAATTGTCAGTGTTTGCTGACAGGGTCCATCTTCTGGTTATTTATAGAGTCCATTGTGCTTTCATTTTATTTTTGTATAAATTTAGCTAATAAGCTTGAAATTTTAACATACATTCTCAAGGTGCATGTCGGAAAGATCTCTCTGAATTGAAGAATTTCCAGATAAAGTCCCATAGGACATTATTCCAGGAACATTGTTTAAACATTGTTCCTTGGGAACATGAGTTCTGATTGGTCAAGAACAAAATGAAAAATCAAGCCCTATCTGCGATCTAGTACTGCTTGCTGGGAAGCAAAAGTGTGCTAGAACCAAGGACCTGACTTTGAATGACTATAAATTGATCTTTAAAAGGAGATTTCTTTGAAATACGAAAATATAAGGAAGAGGAATTATCTGCACACACTGCAAAGTGATATACCTTTAGCTGGAGGAATTTTCTTTACTTTAGGAACTGCAACATGCACTTTTTCTTCTGGGACAGCTGTCTTGGGCACCTCTGGCACTTTAAAGATATTGTTTTGATAAGAAATTTTCAATTATATTTAGAGCATCAAAACTACTAAAAACATGGAAAATGATCACAAAGACCCGTAAGAAGAAGAAAACTCACTTCAAAAAGATAATTAAGATTTACATCCAGCTTAAAACAAGTAACAGATATGAAGGTCTTTTAATTAACTGGACAGAGCTCTTTGGTAATTTTCAGGAAGAAATGCTATACCTTTTGCTGGTATCTCTGGAACAGTTTCCTCTTCTTCCTCTTCCTCAGGAACAAAGACAGGTACCTCTTCAGGGGGAGGTCTTGATATTTCTGGCATTTCAAAGATAGTATTTAATTGTAAGAAGATTAAACACAACATCAGACACAGACGGATGATTTACACAGAAGATGAAGAGTTTAAATTAGCAAGTACATTTGTCACAAACTGCTATGATACTTCAGTGAAATTCTAATAACAAACATACAGAAACAACAAGAAACATTGTCCATGGGTTCACTTATGAGAAAAGATACCTTTAGCTGTTGGAGTTTCTGGCTTTTTATGTACATGGACAGGTATTTTCTTTTCTGGAACTTTCTTGGGTACTTCAGGCACTTTAAAGATATTTTTGTTTAAGAAATTCATTTTCAGTGTAATATAAAACAATAACTGTGCAACTAACATAAGGTAACTACACAAATATGATAAATTTAATTGTGTATGAAAAAATCATTGATTTAAAAGTATATAATTTTCCACAGATTTATGCACAGATGCGAACTTACAAACATCCAAACTACCACATTACAAATTGACGTAGTAAGGTTGGGGGGAAGTCTGGCTGTTTGAAATGTTTATCTCTGGAAGATAAATATTGTTTATCTTCTGGAGCAGCTGTTTTTGAAACAGCAAGTACATTTAAAGAATTCAGATATGTAAATAACAATTATCTTTTGTTCCTCTCCAAAAAAGACAAACAATAGTACGACACAAACATAGACATTTTCACAGCACAGAATAAGTATATCACCCATGACAAAAAGAAATGCTCATAAAAGAGTCACAATACAGTGAAGAGGAATGGGTTTGTTACTTGCTGTCTTCTAAAGCCAAAGAAATAAAATTAGAATTACTTGGTTGAATCAGAAATTGGTGTACCTTTGGCTGGTGGAGGCTCTTGCACTTTTTTAGTTTCTGGGACAAGTACCTTCTCTTCTGGCACAGGTTTCTTTGGTACTTCAGGCACTTTAAAAATATAGTTACAGTTTAAGAATTTCATTTTTCATTACACCACAGTGTAAAGAATCAATAAAAATGGAATGAATCAATATGAATGGCATGAATCAATATAATGGAATGACAAAATGAACTAACAAGAATAGATTCTTCATACTATGTTAAAGAGGAAAGGTGAACAAAGAACATTTTGTTTTATCAAACATTTAGGCAAGAGCTGATATACCTTTAGCTGGTGGGACATCCTTCTTTTTCTTTACAAGAACAGGAACTTGCTCTTCTTGCATAGGTTTCTTTGACACTTCAGGAACTTTAAAGATATTATTGTAAAATGAGTTTAGAATAATCAGCTAAAACACCTTTACATAAAAGCCAGTGACACAAAACAATTTAACACAAACACATAGAACCACCATTCTTAAGATCAATAATCCTTTTGCTTTCATATGGTTTAACACAAGTGAGAAGATAAATAAAGTCTAGAAGACCTTTCTGATCACAGCTAATACAAGTTGCTATACCTTTAGGTGGGGGAGCTTCCTTTTTCTTTGGCACTTGGACTTTCTTTTCAGGTGCAGGTTTCTTCGGCACCTCAGCCACTTCAAAAACATTATTTTGATTAAAACATAATCCACAAACTTTTTAAAACAGAAATAAAACAAAAAAGACAGCAGCACAAATATTTCATATGCAGAGCCCCCTCCAAAAAGAACAGAAAAAGTAATCTAAGATATAGTGTGAATTACACATTCAGAGAATGTCTGCTAACATCAAGAGATTATATACCTTTTGCTGGAGGAGCTTCTTTTTTCTTCAGAATTGGTATTTTTTCCTCTGGAACAGCCTTCTTGGGCACGTCAGGCACTTGAAAGATACCATTAATATCTTAGGTATTTACTTGGAAAACAACAGGAAAATAAAGCGCAAGCAAGCACCCCTAGCACAAATCCCAAGTACATAACCAAAACATACAGCTATGATTTAAAATGGTTTGAGCACTAAGACAAAATAAAACAGCAAACAGGACATATTCACTGCTTTTAAGCCCATTCTTCCTGCTCAGCCACTAATGCCATCAAAAAAAAAAAAAGTTTTAATTTCAAAGGTTTATTTATTGCTTAGAGTAAGACAGAGAGTGACTTTTTAGAACCAGCTATTAAAGAAGATCAAGAAACATCATGGCAGGGAAACTTGCAAAAATACAAATTTAATTTTTTTCCTCCAATTTTTGGAGCAATTTAAAATGCTAATAGTGGATGAAAACAAACATTGCAATAAAAGCCTGCTTTAATTACTTTATTAAATACTTTAACGTTTCACTACTTTTCTCCTTATTTTCCCCCAGAGCTATGATGCTAACACTTCTCAGGCATGTAATATGCTAATTTTATCATGTTGAATAAGCTGGTTTTGTATATTGAATATATATTGCCGATTACATTTTATTTTTCAGATTTTTCCAAGTGCTATCTACATATAAAAAGCAAGCCAATCAAGTTTGTTAATTGATTTAACTCTAACACACAACTATGAATATATGACAATATATATATGACAATATATATATTATATATATTATATATATATAATATAATGTATAATATATATATGACAATATATGACAAAATATACACAGCAGTTTATACCACAATTTGGTGGGTACCGACATTGTATATGAGTGGTGTACTTCAATTAAAATAATAAAATAAAATAAAATAAAATAAAATAAAATAAAATAAAATAAAATAAAATAAAATCCTGAATGCTGAAATAAGTAGAATTTTTCCCTTTAACTACAGTGGGGCAAAAATTTCAACTAAACTTTATCTTAACAGTTTTTGTACTCCAAAATGGCTAAATATCCATACAAGTTTTATGATGATAGGAGAGTAATCATTTGATCTGAGCATACTGGAGAAAGATTGATGCACATATGAATTAAACTTAACTGCTAGGATAAAGTCAATAAAACTTTAGCCAATCCTAATATTTCCTGTTCAGGATAAACTTCGCTTTTGCTGTGTGCAGCATGGCCCTTTCTTTACTAGGAAAATGTGCTAACCAATGTATCAAAATTCTAGTGCAAACAATGTTAAAAATAGTTTTGAAATTCATTAGTTAGTCAAAAGAAATCCTGAACTTCCTTTTGGAGAAGAAGCACTATGTGATTTGAATCAGGACTGGAAAATATACATTTTTATGTACTCTTAGATGATTATATAATTTTGGAAAAATAGATATAGTTAGCCTATGTCTTCATGTAGCAAAACTTTATTAGCAAGACCTAGACCAAAACTGGTTGTCCTCTCTAAGTAGTGAAAATTTACACCATCACTATATACATTATTCCTAAGGAAAACATCTAAACGTAAGAGATTTTAACTATGGCGATTTAATAGAACTTCTGTAGTTTTGTGTTCCATGAAAATATATTGTTCCCTTTCAAAAATAAATACATTAATATAGATTTTCTCAAACATTTCTGAGAGGAAGTAAAAAAGACTAGTGTTCCAAAATCACTTATTTTCAAATACTCCACGTATTTTCCAGATACAAATAATTTTGTTCATGACACACAGTTCTCATATGCAATTCTAAACATTTCAAACAGAGACTGATAGGAAAATTTGATCTCAGACAAGGACAAGATAAATTTAAATTAATTTTTCTTAGTGGGTTACACAGAATTTATGTAAAGAGGAATGAACATTTATGGCATAGAACATTTAAATTTGTAGAAGTAATAGTGAAGAGTAGGCATACAGCAGCCCAGCTTGTTTTCTACAATATATTCTATTCATAAAATGCCTTGGAAAAAGTAAGATGTAAACCAAACTGGAACATATGAAACAAAACTTGGATACATTAACTGAAGAAACAGATACTATTTTTTCCTCACACAGTCCTAAAATTAAAGTATACCTCTAACTGGTGGGGGAGCCTCCTGTTCATACTGGGGAGCTTCCACCTCCTCCTCTTCATATTGAGGAACTTCCTCTTCGTAATAAGCAGCTTCTTCTTCATAATGGGTGACTTCTTCCTCTTCATATTGAGAAACTTCTTCATACTGAGGAACTTCTTCCTCATAGGGACTAACTTCTTCATAAGGGTGGACTTCCTCCTTGTAATGGATTACTTCCTTCTCATATCTGGTTACTTCTTCATATTGTGGAACTTCTTCCTCTTCATCCTGAGGAACTTCAACATACACTTTTTCTTTTCGGACAACTGTCTTGCGTACTTCAGGCGCTTAAAAAGATATCAATGAAAAGAATCTTAAAATATAGCATGTAGATCTTACTGACACTAAGGATCACAAGCATTGTCAAGTAAAAAATATACCAAAGGACAAACATTCCTTAGAAAAAAAATGAGTATTATTCTCTGTACATGGAACATACAAGACACAAAAAACATTTATATCATATTTCAGTCTATCCAGTATACCTTTGGCTGGTGCTCTTGGCATTTTTTTAGGAGGAGAAATTGGTACTCTTTCTTCAATGATAGCCCTCTCTGGTACATCAGGCACTTAAAAAATACAGTACATTTATATTTAATAACTTGAAAAAGTGGTGTTTAAGAGCAAAAATATTATTGTCAAAACACATTAAAAATATCTTACAAATACATGGCTGATACATAGAAGACAACCACATATATTGACAATGGACTCGTAATTAAGGAAGCAATTAGACTGCTATTCAATAAATCAACAACAAACATTTCAAGGTTCCAACATAAGTATCTGAGACGATTCCTGCTTCATCTGCTGCTGCCAGCAGTGGATTTAAGCTTCCTAACGGGCAGAGCTCAAAATCCAAATTCAACCAGCTACAAAATCACTAAATTCCATTTGTGTCCTCTGTGGCTGCCATTATCCACAACAGTGACATCTTATACTACCTCAGCAATAGAGCAAAGTCTCAATCATTGCTAACAAAAGATTTGCAAAGGAAATTCCAAATGAAGAAAAAGGAGCACATAGAAAAAAAGCTGTGTGAGTGGATGACAATGGATAAGAGTTCTGGCCTAATTAAAGGCAAAAGAATTCATTGTTCAGTGGGGAAAGTATTGTTTGTCTTCTGTCAATTGCTTTATACAATTTCTTTTTATTCAGGCATGGCAAGCAACCATTGCCTATAATGGCAGAAAAAGTTCCAAAAGTTTAAGATACAAATATGTTCAGTTTGTAAGATTTATTCAGGAAAGAATGCACACTATACTCAAGCAGCATATTCTCTTTTTTTAGAGCAGCAGTGCATAGGTTTTGTCTTCTGAGGCAGGTCTCATGGGACTTTGTGACCAATATCAAGGGAAACTGAACAAAAAAATTACTCAAGCATTTTAACACCTGGGAGACAGCTGGGCTTGCTAAGATGATAATTTTGGACTTTTCTTAACAGATCAGAGATATTTTGATATTTAGAGATGGAATCCATTTTGTCAGCGATAGATTTGAGAATTTATACAGGTTTTTTCATGGTAGGCTACAGTGAGGGTAGAGGTGAAGTGAATGGCTACCACGACTCTTGATGTTTGCTGTGGGTGTTAGTTTTAGGGCAACGTGAACACTGACCACCTCCTTAAAGATTTTCTCGCAGAATCCTTCCTGATGTATAGTTGTAAAGGTCAGGTACTTGTGCATTTAAAATCTTAAACTAAAACTGATTGGACCTGGTAACTTCAGCTGATTTGATTACAAAACCTGCATTGTGCGTCAGTATCCTTGTCAGGAAACTCAAGTATATTTTGGATTGTTTTGTCCCAGCTACACCACCTCTCTTTGGCATCCCATGGGAGAACTGTTGAATTTGACATCCTTTTGCTTTGACCCTTCTATTACGACAGCAGCTAGAATATTATTCCTGCCTTATAGATGGTCAAAGGTCCCCTTCTATCCTTATAATAATCATGATCTGCCTTTACCCTCATCATTCTCCAATAGAGAGACTAAATAAATTATTTAACTTCACATTGGTGTGATTATATTAATCTTTCAATTCATACTGATATGTTCAGAGTGATTGATAATGTTTATCAACAGCAACAGGACTGAATGCAGTAAATATGAGGCATCTTGTGACTCATTTTCCACAAATCAATAGACTGCTACCCAAAGTAATAGGATAATGAATTAAGAGACTTTCTTCAAAGCCATTGAACTGGTACGTCCAATACATGGGGTTGTGCTAAGTGTCTTAGCCAGCTGGGAAACAGAGCAAAGGTAAAGGCTGCTGCTTTGACTTTCAGATTTAGGTGGGAGATTGCTGTCACAGAAGAGGAAAGCACACACTTTCTTTTCAGAAGAGGAAAGCATATTAATATAAATAAGAAAAAGGCTGCGCTGTTTTTTTCCTCAAAGGTCTGAGAGGTGGCAAGATTTCCAAAGGATGGGCTAGTGAAATGGTTGGTCTTCCGCTATGAGAAAAGCAATAAACCAGGAGGGGAAATTTCAGCCTTTTGTGAGAATGGAATGCTGTTCTGGTATCCCTTTGGTACCTTTAGTACTCTACAAGATATACCTTTGGGATAAACCAATTACTGGTGATCTGCATAGGACAAGAAATTATGATTGGCTGTTTGTTGGTGTTGTTGTTTTGTTGTTTGTTTGCTTTTTTGTTTGTTTTGCTAAGTAGTTGACAATTTGTAAATTTGGACATAGAATCTTTTTAGTCTGTTCATACCTGTGTATGAAATCTCCTCTTCTGTGTGAAGAGAAATGGATACTTCCTCTGACATAGCCCAGTGTTCTTCTTCTGTTGGTACTTCAAAGACAGAGTCCAACTTTAATATTTTTTCTCCGGTGCAATATTGTGTAGAATAATAAATATCCCATTAAGTGTTTCTTAGAAAACTAATTATTATTTCCTGACACCTCCCACACCCAGGGTAATTGGGGAAAATCTAGTGTTTTTCAAAGGCACTGTTAAGGTTCATTTGGGACGATGCTGAGGCAGTAGAACTATAAGTAACATGCCAGTGGCAGGTTTGAAGCTCTGATGGTATTGCTTTAGGGAAGTCGGTTCATAGATTAATCCATGGGCAGGAATACCTTCTGGTGGTGGTGACACTTTTCTTTTTGGAACAGCAATGGATACTCTTTCTTCTTTGATAATTTTCTTTGGCTCTTCTGGCACTTTAAAAGATAATAGTTGTAAGAATACTAAATTCTAAAAGGAAAAACACACTTCCATACAAAGTTCATAGGAAAGAATTAAGGGCAAACAATTATGGGGAAATAGTACACTTTTACATATCAAGGATACTTATCTTATAATAAACACAACAATTACACTGAACATACAAAGATAAAGACATTTAATTCACAGAGAAAATGACCAGCTGAAATTTTAATGCATAGTAGCTATATATGCATTAAGTATTTTGTATAGGATTAGTTTGGGGTTTTTCCAAGAATAAATTCCCTAGGTAAATTTGATGCTTTGAAACACCTTGCAAGTTTAGTAACAGCAGAAATATCATCAAGTGTTAATATTATAAGATACTAAAATAATACATAAAATATTAGAATAAGAAATACAGAGACAGAATAGAAATACAAATCACATCATAAAGCAAACAGCATATTGACACAACTTGAAGATACAAAGATGGAGATGAAGGTGAGATGTCTCCAGGCTCTTCAGAAATATTATTTAATCACAAAACACCACATATAAAGCATACATTACAAAATTACTTTTCAAACACAAGAAAAGCAGAAGACACAAGAAAAGACAGAAGCAGAAGACATATTTCTAAGTCCGAAACCCTCCACTCTGAATATTGACTGTTATAAAACATTGATAGTTTTTTTCTAAATGTGTTGATATTTGTTGAATAAATTGTCTTCGCTGAGTAAATGTCTTCATTCAGCTTTCCAAAGCTCTTAAGCAGATAGTATAATCAATTAAGTTACTAGCAGCTTAGAAAATACAAGGAACGCAGGTGTGTGACTGTTCTCCATTACCTTCTGCATTTTTTTGCAAGGGAGATGACAAAGCTGCTTTTCATTTAAAATCAAGTTGGGAGAGCCTGGGGTTTTATTACCCAGGCAGATGATGAATATGATGCATGCATACATCTGATATTTAGAAGCCTTCTCTACATTCAAAAGAACTTATATACCTTTAGCTGGTGGAACTGCCACTTTCCGTGAAACTGGAACAGGAACTTTCTCTTCTGGCACAGTCTTCTTCACTGCTGGCATTAAATTTATTTATTTATTTATTATTTTTTATTTATTTTTAAACAAATTCTTATTTTAAAAGATTTTGAATTAATCACAGTTTGCTAACATGATCAGATGACAAAACACAAAAGCAGAGACATGGCAATTCTTTAAGTCAAATAAAGAAATGACAGCAAACATTGAAACAACTTGTTTTATACAATCAGACATTACAAATATAAATCAGTATTCTGAAACAAGACTTCTCTTGTGTAGCTCTGAAAAATTATATACCTCTTTTGGGTAGAGTCTCATCTCTTTTAGCAACTGCAACTTTTTCTTCTGTGATAATTTTCCTGTGCACTTCAGTCACTTAAAAAGAATAAGAATATTTAATTGTAGTATTTTAAATGCAGGCATATTTGATTTTTTCTACTTCATCTGACTTTTTCGTAACAGAAAATGCTAAAGAAACTTCAATAACAAAAATGAGACACTGAAGAAGAGTGTACTTTACAGGCACAGTGCAAACAAAGCAGAGTAAATAACCAAAAGAACGGGGAGATGCAGACAGATTTCAGATATTAACAAAAACAAATTTTATGTAAAATGCCTAAATACAAGTACCACAAGACCAACCAAAAAATGCTCCATGATGTCATTCTCTGTTTACCTTTGGTTGAGGGAGTTTCTTCAACATCTGTCTCGAAAGTGGACACTTGTTCTTCTGGAGGTTCTTAAAAAAGATTGTGCAACTTTAGAAAATTGGATTGATCTCACCAAAAGGGATAACATAAAAGATGAAATAGCATATAAATACCATCAGCAAGACAGAGAACACAGTCCACATTGTAGACAAACAGACATAAGCACATGTTTAATGTTGATGAAATTTGTTATTAATGTTGAAGAAAATTGGTATGATATATAGATAGATAGATAGATAGATAGATATCATGATAAATGTCAAAGAAAGAATGCAGCAGTAAAGTCATTTTTTTGCAACAGGAGCAAACCACTGATATACCTCTTGCTGGTGGAGCCTCCACTTTCTTAGGAACAGGGATCAGTACTTTCTCTTTAGGAGCTGCTTTCTTATGAACTTCAGGCACTTCAGAAAAATAAGTAAGATGGAAAGATGAGAAAGAATACTAAACACTGCTTCATTTGTAATTGTCTATTTTTTTTTTAACTAGTAACATTTTACTGAGTTAACACAAACTTTTCATAGTACAAGATGGAATTTGAGACAACCATTCATCACTGAAAGCAGACATTGCACATGTCAACACAGAAGACAGTAAGGCAAACAATACCCCCTGGAAGAAACAAGAATACATGACCCAGATGAGGAACTGTTTTATACCTTTAGCTGCTGGAGCTTCCTGAGGGGCAGCTGGAATTTTTGGTTCAGGAACAACTCTCCTAGGCTTCTCAGGCACTTTAAGAGATTACAATACATAGTTTTACAAAGAGGAATAGTACCACTTCAACATGCATGCATTTCCTTAATATATTAAAAACAAAACAACAACAACAAAAAACAACTAGAGAAACGTGTAGTGACAACACTCAGACTGATGAAACAAGGAACACAGAAACAATCAATATTTCGTAAATGAAATTAATGTGTACCTTTAGAGGGTGGGACCTCCTCTCTTTTAGGAAGAGCTACCTTCTCCTCTATGTAGTAAGATTCTTCTTCAGTCACTTGCAAATAGTAAAATAAAGATACTTGAATTTCAGTATTTGACATTTATTACCGTCTTTATGGCCTTTGTAAGTAATAAAATATTTGATAAGACAAGAATAAGCAGTGTGCATTACTAAAAGACACCTCTGGTATTACTAGGTTACAAAAACTAGATTCAAACCCTCCTGCTTGCTCTGAAGCTGATGAAACAAGTCCAAGCAATTTAAACGGAACTGAGATTGAGCTCCTATCTTGTATTTCTGTGGAATTTGAAAATGTTCAGCATTTAAAATGCCAGATCAGCACTTTCCATTCACTAGTTCACTAATATTAGAATTTGTCTATTTTGAGAAAGCCTCTCTCCCAGATTTTGAGAAATTTTTTTGGCTAAAGCCATCCTTTGTAAATACTTTCTATGGTGTCACCTGTAAAGGTAATTGAGACAATCAGGGTATGTTACCACCAATGAATTTACAGGTGGAAACAACTTAGTCATTTTGCCATGAAACAGCCTGAGGAAACAGAGTACATCATGATATTCTGAAGAGATTTTACTTCATTTGAGAAACAAGGTGAAAGAGTAATTTTCAACAGAGAATTTTTGTAAAAAATAATGAAGGGCTGATAATTCTCAACACCCAAGAGATAACTCATTATTTTCACAGTGTTAAAACAGGATTAACCGCACTTTTCAAAAGCAAGTCAAAGAAATTGTAGACATTCGTAGTGTTAAAGTTTATAAGATATGAAACTTAAGGCATATTTATGCAGTAGTAAATTTTCCTTTTAAATAGAATAAATCTTAATCTATGATATTTTTGATATAAAATAAAAATCTCTGTTTGCTTCTGCCCAGTATTCTTGAATTGTGGTCATACCTTCAGAAATCTCCTCTCTGTGAATGGAAATAGATACTTCCTCCATTTCTTCTTCAGCCCATTCTTCAACTGTTGGTTCTTTAAAGAAAATACTTAGTTTTAGTGTTTCTGGTGGATGGATTGATGGATCAGTGGATGGGCAAGAAGACCAAGAAAAGTTCTGTATGACACTGGCAGATATGCATACCATATAGAAACTTGCAGAAGTTTCAGAAACTATACAGAAACTATGCATACTATACAGAAACTGGCCTTCATTCAAGGCCAGGCTGGATGCGGCTCTGGGCAGCCTGCTCTAGTGGCTGGCAACCCTGCCCAGAGCAGGTGGGTTGAAATTAGATGATCTTTAAGGTCTGTTTCAACCTAGGCCATTCTATGATTCATTCTATCAAACTGACATGCACACACGTAAGTATGACTTGCACTAAATGATGTCTGTTATGCATGCCTCATGTACCCTATTGTGTGCTGTTATCTGTCTCAAATATCTTTCGCTGGTCAATGGTCAGTACATCAGAATGCCTCAACTCCCCAAACCTCTCCATCACAACAACTGATGTGGGGAGACAAGGGCCAAAGAATTAGATGTTTCTCTTTGATCCAGCTACATAAAAGTAAGAGGGACAAAAACAAGATGATAAGGATAGGTCAAGTATTGAAAGGAAAACCTGGCATACGTATATCTACAAATGAGACTGTATCAGGGAAAACATCAACTTGTTTGAGGGTAAAAGGTTGACAAGCAGGGGACAGAAATCAACAGTATATCTACCCATATGAATATATGTATTTGCATGTTCATATTTGACAGGGATAACTTCACAGAATCACAGAATCATCTAGGTTGGAAGAGACCTCCAAGATCACCTAGTCCAACCTCTGACCTAACACTAACAAGTCCTCCACTAAACTTCCATAACTATTTTTAAAAATTATTTTTATTTTTGAAGAGAATATGTAAATTGTATTGACTGGCAAGTCATTAATGGGATAGGAAAACAGTCAGAATGTTGATTTTGGATATCTCGAAACAGGTCTTTGTTGGAATTATGCCAACTTAAAATAAGTGATCTCAACCTCCCTTGAGTATGAGAATCTGATCTAAAAGAGCTAGTGAGAAGCTAAAGCTGCGGAGAGAATAGTACTGTTATCTATCTGCAGTGCTTCAGAGAACATTGTAGGGCTTATAAGAAATCCATAGCTACAGTCCTAAGTACTGGAGTCTAACCTCAACACTATACACCTATACATACATCTTACTATGATTTCATGAGAACTTGATCCTGAGATCATTGTGTTTGGTGGTAGAGTTTCCATTCATGTAAATGGGTTGGGATCCTGGCATTCAGGACTGAAATGGTAAGTGGCACTCAGAAGATCTTAACTGCCTGCAAGTCCATAAAGTATTCCAGTAGAAAACTCATTCAAGGTAAATAACACAATTTTTTTTTTTTTTTTTTGCTTATTTTGATCTTGGTTTTAGAACAACAGACTTCTAGTAAAAGCACAAGTTTCTCATTAGTGTTTGTTTATAGAGTACCTTCAGGTGGTGGAATTTCCTCTGGAATGGCTACAGATATTCTTTCTTCTGTTGTGAATATTCTTTCTTCAAAAGTTGCTTTCTTCTGCACTTCAGGCACTTTGAAAGATAATAACATTAAATGGATGAATTTCTAATCCTAGTGTGGAAGCAATGTTGCGAGATGCTAAATCTAAGTTTCCAAAGAATCACTTAAGGGCATTGAGCAAATAACATATAACAGAGATTCAATATTTACAAATAGTATTTTTGTAAGTACTGCACAACACATACAAAATAATCCATTGATGCATTGTCACAAAATCAGTACAGCACAATTCACAGAACAAGCACAAATCAATGACTGAAAACAGCACAGAACATACACCACACAGAAGGTGAGAACCAGCATATTCTTTCATTCTACTGGAAAGCGTACCTTTAGCTCGAGGAGCTTCAACTTTCTTAGGAACAGCAGGAGGTACTTTTTCTTTAGGGACAGGTTTTATAGGAACTGCAGGCACTTAAAAAAAAAAAAAGCGTTTAGTTTTAGGATCTAGAAAGTGCAAAACTGGAAAAGGAAACATAAATGTATTATTGAAAAAGAAGATTACACATGGACATATTTTCTTTACAAAACAACAGCTGAGCAAATTGAAGGAAATATTAATGTTCTGAAGACTACAATAAACAATATTGTACCTTTTGCAGGTGGAGCCTCTTCTACTTTGGGAGCATAAGGTAGTTTTTCTTCTGGAGCTGTTTTCTTGGGTACTTCTGGCACTTCAGGTATATTAATTAAAATAATATTAAATAACTCAAATTACAGGTGTTTTAAGACTACATCTAAAGGAATGACAAAACTGACACAAAAGGTACATAGCTAATATAACTGAAGTACAACCAAAACCAGATTCACTTAATCAAAATGAAAATTTACCCACACAATCAAGATGTTTAAGATAACAAGAAAAGAGTGATATTTTATTTAGGTATACCTTTAGGTGGTGGAGTTTCTTCTCTTTTTGGAACAGAAATTTTTTTCTCTGGGGGAGCTCTCTTGGGCACCTCTGGCACTTAAAAAAGATAAAATGTAAGACAACTGAATTCTGTTTTTGAAAGATCTACTGGAGTATTATAGAAAGACATCTGTTTAGAAGGATATCAAGAAACACCACAGAACACATAAATAATACACTTAACATGGAAAGATATAAGATGATCAACAAATATTTGTAAAAAAATATTAAACTGTTCACTGCAACGTGTTTTGAAACTGATTTCTTAACTGAAGAAAGAGCTGTTCAAGTATGTTACCTGGCCTTAAAAAGTGTTATATATGCACAATTATACATTAAATATATATACATATATATGTACTTTCCTGACATAGATAAGTTAAGAACAGTGACAAAAACAACAACAGAAACAGATATTTAAGAGGTACATGTATAGTCCATCACCAAGTATACCTTTGGCAGGTGGAAGTTCTTCTCTAGGAACAGGAACGTGTACTTTTTCTTCAGGAACAGGTTTTTTAGGCACTTCAGGCACTTTAAAGATATTAAAATGTGTTTCAGTAATCTTTCCAATGTTTATGAATTTGTCTTAGGTGAGAACAGACATATAACATAGCACACAAAGTCTACATATATTTAGAAGTTAGAACAATAGTACAGGACTGGTAAAAGTCCACTTTCAAAAGATGCTGTACCTTTTGCTGGGGGAGCCACTTCCTTTCTAGTAACAGCAACTTTCTTTTCTGGAACGTGTTTCTTAGGTACCTCAGGCACTTTGGAAAGCATTGTCAAAGTGAGAGAGCTTTAGTTTTTGTAACACTTATCCAGATTTCAGTGACAAAATTGCTTTATAAAGCATAATATTTGGACAAGCAGCTGAGCACCACAGCACAATGCACTGTACAACCTTTTGGACATGCAGCAGACTACTTAGGAGAGACAATAAAATACAGTATAAAATATCAATGTTAATATTAATGTACTATCATCTTTCATGGCACTGTATTGAAGGAAAAACACCCTACACTTATCTGCAAAATCCACACAATCTAAATACAAACAAACACAAAATTGTTAGGAAAGGGAAGAGCCAAAGCTGAGACACCTAAGCACTGTAAATAAAGTTATAAAACAAAGCAAAAAAAGAGAAAGGAGATAGTGCAGAACCAAAACCACATAAATATCAAATTTATAAATACATTCAAGACAATTTAAAAAACATATGATGACAGACAATAACTTTTTTTTTTCTTTGTTTGTTTGTGTTTTATACTAGGGCAGTAGAAATACCTTTAGCTGGTGGAACTTCTTTTGGGACAGGAACAGGCTTTCTTTCTTCTGATACATGCCTCTCTGGTATCTCAGGCACTTTGAAGAGAGAAGTGGTGAACATTTAGAAGTCTGAAAATATTTAGTAAATCACTGTAGGCTGCCTTCAACATGCTTGGTAAGCAAACACGGTATGTCAAAAAATATTTTGTTTTATCAGACAGATACAACAGTCTCATTTAAAAAATATTCAGAAAATTAATTAAAGCAGTCATGAAGAAGTAGAGGTTAGAAATGCAGTAGGTATAGAACTTTTGGGAGTAGAGCCATAGTGAAATGGAATGATCTGAATTCTAATATGCTCTCCTTTGGTAAAGAGTAGTACAGTCAAATAAGATGAAAGCTCTAAAAAATTAGGCACTTGATGATGATATTGTTCACCTTCATCATGAGGGATCTCCAGTTCTGCAGAAATGACCTCTTCTTCTTCTTCCTCCTCTTTGACTTCCTTACGTGCTGCAATGGGAATTTGAAAGATGTTAAATTTGGAGATATGAAATGTCAATGTCTGTAGTAAATCTGAAATACTTTTAAGAAGATGCTATGTGTATCCAGTACACCAAGGTCCACTGAAACACATACATTAATATGTTAAGAAAAAGGCAGCCAGAAAATTAACAGCATGTGCAAATCTCACAGTGAGTTTTGATTGACAAATGAATTCAAAATGTTTTAAAAATCTTAAATATTAACTTCTCATTATAATCGATCTACCTTCAGTTGGGTAAACAGCTTCAAAGAATCTTTCTTCAACTGTCTTCTCATGCTCTGCTGGCTCTTCAAATAAAAGCATTTTAACAAGGTAAAATAGCTTAGATATTAACATCTGTTAATCTAAAGAAAACTGAGGCTACATAACACAACAAACAAAAAGAAGCAATGCATATTGAAACGTAGATGTACATTATGTCTAAATATGTAATTTGCCACATATAAAAATAGATTTAAAGAAAGTATAGCAAGGTAGATTTTTTTTTTAATTTTATTTTTCATTGTATTTAATTTTATTTATTTATTTTTTTGGGTTGTACAGCTTTTTGGTTTTGTACATACCTGTGACATATGAGTACTCTTCTTCTCTGTGGACAGAAACCGACATCTTTTCTTCTGAAACAGTCCATGTTTCTACTGTCGGTACTTTAAAGATAGGATTTTGTTTTAGTATTTTATATCCTAGATCCACAGTAGTGGTAGAAAGCATGTGAGTTTTTACAAAATCTCTATCTGTATTATGTACTTAAATCTTAGACATATTTAGACAGTCAGTATTCACATTCTAAAATACTGAACACAAAACAAGCATAACAAGTAAAAATGTAGTATCTATTAAGAGTCTAAAGACACAGACACTTTTAACCCCAGAATTTAAAATAAATGCATGCACAGACTTTCAGAACTAGTGTATCAGAATAACACCAAAGGCATTTCTTCAAAGAAGTGTTGGGACACTGGGCCATTATTATGTAAGCATATGTCAGCAGGCAGAGTATATGAAGAGAAAAAACTAAATCACACTGCAATATCCTATAAGTTATTTAAAGATGAATCACAAGGCCAATCACAAATGCTTTAACCAATGCGACTAGTCACAGAATGACCAGTACAAAAAATTCAGGTACATAAACAGCCCTACATAGTCACAAGAGATGCAAGAATACTCAGGGTGCTGGTGAAAACATAAACTGCAATTGAAAGATGTTGATCTGTACCTTCCTTTTTTATAACTTTTTCTTCAACGATCATTGAAGGTTTTGGTGGTGGAACTTTCTTTGTTACTGTTGACATTAAATTTGGTTAATCAGTCATGTATTTGTCAAGGAGATCAAAATAAATCTAGAGCTATTTACGAATAATGCTGAAAACACAAAAAACATGACAAACAATCTAGCTCAGCAGCTAAGCCAGGCTCTTCAGAACTGTGCAAAGCAACAGAAGGAATGTGTTTGCTTCATTCATTTTATTGCTGCCTTCTAAAGGGGGTGGGTAGCTCAGGATGTATGACAGAAGGTCATATCCCGATATGTTCTGAATTCTATTCAACAGGCTTCTGCTGCAGAATGGTAAATGCTATACAAGAAGAGTGAGTTACCAAGAGAATAAGGACGCATCTTTATTTCAAACATTTATTCAAGACTCCCTGGTAGACAAGTCAAGGTGGAAAGCTGAGGAAGACAGGGATTTCACTTCTTGAGCTAAGAGTGGAACATATTTTGTCACTTGATGCAAATTTACGCTCCCTTCCTGTTTTAAAGCATTCAATGTTAATATCTACATTTCCTATTTTCCCCTAAAAATTTTTTGTCTTCCTTTTACACAATTCACCAGAAGCTTTTACTAGAGCTGTTTCAGGCTGAAAAATTGTTCAGATCCATGTTAAATGAAGACAAAGCATATGCAGGTCACCTAAGTAACAACAACTGCAACTTTCATGTAAAGATGACACTAAACAGTATGACATTTAAACAGTAGTTACCCTCAGCCTGTTTGACTTTTTCTTCTGCAACCCTCTGAGTGGTAATCTCAACTTTTTCTTCAACAGGTTTCTTGACAACTGTAAGTGATTCATATATATTTATCATTTAAATCATCTTGCAAATTATTTTCTAGACATAAAACAGGTAGAACTGGATCCCCCCTCCCCCCCGCTTAAGTTGTGATAAACTTTGTGTATCCAATACTTTATTTAGGGCATTGTTCACTACAATAATGGTAAAGGTACATGTGAAACAGGTGATATGGCCCACTTCCCCTGAGAGATATGCCGTGATCTATTTGGAGGACACTTCTCAGAAGTGCAGCTTTCACTGGCTCAAAAACACCACCCAGGCCCAAGGCTAATATATAGTGAGAAGGAAAGATAACCGAAGCTTAGCTTGATTTTGCTAGCAATTCTTGGTTTGCTTCAACCACCTTTGCCAGTATTCTCTCTCTGCTGGAAAATCTGAGGTGGAAGAAGAGGAAGGTTTGCCATGACCCTTGGTCATGTAACTGTCCAACATGAGGAAAATTCCTGTTCAAGGATATCTGAATAGCAATCACAGTTCAGCTTGAAGGGGATGTATTAGAGAGAGAAATCTGAATGTTGCTGTTAGTTTTGCAGGAAAGTCATACCTTTACGAACTGTTACTTCTTTCTTTTCTTTCTTTTCTGCTGTAATTGCTGGAGGCTTCTGCTCAGGAACAGGCTTCTTAGGAACTTCAACCACTTTAAAAATAAAAACAATTTTTAATGATGAAAAATGCATTGTCTAAAGGCTCACTAAGGACAAAAGTAATTAGTTATACTATTATATGATTATGAAGTTGAAACATACACAGAGTTTTGAAGATCTAACTGTTGCAGTAAAATTTTTTGTTCATTTCCGTGTTTGATGTTTTCTCATCAGAACCATTTTCTAGTCCTAGAGGCATACACATTACTACCACCTTAGACAGTTAAAGCGTACAAGGACTTGCAAAATTATCCAGTTATTAACATCAAAAAATTGATGTCTGAAACATCTAACCTAAATCAAGTTTATGTAGAATGCATGAAAATGATAGGAGAAATTACTAAAACAACCAAAAATAACACATAACCTTACAAACTAGAAATTCATATTAAGTTTTAAAAATGGTCCAATCTGCGAAGTCCATTTGTAATCATATTATAATGTATCACTTTCTATCTGCATCTATATCTTGCCATACCATACTCCTTGTATTATCAAGTAGCAATCACAACTTGGCAGCGTATTAAGATTCAAACTGTAAGATAATTAAAACTCTTTCATACCTTCTTCATGAATGACTCGTGTTTCTTCATAAGCCACTTCTCTTTTCTCATAAGCTTCTTCCCATTCTTCTTCCCCTTCATCATAACCTTCTTCCTTGAAATAATAATCATGTTCTTCTCCATAATCATCTTCCCATTCTTCATAAGGCTCTTTGGACTTTTCATATATTTCCATTTTTTCTTCATGAATCTCTTCTCTCCTTGCCATAGATGTTATTTTGACCTCTTTGGGCTTCTCTGGCAGAACGTCAGGAACTTAATAAATAAATAAATAAATAAAATATAGCCTGGAATCTGCAAGGTGTATTGGATGTTCACAGTTAATGAAATGATTTCTCCCTTACGGACAGTTTAGTTTAAGTGCCCCCTTTTTTTTTTTTTTTTTTCCCCGCAGCAGTCCTAATCAGCTTGGATTTTAAATGTGTATGTGTTTAACATATTGACAGAAATCAAACAAATGTCTGTTCCAGAAGGTAAATTTACTATTCTTAAGAGACTTTTTTTGTTGTTTGTTTTTTAAAGTTACCTTTAGGTGGTTGGACGTCTTCAGGACCCTTTTTAACCACCTTTTTGGAGACTTTCTTTACTGAAACCTTCTTTTCTGCTTAGAAAAAAAAAAAAAAAGTAAAATTTTATTTAAAACAAACCAAAACAACACAGTCATAATTAAACATACACACACTATCCAAATACTTTAAATATTCTTACCTGGCTTCTTCTCCTCTGGTGGTGGAACAAGAGGCAGAAGAATAGGAATAGGAGCAGCTTATGAGAAAAACAATATATTTAGAATAAAGTGTGAGTATGGTATTGTCTTCTTGAAGAAATATCTTAGTGCATTTGGAAAATAGGCAGAGGAGATTATTTTATTGCAACTATGAATAAAAGGAAAAATGGTGCTCATTCTGACCACCCACTGTATCTGGAACAATATATTTTGAATGTGAATCTCCAGTCTACCGTTATTTGAACCCCAACCCTTCACAGCTTTGTTTTCTTTACTACCATCACTCTCCTATCTTTGCTGATAGTTATTCATCTAAATATCAGTCTTTTCCCTCCTGCTGCCACTCCAAGCATTTACAAAATTGTCATGGAAATGTAACCAAGAACACTGCACTTCTCAATCTGTACTAAATGATTGAATCTAGCAGAAACATTTGTAATGTTTGTAGTCTGTAGACCAATAACAGGGCCTGGATAGAGAAGTCCACTGACAATACACATGTGACCTGTTTATTCTGTCTTCAGAAGACTTTGTCATTTATTTTCAATTTATTATTATTGTTTTACTTTATTTTATTTTTCAAAATTGCAGTTCAGAGAGCTTGTTTAAAAGATATTTATGTGGTAAAAATGAAGAATGATTGTAACAGGAAAATAGAAATAAAGGGAGAGTGGAGTTAACAGCAGACTGACAGGAAAACAAGCTGGAATGATGGGCAATTTTTTTTTTTTTTTTTTAAGAGACATAGCTTCGTTCTTGTCTGTGTATAATTTTCATCTCTGATGCTGCAAAAGAAGTCTATTCACATCAATGCTTGCTCTTATAATAATTCTACAGGGAGAATCAACTAGATTTTATCACTGGAGCTGTGTAAGATTTTTCTCTGAAGTACCCAAGACTCTGCTGCTTCAGTGATGATATAAAAGAGCACTATGCAACAAGTATTTTGTTTGTTTGTTTGTTTGTTTTTTATCCTACCTTCAGCTGTTTTTTGAGGTGGAACCGCAACCTTGGCATCAGGAACATCTGGAAAATCAAAATGTTTAACTGAATAAAAAATACAGATCTGAATTTGCTATCCCCAAGATTAGTTCACGGGCCTTTATTTGTTTATGTTCTAGCATACAATTATTGTAACTTGCTCCTGAAGCATAAACAATCCAATGTATAGATAATTACTTGAATTAATCTTTCTATCTGGCCAAACTTTACACGGTTTCATTTTATTTATATATATATATATATATTATATACATATATATTAAATTAAATATTATATATATATATATTAAATATATATATATATATATATATTTGCCTCATTTTGGAGTAGGCTCTTAAGAACATTCAGAAAGGAAGGTCATTATATATCATAAGGAGATGATTGCTACCCATTTTGATTTTCCTTGGTTAACTGTTTTTCAGCTGTGCAGAAGATGTTGAATGTATTCATTGGTACCTCTTCATTGTTCTATTCCTCAGTCATTTAAATAAAAATATACTTGTTTGTGTTAGAGAATGTGGCTTCTCATATTGTACAAAACAAGACCCAGACACAACAATAATCACTGCTTTCAGAGTTATCAAAGTAGTCATTGCCACTATGTATAAGAATAAATAGTTCCTCATATTCACGGCTGAGGAATATTTTTCCAGACTGTAGGTTTGACTTACTATAGCCAGGGGAAAAGGATAAAGCAGAACAATGCAATATATCTATGACAGATAACAGACATGATCTTGTGGTAATCTTGTGCATTATCTTTACCTGGTGGCTTCAGCTCCAGTTTGATTTCTGCAAAAGAGTAATACATTTCTTTTAGAACTATTTGTTTTTCCAGAATCATGTTTCAAACTCACAAATTTGTATGTAGCTAGGATCATAAATTTGTTTAGAAAATTCGCTAACCTTTGGTTACCAGATAGAGCTCTGCAGTGCTTCTTGCTTCTCCCCTTGGTTCAAGACGAGCAATTACAGAATATACACCTGCACCAGACACAAATTTTCATATCTATATGCTTGTATCATTAGAAAAAAAAGAACACAAAATCACAGCCAAAATATGCCATGAATTTTTACCTTCATCTTCTGCAGTAACATTGTGGATAGTCATATAATGACAACGACCTTCACTTCTGAAGCTGTACTTCGGACTCTCTCTCAGTTCAGTGGGGCCTTTATACCATGTCACAACTGCATCATCAAAAGACACCTCACACTCGAAGGTTGCAGATTGGTGTTCACTCACTACAATATTCTGTATGCTCTTTGTGAACTGGATTGGTTCAGCTGTTTCAGGGACAACAAAAAAATATCTGTTATTAACTAAGACCAGGTCATTTAGTTTACCTAATCCCTTCTCACTGTTTTCATAAAAATAGCTACAGTATAATGAGATGTAATAACAAATAAGAGAAAAGGAATTCCATCTACCATGAAATATTATACATAAGAATGAAGATTAGAAGATGTATGAATAAAAATATAATACGATTGTTGTAGAGAAAATATACAAGAGAAGCCATTAGGGAAATAAAGAGAAGATAAAGAATAATTAAGGAAAAAGAGGAAATATGAGGAAAATAGGAGAGTAACAGAATAAAAGAAGATAAAAGAAAGTATGACAAACAATTTGAGAGCAAGGGGTCATTAGTAATGATGATTTAGTTAAAAATACTAACTTACAGGAATATGTCACATATTTATTTTTCAGTGAGAAAGAACAACAAAATTTCTTGTTTAATCCATTTCCGAGTTCAAGGATATTTTTCTAAGAAATCCATTTTATTTTCATTTGTTCTGTTAATGGAACATCCAGCAACTCTTTACCACTAATGTAATAAAGAGATTCTACATCTTTTTACAAACCTTCAATGGCCAGATCTGCAGTTGTTTCTAGATTCTCAAGCTTGCAGGTATACTGTCCCTGGTCTTCTGTTCTAACATCCTTGATGATGAGTTTGTGTACTTTGTCGGAGACTTGTGTTGAGTATCTCCCTCCTATCTTAATGGGCCTCCCGTTTCTATACCACTGAGACTTGGCATTTGGGATAGAAAACTGACAAGAGAGCGTGCATATGTTTCCTTCCTTGAAAGTTGTGTCATGAAGATGCCGTTCAACTGCAGGTTCTATTAGCATGTTAAAATATATATATATTTTTAGCAGACATCAGACAGTAGAATAATCAAAGAGAAAATGAATTCAAATACTTAGTTCAAAAGTACACTTACCAATCACAGTTAGCCTAGCACTGGCAATGTGTGGTCCACACACTATTCTGAAATTTCCCTGATCTTCAAGTTGGCAGTTCTTGATTCTCAGTATGTGGCGATCACCTTCAATTCTAATTTCATATTTGTCACTGGAGTCCAGTTTCTGTGTTCCCTTGTACCATGAAAGTTTAATTTCTGGATAGTTAATTTTAATTTCACATTCAAAGATAGCATCCTCATCTGTTAAAACTGTCTGATTTTCAATGTCTCTGACCAGAGTAATAGGCTGAAAAATATTAATTTAAATTAGTTTCAAGTTCCCTGTTATGGGTTTGAATATTTCACAAATCAGGACAAAAATAGGTTACCTCTGTCTGTGACAGTCGTTGCTGAATAAATGATACAAGTTCATCAAACTCCTGTTCTTCTCTTTGAGCTTTTTCTGTAAGCTCAATTTCCTGTAATAAGACAGAATGTACTTAAAGATTAAAGGATCCTAAATGTCAAGCTGTCACTTTTATCCAACATAAAACTGGTTCCTACATCAAATTTGCTGTAGCCATACTGTATCTAGCCTATCTTCTCATCTTAAAAAATAGCAACCAAGTTGTCAAGACAGAACATACCTGGCCAGAAGGGCCATTCCTTCTTTTTCAGTTTGAGCATGCAAGAATTTGAGAACTAAAAGATCTAAACAGCTACGAGAAAATCCTGTTCACACAGTAACATCACGTCATGGACACCAAGTCTGTTCACAGGGGCTGTGTTACTCTTAACAAAGCCAATGCTGTAGTCACACTGTATCTTACCAATCTATGGCTTTCTTCCTCTCGGGTTTGCTTTAGTAACTCAAAGGCTTGTAGGAGGCCACGGAAATCTGTAATTCCATACATGCGAGCGTATTTCTCATATTCTTTAGGATCAACGTTTTTGAGAAGTTCCAAGATATCAATAGTTTGATCTTCCTCATCTTCCTTCCTTTTTGTTGGAGTTCTATTCGAATCAATGACATAAGTTAAATATACAATACTTCATTTCTAGAAAGATGTTCAATGAAAAAATGAATCAACTTAGAACTACTGCATGTAGTGCACTCTTTTAGAGTAACCTGGTTAGGTGCTTCTATTTTAAGTACACAGTTACACTTTTATCATGAATATCAAAATATTATATCTTGATCTGACACATTTAATCAGAAAGTTTTTCTGTGTTGATTGCAAAGTAATCTATAAAATCTTTGCATATACCTTTTTAGTTTCCCCCTGACATCCCCTTCAATGACTTCTTGCTTCCTTTCTTCAACTTGTAGGTTGACACTCCTCTCAATTTCCCCATGTTGGTTAAAAGCTACACATTTGTACATGCCAGAATCAGTTTTTGTTGTGTCCTTTATTTCTAGTTTGGCTTCATCTCCTCTCTGCTGGATGAAAATACGACCTCCCTGGTTGAGTTGTCTCCATTTCCCCTTCATCCACTTAACATTTGGAATTGGGTCTCCTCCAACTTTTGCAATAAATGTTGCAACAGTCTCTACAGAAAGATGCAAATGAGGAAGATAAGTCTTTGCAGGTGTTTCTATGACAACAGGACAGAATCTCAAGCAACAGGTATAGACAAATAGAAGACAATACAATTTTTTGAAAAAGAGTTCTTACTTTCCATGACTTTGATACTCTGAGGCTCTGACACAAAATAAAGTTTTCCCTCCACTTCTGCTTTCTTAGCTGCTGGTGCAGCTGCTGTTTTTTCTAAAATAAATAAATAAATAAAATGAGTCAAATAATTAAACAGACTGTTTTATCAGAATCACAGAATGGATGAGGTTGGAAGGGACCTCTGAAGGTCATCTTTTCCAACCGCTCAGGCAGAGACACCTAAAGCTGTTTGCCCAGGACCATGTCCAGATGGTTTTTGAAAATCTCCAAAACTACCTGTGTGAAAAGGAATGAGTTACAAGATGAAACAAAATATTATGTGAAATACAGAAAATGTAAAGTATTTTCATATTTTAAGTAACTTGTATTTTACATTGCAAATGAAACTGAGCATTGTAGGCCATGTTATGTTTTCCACTAACATCAGTCAGATCATTTTTATTCTGCATAGATGCAAGCTCATAGATGGCTATGCAAATAAGAAGAATTTTCTAAAATGAATCATTTTTTTTAGCGAGGTGTTCTCTTTTCTACTTCTGGAAATCTCACCCTCAGAGTTATCTGAACTTTTTGTAACACTGATGTGTTAAATTCTTTTTTTTTTCATTTTTTTTTTTTCTTTTGACTAGTTCTTAGCTCTGCTGCCACCCATGTAGTGAAAAAGATGCTGCTTCTACATCTTACTGAACCCGCATATCTTGAATGCGATGGTAAAACAAGACTCTACATGGAAGCTTGGAAGCTCTCATGCTTAGGCAACATTTACTTCTAGCTAAAATTCCCAAAGGTGTTGGAGCTGTAATAATTTTGAAGCAGCTAACCTCTAAGGCCACACTGTCAATAAAATTATTTTTGTACTTTTTAAAATAAACACCACTGTTCCCATAAAATATGCAGACCCAAGTAATTTTCACTTACTTGCATTTTTCTTAAATTCTGTGTTTAGCTATAGGAACTAAATTCTTAATCTTTTTGGTAAGAATATACTATTGATTTGACAATGATATTCCATTGTTTATGTTGCTATTTATATATAAATTATTGTTAAATGTACTGTTTTCCCAGATTCTACAGTTTTGAAAAGAACCAAAAGATACTAATTGCTTGCTATTACAACGTTAGTGTCTTTGTTCCACACAAAACAAAGTAGGATGGAGTTTTAAATTTCCGTCACAATCCTTGATTTTGTTCATGTTACTGTACCTTTAACAGTCACTTTAGATCTGCAAGCATCAGTGCCAGCCACATTTGAAGCTTTGCACACATATTCTCCTGAATCAGATATGGTAACTGCAGCAAGTTCCAGAAGAGCTACTCCATTAGCAAAGCTGAAGTTGCATCTGTCTGAAGCTCTTATTTCTCTTCCTGCCTTCAGCCACTGAATCCGGATTGGCTGTGATCCTTGGACGTGGCAGCTGAGCTGTATGTTACCACCTTCCTCTGCTGTTGCTGGCTGAAGGGGCTGGTCAAAAACTGGAGGCTTTTTAGGTTCTGGAAGGTGAAAGTGCTTCAGTGAATTCTTTTTATCCTCTTTAATGTCTTTATTGATGATTTGGATGAGGGAATTGAGTGTACACTCAGTAAGTTTGCAGACAACATCAAGTTGGGGGGAAATGTTGATCTGCCAGAGGGTAGAAAGGCCCTGCAGAGGGACCTGGACAAGTTGGATCAACGGACAGAGGCCAATGGGATGAGGTTCAATATGCCTAAGTCTCGGGTCCTGCACTTTGGTCACAACAACCCCATGCAACTCTACAGGCTGGGTCCAGAGTGGCTGGAAAGCTGCGCGGAGGAAAAGGACCTGGAGGTGCTGGTCAATGCTTGCCTGAACATGAGCCAGCAGTGTGCCCAGGTGGCCAAGAAAGCCAACGGTGTCCTGGCTTGTATCAGGAATAGTGTAGCCAGGAGGACCAGGGAGGTGATCATTCCTCTGTAGTCAGCTTTGGTGAGCCTACACCTTGAGAACTGCATTCAGTTTTGGGCCTCTCACTACGAGAAAGACATCAAGGCTCTGGAGCACGTCCAGAAAAGGGCTATGAAGCTGGTGAAGGGCCTGGAACACAAGTCCTCTGAGGAGTGACTGAGGAAACTGGTATTGTTTAGTCTGGAGAAGAGGAGGCTCAGGGGAGACCTTATTGCTCTCTAGAACTAGCTGAAAAGAAGGTGTGGGGAGCTGGGGGTCAGCCTCTTCTCGCAGATACCTGGTGATAGGACTAGAGGGAATGGACTCAAGTTGCACCATGGGAGGTTCAGTTTGGTTGGAAATTAGAAATTTCTTCTCAGAAAGAGTAGTCAGGTATTGGAATGGATTGCCCAGGGAGGTGGTGGTGTCACTGTCTCTGGGGGTGTTTAGGGAAAGGTTGGACCTGGTGCTTATGGACATAGTTTAGTGGGTAATATTGGTGGTACAGGGATGGTTGGATCAGATGGTCTTGGAGGTCTTTTCCAACCTTAATGATTCTATGATTCAAGGAAGGAAAATATGAAGAGCATAGGAGAAAAAGAAATACATGCGATTCTTAAGACATAGGAAAGCAATGAACAAGGATAAGAAGTAGTCTGAGAATATGAATCAGTTTTAGAAAATAGAATTAATAACAAGACAGTATATGTTTTGCATGCAAACATGCAAGAAATGTTTTATATAACACATCTTTTCTCCACAAAATAAGGACAGTAGCATGCAAAAAGTGTTAGAATAACTAAAACAGTTATTAGACTGCAAAACTACATAGGCACCTGTGGAGAATCAAATACGCAATCTCCTACAATAGTATTAGGATGATGTGCCATGCCGCCACAACACACCATCAAAGCTGCCCAAGCTTAGTTGTAATTGCACAGAAAAACTGTTTTTCAATAAACAAACAAATAAAGTTAAAAAAAGGCAAAATAAAAAAAAGAAGAAAAAAACATCACATTAAAGATTTCAGATTTCAATGTTTACTCTAGATCAGTCATAGCAAGTACTGAAAAAGAAGCTCCTACACACACAAATTTAAATCACAAAATCAAAAGAATTTATTGATTTTGTGGTTTAACGCAGTTTTATCATGTCCATCTCAGTACAAATTATTAATATTAAGGCAAATAAAAACAATTAAGCACAGCACAATTATTTTACTGGCTGCACAAACTCATAAGACAGAAGCTATTTGCAGCTAACATAATATTGTTAATTACTTGCAGCTAACACAGAATGAAAATTAAGAAGTAAAGAAAAGCATGATTTCTACTAACCTCTGATAACAACAGAGGATGTACACAACACGCTTCCTGCTTCATTGGACACTTTACAGGTATATAAACCAGCATCTGATTGCTCTACACTCTTTATATGCAAAAGTAAGGTATTGTTTTTGAATGATATTTCACAATGAGGACTTGAGTGAACTTCCTGATTGTTTTTATACCAAGCAACAGTCAAAGGTTGAGAGCCAGCAACACGGCCCTCAAGTTTAAGTTCATTCCCTTCTGTTTCTTCTACTGCTTCAGACAATTTCTTAGTAAAAGTAGGTGGAGTTTTTCGTTCTGTCAAAAAAGAACATATGCACCAAAGCTGAAATAAAAAATTCTAAAGAAAGCGTTTCAAGAAAAAAAAATAACATTGGGGAATCAATAGTTGCTCTCATTTAAATAGGACTTTTTTGTTGTTGTTTTAGTGAATGTACTCCAAGATCAATGGCAAGTGTCTTACTTGTACAGTCACTGTGTTAGTGGATTTTCTTATTTGTGAAAAACAACAGGAAAAAAAACACACCTATTTGATTGATTGATGATTGATCTAAGTCAAATGCCTTTAAAAACACAAGATTTTTTGATGAGTTATCAAGGAAGAAATAAGCCTATAGAATAGAAAGACTATAAAGAAATTAGGCTGAAGAAAATATCCTTTCTTTCCTCCTCCCCTTGTTGTTAATGATCCTTTCAATTTCTCTTTAAAGATCCATGGGTATTATACCATCCAGATAGATATTTTTGAGCTATATCTCAAAAGTTATGTTTAAAGTTTTTTCTCAAACTTTTCTTGCAGCAATAATGCCAACTTCCTTTACAATTAAAAGAAGAAAAATTACACACAATGTATTATCTGCTCAGTACCTTTAACATTCAGTTGAGCTGTGCAAGAATCCTTTCCAACTTCATTGCTAGCATAGCATGTATACTTTCCAGAATCTCCCCTGTCAACTCTCAAGATGGTCAAATGGGCTGTATTTTCTACATAACTGATTTGATAGTTTCCTCCTGTTCTAATCTCCTGGTTATCTTTTGCCCATGTGACTCTAACAGGCTGTGTTCCAGAAATGTGACACTCAAAGTCAGCACTTTCTCCAATAATACCATCCAAAGATGTAATTGGCGTGTCAAAGAATGGAGGAGTCTTCCCTTCTAAAGAGTGAAAGAGATTAAAAAGCATCACTTTAACATCAAAATTTGCTTTAAATCTTTTCGAAATAAATATTATTTGTACAATATTTAATACATGTATAAAGTGAAAGCAAGTTTTAAGATACTTCCATTAAATATTTCACAGCCCACCAACCTGTAAGGACAAGTCTTCCACTAGAAGAAGCAGTTCCAATAGCATTGGTTGCTGTGCAGGTATATTGCCCAATAAGGCTCCTGTCCGTCTTCAAAATCCGCAGAGTTGCTACATTATCTATGAAGGTTGTGTGAACATTATAGTCCTCTTTTACACGTACGCTGTCTTTAAACCAAGATACTTCAATAGGTTCTGAACCAGCAATGCCACAATCAAATGTAACTGGTAAGCCAACAGTTTCATGAACATCTCTTACTTTTCGGGTAAAAGAAGGAGGAAGTTTACGCTCTGTAAGAAAACAGGTATTGTACCATGAGGTCTTTCAAAAGCTATGCACCTGTTGTTGTACTCACCAATACTGTAGAGTATTGTGGATTTTTGCTTTTAACTTATTAAAAATGTTACATTTAAATGTACATCATTTAATTTGGGAGCTCATGTGAAAAGAACACAGTGCATATGGATTCAAGAAAATATATAACCATTCTGCCCTTATTTACACCCAGTGAGACTATTTAAGCCCCAGGACTGCCTAGCTAGCTTATGATCTCAGGATTCTTGAACTGCAGAAACAGTCAAAACAATATCCTAAATGGGGAATGAAGATGCAGAAGCTACTATCCCTACAGAAGAAATGTGGTCAGTAAGAGATATATTTAAGTTAGGTTTACTGTTAGACCTTTGTTAATAGAACACATTACCACAGGTTATCTTACTGGTCAGAAAAGAATAGAGCTTTTAAAAATTAAAAGACAATCTTTGTATTTGAAAGAACAAACATACCGAAGAAATATAGGCCATTTTCCTAATTTTTAAAAAAGAATAATTCACCTTGAACTGTGAGCAAAGATGATGAAGCAGCCTCTCCAACAGTGTTTTCTACTTTGCAGATGTACTCCCCACTGTCACTACTGTCCACCTGGCTGAAAACCAGAGTGGCAACTTGGTTCTTAAAGTGCATTTTCACAGTAGCCGTTCCTCTCAGTTTTGTATCGCCTTTGTACCATGACACAATCATTTCTGGTGTTCCAGCAACCCGGCACTGTAAGGATGCTGAATCCCCAACAGTCACCTGCACTGGCTCCAAGGGTGTAATGAAATAAGGTGGTTCTGAAGAACAAACAGCACAAAAAAAGGTATTGCACAATGACCACAAGTAGTTGAAATAACACTTGATGAAGTGATGGTGGCTTGATGACGCACCTAGTATTGTGATTGCACCATGACAATTATCTTGTCCAGAGTCATTTTCAATATGACAAGAATATTGCCCTTGATCTTCTAGTTTGCTACTAGGGATTTCCAGTATGGCAGATGTTTCTGTAGTGGTGATGCTACACTTTTCAGAGTGTTTTAATATTACTCCATTTTTCTTCCATGTCACTGAAATTGGTGGAGTACCTGTATATGTGCATTCCAGGAGTAAATTTTTCCCTTTCTCTACACTTAAATCATTCACCTTCTTCACAAATTTTGCTGGTTCTATAATGAACAATACAAAAATATAAATTAAATAAAGCCAGGAGATTTTTTTTTCTTTAAGAAGCATAAGAAACAGTAGCCTGGACAAACCTTTGACAAAAAGATGTGTTGTGCAAGAAATCTTCCCTGCCTCATTAGAGACTTGGCAGGTGTAGTCTCCACTCTGAAGTGGATGTACATCAAACAGCTCCAGCTCTGCAAGTGAGTCTTGCAAGGTTATATTGCATTTGTGCCCTGGTACTAGCTCAACACTACCTCTAAACCATTTAACTTCCAATGGAGGGGAGCCTTTTATGATACTCGTAAATGTTATGTTTGTCCCAGAGAAAACATTCAGCGGTTCAGGTTTCTTCATGAAAGATGGTGGTTCTAAGCATATAAATAAAACAGAGAAGAAGTACATTCAGCTTCCGATGAAGAGCATAATCAGAAATATATAACAAAACCAAGAATTAAGTCTTTTTGAAAACAAATTTGAGTCATCCAGCTCTGGCTTCTTATTGATACTGACCTCTAACACTCAAAAATGCGCTGCATTCATCTGATCCAGCTACATTAGTAGCTGTGCACAGATAAGTTCCCATATCAGATTCCTGAAGTACATTCACTTTCAGAGAACAGGTGTTGTCTGTAAGGGTAGCCTGATACTTGTCTCCACTGGTAATCTCCTGTCCATCATGAAACCAGGAAACAAGAATAGGTGGTGACCCATAAACTTTGCACTCCAGTACAGCAGAAGAACCCAGCTGACCATACGTTTCTTTCAGTTTTCTTGTGAAAGAAGGAGGTATAATACGATCTGCATTTGTTTAAACATAAAACAAACAACAACAAAAAAACTTACAGTACAGGAGCTTAAAATACAGAGGGTTTTCAGTGCATAATAAAACCAGTTTATTTTGATGTATCTGCATTAGCAATCTGCTCCTGCATGTCTAAAACACTGAAAAATAAATAGTTGATGGTTAAGGAATCAACTTAAGGAATACCCTTTCTTTTTGCAGTTCTTTTTCATATGAAACAATATTGCACCAGTTGTCTGGAAAAGACAAATGGATTAAAGCTGAAGAAATCAAACTTCGCTATAACTCCTGCCCCTCCGATGCTAGGTAGGCATCTGTTCCTGATGCTTGTCACAGTGGAGTGCCAAGCATTCAAAGATTATACAAGCAGTGAGTCCCCCAGACTGCCAGTCATGGGAAACAGTATGCTATCTAAAGGCATTATAAAAGAACTTTGGATCAGATGTGACTCAAAAGGAGTAGTCGACTAACCTGAAACGTGCACTGAAGCTGTGCAGCTGCTTTTACCAACACTGTTTTTCACCTCAAAAGTATATTCTCCACTATCTTCTAGATCTGTATTGAGGATCTTAAGCCCAGATACTTTGTTGAAGAAGCTGATTTTATATTTATGGTCAGTAGACAATTCATTCCCATCCTTAAACCATCTAGCAGTAAGCTCTGGTGTGCCGTCTACTGTGCATTCCAGAGTACAAGAGTCTCCAGCTGTAACTTTCACGGGGCCTGGTTTCTCTACAATGATTGCAGGTTCTGCAATGAGACGCAAGTCACAGCATTTTTAAAAACAACAATGCAATAGTAATTAGCACCATAAAAATTAAAATTTTTAAGCATTGTAAAACATATTATGTTTTTTATACCATGCTACCCACCAAGCACTGTAAGTGTGGCAAAGCACTCCTGAACTCCAGCATCATTTTTTATCTGACAAACATATTTCCCAGCATTGGCTGGTTCTGTGTTTCCAATCCGCATAGTTGCAACATTTTCTGAATAGGAAATCCAAAGATTTTCACTTTCTCTAATGATCTCCCCTTTGTCTTTTAACCACAGAACAGAAATGGGCTGTGATCCTTCAACTGCAGCCTGCAGTTCGATCGACTCCCCAGCTACAACAGTGAGATCACTCAGCTTCTTCACAAAGGTTGGTGGTGCTATTTAAGAGAAGATATTTAACAGTAAAAAACACTCCAGGAGGGGAAAAGTAGGAGGAAAATAACAGGAAAAATGAAATTCCAAGAAGGTGACAGTCCTTATACAAACCTCTCAGTGTTACAGAGCCAATACAGGAGTCACTTCCCACATCATTTACAGCTTTACAGTGATATTCACCAACATCTGCAGTATCCACACTGAGAATGTGAATGCTAGCAAGGTAGTTCTCAGACATGATCTTGTACTTCTTGCTGCTCCGAATTTCTCGTTTGTCTTTATACCATGAAATCTGGAATGGAGGAGTGCCCTGAAGCTCACATTCTAGACGAATATCAGACCCTTTCAAGGTCTGGACTGGATGGGGCCTCTTGATAAAAATAGGGGGTGCTGAAACAAAGGAGTTAAAGTTTGTGTTATTTGAGCTGATGATATTAAAGAAGAGAGTATGCAAGTAGCCAAACTGATAGTGAGCAGCAAAGGAACACTATGAGAGATCTCCCATGATATAACAAGCAGGCAAGAGACTTGCCATCTTTTCAGACAGGCTTTGATCTGTCTGATTAAAGAAAGTGGGATTTAACAGCTTTTCCACACAAGAGTACACATACAGATAGAAAGGCAAGGGAAGAGCTGGGATTCTGACCTTTTACTTTCAGTGAGGTACTGGTACTAGCACTACCAGCTGGATTCTGAGCTTCACAACTGTAGTCACCGCTGTCTTCAACTCTGAGGTTGTGCATTTCAATGATTGCCACTGAATCCACAAATGACATTCGGTATTTTTCACAGGGGTGGATCTCAGTTTCACCTTTGTACCAGATGACTTTGATTTCTGGAGATCCCCCTACTTTGCATTCGTACCTAGTGGAGTCATGCTCTTTCACAAGTCTTGAGGAGTCTAGTTTCTTAATAAACCTTGGTGGTTCTGGAAAGCCAAAAATGGAAGATGATGTTTTTAACTGCACAGATTCTTTGAATAAACAGGCAAATATCTAACAGAAAATATAAACTTTGGGGACTTATGCAATCATTCTTATTTTGTAATTGCCATTTTTTTTTAGATGATTTGAAGTTTGTCCAAAATGTAGATTAGGCAGCAAACAAGTTCTCTATTTGCATTTTAGATAGTTTCTCCTTATTTTGTTTTCTCATTCTACTTCTCTATGTTCAGCTGACACGTGTGGTTTTCTTTAAGTAATATCCTCTTGTAGTACATTGGTAATAAAAATGCCTGATGGAAATTCAAGAATCCAAACTGTTCATCTAAGTACTATTGTTCAGAGAATTTAGGCTGAGCATTATAGCAACTGCTTTATAACTTAATATGTCATTAAGAATTGATACAGTCAATAAGTGTATTTGAGTTATAACCCTTTGCACATTTATTGCAAAGCCAAACATAAAGGTGCATATAAGGACTAAAAGTCAAGGATCTTAGGTAGCAAATAAGAGAAGTTCAAAACAGTCATGCTGGGAAGAATTATGAGATGGTTGGTATTAGTGAAATTGGTTTTAAAGGTCATATGACTGGAAAGTAAACCAGATGGTTACATTTTACTCTGTAAGGAGAGAAAGAAAGGGAGGTTTGACACTTTACATCAAAAGTACCATGGAGACGATTCAGAATCACAAGACTGAATGCTCATGAATCAAAGATAAAAGTAGTAAAACCAAGAGGTGGTAATGTGGGAACAACTAACAAATCTCTCTACAGAACAGGATGAATTGCCTTTTTGTGTATCTGTAACATGTAGGAAGGATATCTATTTTACTGTGGGTCACTTCAATCTGTGGGACATTTGCAGAACGTCCTATGTTGTTAGTAACAAAACTTCCTTAGAATTTCTAAAAATAGAAATTGTCTTGTTAACACAAGAACTCTTGGAATCTCATTACTTTGTTTTCAGATTTCATTTGATAAACAGTTGATTACCTATCTGCATACTAACAGTTGCTGACTAGTCACACAGTAATTCCATTCCTTTCCAAAAATGTGAGTATATGTTAGTAAAGTATATACTTAGAATGTTAGGTAGTTTCTAGAACCTAAGGCAGGTGTTAAAACTACAGATTGGGAACACTAGATTTAAAAAAAAAAAGGGGGGGTGGTAGGGAGGTGTTGAAAGTCAATTGGACATAAGATCTTGATTCTACAAACAAAAGACTGTACGTCATAGAGATAAGACAGCATCTTCTCAAATTAAAACCATGCAAATCAATGCGCATATGAGCTTGCACTTCCAAGTTTTGTAGGAATAGGCTGACAAGCAATGAGCAAAATTAATTTTACATCATTGGGAAATCTGTACAAAATCTAAAGAATTAAAGGAAAAATAATCCTGGAAAAAGTAATAAAAGAATAATTTACAATTTTATGAATAAAGAGTTGAAGAGTAAAGAGTTGAAGAGTAAGAAAATGAATAAGGTCAGTTAGGATCATTTTATGTAGAGTAATTCCAGTCAAATTAACCTATTAGTACTGTTATCATTAATAATAAACAGAATTATGATTCTTGTGGAAACAAACTTGAAATCTTTAAAAGAGCTTAGATTTCTTGCTACAGTATTTCAATTTTTTTTTTTTTTTTTTTTTTTTTTAAGCCAAACTGTGTAATAACAGCATCCCTATTTGCCATTGAGTCCACAGGTAGTGCAGTTTTCCACACTCCTCCCACCCCCACCAAGAAAAATCCCTATGGATAGAATATACTCCAGACATAATACATTTGACATGCACCTATTAAAAAATCTTGCTAGTGGTAGTTCAGTTTCTTGTGTTATTTGTCTCAGAGAGTAAAAGCCATTATATTTATTCTTGTAACGTGTTTGATTTCCCCTCCAAACTTATACAGAGGAAAAAAAAAAAAAAAAAAAAAAGAGAGAGAGAGAGAAAAGAAGAATGCCCTGAAACAACAGGGACATTTAAACTTATGCATCATTTAAGTAGTGTATTTTACATTTGCCCTTTAATAAAATCAGTAGGAATAAAGTATCCGGAACATCTATTTATAAATTCAAGGTTCCCACCTACATCAAGGAAATTACAGTAAGGTACAAGTGTCACTTGTACCAGGACAGTTTGATCCAGTTATAAATTTAGATCTTTGAAAATCGTAAGATCCACACACTATGTAGAGAAGTAAAGTGTTGGCAGAGCAGATATTTGTCACCAAGTCTGCCCTCAGATCCTTCAATTTTTCCTATTCAACAACAGGAGTTTTCAAATATTTTCAGGAACTGCACACCCGTTAAAAATACATTTAAGCCTCATAAGTGAACTTGCTTCTTTCAGCTACCTTTCCCTCTTCTGGACAACTTAGCAAATGACACTACTAGAGAAAGAGTTTAAGGCAGACAGATTTTGCTGGCCAACAGTTGTTAATAAAAGCACAACAGGGTACTAAGTCAGAGTTAATATCTCAGTGACAGAATTCCCTTGATAAGACTCACTGTACCAGACCAGAAGAAAGATGGATAAGCATTTAGGTTTTAAAATAACATTTAAATGAAATGAAAGATCTCAACATGACATCTTGTAAAGATTGTTAGTCTCACGTGTCTGCACTATTCAGGGTTTTTTGTGGGTGTCTGCCTTGCAAAGAAATGCCTGATGAACAGTAAAGATCCCAGCAATACCTTGTACAGCCAGCTGAGCTGCGCATGCATCCTTTCCAACGCTGTTGCTAGCAGTACATGTGTAGAGTCCAGCATCTCCTTTACCCACTTTTAGGACCGTCAAGCTGGCCATGTTTTCCACCAGTGTCATCTTGTAGTTGCCACCTGGGCGGATTTCTCTGTTGTCTCTGGTCCATGTAATTCTCATAGGTACAGAGCCAGTCACATGGCACTTAAAGGTTGCACTTTCCCCTAGTGCCACATCAGTAGATACTGGCTTGACATCAAAGAAGGGAGGTTGTAGATGTTCTGCAAAGAGGAAAGCATGGCAGAGCTCACCACTAAGCTCCCCTTCAACACACACCTGACCATGCCATGCCCGCACTCCCTTACCACCATGCAGTGGGTAGAATGGGAGAAAGAGTAAAAGAATAAGAGCGCAAATAGGTACAAAATATCTTTAGGTGTGAGCTACAGACCTGTGAGGAGAAGCTTGGCGCTGGAAGATGCAGTCCCCAGAGCATTTTGCGCTGAGCAAGTATATTGGCCACAGTAAGCCATGCTAGTTTGCAAGATCTGAAGAGCTGCAACATTATTTAAGAAGGTTGTCTGCATGTTATCACTGTCGCTTAAAAGAACCCCATCCTTGTACCAGGAGACCTGGATGGGCTCTGAGCCATTTATGCGACAATCAAAAGTCACTGGGGCACCAACGGTCTCTTGAATATCTTTCAGTTTTCTGGCAAATGTAGGGGGAAGTTGACGTTCTGCAAAATAATAATAATCATCACCATAAGTAGGAAGCTACCTTGTCAACCTAGAATTAGTTAACACTGAACTTAATAAGAACCCCTTTCTATAGACAACAAAGAGTTCCTACAAACTACCCCAGGAAAGAGTGGCCCCAGGACCATCACCTTTAATGACAAGCAAAGCTGTGGAGGTAGCAAAGCCAACACTATTTTCTGCTTTGCAGGTATATTCTCCAACATCACTGTCCTCCACAGTAGAGAACGCCAGTGTTGCCACGTTATTCTTGAAGTGCATTTTGTAAGCCTGCGTTGATCTGAGCTTGGTGTCTTCTTTGTACCAAGACACCTTGATTTCTGGTGCACCACCAATCTGGCATTTTAAAATCAAAGGCTCGCCAACCTTCACCTCCACACGATCCAGGTGCGTGACAAAATAGGGTGGTTCTAGGGGAGGAAAGAGCATAGTGAGCAGAGACAGAGCATCACTGGGGTCCCCTTGGGCATAAGGGGTGATGCATACCTAAGATGAATACAAGGCTGTGGCAAACATCCCCACCGGCCTCATTTGCCACCTCACAGGTGTATTCGCCTTCATCACTCTTGGTGCTGTTGAAGATTTCGAGAATGCCAGATTTGTCAGTAGTTGTAACACTGCAGCGTGGAGACTGAGCAATAGGCATTCCATTTCTTTTCCAGGTGACAGAAATGGGAGGAGTGCCCACGTAGGTACTTTCCAGAACAATGGACTTCCCCTGCTCCACACTGAAATCACTTAATTTCTTCATGAAGACTGCAGGCTCTGTGTGGAGGCACAGGTCAATAGTGAGAGGGACAATGTGGCAGGGCTGCAGGCAGAGCATGAAGAGAGAGATACCTACACATGCACGCACACACACACCTTTCACAAAGAGTTGAGTTGTGCATGAGACGCTGCCAGCATCATTTGTGACCACGCAGGCATAATCTCCACTGTGGCCCGGCTCCACGTTGTGCAGCTGCAGCTGTGCCACAGACTCATCCAGAGAAATGGAACAGGTGCTGTCCAGCACCAGCTCCCTGATGCCTCGGAACCAGGTGACTTTGAAGGGAGTGCTGCCCTTGATGTAGCTGGTGAATGTCACACTTGATCCGGGCAAAACTTCCTGGGGATCAGGTGTCTTCACAAAAGAAGGTGGTTCTAAGTGTCACACAAAGAAGTGAAGAGGGAGAAAAATGTTAATAGGAGATTTCCTGTTTGGGATGAAAACTGAAGCAGGTTAGAAATAGAAATAACAAGGGAGAAAACAGAAAAAGAAACTATGAAAAAGAAGCCATGGGAAATCAGAGGTAAGAAAGAAAGAGGGAAGAAGTGTTCTGCAGAAGGGGCTGTAATATCCTTCCACTGACCTTGTACAGTCAAGAAGGCACTACATTCATCAGATCCAGCCACATTTGCTGCCACACAGGTATATGGCCCGGTATCTGTGACATCCAGGGCATTGAGCTTCAAAGCACAAATGTTATCCAAGAATGAGATTTCATATTTTTCTCCACTAACAATCTCATTCCCATCCTGAAACCACGCCACTGATATGGGGGATGTGCCGGACACTTTGCATTCCAGCAGCACTGAAGATCCCATCACCCCATTTGTTTCCTTTAATTTTCTTGAGAATGAAGGAGGAACAAGGCGATCTAAGTAAGACAAGGCAGAAGAAGAATAAGAATTTTTTTTTTTTTCAGTGCAAAGGAAAACAAAAACAAACAAGAAAACAAACAAACAAACAAAAAACAACACTGTTTTTAAAGACAAGATATAGAGCTGACCTGAAACATCAACTGAAGAAGTGCAGCTGCTGTCCCCCACCTCATTGTGCACCTCAAAAGTATATAAGCCCCTGTCTCCCCTCTCTGCAGAAAAGACTTTCAGAGTGGAGATATTATTGAAAAAGGTAATTTGGTATTTGCGATCACTCCTTAGTTCTCTGCCATCTTTGTACCACTTGGCGATAAGTTCAGGTGTTCCTCCTACTTTGCACTCCAAGGTAAAAGGGTTGCCAGCCATCACTGTGATCGGCTCAGTCTTCTCTAAGATTACTGCTGGTTCTGAAATAGGAAGGGAGGGGACAGTGTGTCACCAGGAAATCCACCTGCAAACCAGTGAGCACAGGATACAAGCAGCAAACAAGGGGTGGCAGAGACAACTGTGAGAGCCGCAAGATAGAATACTTGTGGAACAGGCTATACCCACCTAGGACTTGTAAAAAAGCAGAGCACTCCCGCATGCCAGCATCATTTTTGATCTGGCAGATGTACTTTCCAACATCAGTTCCCTCTGCACTGGCAATCTCAAGAGTTGCAATGTTGTCCATAAACCACATTTGGACATTTTCACTCTCCCTAATAACTTCACCCTTGTCCTTCAGCCAGACAACAGAAATTGGTGGGGATCCTTCCACCACTGCCTGTAGAGCTGTTGGCTCTCCAACGAAGATTGCAGTGTCACTCAGCTTCCTGGCAAAGCGTGGGGGCTCTGATGGCAAAAACAAGGAGGCAGAGGAAGGTTAATCACGCGTGCCTGCTTGGAAGAGGTACAGCCAGAAGATCAAGAAAAGAAGGTGCTGGTGCTGTTGGTCTTCTACCATACAAACCTTTGAATTTTACTGGGCAGGTGCAAGTGTCACTTCCCACCTCATTCATTGCTTTGCACTGATATTCTCCAGTATCCTGAGATTCCAGATTGAGGATGTGAAGACTGGCAATGGAGTGCTTTGCTGTCACCTTGAACTTCTTGCTGCTCCGGACCTGCCTCCGGTCCTTGAACCAAGCCACCTCAAAGGGTGGAGTCCCTGCTATCTCACACTGGAGAATAACATCCGAGCCTTTAAGTGTGTCCACAGGACTCGGCACCTTGCTAAAAACAGGTGGTTCTATAAAAAAAAAAAAGAATCACATCATAACATTTGAGACTGCTTCCCTGAGTAGGTTTCTGGATAGTAGCAAGACACAATATACTCAGGAAGGGGGCCTACACTTCTTCTTGTAAACCTATATTTAGCATCCTCATCTTATGTGGTCTCATCTCTAAAAAATGCTGAGCCTCCGGCATCTCCCAGAAAGCCATCCCAAGCACTCCCAAGGGCAGAAAATATGACACTTCTGCACCTGTTTGGAGTTAGTACTTAGGGCCCCTCCCCCCTTTCTTCAGGACCATATTCCAGTTTTCCCCACCTCTTTCCAATCATGAAAGCTACCACCAGTGAGGCTCAGTACAACAGCCCTCTCTTGCTTCTTAAATTTCACTCCTGATAGAATCACTGTACATAAAAAACAGGCAGAGGGATGTCTGCAAAGTGTGTCCATCTCTCTCACCACGGCTGGTGCTTCATCTAGTTCACACATCCCATGTGACCCAACAACCTTGCCTTATTCGGCTTGCAATTGGCTTAAACAGGAAGGCAAAGGAGTGGCTGCACAGCGCTCAACACCCACTACCATTTCCTGCCTAGTCTCTCTGATGTCTACAACGCATCAGCATATTAATCTGAGAGCAGCTGGAAAGAAACTGCCCTGGCAGCCACTGACTGCCATAGCAGCAGCTTCTTGTTTGGGGGGGGGGGGGGGGGGGGGGGGGTGGTTGTGCCCCTGAGAGCAGGACCAGGAGCCGGGGATTCTAGTTGTGTGCGGAGCCATGCTGCTAACCTTTCACTGCTACTGAAGCGCTACAGCTGGCAGTGCCGGCAGAATTTTGGGCTTCACATATGTAATCGCCGCCATCCTCAGTGCTGGCATCCAAGATAGTTAGCACCGCTATGGAGTCTACAAAAGACATGTGGAGCCTGTTGCTTGCTTGGAGTGCCTGATCGTTCTTGTACCACACGGTCCTGATCTCTGGTGTGCCACTGATTTTACATTCAAGTCGAACTGTGTCTCTGTGCTTCACAAATCGCAAAGCTTCAGGCTTCTTGATGAACTTAGGAGGTTCTGCAGAACAAATAAGCATGTAGAGAGTGACAACACGTTTGCCATGTGAAATCTACAGTGCTGAGCAAGAGTCATAGAGAGCGCAAGAATATTGGGGTGCAACAAGGTGAGTTTGCTACAGCAGCTGGCTGTATCTCCAACAAGAGCTTCCTCTCAAGAAACGATGCAAGGAGAAGACAGCAAAACCAACTACAACTAGGTTCTATCAACTCTGGAGCCTGCTGCTTGAGACAGCTGGAGCTGTAAAAGACACGTGCAGGATGATTGCTGTACCCAAGAGACTTTTTTTGCAGTTTCCTTTGGGGGGCAAAAATGTCCCCAAGCCAGCATGAAAGCATCAACAATCCCATCACCCCCAAGATCTTACCCCAGGAGCAGCAGAAACATGGTATGTACAGTTTCACTTGCTTGCACATCTTTAAAGTGTATTTCTACTTGAAGAACTTAAACGATTTAGAGCCTAGATTAAATCAGCAATTCATTACTCCAACTGAAACATTCAGAAAAGTTGAAAGAGACACCAATACTGGTCTACAAATGCAAAGTAATTGTATTTACCCTATTACTCTTGTTCCATATAGTAATGATATGTATGAATACCCCTGCGATCGTAGTTTAAGCTCTAATGATAAAGTAAAAAGCAGGAAAGTGTTGTGTGCATTTATCCATACCAACAAACAGCTTAGCAAGAAGACCTGTCCCCTTGGAGATTTTGCAGGTACACAAGGCTTCTACTGCCATGCAGTATTATAGAAGCAGAGAGTTACCTCATGGTATGTCTGCTTTTTGAAAAGCTACTTTCCATATATGTCCAAGCTGGAATGGGTGGAAGATGAAGCTCAGTAACAAAGAGACCTTTTATATCCAAGCGAAAGAAAAACAACAAATGAAGGTGACTTAATCTCAATACCTTTGACACTGAGTTGGGCTGAGCAAAAGTCTTTCCCAGCTTCATTACTAGCTTGGCAAGTATATTGGCCAGAGTCTCCTTTACCCACTCTGAGCACTCGAAGGTGAGCTGTGTTAGCTACAAATGTAATATTGTAATTTCCTCCAGTTCGTATCTCCCGACCATCCTTGGACCAGGTGATGTGTATTGGCTGGGCTCCAGTAACATGGCATTCAAGGTCAGCACTTTCTCCCAAAGGCACATCAATAGATTCTGGTTTGGCATCAAAGATAGGTGCCTGCTTGGGTTCTAGAAACATAAGAAAACAAAATAATACTCATACCTCATAAAAAAAAAAAGTTAGTTAATCCAACATACAAATACCATTGCACACATAAAAAGGGATGGGGGTGCCTATGATCTGGGCAAAAGTTCTGCAAGCCAACACACCTGCCACTGTGAGCCTAGCACTTGAGGTGGCAGTGCCCACAGCATTGGTGGCTGTGCAGGTGTACTGTCCAGTGTGATTCATCTCAGTTCGTGCCAGTTGTAGCACTGCTACATTATCTACAAAGGATGTGTGCACATTGTGGTCATCGCTTAGCAGCACACCATCTTTATGCCAAGTCACAGTAATGGGCTCTGAGCCATTGAGTCGACACATAAATTTTAGGGGTAAGCCAGCTGGGTGTTCAATGTCCTTTAATTTTCTTGCGAAGGAAGGTGGTCGTTTGCGCTCTGGAAGAAAGCAAGTAAAAGATAAATATGCACCAGGAAGCTTTTTTTTTTTTTTAATATATTTTTTCAAGAGAAAAAGTACTGTAAAGAAGAATTTGCAACAAGTAAATATAAATCATCACCTTGAACTGTTAAGAGAGCCTTTGTAGATGCAGTTCCTACACTGTTTTCTGCCTTGCAGATATACTCGCCGCTGTCATTGCTAACCACTTTGTTGAAAATGAGTGTAGCAACGTTGTCTTTAAAGAACACTTTGTACTCAGGAGTAGACCTGAGTTTTGTATCACCTTTGTACCAAGACACAGTAATTTCTGGTGTTCCAGCAACATGGCATTGCAATGTTGTATAATCCCCAACTGACACCTCAAGAGGTTCCAAGTGTGTAACAAAATATGGAGGTTCTAAAAAAAGAAGAAATTAGAAAGGCTCATCATAGTGCCAGGCCTTGGAAAGCATACACTCAAAAGAACAGGCAAGAAAAAAAAGAAGCAAAGGGAGCACACACCTAGGGTAGAGACTACAGCCTCACAAACATCTCTTCCTGCCTCATTTTCAACATGGCAGGTGTATTCTCCTGCATCCTCTTTGGTGCTGTCAAGGATCTCCAGGATGCAGGATTTCTCTGTGGTGGTGATGCTACACTTCTGAGACTGAGCGAGTGTGTGGCCATTCTTCTTCCATGTCACAGAAATGGGCAAGCTGCCTGTGTAAGTGCCCTCCAGGATGATGGACTTGCCAGGTTCCACATACTGATCACTCAGTTTCTTCACAAAGACAGCTGGCTCTAATGAAGGGTAAGAAGTCACAAATGTTGAGCACAGCAGTACAAATGGAGGGAAGGAAACAACATTTTAGGGTAAATATAGAGATGCAATTTTTACAAACCTTTTACTGTAAGGTGTGTCGTACAATTTGCCCTGCCAGCTTCATTAGTCACTAGACAAGTGTACTCTCCACTTTGGAGAGGGGTTACATCAAATAACTCAAGCTCCACAATGGAGTCCTCCAAGTAGATATTACATTTGTCCCCTGGCACAAGCTCATTGGCCCCTCTAAACCAGTTCACCTTAAAAGGAGGGGTTCCTCTGATAACACCTTTAAAAGTTATGCTTGTGCCTGGCAAAACATCCAAAGGTTCAGGTGTTCTCTCAAAAGAAGGTGGTTCTAAACACACAAGAGAAAAGGAGAGATAAGACAGACTAATACAGCGTATCCCTGGCATTTCCACACACCTACCAAAGATAAAGAACAAAGCCTTTACTTTCTAGTCAATACATTTTCCTCAGTATACTTACAAAAGGCCACAGGAAATTTCAAGAGGAAAAGAGAAAAGAGTAGCTCAGAGAGGTTGCTGACCATCATATACTGACCTTGTACAGTCAATACAGCACTGCATTCATCTGAACCAGCTATGTTGGTAGCTTTGCAGGTATAAGTTCCAGTATCTGAGTTGCTCAGTGAATTCACTTCTAAAATACATAGGTTATCCGAAAAGGTGATATGATGTTTTTCCCCACTAACTAACTTAAGTCCATTCTGGAACCAGGCAATAGAAATAGGAGGTGAACCCGACACTTTGCATTCCAGCAGTGCTGAGGAACCCAGGACACCAGGTGTTTCCTTTAGTTTTCTTGTGAAAGAAGGAGGAATGATTCGATCTGCATAAGAAAATATAATACATCCATTGTTAGAGAGAAAAGGAGTAAATGAATGGAAGGAAGAAAAGAGAACATGGCCAAAAGAAAGTTTTGATAAAAGATGAAGACAAACTACCCAACCAACCTAAAACATCAACTGATGCTGTGCAACTGCTTTTGCCCACGTCGTTCTGCACTGCAAAAGTGTACAATCCACCATCTTCCTTCTCTGCATCCATAATTTTAAGCGTAGATACTTTGTTGAGGAAAGTAATTCTGTATTTTTGGCTGCTGGTCAGCTCTTTGCCGTCTTTAAACCACCCAGTAGAAAGCTCTGGTGTGCCTGCCACTTTGCACTCCAAAGTACAGGCATCTCCTATAGTAACCCTCATTGGTTCTGCCTTCTCTACAATGACTGCAGGCTCTGGAAGGAGAGACAAGTAACATGTATGGTGAAAACTGGATTTGATTAGTACTAGCTATAAGTATTATTGCATTATAAGATGGGGCTTATACATTTGATACTAAGGATATCTCAGTTCATTGGGTTTGGGAATTTTTTCAGGTCTGCTTTTTCCACCCTTTATTCCACCCTAATCTGGAGATTTCAGATGCTCTCCAAAATAAAGTAAAAATATTTTGGAACTCCTAGGAGTGAAATACACCTATCTGTCCTCTTCCAAGCAGGCATGAGCAGAAGATGTGACTGTGAATACAGTCAACTGAATTCCATCATAATGTAAAGGCCTGTATTTTTTTTTTCACTACTATCCCTACACAACTGGAAAAAAAGAAACCCAAATAAGATTTAATGGAGACACAACGATTCTCTGTTTTGACTATTTGAAGTCAGGGCTATAAGCAAAGCATGCAGCTGATATTAAATTAACAAGTTACTAACTTAAAATATATATATATATCTTTTTATGAATTTATGCTTTTTACCAACCTAGAATAGTTAAGGTAGCCATGCACTCGCGACTTCCAGCATCATTTCTGATCTGACAGATATATTTTCCAGCACTGCTTGTCTCTGTGTGTACAAGTTGTAAAGTTGCAGTATTTTCCATAAATGTGATCTTTGTGTTTTCACTTTCTCTAATAACTTCCTCCTTGTCTTTAAGCCACTGTACAAAAATTGGCTGTGTGCCTTCCACTCTTGCTTGTAACTCTACTGATTCGCCAACCACAACAGTCACGCTGTTTATTTTTGTCAGAAATTTTGGTGGTTCTGGATAAGAAACATGCAGTTGTAGTAAATACTTATGGTATCCATGTAAAAGAAGAGCAATACAGTGCCACTGGGAGCACTAAAGAAGGCATATGTGCCAATACCTTACCTTTCAGCTTAACAGTGCAAAAACAAGTGTCACTTCCTACGTCGTTCTGAGCTTTGCACTGATATTCACCAACATCTGCAGCTTCAACGTTAAGAATGTGAATGCTTGTTTGGTAGTTTTTGGCTGTAACCTTATACTTCTTACTACTGCGGATTTGTCTCCTGTCTTTGTACCAGGTAACGTCAAATGGTGGTGTTCCTGAAATCTCACATTCCAGACTAACCTCAGTTCCTCGGAGCATGTCTACCGGAGAGGGCTTCCTGCTAAAGACAGGAGGTTCTACCAAGGGAAGAAAGGAGCATTTTTAGAAAAGAGACTGAAGGTATTTGACCAACAGTTTACTGATATCAGCTTTTCCACAACAAGATTGCTGGGAAAACTAACTGAACGGGACATGATTTTCCTCATTTTCTGCGCACATCATGAAATGATCTAACAGGCAGGCGAGCATTCAGAGCTCTGAGCTCCTCTGTATAAAAGGTAAACAGAAGGGTGACCCTTGATAGACAGGATATAGGTCCCATTTAGCTGTCAGTAGTCTCAAATGCAGGGTGTAAATCTGACACTGATCAGTTTGGGTCTGTTATTTTACTTCTTATTTTGGCTTCATGGTATATCAGATCTACCTGTCTTGGACCCTGCAATCATAGAGCTGGGGAACACCTAGCCTAGGACATGTTTGTATTAACAACAACAACTGCCTTGTACAGACCATGGCAGAGGAGGTAAGGGGTCATCAAAAAACAAACAGAATGTGAAGAAAAAGACATTCCCTTAAATAAGGAATTAATTTCATGTTCCTATGGATTTCCAAGGAAGAAAACCACACACGCACAAAAAAAAAAAAAGAAAAAGATGTAACTGGAGAACAAGAGAACAGCTGACCTTTCACTGTGACTTTGGTGCTGCAACTGGCCTTGCCAGCAGGGTTGTGAGCTTCACAGATATAGTCACCACTCTCATCAGTACTGAGATGATTCATTTCAAGCACAGCCACAGAGTCGATGAACGAGGTCCGGAATTTTTCACTGGCAATAATTTCATGGTCATTTCTGAACCACACTATTTTCATTTCTGGAGAACCACTTACTTTGCACTCAAGTCGGGCTGAATCGCCCTGCTTGACTACTCTTGCTGTCTCTAGCTTCTTAGCAAACTTGGGTGGTTCTAAAAAACCAGAAAAGTGGTGTCAGAAGGTCTGAATTAATACTGGAAAGGAAAGAGGAGGGAAAAGAGCAAAACAAACAAGAGTTGGTTGCAAACACAGGGCAGAGAATTCACTTGACAGGGTATCAGAGATCACTAAGGTGGGCTTGTTAGAAAGGAAAGAAAACAAATAGATGAAAAGACTGCAAAACAACTAGAAAGTGTGCACACCTGTTACCATCAACATTGTAGTGCAAGAGTCACTGCCAACATCATTTGAAACATGGCAAGTGTAGTGCCCACTCCTAGAAGCATCCACTGAATAGAGGGTTAAGAACACAGTTGACCCTTCAATCCCAATGAAACAAGTTGGACCAGATACAAGTTCTAAGTCCTCTTTGAACCACTTTACTGTAAATGGCAGCGTTCCTTTTAGTGTGGCCTTAAACTCCACCGTGGAATCTGGGATGGCTTGCTGGCTTTCAGGTTTTAGTAAGAAGCTTGGAGGCTCTGCAGTTTTTAAGAAAAAGAAATATTCAGTTAAATCAGGAATGTCTAAGAATGAAGAAAGTTAGTGAGGCAAGCAGAGGCACTGAATGCATAAGAAGTTAAAGATCCACAGTAAGAAAAGGGAGACCAAGTTTTCAGCATTAGTATTAAGAAGTATAAGAGTGTTATGTTAGCACAAGATACAATATATTCTCCCAGCATTCATCTCCAGTAAGAAGTAGCAAAGAGTTTCAAACCTTTCACTGTCAGGACAGCACTGCAAGAGTCATTTCCGGCAATGTTAGAGATATTGCATGTGTAATTTGCACTGTCTGACAGCTCTAGATTAGCAATCTCGAGTGACATGGTGTTCTCATGGCACAGGCTTCTATATTTTGCACTGTCAGTTATCTCCTTTCCATCCTTAAACCATTTTGCAGTAATGGGAAGTGATCCAGAGACTTTGCACTCCATTCTGATAGAAGATCCCAGAACAGTATCCTTTTTGGTTAGCCTTTTGATAAATGTGGGTGGAATTGATTGATCTGCCCAACACAAAACATGGCAAAAACATAACGGTTACCTTATTGCTTATCTTTCAGAAACTTTTCTTATTTTTAGTTGTTTCTTTGTTTTGTTTGTTAGTTTGTTTTTAATCCCTCCCTGCTGGATTCATGAATTTGCCAAATACAAACCTAACACAGTCAGGACAGCTTCGCAGGTGCTACTTCCAAAGTCATTTTCAACCTTAAAACTGTATGTACCACTATCCTCCTTTGATACAGGTTCAATCCTGAAACTGGCCACATTGTTTTCAAAGCTCATTGTGTAGTATCTACTGGGCAGAAGCTGTTTGCCGTCTTTGTACCATCTTATTCGGAGTTCTGGTGTCCCCTCCACAGTACACTCCAAAGTTACGGGGTCTCTTTCAGTTACTTTAAGTGATTTAGCCTTTTCTGTGATCCGTGCAGGCTCTGGGGTACAAAGTGTATAAAAATGGTTGTTAGCTACAGAGAGGTGACTGACTTCCAAAGCACTCATCCAGGATGAGCTTGAAGGGGCACAACTTCTACACACCTTGCACAAAAAGCAAAGCAAAGCACTTCTCCACTCCAGACTCGTTCTTTGCCTGGCAGGTGTATCTCCCTCTGTGGCTGAGGTCAACATTGGTAAGTTTCAGTGTAGCCACATTGTTCTCAAAGGTAATATGGTGGTAATCATCATCTTCCAGTATTTTCTCATCTTTTATCCATGACACAGATAAGGGTTGAGCACCTGCTACAATGCACTGGAAGAACGCGGTGCCTTTCAAAATGCTAGTGACATTCTCCAGCTTCTTGACAAAAGATGGTGGTTCTGTGGTGTGAGGTTTTTTTGTTTAGAAGAGAAGTCATGGAAAGGGAAGAGGGAAAAGAGATCATATAAGGTCATCCTAGTCACTACATTTCATCTGGGGGATACAATGTTTGGGGTACATTTCTTAGTGACTGACCTTTCAAGCTGAGCCTTGTACTACAAGAACAACTCCCACCTTCATTTGATATAATGCATTGATATTCACCAACATCTGAGACATCACAGTTGGTCACATTAAGGGTAAATATTGATTCTTTGGTGGAGATGGCATATTTCTTGCTGCTGAACATCTCCTTATTGTTCTTCAGCCACTTCACCTCAAATGGAGGAGTACCAGTCACCTCACACTCGAGTGTGGCCTCCAATCCCTTTACTACCTCGGTAGGTCTCAACTCCCGAACAAATGTTGGAGGCTCTACAAAGAAGAATAAGGGAAAAGTAGATAGTAACCTTGATGGTTATTAGGAAGAAGAGGTCTCCTTTATTCCATCACCCCAACTACATGGCATAGCTGGGTGGTGACAAATGTTCAAGACCAACCTTTTACTTTCAACTCGATGCTGCAGCTCTCACTACCTGCATCATTGTGGGCTTCACAGACATAAATACCACTATCCGATACTCTGGCTTGAGTGACTTTCAAAGTGGCTAGACCATCTATGAAAGAGATGCCATACTTAGCTCCATCAGTCACTTCATTCCCATCAAGGTACCACGTGACATGGATCTCTGGTGTGCCTACTATCTGGCACTCAAAAGTGGTGGACTGTCCTTCACGCAAAGCTACTACAGGAGTAGGCATCTGAACAAACCTTGGAGGCTCTAGAAGATAGAAGAAAAGGTGAGGCTTTATAATATTCATGGTAGTTTGTGGAAATAGAAGCATTTCCTACCTCCTCCCCCCAGATTTCACAGAAAAATCAGAAACACGACAATGAGAAGAACACTGGGCTTCACACCTTTTACAAACAGAGCTGCTTTGCAAGTGGCAGTCCCCACATCATTGCTTATCTGACAAGTGTAGTTCCCGGAGTCAGACATCCTTGCTGAGAAGAGCTCCAGCACACTAGATGTGTCATCCTTCCAAACAGAGCGATTGGCTCCAGAAAGGAGCTCTTGGCTGTCTTTAAACCACTTTATCTGCAGAGGAGTAGAGCCTTTCACCATTGCTTTGAACTGAACCCTAGCATGGGGCACAACCTCTTGGGACTGGGGCTTTTCCACAAAATATGGTGGTTCTATAACATGTTAAAAAGAAGAAAGAGGATTACTCAAGGATAGGTGAATTCCCAAATTATGAATAAGCAACCTAACACAAGAGAAGAAGAAGAATTTCAAACCTTTGACTGTTAAGAACCCACTGCATTGGTTGCTTCCTGCCTTATTTGTTGCTTCACAGGTGTAAGAGCCACTGTCTGTGCCTTCCAGTTTATTGATTTCCAGAAAGGCGGTGTTATCATGGAAAGAGTATTTGTGCTTTTCACTTGTTGTTATTTCTTGGCCATCCTTGTACCACTGGATACTTATAGGATGTGAACCAGCCACTATGCATTCCAGGTGAACAAAAGACCCCTTAATGCTGTCCATTTTCTTGAGCTTTTTGGTGAACTTAGGTGGTATAATGAGATCTATCCAAGACAGAGTAAAAAGACAAAATATGGAATTCAACCATGATTGTAGTAGACGCAAAGTCAGGAGAAGAGATTGTAAGTAAAAACAAATACTAAAAGACAGCTCATACACACCTAGGACATTGATGCTGGCAGAACATCTACTGCTCCCAACATCATTGTGAACCTCAAATACGTACTCCCCACTATCTTTCTTTTCTGCATGGAGCACCTTTAGGACTGAGACGGTATCTGTAACACTGATCTTATATTTTGGGCCTAAAGTCAGTTCCTTGCCATCTTTGAACCATTTGGCTGTAATGTCTTTTGTTCCCGAAAATTTACATTGCAAGGTTGCTGGGTCTCCCTCAGTCACATCTATGGACACAGCCTTGTCCGTGATTGTAGCAGGCTCTGTTTTAAACAGAGATACAGAGAAGAGAGTTAGGGGCATCTGTAAAACCAAACCAAACCAAACCAACCAACCAACCAAAAAAAAACCAAGAGAACTGTCTGAGATCACTGCCAGCACTCAGTGTAGGACCAACCTTTGACAGTCAGCAGAGCAGAGCACCTCTGAATTCCTGCCTCATTTTTAGCTTGACAGAAATATTTTCCATCATGTTTCAGTTCAATAGACCTCACCAGAAGAGTGGCAATGTTGTTCACAAAGGTCATTTTGATATTATTGTCTTCAATCACTTCATCATTGTCTTTCAGCCAGGATACAGTGATGGGCAAAGAGCCTTTAACAGCAGCCTGAAACACGACTGTGCCCCCTCGAAGGGAGCTAATGTTTTCTATCCTCTTCAAAAACTGTGGGGGTTCTAGCAGGAAGAAAGTGGCTAAGTAAGTACAGGTTTGGTACATGACCATGTGGCATGAAACCCACACCAGCATAAGATCATGCTAGTGGCATTCTCCACCTTGCACTAACCTTTCAGTGTGACCTCCGAACTGCAGAGGCAGCTTCCAACATCATTTGTTACTCTACACTGATACTCTCCAACATCAGAAGCATCAAACCTGAAGACATGGAGGCTAATCAAAGATTTCTCAGTGCTTATTCTGTGCTTCTTACTGCTCCGCACAGGCTTATCATCCTTCACCCAAAACACTTCAAAGGGAGGTGTGCCAAGCACCTCACACTCCAAAACCACATCAGAATCCTTCAAGACTTCCATGGATTGAAACTCCTTGCTAAAATAAGGTGACTCTACAGTGCAAAAGAGAGAGTGTAGTTTGCATTAATCACACTTTGGAAGCCTGGAAAGTTGCACTGAGTTTAAAGAGAAAAACTGGTTGAGTGGTTGGATGTCACACACACCTTTGATCGTAACAACACTACTGCAAATATCTTTCCCAGCATCATTTTTGGCCTCACAAATATATTCGCCACTGTCTTCAGTCTCAACTTCTGAAAGATGAAGTATTGCCAAAGATTTTGTAAAAGACATCCTGTGTTTGTCACTCTCTTTCAGTTTCCTGTCATCCTTGAACCACGTGATTTTAATCTCAGGAGTGCCAGTGACTTTACAGGTCAGCTCAGCATATCCACCTTTCTTGACCAGGTGAGTTGGCTCTAGCTTCTCCTTGAAGGCAGCAGGTTCTGTGGATTTAAGAAAAGCTTTCAGTATCAACAAGGCAGCAAAAAGTGCCACTGGGTCAATCCAGTAGCTGAAAGTTAAAAAGAGAGTAAGAATGCAAACCTTTTACAAACAAGTTTGCACTGCATGTTACTGAACCAGCTACATTGGAGACTTTGCAGATATATTTTCCCGAGTCATTTGGTTTGACTGCGTAAAGCTCCAAGTAACTTGCTAGTGCCTCTGTCATAATATAGCAGGCTCCTCCTGTCACCAGCTCAGTATCACCTTTAAACCATTTCACTGTCAGTGGTGTTGTGCCTTTAAATGTGCCCTTGAAACGTACAGTTGATGCTGGCAGCACATCTTGAGACTCCGGTTCTACAATGAAGCTGGGTGGTTCTAGATTGCATTGAAAGGAAACAATTGCCAAGAATAAGACACACAGCTTGCACTGTGGGGAAGAAAAGTATTATCACAAGAAAATAATAAATAAAAAAAAAGCAAGAATTTTGAAACATTGCCAAACCTTTTATAAACAAAGTACTACTGCTGTCCTTGCTACCAGCAGAGTTTGTGGCTCTGCAAATGTAAACTCCAGCATCACTTGCATCTAGGTGTTTTATTTCCAAAGATGCAGAGCCTTCTGCAAAGTGTATTGTGTACTTGGCACTTGAAGTGATTTCAGTGTCCTGCTTAAACCAAGAGACGGTCATTGGAAGAGAGCCAGAAATTTTGCAGTCTAGATGGCATGAGGTGTTAATGATGCTGTCAATATTCTTCAGTGGTTTGGTAAAGAAGGGAGGGAGAGTGCGATCTGTTGGGTATGAAAAAAAATTAAATAAACCAACACATGAGCAAAAGAGAATACAGTTCTGCTTCTGGCTCTGCTGGGCTCAGAGCAGAATAACAGGCCTCTTTGCCAAGGGTCAGTACTGACCTAGCACCGTAAAGCTGGTAGTAAAAGAGCTGGTCCCCACATCATTTGATATCTCAAAGGTGTACTCTCCACTGTCCTGCATTTCAGTGGCATAAAACTTGAGCTGGGCAATGTTATTTTTAAAGCTGATCCTGTATTTTTTGCTGGCAGGTAGTAGCCTTCCATCTTTGAACCATTTGGTTTTCAACTCTGGAGTGCCTGTGACAGTGTACTCCAAAATGGCTGGATCCCCTGCTGTCACCTGAATCACTTCAGATTTTTCAATGATTTTGGCAGGTTCTACAACAGAATTAAACAATCAGTGTTAAGAACAAAAGTAAATTGCTCTTCTTAGGTGGGAGACAATGCAGAAGTCGCAGCACTCCTCCACTGACCTTTAACTGCTAGTTCACCAAAGCAAGACTGACTTCCTGCATCGTTCTCAGCTACACAGGTGTATTTACCACCAGAGCTCAGCTGGACACCAGTAATTTGCAGTGTTGCTAGCCCATGTTCAAATGTCACTCTCACTTTGTTATCATCTTGAATAATGTCTTTGCCTTTCATCCACATCACAGAAATAGGTTCTGACCCTTTCACCACAGCTTGTAACGTAATATTGTCTCCAGCCAGAGCTGTCACATTTTCGATTTTTTTAACGAAAGATGGTGGTTCTAGTTCAAAGAAAAAAGACATAAAGAAATATGCATCTGCTATGACACCTTTTCATGAAATCTAATGCTCAAAGATAGTTTTATGAGACAATGTACACAGTACATGGCACAATTCAGCTAAAGAGCAGGAAAAGGGAAGAGCTGCATTATCCAGCTTAAAGAGTAATGCTTTTAAGCATAAGAGTAATACTCCTTTAAGCCCAATGTTCTTCAAATTAATGGGTTTAATGCCAGGTAAGAGTTAAGATATATACAATTTTTTTAAGAGAAGAAGATACCCTCCATCCCCAACCACCCTAGCTACGCAGAAATTCAGAGAAAATACATTATAAGAAATAAGAGGTTCCCTGCAGTAAGTGGAGTGTTCTCTCTCCCACTGACCTTTCAAGATGTATGTTGCACTGCAAATGCACTTTCCAACTTCGTTAGCTATCACACACTCATATTCACCAACATCCGCACTATTAAATGATGACACCTCCAGGGAAATAACAGCTTTCTGAGAGGTCAGCCTGTATTTTTTACTACTGCGAATCTGTTTCTTGTCTTTGTACCAACTAATCTCAAATGGTCCAGTGCCAGCAACCTCACACTGAAGAACGGCGTTTGTTCCCTTCACTACCTCTGCTGGTTCGAGTGTTCGGATGAAAGATGGAGGCTCTATAAAAGCAGCAAGAAAGAATTAATTGCCCAGGAAAAAAAAAAAAAAAAAGAAGCTTTTTCCTCAAGTGTGTGACTGGCAGTAAGTAGCAGGAAGAACAGACCTTTGACAACTACTTCTGTGGTGCAGCTGTCACTTCCAACCTCATTTACAGCTTCACATGAGTAGCTTCCACTGTCATCAACTTTCATCTCCAAAATATCTAACACAGCCACAGAATTGATAAAAGACATCTTGTGTGTGTTGGTTTCACGGATTTCCTTATTGTCCTTGAACCAAGTAACTTGGATTTCAGGAGACCCTTTGACTTTGCATTGAAGGCGTGCAGAGTCACCTGGGGTCAGTAAGTAAGACGGATCGACCTTCTTCACAAAAGATGGTGGTTCTAAAAATGGGAAGAAAACAGAAGAAAAGCAAAAAAGGGAAGGGAAGGGAAGGGAAGGGAAGGGAAGGGAAGGGAAGGGAAGGGAAGGGAAGGGAAGGGAAGGGAAGGGAAGGGAAGGGAAGGGAAGGGAAGGGAAGGGAAGGGAAGGGAAGGGAAGGGAAGAGAGCGAGTAGAGAAGAAGAAAATGGAAAAGGGGAAAAAGAAGAGGGAAAGTAAAGCAGTCTGAAATACAAAGCCTTAAAGACATTGGTTCCTAGTGAAAGAACAAAACATGACTTTAGAAAAGATCAGCATAATATTTGCTGAGCTGCAGTTCTTGTGGTCTCTCTTGCCCTCTCCCACCATCTCTCCCCTACATGCAGGAGTGACTCTTGGATGTGGCTAACAAAAGAAATATTGAAGCAATACACAGTGCTTTGGAAGACAGTTGGGTAAAAAGCAAGAGGTGAATGGAGCAAGAAAGATTTCAGAAGACTTCACAGTGTGATTTCACCCCAGAGAAGACTTCACCTGCAAAACAAAAAAGCAGAAACCGAAGAAGAGCAAAGGTAAACAGTACCTAGGACAATCTTACCTCGGACTGTGACACTGGCAGAAGAGGAGCTGCTTCCTGCCTCATTTGAGACAGTGCATACGTAATGGCCCGAATCCTTGAGTTTAGCCAGAGGAATCTCAAGCGAGGCTATTTTGTCTTCAAAGTAAATCTTATAATCTTTGCCTGGAGGGATTTTGTTTCCATCTTTTGTCCATCCTACTGTTACTTTCCTGTCTTCATCTACCTGGCATTCAAGATGTATTTTTTTATTGACTGCTGACTGCACTGACTGCAAAACTTTAATAAAGTGGGGCTTGTCTATAATGACCATTTCAGCCTGGCAAACGTCAGCCCCAAACTTGTTGGAAGCTTTGCAAGTATAAACCCCTCTGTCACTGGTGGTGAGAAGGGAAATTTCTAAGACATGCTTATTTTCCACTTTGGAGATCTTGTGGTGGTCCGAAGGTGAAATGGTCGTGCCATCTTTCTGCCAGGCGACGTCAATGACTGGAGTGCCCGAAACAGTACACAGGAACTTGGCGCTTTTGCCCACAAAAGTGGTGATAGATTCGGGTCTGGTAAGAAATGTTGGTGGAAGTGCTTCTGCAAAATAAAGGGGTTCATTGTTATCTGGAGGTGGAGAATAGAGCTTATGCTGTTTCTCCAAGTTTCCCAAGGACAGAGAGCAGGAGGGGGCAGTTTGTTTTTAGACACTCTTAAGCAAAAGAGGCCAGAGCAGTGAAGGAGAAAAGAGATGTTAAAGATTATGAATTTTGGCTTTTTGTTTTGTACTTCTTGGGTCTGTATATTGCTCTAGAGCTTGAAGGCATTTTGACTCTGGAACAATGTACAAACCAAAGGAAAATAAAGCAAACGACAGAATTTCCTTTCCCAAGAGTGACATGTTTGTGCATGATTCCCTTAAGATAGACAAGTTTGCATATGTTGCACAGTTTGAGTACCCTTCTTTAGTCTCTAGCATCTGGCATTTAGCAAAGACTACATAAAGACTCTTCCCACAGAAAGAAGAATAGGAATAATAAAAAAAAATGCACCCACAAAGGTCCACAAGATATTTAAAAGAAAAAAAAAAAGGAAGAAAAAAAGGAAGATAATTGCATAGTTATCAATAGACAAAAAAAAAAAAGTTTTGTAAAATGAAATACTTTTGAACTGTCTTTTGTTTGTTTAAGATGATCTATTCCCCCATCACACAGAGTTTCCTCTGGCACACAGATGTTTAGGTAAGCATCGCCACACAGCCTGCCTCACAAGTATAGCTGAAGAATAACTGTAAGATTGTAGGGTAATTGCCCAGTGATTACTACACCAAATAAATCAGATATAAAACTGCACATTTGCTTGTTGTCTGGAAGTACAATAAACTCTCTTCAAGAATGTTTTCACAAAGCAATCCCATTCTGTAGACAACATAGTTCTTCCCAGTCTCTTTTCCCATTTTTCTTCCCTCCTGAAACTTTTCATACTAGGTACAAAAAAAAACACCTAAAAGCAGCATTTTCAAAAGTTATTTCTTCTCTGTGCTTGTACTCATCAAAATTAGGTATGGATTATGTATAACAATGACAATCAATAGCACTACCACAAATGTTTGTAGGTACCCCACAGAAAGCATTACAATATACCAAGACATTTTTTCAAGAAGTGCTTTTGACTTTGTACTTACCAGTTACCGTTAAAAGGGCTGTAGAGCTTACACTGCCATGCTGGTTGGAAGCCTTACAGCTATACTCTCCATAGTCAACAACCTGAGGCCTCGGAATCTCCAGTGTAGAAAGGTAGTTGGAGGTGTGAATGGAATATTTGTCCCCATCATATATCTCTCGGCCAGCTTTGTACCACTGGAATCTGACATTGGGAGCAGTCTCTACCTCACAGGTAAACTTGGCCACGTGGTTTACGGCCACCTCCAGAGATTCAAGCCTTCTTCTCAGGATTGGTGCAACTGAAATCAGAAGCAGAGAGTAATTCAAAGCCATGCATACTGGCATTCTAGAAAGTAACAGTGAAGTGACTAACTGAAACAAAACAGATTATTTATTTGCAATCCACATTAAGTGATTGTAAAGGAAAAAAAACTGTGGACAGACAGTGTCATGGTGCATAATGACATCAGAAAACACAGTGGTGAAACTGGAAAACTGTTTAATAGCAATGTGGTAATATTGCAATATTAACATATACACACTATCTTAGAGCTGTGAGAAATGGTGGTGTGGTTAAGAAATTGTGCTGAAACAGTGTAATGACTCTGAAGACTGGATGCAGCAGTGAGAAAAGTGGCAAGTATAGCTGAACTTCATCATGGGATGAAGCAGTCAGGACTGCAGTATATCTTGTCCTGATCTTGCTTGTGTGATGCAGGAGTAAGAGACTGCAATGTGGTAAAAGGAGACCATAAATGCAGAGAGAAAGGGGATCCTGTCATTAGTGTTGTGATTATATTAGTATTGTATCTGTATCCAGATAGACAGAGTAGGGCAGTTTCATTAGTACAACAGTGTATTAGAAAGGCAGAATTTTATCCCCATTATCCAACCTCTTTTAACAACTGTGACTTTTGCTGTTGTTGCTCTTTTTCCACCTTGATTCAGTGCCTCACATGTGTATTCTCCTTGGTGGATGTCCCCACACACTTGGCTGATTACTAGTGTGTATGTGTCTTGATCCTGCAAACACTTGAATTTGTTGCCTGAAGACACCAGTTTACCCTCAAAGTACCAATTCACCTCTCTGACATTTGTTATGACAGACACTAGATTGACACTCTCCCCTTCTTCCACAGTAGTGTCGACCAGTTTGCTGCATATAATAGGGTAATTCTCTTTGCCCAGCTCATCCTCTAGACTCCCACCTTTATTTTCCAGACCCCCTCTGCCCTCTTGCTCACGTATTTCTTCCCTTTTCTCCTTCCTTTTTAGTATTTCTGTGGGTTTCTCAACAGGAACACCTGCATAGACTACGTCAGCAGTGGCTGCAGCTGCCCCTACATCCTTGATTTGACCATGTTCAGTCACAGTATTGATTACTTTTGCATGCAAAGGCTGCTCCAGGGGTATTTCTGCCTCCATAGTTCTCTCAGCCTGCTGGGGCTCCAACTCAGAGGTTTCATCACAGGATTTTCCTGAGTTAAGTGAATGGGGATGGACTGGGAATGCTTTGGATTTTTCATCTGTTAAGAGATGTTTTTCTTCATAAATAAGAGAATAGAAAGCCTCCTTCAAGACTTTTTTCTGGTCTGCTGTCTGAATGCTGACTTCTGCCAGGGAGATCGGGACTTCTACGGGAGTGAGTCCTCCTGTGGTCACAACATAGGTGCACAAGGTGTGTTTATGTTCCTTGGTGATTTTTATTGTCTGTACTTCAATGCTTTCTTTATCAGCCAACCATTCTGTAAACAAGACATTTTGCTCACGTACAACTGCAGCTTTTAGTGCATCTCTAATTTGGGACTTTATGTCAAGGCTGCAGCTCTTGGGAACTTGATCAGTGAGTTGGCTCTCTTTGGTAAGGACTTGGCTTGCCTGGAGCTGGTGAGTGTACATTGTTTCACGTGGTTGTCTCTCTACCCTTGGACACTGCCTAAGTGGGCTGGCAAGATCGACGACATGTTCTTCCTCCAATGGCTGTTTTTCTTCTAGCAGTAAGGGAAATCTTATAGCCTGTCCCTCACAAATTCTTGCAGCAAAATCTTCCTCTGCTGTTTCCAGGGCAGAAGTGTTCTCCAAGGGAACAGCTTGACTCCCAGTGCAGGCCAATTCAGAGGGAAATCCGGGTTCAGCCTTTAGCTCACCTTTCATTGCGTGGAAGCCCTCTAGGACTTTTAAGTGGTCACCATCTATGGCACAACTCTCAGTGGTGCTTGACACCTGCAGAAGGGCTTGGGAAACTTCTGTCTCCAGGACAGCCATCTGCTCCTCCTCCTCAGGGATGACTTGCTCTTTGGGCAAGAGCATCTGTGCAGCCACAGTCCCAAGGCAGCCTGGCAGTTGTGTTTCAATTGCTGCTCCAGGCACTGCACCTTGGGAGCCAGTAGGAAGGTTTTGCAGGGACTCTGCCAGAAGTCTGTTGTTCTCTTGTGTTGTGGCTGCCTGGGCCAGCATCTCTTCAACACTCTGCACAGCGAGGCAGGCTAGTGGCAGGTTAGGCAAGATGCCCTCCTTGGGCAGCATGTGCTCCACCTGGCTTACTTGGAGCTGGAAGAAAGCCCCGGGCTCCCTCATGGCCTCAAGACTGAGTGCTTCTTTCACAGTGGGAAGCTCGCTGGCCTCCTCATAGGAGAGGGGGCTTTGGTCCTCTGCCACTGCAGAGTGCTGCAAGGCTGGGCTCTGCCTACACACAGCATGTTCCTCAGGCAGCACAAGGAGCTCAATGGAGCATGCAGCCTCACCCAAGGTGCTCACTGCCCTGCATGTGTACAGACCAGTGTCCTCCTCCATGCACTCCCACACCGTCAGGGAGCCCGAGCCATCAGGGTGGTGAGACACAGAACGACGTGCATCAGAGAAAAGCCGCTCGGTCCCCTTGAACCATTCCACATCAGGGCATGGCTCCCCAGCCACGGTGTACTCAAAGACAGCGGTGAAGCCTGGTGCACATTGCACACTGTCTGGTGCCCTGGCAAAACAAGGAGCCCCAGGTACCCGCTGCCTCACATGGAGGTGGGCACTGCATGCAGCCTCACCATGTACATTGCTGGCCATGCACGTGTACTTGCCCTCATCCTGCATGCCCACATATGGGAGGATGAGACTGTGGTCATTTCCAGCAAACACTAACTTACAGTCTGCGGATGGGGTTAACCTGACACCACTGAAAAACCACAAGATTTTGGGTGTGGGACTTCCAGTAACAGTAACAGAAAGCCTAGCTACATCTCCCTGCCAGACTTCAACATCTGAGACCTGTGTGAGGAAAACAGGTGCACTGCCCCCCTCCTCCATTTTCATCTTTGTTTGGCTGGAATAAACTGTTTTTTCAGGCTCAAATTCAAGTGTTTTTTCTCTATCAGGCAACTGAAGGCTGCTGCTGTAGCCTTCACTTCTTCCCTCCTCAGAAGACACAGTAAGAGAACTAGAGAAGTCTGTATGGGAAAAAAAAATTGTTTAGTTTTACTAGAATGTTGAAGTGACCACTTGAAGGCAGCAATAAACAGCAAAGAGTAATATACAACTCTGTTAGTGCAACTATTTTTGTATATGTGGAGGTTTTCTCCACAGCAGGTAACAATCTCCTGTGCAGCAGGTAACAATGAACGTGAACAGAAGGTCCTCCTTCTGTTAAATACACACTTACCATAAATAACCACACACAGTGTGCTGTTAGGTTACTTATGAACTTGTTATCTTGATCAACATGGGCATCTCTTTAAACCTAACATCACAGTATGGGTTAGTCATAACCTCTTGTGGTATTCATTGTATGCTGCAAGTAACAGTTGCACAACATTGATGCATTTCAAAAATATAATTAAAGTGGTATGTGCCGTAGATACTTATATGTACAGTCATACAAACAAGTACAGGAGAACAGTGCTAAGGCTCTGGTTTAATTTAAAACACCAAGAAAAAACAGATTGTTAGATTTAGTTTTGGAAAAATATGACAAACTTTACAGCACACCAGACTTCCTTCTGGTGCAGTTACTTCACTACTTTCAACTCTATTTTTTGTCTAACACAAGATATTTCCACTCCCTTACCAGCTTTGTCCTGCCCCCCATCCCCCCCCCCCCTTTTTTTTAATCAGTAGACCCTTGCCGTTACAACACCATTATTACTAAAACCATGAGTTTACATTCTTGATTTAATGTCATTGATTTTCCTTTCTGCTTTTAAACTCCTCCCTAGCACTATTCTGCATATTAAAACCATTGTTATACCCAAGAAAAATACATTAGAGCACTTCAAGGTTTTTCTTCTTGCCTTTGTGAACTTGGACAGTTATATGATGAACCGCTTTGTTCTAATGGTGATTTTGAAATGTGAGGAAACAGACATCATGGAAAGAACATGTTGTCTGTCCTCTGCAGATCCTAGACACTAGAAACATCAGTGAATTCTGAGATTTCCAGGAACAAAACAAGCTATCCAGGAAAAGCACAATGCAAATAAAACCTTTGGAAATCAAATCCTGTTGTCCTCACAGCTATGGAGAAGAACAGAATATGCCATACCCAATTATTTCTCATTGGTTTTAGCAATTATTAATCTTTCTACAAACATCATAGTGTACTTGACATAACACAGTGCGTAGTGATCACCTGCACAGAAGAGACACTTAGAAAAAAAAAAAAAGAAAATTACATCTATCCCTTAGTATTAACTAAAAGCCTCATTAAACCAGTAGAGCAGCTTCCTCAGAAATACAATGTGCTAGTGAACTTGAAGATGATCAATTGAAATGGGGCCCATAAGAAAGTATAAAAATTGCAGAAGGGAACTTACGATAACAGACATGAGAAGGCATTATATACAGGAGTGGAGTACAAATTAATGCACTTTTTTGTGTTCATGTTTGTCATATTTATGACAAAAAATACAGATTATTTTATATTGTAGCTATGTCTGTGAAATGAATAAAGTACAAGAAGCGACGGACTTAAATATTTTACATATTTATTTCACAAATTAGCCATACATGCTAACATTTACACATTGGTGGCAAACATAATTCATCCTTTTTTTTTTTTTTTTTTTAAGATACATGACTTGTAAAATTGAAGACATTAAATCTGACAATAAAATTGTGATATTTTTAGTTCCTTTGAAAGCAAAACATTTTGAAGGGAGGTGATCAAACATGGCTTAAAGCTATACCAATTGCCCCAGAGGAAGTTTATTTAAACTAGAATTATTCCAGATTTATACTGTTGTATCTTAGGTCAGGCTTTCTATCTTCACAAGCACAACATTGTGCTCCTGGCCAATGTATGAAACTTAAAATTAGACTTTTAAACTTACAAAAAAACACAAACACTGCTGCACAGATAGAGATAAATATGCCTGGCCATACATTTCAGATATGATTACGAACTTGGACCTGTTTGGATACAAGGCTTTGAAGCAGACCTATTTCTACTAAAAAAATCAGTTAATTTATGTGCAAATTAAACACAGGTCATAATTGCTTAGGGCCTAACCAAAGGCTTTCTGGCCTCATTGACTTTGTACCTAAAAGACTCATGTCACAGCTAATGCATAGCATAGAACAATTCATGCCAACTTCCCTAGGGACCTCTGCTGCCTCATGAATCAGTTAGTGTTACACATCTGCACACGGAATGGATAAGGACAGATAGAGAAGCGATTAACTCCCATCACAATGTTGGGTCAGACACTTCCACTTCTCTTTCCTACCAAATGTTACCTAAAAAAAATTAAAATTATCTCCACCTATTAACAACATACTTAAATATTGATTATGGGGTCATGACTGGGAAGAAACCGAAGTGACACAATGGTATTAACCTAACCACTCCAGTCACATCCTGGGTCATTAGAAGTTGCCTCTCCTACAAGTTGAGTTTATACTGGGCAGCACAATTGGGCAAAGTGAATCTTTTGAACAAAAATGGCTATCCTGAGTAAGTGATGAGATTATCTTAAAAGACTGAGTTTTTGAGGCACACTGACCTCATTGTGAGGATATGTCAAACTCAGAAACAAGAACATGCATAAACATAGCTGGCTGTACTATAGTAATAGTTCTCTCACACTTAAAATCACCATTCTCCTTAAAGAGGTTTGCAAGGCAACAGACAGCAATTTGTAAATAATGTGATGAACATCATAAACAAATAATTAAAGTAAAAGTATTTTTTGCTAAGGGTTGTTTAGGGTTTCACTTTGGCATATAGGCAACTGGAAAACTGGCACATGCATTACAGTTATTTAACTTCTGATAAATATTAATTAATAACTTTTATACCTTTAACATACTTGCTTAATCAATTTATCATTGCTTATGTAAGACAGATTACTTTAGTTTTGATTTAATTATGTCAGCTACTGCTGATTCCTCCTCCTAAATATTAGTTTTAAATACAAAAATATATACTCAAACTGAGAACATTAACATAAAAATCTTTGAAAATGCCAGAGGTAACAATTGAATGTATTCTATTTATTTCTGGTCATATTGAAACATAGCACACCTAACTTTTACTAATAAAATTAAAAAAAAAAAAGGAAAGGAAAGGAAAAAAAAGAATTTGTAGAGATTTAGTTCTAATGTGAAACAAGAATACTGCATAAAAAAATCTCTTACATTTTTTACTACTATGTATTTCCTATGAATGACACTGGAATATGGGGACAAAAAAATTATATTAATGAATTTACAGTTACATCATTGATTTATTAAGCTCCCTCTCCTTTCTCTTTAACTTTTAAAGATACAGTACAAAATAGATTTTTATGTTTATTACTTGGTAATAGAGTAAAAATCCTGTCCAGTCTCTACTAAAGCAAAACTTCTATTCTCTTTCCATTGTATCACTTTTCTTTGCAACAGAATACTTTCTTTGACTTAATTAAAAAAAATAAATCATAGGATTCCATGAGTCAACAGAGTGAGACCAATGAATGTAAGAGTTTTGCAATGACAGAAACTGTAGACACAGGATTTGAATCAGAGAGACTCACATTTTCTGACACAACATTGTGAGAAGGGGAAATACCAGTTTAAGGAGTTCTTTCATGGAATTATGTCCAAACTAAAAAGTAAGCCTAAGTCAGTATTCCATACTGTCAGATTACAAGAAAAAGGTAAATTCAGCATTTTTAGGTGATTTCTAGCCTATGTAAAATAATAATTGCATGGCTACAGACACACAGGGATATGTACACTATACAGATGATTCCTATATATATGAACGTCAATTAAAATATCTTTACAAGAATGAGTAAGGAGCTTGGGAGGAATCTGAAATGTACCTCAGTACAGAAAGTGTGCATAAAACTTATGCACACCATAAATCTCACTTAAATTTCACAGTGAAAGTAAATTTAAATGAGATAGAAACATGCCCATGTGGAGTGAATTTCACCCCTAAAGAGACGAAAAACAATGCCCCTAAAATGATTGTTGCATTTTTACCTGTAGTGAACAACAGTATATAACATTTAGTGTTTCAGAAGAGACTCTAAGTTATGGACATTTAGTATAACGTTAACACTGCACAAGTCTCAGCAGTTCCTGCCCTGTTCGTAGCTATACATTTGTACTTCCCACTGTCACTTTGCATCAAATTTTCAATAGTTAGGCTATGAGAACCCCCCTGCTCTTCCTGCACACAGTACCTGTCTCCTTCCAACAACATCTCATCCTTGTACCAATGAACACTCGGGTAAGGGGAACCAATCACAAGACACTGGAAACAAGCTGAGGCACCTACAAATGTACTGTAGTCAGAAATGAGCCTCAGAAATTTGGGAGGGGTTTCTGTGGCCTGGAACTCAAAGCTGCAGCTCTCTGAGTCCTCTGCTTTAAACTCAATCTGTTCTTCTTGGGATGGCTCTCCAAACACATCAAAACTAATATCAACATATTTCTGCCCTTCCACCTCTTGCTCTTGTTCAGTCACTGCAAGCAGCTGTATTGCTCTCTCCGAGTTCTCCATGTGTGGTTTAAATTCCAGCTCTACTTCTGAGCAGTTGCCTGGGGACACAGTCTTACTCATAAGCAAGTCACACTTCTGGGGCCTCTCTGGTTCACTGCTCATGTCTGCCTCACTGCTTAACTTAACACTTGCTCCTTGCTGAGCTCTGACTATGAGGGAGCCTTTACACATTGCTTCTCCCAGCCTATTGATCGCCCGGCAGTGATACCAGCCACCATCAGAAGAACCTACATTAAGGACCTTCAAACTGTGAAGTCCCTCTTTCTGACTCACAACATACTTCCCTGAGGTGGGTGTCACACAGGTGTCACCTTTAAACCACTGCACTACTGGGACAGGAGTACCTGTTACCACACACTCAAAGACTACCTCTGAGCTTTCTGTAACTTCCACATCTGCAAAGGGCACGGCAAAGCGGGGAGGCATTTCTGTCACTTGGAAATCAATTTTCACATCCTCACTCTCCTCTGAGGCCAAGCCTGAAACTTGCTCCAACAGGGCAAGTGGAAGGACATCCAGGGAAACCACTATGCTCTTCTTATCTGGGCTAAACTCAGGACTAGTTATGATTTTGACCTGCTTCTCAAACTCCTTCACCTCATTTTCATCCAGCTCCACTTCCAGAAGGATTTCCTGTGGTGAAGGTGACCGTGAGGATGTGTTTCGCTCCAGGTCAAAGTGTATAACATGCTGGTGGGTCACAGGGGGTGGCAGTGCTAGTGATCGCCCATCTTCAGACAAAACTTCCACCTGGGCAATGCTTTTAGCTTCCCCCACAATGTTCACTGCATGGCACAGATACTGTCCTTCATCGTCTTTCTGGATGTCAGTGATCTCCAGCATGCACTTGTTCCCATCCTTCTCTATCCGCACTCTCTTATCCATCTCCAGAAGAGATTTATTATGATACCACTTCACCCCTGGATCAGGCACACCCACCACCTCAGCCACAAAACTGAGTGTGCTGCCCTTGTACAGCCTCCTCCTGCTCAATGCCTTGAGGAACGCAGGTGGCATCTCATTGCCTGATGGCTCCAGGGCTTCACGGGGGGTCCTAAACACCTCAGCCCATGAGTGGTCTGGAGTCTGACAGCTTTCCTCACAGGGAGTAAACATTGCCAGGGCATCCATATACTCTCCAGTGGGTGTCCGGTAACGCTCTGGTGGTGTTCTGTCCCCTAATGCAGAGCTGGGTCCCTCGAAGGGTGTGAAGTAGCGCTCAGAGGGTGTGTTGCACTTTGAACCCTCAGAGGGTGTGGAGTAGCACTCAGGTGGTGTGTTGTACTCTGATCCCTCAGATGGTGTGGAGTAGTGCTCAGGTGGCATGCTATACTCTGATCCATCAGATGGTGTAGAGTAGTGCTCAGGTGGTGTGCCATACTCTGAGCCCTCAGATGGAGTGGAATAGCGCTCAGGTGTGCTGAGTGGTGTGTGGTAGGATGCTGATGAAGCAGTTTCAAAGATCTCCACTGAGGAGGGAGGTGTGTAGAAACGGTCTGAATCAGGTGACTCCTCTCCATTCCCACTCTCTAGCTCTATGGACATTTCTGACTCAGGAGAGAAGGGCCGGGCCAGCTCCTGCTGGTTGTTGTAATAGTCATAAACCATGCTGAAGGTAACCTCCTCCACTTCCAGGGAAGTGATGGTTTCTCGCTGTTTCTTTTGAGCTGTGCCTTTGACATCTGGAGCTTCCTGCATCCCCGCTGACCTTAAATACTTGGTCAGGGAGAAGTCAGGCTCCAACTCTGAGGCTTGAACAGCACTGGGCTCTGGACCTGCAGAAACATCTTCCCATAGTCCTCCACCATCCGAGCTGTTCTCAAAGGCTTTCTTAGTGGGAGTCCTCTTCTTGCCCCCACAGTCCTTCCTTTGCTCCTTCTGTGCCACAGAATCATCCATTATCGAACCAAGTTGGAGTTGCCCAAAGGAGAAACCCTTAGTTGTGTTTGGTTCTGGATGGATGTCTCTGAGCATTCCCTCAGGGTAACTTGTGCTTTCTATTTCACAAGTGGAACTGCTCACTACTTTCTCAAAGATCTTTTCTACCCCAGAGACATCTTCCTCCTCTGTTTGATGCCCAGGCTGGGGTTTCCTCTCAAGTGCAGCTTTTTTCAAGTCACTGATGAAGCTGTCACTCTGAGTGTCTGTTGACTCCAGCCTCTCCCCACTCCCCCACACATGTGTTTCCTGTACTGTCCTTTGGAAATCTGCTGTGGGCTGCACCAGAAAACTATGATTTTGTCCCTCAAGTGAATCCTCCCCAAAGACATTTGCCTCTGACTCATGAATTTCTTCAGCAGAAGTCCTCTCTTCAGCAGATAGTGTGATGCTGCCAACGTTCCCACTGGGGATTCGCAAATGAGGCTGCCTGATTTCTGTCGGCTGCGCTTCTTCCTGGACACTGACCTCCTCCAGCTGCATCCTATAGATCTGACACAGCTCCTCACTTAGAGAAATCTCTTCCACAAGCACTTCATGTTTCTGCACAGGAGAGATGGGCCCTGTTTCTCCCAGCTGAACACTCTCCAAACCTGCAGGGGGTTGTGCCTGTTTTGTGTTCACAGATTCTTTAGCTGGGAAAGGCTCCACAAACTTCTTCAAATCAAATATGATACTGATATCATCGGTCTCAGATGACAGTAATTGCTCTTTGAAATGAGCTTCTGGGTGAACTTCAACTTCCTCAGTAAAATCCTGACCTGATTTTGCTATGCCAGGAGGAGTAAGAATTAGATCCAAAGAGTAGTTGCCTGTGTCAGGCTCTGCTTCCTGCAGCACTTGTCTATCATTGTATATTTCCCAGTGTGCAGCATCCCCAGCACCAATCATTTCTTCTTTATGAAGATGGTCATCAACCTCAATGTTCTGTTCAATATCTACTGATCTCTCTTGCTCCTTAGCCTTTTCCTCCTGCTGCTCTTCTGCACAGAAGTTATAAAAGCCTAATGGCACTTTTGTGGGTGTGCTTGTAATATTGTCCTGTAGGTGGGGCACACTTGGCTCATCTACAGGAGATCCATCAGAAGGCATTGCCTCCCAGGCAGGTGCATCACTCTCCTCCAAGTAGCTGTCACTCTCCTCTTGCACCAGTGGTGATACAGGAATGAAAAACTGTGGATCCTCACACTCACTTGTCAGAGCAGACTGCTCAGAGGCAGGCATTTGCCCTTTCACTTCCATAAATGGTGACTTCAAGAATTCCCAGGACAGACTGTCTGTATGTTGTGCCAGCTTGTCTCCTTCAGCCTCCAGCTCCTCTGAAAAGTGACCTGAGTCCTTGGCCACAAGTTCATGCTCTTCCCTGGACATGCTTGGGTGCAGGACAGTGGCATCAATTCCAAAGCCACGTTCCTCAGAGGCTGCTTTTCCCCTATGCTGCCTCATCTTAGAAATATCATCTGTATCCCTTACACACTCTTCTGTATAACCCATTTCCTGCCTCGAACAAACCTCCATGATATCCAGCACCACTGTTTCCTCCATCTTACCTTCCCTGAAATCCTTTTCAACCTGCTCACCAGAAGATGGAGACCACTGCAAGGGCCAGGACAGATGGGATTCTTCCTCCTTGGAGCATGTGATTTGTTCCTCTTCCTCCTTCCCAAGTTTTTTGAGGCCTTGGAGTTGCGGGGTATGGTTCATGCCAGGCAGTTCCTCAGTACCTCCATCCTTGCTATACAACTTGTGTGCACTAGGCTGCACTGTCAGCTCAGAGACAGTCTGGGCTGTTCCAGCCACATTCTTGGCCACACAACAATACAGCCCAGCATCTGAGACAGAAACCCCTCGGATGTGTAAGCGATGAATGCCATTCTCACCCTCCTCAAACATAAGCCTCTCACTTGCAGAGAGACTCTGTCTGTTCTGGGACCAGGCCACAGCAGGTGGAGGCTGCCCAGACACAGCACACTCCAACACAACTGCCTCCCCTTCATAGCAATGGATGCGTGCTGGGGTTTCTGCCACAATTTGGGGTGGCTCATTTCCCACATCAAATGAAAACTTGAACTTGTGCTTTATGGCAGGTGCAGCCTGATCTGGAGAGGGCTGTGTGGTCTCCCTCATGTCTGTGTCTTGCTCTGGTGTTGGAGTGGGGGCAGTGATTTTGATTTCCACAGGCAGTGACAGTAGGTCTGAGTCTGGAATGGTATTTGGCAATCCCTGCTCCACTGCAAAGGCCAGGCTGACTTCCTCCTCTTCCTCTTCTTCCTCCTCCTCATTCTCTTTCTCCTCTTCTTTCTCTTTCTCCTTCTCCTTCTCTTCTTCCCCTTCTTCTTCTTCTTCTTTTTCCTCCTCCTTCTCTTCTTCTTTTTCTTTCCCCTCTTTCTTCTCTTCCTCTTTCTCCCTCTCCTTAATGGCCTCATAGGCTGGCATCTGCCGCCTCACATGAAGTGCAGCTGAGGTGCTGACTGTGCCCAGTGGGTTGAAGATCACGCAGGTGACTCTGCCACCATGCTGTGGGAGCAGAGATGGGAAGGTCAGTGTAGAGCGGCACCCTGTGGTGTGAACTGCGGTGCCCCGGATGCGCCCCACAGGCTCAGCATTGTTGTACCAAGTGACTGTTGGCTGTGGGCGGCCATGGAAGAGGCAGGAAAAGGTAACACTGTGCCCCTCAACAGCCTCCTGGGGCTTGACCTCCTGGACGAAGAGAGGTGGGCAGGGCTCCAGGAGCCCACCTGGTGCCTGCCATCGCTTCCCTGCTGCCTTGGGCCTGCCATACCCTTCCATCACCTGCACCTTGAAGGACTCAGAGCCATCCATCTTGCCAGGTGCCTCAGGTGGGCTGAGCTTCCCAGCAGGACCCTCCTGGGGCATAGACATGAAGGATTCCTGCTTCTTTTTCAGTGCTGCCCTCTTTGCCTCCCGCAGCCGCTGCAGCTTCCAGCGGATTTCCTCATCTAACAGCTCATCAGCATTCATCACTGTGTCTCTCTGCTCCCCACCACATGCTGGCCTCAGACAATGAGATCCCACTAGTGGCAACCTCTGGAAACGGATGGTTCGTACCCTGCCCTGGGCTGGGGAGAGGTTCTGGAGCAGCTGCTCAGCCTCCTGCCCCTTGTCAAAGGGTGAACCAGTGCAGCGAAGCACGACCCGCAGCCGGTCCTGCTGCCGCTGCTGCAGCAGGCACTCCCAGCTCTCCTGCATCAACTCCACTTTCCCCCTGAAACCCAAGCCCTGAAGCTCACCACTACGTGCCACTAGCAGTGAGGCAGTGGATTCAGCTGAGCCCTCACTGTTAATGGCAAATACCCTGTAGCTGCCAGCATCATGCTCTCGCACATCCCGCACCTCCAGGCTGGCACTATGCATGTGCTCCTCACTCTCAGTGCGAATCACTTTGCGGCAGTCCTGGTGGACTGGCCGGTTGTTGTGAAACCATGCCATGTGGGGTGGCGGGCATGCCACCAGCTTGCACTGGAAGACAGCAGGGTCCCCCTCCAAAACAGACCTACACTTGAGGCCCTGCATGAAGGTGGGTTTGCAGTTCTGGGGACAGTCCAGCACTGCTGCTGCCTCAGGTCCCTCGAGGTTCAACTTGCTGTGCTGCCCTGCAAGAAAAGGAGATTGGATTACAGCATGCCCCACTCTGCCTGCTATCTGATTGAAAAAATTAAATAGCAATATATTGAATTAAAGAATGGGCATGCAACATTTCATCACACACCCAGGAAAAAAAAGTAATTCACTCACCATATTTGTTCGAATAAACGCAATGCCTTGCTCTGTTTAAAAGATTGACACGAAAATCGTTCGTTGTCTTTTCTTTCTTCAGACTGTGGAAATTTCTTCTTGAACAAGCAAAAATGAATTTCAAAATAACACGTTCTTCTGTGTGTGTGTTTTTGCTGCCTGGAAAAGCTGTGTGTCTTTGGGTAGCAAAGAAGAAAATCTTACCTGACTTGCAGACAGTAGAATAAACGCCCTTTCTGACCCTTCTGTTTATAGATTAAATGTTCAAACAATTGAGAAAAAATATTTTGAAAGATATACAAAAAAACATAAGTAATTAGCTAACATGAAATGAGAAGGCGTTTATTCGAACTAATACAGCCACTAACTTCACAGTGTTATGCACAGGGGAAAAAAAAAAAGCAAGCAACATGAACCACATATGCTATCTGCAAGCCAGGGTACGAGATGTATAATGATGAATTAATGAATGTAAATGAAGTGCAAAGAATCATGGGAATGTATAGCTTTCACATATCCTAAACAACAAATGCTTTCTAGTAGAATTCATCCATCTGATAACGTCCATTGAACTGATTAAGGTTAGGTTGATAACTTGCTTAAAAATAATATGATTAAAAATTGTATAGCTTCCTTCTGAAGTAAACTATTCCATGCATTCAAAAGGAAATTGAACAAATAAAAGCTCTGTGAATAGCTGCAAAGCATGAAGTAAAAGTTCAGAATATAGCTGCAAAATTATAAATTTGAAGTTTTAAACAATTTAAAACTTAAATAACTTTATAAAGCAGGTAATCCTTTGCATACCAAAACAAACATGCAACATGTTCCAATATGCTTTAAAATTTGTCTGTTTTTCCCCATCAGACACTACACAGAAGCAGATAAACACTTTTCAGTGTTACTAAATACTGGTAACTACTTATTCAGTGTAACATTATTAGTGACTGTACCTTTCACTTCCATTTCAATCTCTTCCTCTAGCTTCTCATGAATAATTTTTTCAGGAGCTAGAAAAACAAAACAAAACAAAAAAAAAACAACAGATTTTTTTGAGCTAAAATTGCTAAATGTACCAGCCAACATTTTAGGAAGTAAAAACATTCACTCTTTCTTGCAAAGATACAGAAATTCACACATAAATACACATAAATGCATGCCAAACAACTCAAATATTTGATAAACTTTGAGAACAGAGTAATTGAATGCTTTCAAACTTGTTTGTAATGTATACTTTTCTACAAGATTTGCTTCTGTTTTTTGGAAGGGTGAGGGAAGGTTTCTATTGTAACATGCCTTTATCATGCTTTAAATTCCTGAAGAAAACATTCAGCAACCCACAGGCTTATGAGATGTTTCTCGTTCTTTATCATCTCCCAGGGAATGAATGTACTGTAATGCAATGATGTTATGAAAGAGGAATTGATACTTGGAAGGAGCATGCAGTTGCCAACCTGTCACTCTCAGATGGGTGCTGCACTCGGCTTGTCCTGCAGGATTAACTATTCTGCACTTGTATATACCCTTGTGGTTCTGACCAACTTTCAACAATCTTAAACTGCACAGTGGCCCATCATGTTTTAAGGAACACAATGCAGACTCCTCAACTATTAGCTGATTGCACAGCCAGAGCACACAAGGTGTAGGCACACCCTTCATTACACAAAAGAGTAAAACATCATCTCCTTCTTTTACAATGGTTTCTGAAGGCAGAGTTTCAAGAAACTTTGGTGCTCTGGCATCAGTTTCTGCAATGTCTTCCCATGGCACAACATCAGGATAGTAGACTCTGCTTCTTTGCTTCTCAGCTTCATGTAGTCTTTGAGAGGTAGATATAAATAAGCTTGAGGTTTTCTTGGATGATTCTTGTTTAACTTCAGATGTTTTAAACTGACAATCTTTGGCTGATTTAAAGCTTTTAGTATCTGATTCAAGGGTAATTTTTGTTACTGCTTTGGCTTGTGCTTCTTTAGCTAGGTAAGAATAAAGTTAGGAAAAGGATTAGGTCAGATGTTTTGCAGGAATAAAAAGCATCCTTATATTTAGGCAGGGAAGAAAAACAAGCATTAATTAGTACTGAAAAGAATGTCTAACATGTTAGTGTCATAAGGCTATTAAATATGACTGATCACACATTTAAGAGCTCTTTTCCTGCTGGGCTAAGTTGAGGTCCCTGTTGAGTCTATATGACTTTCATGGGACCAAGATTTGGTCCATAAGGCCTAATACACACCTATCTTCAATTTTTTAGAGCTTCAATGTAACAGCAGAAGTAGCTGCAGAAAAGTAGCAGCAGAAAATTATGTAAACTACTACGCACAACTCAGCAATGAATAAAGAAATGTCAGCATGTAAGAGCCAAATCAATGTCACTGCATCAATAATTTCCTCATTATTTTTCTGCTCTTGATTCCTTCAAGCTCAGAAATACTATAACCTGTCTATTGTAGTGATAATAGATTTTTGAGTTTTCACCAGTAACCCAACTAACATTTTAATATGCTGATGTCAGGAAGAAGGGAAAGGAGCCTTGGCAAAAATAAATACTTAGATCAGGGCAAGTGAAAGGAAGAAGACAATCCATTAGTGCAGTCATACAGAACCTGCACCCATTAATCCTTTCAAGCAAATTACAATCCTGATTAATGCGAAACAAGTTGGACCCCTACAATCTGAAATGACCAGGGACGTAGTTTAATATTGCTTACCTGACATCCCTATCTCCCTTAAACTCCATCTTCAGGAATTCTCAAAATGCAAAATTTCCTACAAGCCTGTTCTACTTTACATCTCATTGCATATCATGAAAGATATGAGGAATAAAAAGCCACAGACTTCTGTTACGTACTGGGAAGAAGTGTGAAGTTACAACACTTATGAATAGAGCCATAAATGTATGTGCGTGTGGGAACCCAAAGAATTATTACTAGAGCTTTCTCAATTAAATGCTGATAATTAAAGAAATATTAGTGAGCTATAGGCTGTGATAATGAAGTTGCAAAAGGTAAGTCATAATTTTTAAAGTCAGATAACCACCTTTGACTGTTAGTATTGCAGTAGTTGTTGTCCCTCCATGATCATTATATACAGTACAACTGTACAGTCCTTGATCTGTCAGCTGGGCATTTAAGATTGTGAGCAGTAGGACACTTCCATTTTGTGATATCTTCAGTTTTTCAGACACTTCTATCCTTTCACCTTCATGAGCCCAAAGAAACTCGGAGAAGAATTCATTTTCTAAGGCACATATGAACTGAGCAATGTCACCAGATTTCACATTTAAGTCTCTGAGTTGCAGAAGAATCTTTGGAGGAACATCTTTCAATTCCTGAGCAGTGGCCATAGAGATTCTGGTGTCCTGAGATGTTTGGGAAAGGATTGTTGTGTGCATGGCTTCTGTTTCTTCAAGTGATGTAGCTTTCATGGTCAAACTTTCAGATATGCTTTCAAAAACCTGTACACTCAATTCCTGTGATGGTTGTTGCACTGATTTAAATTCTTTTTGAAAAGCTTTAATGTTCTTCTTTGTGAAAGGAGCAACATGAAGTTCTGATAGAGCCCGTGACCGCATAGAATCTTTTACATCTTTCCCAGAACTTTTCCTATCTAGGGATTGCACTGTGTAATCAAGTAACAAAAAATAACAATATTAGTATCTAAAGAACTTTACTGGGCCATGATGTGAACAAAATCATACAGCACGGAGGATGAAAATGAATGATCTTCACTTGAAAACTCAGCATGCCAGATGTACTATGCTCTTGACAGAAAGAATATCTATTCACAAATGTGAATGACAAATGATGCCTAGTCTAGTCATGCAGTTGATACACAGTTGATGCTTGTTTCTTCTTTCACTTGTGAATTTCAGTATTAGATAGCTTAGTATGGAACTTTTAAAGGAGGTATTTTCTTTTTCTTTTTTTCTTTTTCTTTTCTACAGGATAATGCAAAATACCTCAGTCAATGCTACAGCCATTACTTAATTCCATTTTTAAAAATCTGAACTCCTTCAGTAAAATGATTCTATTTCTTGATCTACATCAAGATAGAAATTTGCAAATCTTCAAATATGTTATAGTTTAAACAGAATAAATGAGAGTGGCTGGGTTACAGATAGTAGGTACTAATAACATTAGCTGCTAAAGAAAAGGTGTGAAATGAGGAAAGAACGTTAGTAGCATTGTAAAAGAGTGGTATACAACAAACTGAATCCCTTTGAAATAAAAATGGGGCTTTACCTTCTTCAGTCACTGTAAGTGTAGCTGTACAAGTTGTTTCTCCAGCACTATTTCTTGCCTTGCAAGAGTATTGGCCAGAATGCTCTAAGAAAGCATCTACTATTATGAGCATAGCTGCACCTGTAGACTCATCAAAGTGGAAAACTAAGTCTTTTGTTGGTAACATGAGGTGTTGATTATGAAACCACTGGATTTCTGGTTTGGGCATGCCAGAGACTCTAGCTTGAAATCTGACTGTTTCCCCACTGCATACCCTGCAGCTTGAAATAGGCTGGATAAAGGTGGGCCTTTGGCCAATAGATTCCTCCTTAAGTGAAATAGATGAAGAAACATGCCAATGGGACTTTGTTGTAAGTTCTTCAACCTTTTTAAATCCTGAAAAGAAGCATGCCAACTTTTAATTTCTTACTCTACGCTATGTTTTCTCTTTCAAGATTTTTTTCTTACTTGCAACTTAGCAGCATTAATTATTCTAACGCATCATTTAAAAAATCTGTTGCAAAAAAAAAAAAAGAAAAAAAAAGAAAATGTTTATGGTTAAGTAATATCAAGGACAATACAAAATTTAAATATCAGATTCTCCCAACAATATTTCTGCTCTAAAACTTTGATGAATGTTTCATCAGTTTGTATTTCTAGATGATTTTAAGGTCCCTTCCAACCCAAACCATTCTATGTATCAATGTGAACTATATCTTTTCAGCTTCCCAAGGCTGGTACACATCCTTATTTAACATGTTTTCAAAATTTTCAAAGTAATATATTTTACACAAAATCTCTTCTTAGGTCCTCCTCACAATCAAAAGCAAGAATGTGTAAACAAAGCACTTCCATTAGAGAGAAGATTACTACCATGTTTGGTGCATGCCAGATTATAATACTGGAGAGAAAGAAAAGGTCATGTGAATGGAACATTGCAAAATTGTGAAATACTTTTTCCTTTGTATAACATGTATGTTGTGGACATTGTAAACGGTAGCAACTAGTTGAGTTAAAAGACAACAGACAATGACTCACATATCATCAGTGTATATTAAGATTAGTATTGGAACATGACCTAAACAAGACATCTTTAATTGTACACTGTACCTTCTAACTTCAGTGTGGCAGTGCTTGTCACTTGTCCTACAGAATTACTAGCCACAAAAGTATAGATTCCTTCATCCTCTGGATAAGCTTCGGCAATCTCCAGCTGGTAAGTGTCTTCAAACTGAGTCATCCTAAAGAAACGTGATGGCTTGATCTCTTTGTCTTTGCTACACCAAGAGACTTTCAGATCTGCTCAACCAACAGAAAGAAAAAAAATAAATCTGTAAGTTATGATATGAGACTTGTAAATAAATACTATTTTTATATTTCTATTTGTGAGAGAAATCTCAATCTTTATCTCAAGTATCAGTTTGAATATGCCTTGCATTACTCTGATAACATATGATCACTGGAAAATGGCCTATGTGGTTTTTAAGTTTTGATTTCTACCCTGAAAATATTTGTATGGGAAAATTTATTCTAGTGCGGCTATAGTCCTGCATAAAAATCATTTTTTCCCTTTCCTCTCTTAAAGTATAAATTTAAAAATATTTTTCTACTGCTAAAATTAGTGAAAGTCACATTTTTTAAAAGGGATTATGCTACAATTGCCTGATTAAACAGATTATAAAATCACTAGGTCAGGCTGAACTGTTTGAACAAATGAAAATGGATTTTTTTTTAATTTTTTTTTTTACTGAGAAGGACAATATATTGCCTTTTTTATCGTAAATATCGTAAGTTTTACAGATCATATTTCTCCAGAAAGATCCTGTCTTTGATTCTTTGTAATAGTCCTAAATAAGAAGTGTTATTTCTGTAGATTTCATACACTTGGAAAAGAAAAGGAATGAAGCAGACTTTAAGTGTGCTTCTTTACCTGTCACTGTATTATATTATGAATCTTTTTTTTTTCCACACAAATAGTGTGATTACTGTCATTAGAAGAAAAAGGCAGTGTTTTCAATAGCCAGCTGCAGCGTGCACCATTAAACAATGTTTTTTAATAGTGTATTACTTAAGGTAATAGAAACATTTTTCATAACACAAGTGAGCGGTATGCAAATCCATTTGGGTATTCAAAAAAGGGGAGTTAGATGAAAGGTTCCTTATGCTCTGTGCTGTAAATAAAACTGCAACATTTACATAAATATAGTTCTTTCAAAAAAAGTTAAATCAGCATGCTTAGCACAGAGGGCAGGCCAGTCTTTCAAATATGTATTTTCTGAGTTTATCATCACTTTTATGGCAGAAATAGATTTGTCCAGCCTTTTTAAAGGGAGAAACATATCAAAACTGAATTTTGACTTTAAGTGATGGAAATGCAACTTTTATATATTTGTCTGTGTGTATATATATATATATACACACACACACGTGCTAACAATTTATTGTGGATTTTTATACAGATATCACTCAAGATTATTTCTAAAGTTGGAATGTTATTTATCTTTTAAAATTGCAAATTCTTTGGGATTGGACCTAGATCTTATTCTACACTTTACCATGTGAATATTTTATTACTAATCATACTCAAGACCATTTGCTGAAGTGAAGAAATGTAGTTTGATTTGGTTTTTAATTAACTTGGAATTATTTAAATTTTAAGATGATATCCTATTTACTTAAAAGTAGAAAATGTATTTAAGGAAAATTCTACACTTAAAAAGACAATGAGTAAACACTTAGAAATCCTTACAAAGCTAGGAAAATAATGCAGTGGCAGTTTAGAGTTTGTAGAAGTACTCAGCAATAATAGGGTGATCAAAGTACAATTTTGGTCTGTTTCTTCAGATAATTGATGCAATGCTGTGTGACATCAGAAACTTTGCCATGTTCATGTAACAGGATAATGGTTTTCTCTCTTGATATTCTGTTTATAAAGTCTGCATGTTATTACAGTGACAAAGTTTTGCAACTTCGGATAGCATTTGAAACACCGAAGTCTCCAAGACACATTTTTTTTTAATCAGATGTGCTATTCTTTTCAGAAATACTTATTTTTTAAGACAGAATATAATTTCCATGCTTGCTACCACCCTGTGATGTATAACTTGCTTAATAGCTAGTCGTCAATGAGTAACAATCTGCAGTGTGTATATATCAGACAACTGTACCTCTAGGGAAAGACTGATTTCAGTACATACAGTGCAGCATTTTTTCTGAGTTGAAGATGAAAAATTCTGAGAGGTGAAAAGATGTACAGTATTTCATTAAACCCACCTGTCCCTGTAACTCTGCACTGAAAACGAGCAGATTGTCCCTCAGATGTAACAGCATCACGAAGTGGTATTATGACAGCAGGTGGATACACTGGCACCTCTAGCTCAGGAGAAACAACTTCTGGGACTAAAGGATAAGAAAAAGGAAGCCATTTTTCAAGATGAAGATCAGATACAGCTAATTACTGACAATGTCATTTCATAGACACGCTCGATGTGAGCATGGGAAACTCACTTTCCACTGAAAGTGAAGCTGAAGTTGTAGCAACTCCGTAGTCATTTTTTGCTTCACAGGTGTACACTGCTGAATCTTCAGGGAAAGTCTCGATCAGCAATAGAGTATATTCTTGTGCATCATGAAGAAATTTGCATTTGAAACCTGGAGAAAGCTGTTGATCATCTTTGTACCAGGAAATTTTGGGCTGGGGTTTGCCTGATATCATAGCACTGAAGCGGGCAGGTTTACCAGACTCCACAGTGGTTGGCTCTAGCTCCTGAATAATCTGAGGTGGCTCTGGAGCTGCAAATTGGGAGGCAAGGGGAAGGGGAGGAGGGAGAGGGAGAAAAAGACAGAAAAATCTTATTAATTATATTTACTGAGGCTTCAAAAATATTAGCAAGGAAATTTCCAATTTTAATCTTGTTGTTCCCAATCTTGCTTGCTCATGAAAATCTGCCCTTGGTAGAAGCAAGAATGATAAACAACTGCCTTAACAGAACTAGCTGCATTAAAATAAGTGTTTTTTGGCAAAATGCCTCCAGTGACTGTTTGGTTGGTCCCTCTGTCAAGGTGTATTTGTCCATATGAGCAAATTAGTTTTATTTGGACTTCAGAATTTCCCGGTCTAAACAAATACAGAGGGAAAAAGAAATGTCACTGCATTTTCAGCAGCTAAACAGCTATTTCAGTAGAGCAAGAAACATCCAGGTACATGAGGATTCTGGCAGTGTTCCATAGATGAAATTCCCTTTGGATTTATTTTTTTATTTCCAAGGTTAGAATTTGAGAAAAGCTATATAAATATCAGAAAAATTAAGGGTAATAAATGCAGTCAAAGTATTGGTTTTGGATATACGTACCATTCACATAGAGAATAACAGAACTCCTATTACGTCCTGCAACAAAAGTATATTCTCCAGCATCAGAGTAAGTGGTTTCAAAGATGCTCATTCGATGAACTCTCCGTTCCACTACATAGTTGTATCTTTCCTCATACTGGAAGTTGATCTCAATACCATCCTTGTACCACTGTGGTTCAATGTCATCTTCATTAACTTCAAATTCAATTTCAGCTCTTTGTCTCTCAACGACCTAAGAACAAGTATTAGAAATATTACAAATAGCATTTTGTATTTACAGATGCTCTCACACTTCAATAAACCTTCCTAGAGGAATGCTCTGACTTTACATTTACAGTTTGCCCTGCTAGGACATTTGCAGGTTAGATATTGTTGCTCTTCCTTTGCATGATTATTTGAGTAGAATGATAAAGTTATGAAATATTTATTCTCCTATGCATGCTGTACCTGAATGTCTTTACGGATGCTTCTGATACGAATATCACGACCTTCCACTAACAAATTGGCACTGGATGTGTTTCCCCCTGCTACTACAGTGTACTGACCAGCATCAGACATTCTTGTGGAAGGAATGATGAGACGGTGGACATATCTCTCACGCTGAATTTTCATCCTAAGGAAATCAGAAAAGAAAGTGAACAAGTTATTTCCTGGGAGAAAACATATAACAAAAGGCTATATGGTATAGAAGCAATCATTTACCTGTCACCAATCTGAAGCTCTTGTCCATCCTTCATCCACTGAACCTGAATGTCAGGTTCTGAAATCTCACATTCAAAAATAGCCCTCTTCTTCTCCACAACCTTAATGTCTTTAATATGTTTCCTAAATTCAATGTGACGAGCTGTGGGAGGGTGGAATAGAATGAGAGCCATACTTCTATTTAAGCCACTGTAAGCCACTAAATATACAAATCAAGACAGCAAATACCTTCCACATATAAAGTGGCTGACGAAGCTGCTTTTCCAGCAACAAAAGTGTATTCTGCAGCGTCACCAAAATGCACATTCCTTATTGAGAGGGAGTGTGTGAGCTTCTTTGTTCGTATCTGGCATTTGTCAGTTGATTTTATTTCTACCCCATTCTTGAGCCATTTATATGAGATACCTTCATAGTTAACGGTAACTTCAAATGTTATTGTATCTTTCTCTTCAGCATTGATGTCCTTCAGCATGGAGGTAATTAGGATAGCTAAAAGAAAAGAAATGAACCTGGTTTAGGGTTTGGGGTTTTGTTTTGTTTTGTTCTAAACACACTAACTTAGAGATGTTTAAAATTCTTTTAGACAGATCCTGATTTTTGGAAATATGAAAATGAAAGCCTGAGTCTCTGTGTCCAGAATCAATACTACAGTTAAATTTCCTAAAGCTTCTGAATGACGTAGGAATCCCAAATCTGTCTCCTATAGTGACCTGGTGCTTAGGGATGTTGGTATAAACAGAAGGATCAAGGACCTGACTTTCAAGCGCACAGCTTCTATATCTCTTTTTAAAATGTAACTTATGTGGCATACAGTTATTTGAAAATATCTCCACAAGACTGCTGTTTTTGTCTGAATTGTACCAACTACCTGTATTAAAATAAATTCTATTATTGCTAACCGTAAAATATTCTGGTTAATTGAATATTCACATACGTTTTACAGTCAGAGTTGCACTGACTCTGTCATTTCCACAGACAAATGTGTATTCTGCAGAATCTTCACTGCTTGTGTTCATGATGTTCAGCTGATGGAGTTTCCCCTGGACCACTATTTTGAACTTTTCACTCATTTCAATCTCCACACCATTTTTCAACCAGACAGCAGGTACATTGAAATGAGAAACTTCACATTGAAAAGAGGCAGTTTTGGTCTCAGGGATCTCAATATTTTTCATGGTCTTTGTGATGTGTATGGCTGTGAGTTAAAAAAAAGAAAAAAAAAAGGAAAAGAAAAAAGTATTTTTTAAAAGTCAGTATGTGTGCAAGACAGCAAAAAACAAGAGTAAAGTCTATGAAGTGTGAGATCAAGTTGTTCTATATGAGTTGGTATAGCAACTCATATAATTACTTTCTTACAAACTTAAAATACTTACTTTCCACAAACAGCTTAGCTTTACACTCAAGTTGTCCAACAAGAGCTGTATATTCTCCAGCATCATCAGGAGATATGTTATGCAGCATCAGCTTGTGAACTTTCCTTTGAGATATCATCTTGTATTTATCACTTTGTTTAAGCTCAACATTTTTGTGGAACCACCGAACTGGTACCGTATCATGGGATACACTTAGTTCAAAGGAGACAACAGCATTTTCCAAAGCAGTCACATCCTTTGGTTTTTTGATGATCTTGACAGCTTAAGGAAGAAAGTTAGCAAGATTCATCAATGTGCTTGATTTGTATTTCAAACCACTCATTAAAGCAAATTTTCAAAATAGATTGACTTACTTTCCACATGAAGTCTGGCATTTGCTCCTATTTTTCCAAGCTTAAAGCTATAAACAGACTCATCAGTGACAACACAGTGTTTGATTTTCAGTGTGTGAACAGTTCCTTTCACTGAAATTTCATATTTGTCATTTGATTCAAGTTCAACACCATTTTTAATCCACAGAGCTCCTTTCACATCAGGGTGAGTCAGTTCCACACTGAAAACTGCCTCTTGAGTTTCTGTCACAGTCAAGTTCTTTAGAGTTTTCTTTATCTTAACAGCTGGGAAAAAAATAAAGTATTGATAAAACAGACCAAAATTTAAAAATTATAGTAAATATAATAATCTTAATAAAATGGAATTATGGTGCTTCATTTTAAAATCTATTATGTATATATTAATTTATACAGTTTCCACCAAAGTGATGTGCTTGGAACACAAAAAAAGAACATTTACTTGTACTGTCCATGAGAAACTATATATTTATTTATTTATCCATGAGAAATTTTATTTATTTGATATGTTAGCAATTTTGATATGCTAGCAATTATTTCTACCTGCCAGTACCACAAATAAAATGTTTTTTATTAAAATATCATGCTAACTTCCAAATATGGACAGTCTGAAATACAGTAAGTTTTGCTACCTCACAAAGCGTGTCGTAAAACAAAATTATTTTCAAAATATGAAATAAAATATGTTTGTATCTCAGGGCCTGATCTAAGACACAGTGAGTGATGCTAGACTGTCTTAAAGGCATCAGATAGTTATTATACAAACAAAACCACTAAATACTGACCTTCAACTTTGAGTTTAGCAGACGTCTTTGAGCTTGCTATTTCATAGCTATATTCACCCATATCATCTAGTTTTGTGGCAGGGATATTAAGCCTCCTCTTTATACCATCAGATTCAGCACGGTACTGATCTGTCATAGGTAATGGTTTACCATTTTTTAGCCACTGGCCATCCGATTCAGGATTTGCTACCTCACATTCAAAAATAGCTCTCTGGGACTCAGCCACCGTCAGGTCAGTGAGAGGCTTTGAAATGGCACCGCCTGTTGGAAAGCAAAAGCACATTTGTTGCCATTGCACATCTGTTCAGTTTGCCCCTGTACAGAAATGCAACCACATGAAAAGCAGGTTCTGAATACAATTCTCTGCCCTAGTTTTCAGCGTGCCCATAGTCATTCTGAGTTCTGTGAAAAATCAAGAATAGAATCTGACCTGAACGTCATAAAAATATTTCTTACTTCTATCCTAGTTATTCTAACTTATTATTTTTGCTATCAACACAGGCACACCAAACATTTAAGAAAAAAAAAACCTTCTTTCTTACATTAATTTTATCAAAAGCATATTACAGTGTTTGTTACTATGATTCTGATTTAGCAAAATGTATAAACACTTACTTAAAAGCTCTGTTGAATTCATATTTTATGGATTAGAAAAGATAAGGGGAAGATTAAGGAAAACAGAATAAAAGATAAAATGAAGGCAAAGAAAGTATAGAAATAACACAATTGCTACATTTACAAACTACAGTACATTGAGCATTGTTTCTAAATCACAATAAAATAAGAATCTTGGACTTTAAGCCTACTAACCCGCTACTATCAGCTTTCCAGATGTTTTCTTCTCTCCAGCATAAAATACATATTCTCCTTCATCATCTTTCATCATTTTCACCACTGTCAATTTGTAGATTTTGCCATGTGCTTCAATTTTATATTTAGGACCAGCCTTGATCTCTTGCCCTTTGAAATGCCAAATTACATCAATCCCCGAATGGGAAAGCTCGACCTCAAAAGATACATTCTGTGTTTCAGTGCAAGTGATGTCACGAAGACCTCTGATAATCTGAATTTCTACAGAAAAGAGCACATTACAAATATATTAGTTTCTTCCACTACTTTGTATTTAAAGAAATTATTTCAAAAATAATTGCACCATAAACAAAACCTACTTTCAACGGTGACATTGCAACTTGTTTGAACTTTGCCAACCATCAACTTGTAATGCCCTTCATCTGATGCATGGGTTCTGGTAACCACTAGCCTCTGTTTAGTGCCTTTACACACAGCTTGTACACGTTCATCAGGCTTTATCTGATGATCATTTAGGTACCATTTGGATGAAGATACATCAGGTGCTGAAACTTTGCATTCAAGAACAGCTTTTGTTCCTTCAACTACATGAACATCTTTGAGGGGTATTATTATTTCCACACCTGCCAAGTCACAAACAAACATCATGAAAAAGCTATACTTTTAAAGAGTTATCATAAAGAACTCAAAAAATCAAGCACAAAATCAAATTCATGATAATGACTTACTGTACACAGTGACCTGTCCGGTGGTGGATAGACCAAGACCAGGAACACTAAAAGAGTAAGTTCCACTATCTTCCTTTGTTGCATCTTCTATCAACAACATGTGAGACTGTTTATCCAACACAATATGAATGCGATCACTTGATTGAATTTCATGTCCATCTTTCATCCAGACACCTTCCGCATTTTCTAGAGAGACTTTAACTTCAAGTTGCACAATATCTCCCTCACATACTTTTTGATCAGTAAGTCCTTGAAGAATAATCATGGGACGAGCTATGGAATGAAATGAAATTAATTAATCCTCAAAACAGATAAGCAGAATATTGAATATTAAGAGAGTGTGAGATATAACAATACATAATATAAAACACATTAATATAGATGATATAAATATTAGAAATACTTACGCTTCATCTTTAGCTTGCAGTGAGTTCTTTTCCCGTCAACAACAAAGCTATACTCTCCCTGATCATCTTTATTAACATCTTTAATAGTGAGGATTTGCCGACCACGGCGGGATGCAATCACATATTTATGATTAGAAGTGAGTTCAATATCACCATGATACCATTTTCCCTCAACATCTTCTGGGGAAACCTCACATTCAAGTTCACCTGAGAAGGATTCTGGGACTTCAACATCTTCAAGTTCTTTAATAAACTCAACCACAGCACCTACAGGTAAAAATAATTACATTCCTGAATGAGCTTGATTAGATACCCATGATGAAAACATTTCTTACAAAACTGAGCCTAAGGAAATACATATATACACACAAAATGTAACCACTTTACATAAATATATATATGAACTTTAATACCGGATTTCAAAACTATGAAAGTAGCTAGAACACTTCATGCATCACACATCAGTCTAAATTGTTTTATTTCTTCCTGAAGCAAATTTCACTTTAAAAGTACTCCATGGTATGGAGCTGTGTGCTTCTTACCTTCAACATTAAGCTTTGCAGTAGTTTTTATGGATTCATCTTCTACCAGTGCACAGCTGTAGTCATCAGCATCAGACACTTCAATAGCTAGTACAGAAAGAAAGTGAGCCTTTCGGTCTGAGTGCATCCTGTATTTGTCTCCAGAATGAATCTCAATTCCATCCTTAAACCATTTCACTTTGACAAAAGGTTCTGATGTCTCACATTCAAATGTTGCCATGGAGTCCCTCTCTTTAGCAACAATATCTTGTAACTTCTGGGTGAAGCTAATTAACTGTTTGGCTGCAAAACAATATGCAATTAATCAACAGCGCAGTGGACATGTAAACTTAAATATAATAGGCACTATGAGAGACAGCAGAATAAAAGTAAGAGATTTAAAATTACCTTGTACTAACAGGAAAGCGTGGCTAGAAGTCTCACCAGCTATATTGACTGCTTTCACCATGATGCTGGCAGAATCATCAGAAGTCACATCTCTGATGACCAGTTCACAAACATTATCTTCAGGCCAGTACCAATACACGCGATCAGTCCTTTCAATCTGCACACCATTTTTGAACCATTGGCACTCAGGGTCTGGTTTCCCTACCACTCTCACACGGAAGTGGGCATCTGACCCCTGGGCTACAGTCTGGCTTTGAATTCGTTCAAATATCTTGGGAGCCTCCATGCTTGGACTAAGCTCAACCTTCTCTGGTTTGAATGTTGGAATGGTGACTTTGCCTTCAGGAGGAAGTGCTTTCTTCTCTTCCTCTGGGATCTCTTTGGTCCAGTGAAGAAGTTCTTCTTTTGTCTTTTTTAACATTTCCTCATATGATTCATCTTTTTTGCGAGACTTAAGTTCCACAGCAGTGATGGCTTCGTAATAGCCCTCTTCTGTCCTTCTCTTGAATTTACTGCGCAGCTCCTCGGATTCCTCTGAAAGTTTCTCATGAGTGATTCTTTCAGCCCTTTTAAGCTTCACCACCTCTTTGGTTGTTGTCTCTGCAGGTTTGTCTACCTTCTGTACCTCAAAGAGAAGTTTTCCAGGCTCTGTCACTACAGGTTCATGTTTGGGTTCAGGAGCCCGACGAAGAACTGATCTGAAGTCTTCCCTCTGCTGGATCTCGACTCTCACCTTATGTTCAATAAAGCCTTCTGGATTCTCTGCAGTGACTTTCACCTCTCCTGTGTCATATGATTTGCAGTCTACAATATCCAGGTAGTAAATCCCATCATAACGGAGTCTAAACCTTTTGCTCTTACGAATGAGCTGTCCATTGAGGTACCAGTTGACCTTGGGTAGAGGATAACCAGTCACACGGCAGCGGAATCGAGCTGTTTCACCTTCCAGGACTCTTGCAGGCTCAGGAACCAAAACAATTTCTGGTTTTTGTTTTTCTTTTTGATCCACTGCAACTGCAGGAAGAGCACCTTCATGTGCCATTCTTTCTAACTCTTCAATTCGCTGCAGTCCCCTTCTGCCTTCTGGCAACTGGGATTCTTCCACAAGGCTTTTCTCATCCTTCACAATAAGGGTAGCAGATGTATGGTCTGTACCATATTTGTTAGTTGCCCTGCAAGTGATCACACCACTATCTCTAGAATAGGCTACTCCATAGTCCAGGCTACAGTACCCAAACTCATTGATCATGCGGAGCCTGTTAGCTGCTTCCAAGGGTTTGCCATCATGCAACCATTCCACCACCATGGTTGGATCACCAATTGGTGTAAGCCTGCACTCAAAGTGTGCTGGTCCAAATTGCTTGAGTCTTAACGATGTGAGCTTCTTCTTAAAAAAAGGTTTCTGTTGTTTTTCTTTGTCATAAAGATCCCCCTCCTCCCATTGCTCTTGACCATAACGCAAATGGAGAGGCTCTAACTCTGGTGCAGCAATTTCCTTGGCTTTGTAAGTCCCTTTTGGAATAATTAACCTCCTTTCTGGTTCTGGTTCAGCATGTTCAACTTCAACATTTACTTTGCACCGAGTAGTGTCCCGCCCAGCTTTATTGATAGCAGTAGCTGTATACCATGCAGCATCTTGCCTGGCAGTAGATTCAATTTTAAGGGCAGCGGCCCCTTTTGTTCCTTCAATCCTGAAATATTAAAACAATTTATAAAAAAAAACATTAGCACTTCATTGTTATCCATTTTTGCACTTTTTTGTTACGCATTTTTGCACTTCTCCAAAATGAGATCAAAGTCTCCAAAGGCAACTCACTGGAGCAATTAGACATGCTGCTTACATTTATTCAAGTTTATGAGTTCAGTGCCTACAAATCAAGCAGACAACGATGATAATATGAAGCCTTGAATTCAATGGCAGTTTTGCCTGCAGAGTACTGAGAAATCAGTGCTTTACAAGACTGTGATTATTAACTGCTTTACTATTACAAACAAAACCAACCAACCAACCAACAAACAAAAACCACAACTGCTTACTTTATTTTGGGATATTTATGAGGTACAATGATGTCACTATTCTTCAGCCATACAATGTCAGGATTAGGGTTACCAGTAGCTTTCACAGCCATCTCCAGTCTAGAGCCCTCTTTTACACTAACATTTTTCAGCCTTTCCACAAAGTGTGGTCTGACTAGGTCTTCCTTAGCTGAAAGAGCAAGGGAAGGTTACCACAATAGGAATTGACATAACCACATTTTTTAATAGAAAACATTGCCCAGCGACCTAAAAATAGCATGCACAGTAGATACCTTCCACAGTCAATGTCATTGATACTGAAGCTTTGCCTGCCCTGTTCTGAGCAATTACAGCCCATTCACCAGAGTCTTCGGGCATAGCAGGAACAATGATCAATGACTGGGTGCCATCTTCTTTTATCACTATTTTATGGGTGTAATCATTAACCACTTGTTGGCCTGCAGAAACAAATGAACAAAAAAGAATGCACTCAGAATGTGTCCCAACAAGATGTAAAATTCTCATAAGATTATTTTTTTAAATTATTCTTTTATGAAAATGAAACTGATGTACCATTATGGAACCAGTATGTCTCTGGCATAGGTCTGCCAACAACTTTTAAGTCAAATCTTGCCGTCTGCCCTTGTGAGCATTTGAATGATGTAGGTTTCAGCACAAAAACTGGCTTATATAGTCTCTCTAACTGTCCTTCATCAGTTTCTTCTAATCTGCGGGCAGGAGAACGAGAAGGAGAGCTGCGGGCAGGAGAACGGCTTGGAGAGCGTGGAGAAATAGACCTGGAAGGATTAGAAAAGATATGGCAATGTTATGTAGCAATGGGCTGACACGATAATCAAAGCTCAAATTTTGCCTTTAACAAGATATTTTAAAGTGTTTAAATTTATCTATGTGAGAAATTGTGTAGTCAATTTTCTTTCTTTTTGACAGCAATTTGTATTGACAAATCGTATTAGGATACACCACAGTCAGTGAAATTTATTTTTTTCAGATACTGTACAGACACAGATGTAATCCAGTGTATGCTTTTTGCATGTGTGTGCATATATGTATATTTAGATAGAATATGGCAACATTGGATTTTTTCTGTTATAGAAATACAGCTGTTTCAAGAGTGGGAAATAAGAGTTGCATACAGTACTAAACTTCCAAATACAATTCTTTTCTTTTTTTTTCTTTTTTTTTCTTTTCTTTCTGAAACATAACCACTTTAAGAAAGATATGGCTATTGAGGTTGTAAATCTGACACTGTGGCTGGATATGCATGTGAAAGATAGTACTCTGGGAACTGCAGTGCTCACTAAGAAGGCAAATCAGACATTAACTTGGCACATAAATCAGTGCAAGCCATGAAAACAGCATTTAGAACTTCTCCAGAAGTATGCAAGCTTTGATAACCTAAGTGGTTTAGCCTCTGTATAATGAGGTTTTGGACAGTCTTTATTGCAGAAGAGTGAATTCTCAAGAAATGTGTATTAGTGTGTACCTACCTATATCTTCTCATAATTTCTGGTCCTGGCATATAACCTGGAGTTGCCGTGGGTGCAACTGGCTCAACATAGAGCTTTGCTGAGCAAATGGCATTTCCTTTCATATTACTGGCAAAGACAGTATAAATTCCTTCGTCTTCAGGTAAAACAACAGGCAAACGCAGACTGGCACTGCCGTCTTGCAGAACTTCCATGTGGTAGTGCTCTCCGTGCCTTATGCGCTTACCATCTTTGTACCATGCAATCTGCATGGAAAGAAACAGGAATGCTAAGTGAACCCTGCTAAAGACAAATATCCAGTAATGGCCCATACATACAACAATTACAACTTTCTATTTTTCAGCTGATGCATTGTTGCTCTAGAGGTATTAACATTTTCTTATTTTAAGTAAAAATGTTAGACTAAAGTAATATGTTTCCACAGTAGCCTGAAACATAAATTTTGATATTCTTGAGCTAGAAACAGAAATAAAGCCTTTTTCTTGAGGGAGAGCAAAGTGATCTAGACCAGGCTTGTTACTGTGCTCCCCACTTGTGAGTGCTAACTCACAGAAATTCAGAAGCAAGACCTACTTAACTGTTAAACCTAACGTACCTTTGAAATAGCTAACCAATCTAACACTGCTGTATTAAGGGACAAATGAAAAATTCAGCCTGATATCAAAACAAAAGATGGCATTTCTTTTGAGATTTGCCATTTTCTGTGTAGAATGTAGAATTTATGACAGTGAGATGGTTAAGGGTGTTTTCAAGTAGAGCACCAGAAGTTTTTTTAAATACAAAAATGTCATACAGGTTTGGAGTACCTTTGGCAATGGATATCCAGTTGTCTTGCAATGGAAAGTAACTCCTGTGCCTTCAAAGGTTCTGTAATTCTTTAATCTTAAATCAAATCCTGCCTCAATAGCTTCAGATTCAGAAATATCAATCATCATCTCCTCTCCATCTTCCTCAAGGAGTTCATCTAAGGTGGTCTTAATAATTCTGAGTTCAATTTCCTTGATAAGTCTTTCTTCAAAAGAAGAAATATGGAATTCCTGTACAGAAAAGCAAGACCATTAGTTCCATATGTCAGGTAATGACCTTGAAAAGAAATGACTTGTACTGGTAAAATTAAAAAAGATTTCAAACAGTTCTTTTCGTCAGGATACAAAATGAGCATGGAGTGGTAGACATACCTCATCTTCCACAAAAGTTCTGACCACCATGGTATCTTTTGCCATTTTCTTCCTAATTAGGGCTTGTTCTTTTTCATATTCTTTTTCAAAGTCACCATATGAAATAGGTGGGGCTACCTCAGCCACTTTAGGTTCCTGTACATATGCAGCCACTTGAGTTTGGTACATCAATTCTTGTTGCGATTTTATGTAGGCCTCGTAATCAGCTAAGAATTAACAAAACATTAACTTTGCTAAGTGTTTGTGGTTTGCACTGGATTGAAATAGAAAAGAAGTACAAACTTAATTTACTGTTGCTTTTGTACAACAGTGAAATTAATTAACATTAGTAAAACTGATGTTATTTTGTACAATGATAGGGGGGAGGGTTGTGATTTGAGCAGAGATTCTGTCTGCCTAGGCAATAAAATGCAACTAATAATAAAATGTAGACTGCTGCCCTCAGATTAGTTTTATAAACAGGTAAAAGTTTTATTCTGCATTATAAGTATTCTAGTTCTTTAAGTGAAAGCACTTTTAGTGACTATATTTACTTCCTTCCCCACAGCTCTGTCTCCTGCAACCTCTTTTAGTGGTAGATGTGACAGCGCTGGGTTAATGTTGGACTTGATGATCTTAGAGGTCTTTTCCAACCTAAATGATTCTCATGCTTTTTACATGGACAGCTGAAAATAATCATAGAATTTTATCATAGAATGGCTTGGGTTGTAAGGGACCTTAAAGATCATTTAGTTCCAACCCCAATGCAATGTGCAGGGATGCCACCTGCTAGATCAGGTTACCCAGAGACCCATCCAACCTGGAACTGACCACTTCCAGGAATGAGGCATTACTACTTCTCTGGGCAACCTGTTCTAGTGCTTCACCACCCTCTGAGTGAAGAACTTCCTCCTAACACCTAATCTAAATCTCTTCTCTTTTAATATAAAACCATTCCCCCTTGTCCTATCATCATCTGCCCATGTAAAATGTCAATTTCCATCTCTTTTTATAAACCCCTTTTAAATAGTGAAAGGCCACAGTGAGGTCTCCCCAGCGCCTACTCTAACTCCTGGCTGAACATCCCCACCTCTCTCAGCCCTTCTTCATAGAAAGGGTACTTAAGCTCTCTGACCATCTTCGAGGACTTCCTCTGGACTTGCTCCAACAGGTTCACATCCTTCTTATGTTGGGGGTCCCAGACCTGGATGTAGTACTCCAAGAAGTGGGGCCTCATGAGGACAGAGTAGAGGGGGACTATCACCTCCCTCAACCTGTTGGCCATGCCTCTGTTGATGCAGCCCAGGATGCAAAGGGCCTTCTGGGCTGCAAGTGCACATTGCTGGCTCATGTCAAGCTTTTTGTCCACCAGAACCCCTAAGTTCTTCTTTGCAGGGCTGCTCTCAATGAGTTCTCCCATTCTGTCTCTACTCATGTCTGGGATTGCACCAACCCAGGTGCAACACCTTGCACCTGAACTTGTGGAACCTCATTATGTTCACATGGGCCCACTTTTCAAGCCTGTCCTGCTCCCTTTGGATGGCATCCCTTTCTTCTGTTCTATCAACTGCACCTACTCAGCTTGGTGTCATTTACAAACTTGCTGAGGGTGCAATGGATCCCACTCTCTATGTCATTGATAAAGATACCAAACAGCACCAGTCCTAAGACAGAGCCCTGAGGGACACCATTTTTCACTGGCCTCCAACTGGGCATAGAGCTGTTGACCACAACTCTCTGGTTGCAGCCATCCAGCCAATCCCTTATCCACTAAATAGTCCACCTCTCAAACCCATCTCTCTTCAATTTATAGATGAGGATATTGTGTGGATCTCAGCTAACTTCTTTTCCTGTAATAGAAAAGCCTGTTACTTTTTTAACCTCCTTTCCCCACATAACTCTGCAAATGTGTTACATACACTCTTATAACATACAGAACATTTCTATAGCTACACATTCTAGAAAAGAACATAAATCCATCAAGAACCTGATGTCAAACTCTTTACCTGGCAGAAACAGAGCCACCAGTTAGTACAGGTATCAGCACATTCTCTTTATGTTTCTTGAACTGAACAAACTAAACTGCAAAGAATTTGCAGCACAATTTAGAATGTTTTTGTCTTTTTAAAATGAATTGTAAAAAGTATTTTCCCCATTCCTTTAATTTACAATGTACCTTCTTCTAGTAAGGAGACCGTTGCAGAAGCTTCTCCGTGTTTATTACGAACAATAATAGTATATTCTCCGGCATCGTCGGCAAAAGTCATGGAAATTTCAAGTTTGCATTCCCCAGTTTCTCGTTTGTAACTCACTTTGTATCTATAGAAAACATAAAAGTACAAGATCTCCATAATTCTTATGAGCAGACTTTTTCATGAATTTCCTTTAACAGTGATTCTGATTAGTTGTACAACTAATACAAGACCAAAAAAAAAAAAAAAAAAAAAAAGAGAGAAACTTTTGCAGGCAATTCTAACTCAATGAATCTGCAGAAAAGCTCAGGAAAAGTAACCATACTGAAACTAGAGCACAGGCCTATTTTCTTTTAGCTGTCACTAAAAAATTAAATACAAAGAGCAGAATTGAAGTATCAGAGATCTACTTATTAGACATGGTAAAACGATACATGCAGTGTGCATATAGTTTATTCTAATACGGGTCATTAAATGAGTCAATATATGAGTCAGTTTTACAGAAGCATATTTTTTCTGCTAGAAAGTGTTTTGCTTTCCATAGACATTTGCATAGACAGAATGCAAACACTGTACAGACAGTATAAAACAACAATTTCTTCCAGATTTTTTTTTAAAATATGTAGCATTTCTCATTTTATGATCTTTTGAATATTTATATTTTTAAAATCAGCAGACCTCAAGTTACACATCACGATCCTATCATTTTCACAGAAATGAGTGAAAAGACAGATTAATTTAGCTCAGCATCAATAAGGAATCAAAGTTATGGTATTACCAATTAAACATTTATTAAAAATATGTTTAAAGAGTTTTTGTGCATTTTTTTTAAGATACCTGTAGCCAGTCGTAAGAGGAACTCCACCTTTTTTCCAGTAGACATGTGGCTTTGGGTTGCCCCCTACTTGGCACTCAAAAATAATGCTCCCACCTTCAATTAGTTTGTGTACTACAGGTTTTCTTATGAAGAAAGGAGGTATGGGTTCTCCCGTTACTTCCTCTGTTGCAACAGAGACGTCTTCCATTACAACATCCTTTGTCTCCACATAGCTGAAAAAAGATTAAAGTGCAGGTAAGTGATCTGATGTCTGAAGCTCTCATAAATATAGTGCAAGAAACTAATGACCACAGTAGGACCAATCTGTTTAGGAAGTAACTTTACCGTTTCTCTTCTGTAACAGCCTTCTCAAAAATGGTTTCTCGAGCTTCAGTTTCTTCTGAAACTGCAAAGCAAATATGATATAGTGAATGGTAGAATACTAGAATAATGCTTAAGAAATGAGTTTAGCTAACACAAAGAGAAAGAAGAAGGCTAAGTAGCTAGTTGGTCAGAGGACCAGGAACTTGCACTGGGAGTACAAATTAAGAGTCTGTCAGCCTTCTTTTTTTTTTTTCTTATATTCTTCCAGTTCTGTTTCCTAACTGCCCTGGAGTGTAAATCAAGGCACGTTTTCTACTTGACAACTGACAAAATATCTAAGTTACATTATAAGTAATATGCAGTTAATAAAATAATAATCTTTCTACAGTGATACGTATACTTACCCTTCACATGTAGGTGGCAAGATGTGCTGACGCTCCCAGCCTTGTTGGTAGCAGTGCAGGTAAATCTTCCACTGTCTTCTGCAAAGGCTTCACGAATCACAAGGCGAGCAAGTCCTGCTTTGAAAGTGATCTGGAAGTCCATTGAGCTCTCAATCTTGTAGTCTTCCCTGTACCATGTCACAGTAGGTGGAGGATGACCAGAGATATGGCACTCCAGAGTGACAGACTCACCTTCAGTTACAGTCTTATTTTTGAGACCCTGTATAAAAAAAAATAAGTATCACAGTCAATACACATTTTCACTAGAAAACAGATATTTACACAACTAAAACCTCTTTAAATGGAAAATTTAATGACTACTACAAAAAAGTGTTCTGTTCAGCAGTGTATCCATCAAAAAAAAAAAGAGGCATTTTAAAAAGGGAAGTATTTGAAACTGGATTTGGGATCTTTGAACATTATTTTCATTAAAAAGAAAATGAAAAAGTAGCTTGATGTTTATTCCAGATCATGGTGAGAATTTTTTTTCAGAACAGCAAAGGTCAGCCTACTGTGTTACATGATTGTGAACACTCACCCCCATAACACACATTCAGGATAGTTTGTATAAGAGATTAAGCGTATGGCTGAGTATGTCTAATACAGGGTAAAAAGATTAAATAAAACCAAATGTTCACAGTCAAGTTTTCAAAGATTAAAAAAAAAATCACGATACAAAATGGTTGTAAACATAGTGTAACTCCCTTAATCTACATAAAAATTCCTTACCCAGACTAAGGTGGGTGGAGTAGCAGGGCTTTCTGTAGGCACAGGAACTCTGGCAGTTTCTGTCACCTAGGTTGTTTAAAACATAATTAATAAAGCCAAGGAAATAAACAGCAGAATTAAGTAAGAAAAGAAATTAGACAGGTAAATATTAGGTCCTTAGAAGATTTTGAGCTAAACAGCAAAGAAATAAAAGTCAGTCAAATGTTGTAAAAGTGAGAAAACTGCAAGGAGGAAATAGCAAATAAGCTATACTTCATTTTTAAAGATAAAAGTCAGAGTGATTGAAATTTGCTTAACGACATACCTTTGCTTCGCCTTCTTTCTGCAACACCAAGTGATCTTCCTGCGCTGCTTCACCTTTAATGCTTACACCTGTCTCTTTTTTAGTCTCAACATCATAATGACTCTTATAGGTCTCAGTAGTCTCTGCAAAGGGAAACTGTGGAGGTGTAACTGGCTCTGCTTTTATCCTGACTTCATGTGGCTTTAGCTGAGGTGGTTTCACAGGCTTGGTGATCTTTTGCACAGCGGAAGTAGCTGATAGCTCTTTTTCCAGAGTAGCCATGGCAGACCCTGCTATTGAAACCTACAGAATAGAAGAGAAAGGGTTGCAGTTTGTAGTTTTCTTATTTTCAGAGAAGGCATAGTGTATTTCTTCAGCAGGTTGTGTACTCAACAGTTGCTCCCCTTGTTCCTTTGTCGATGCTGCAAAAGCTATATCTATGAAAATGACTTGTAGGTTTGGATTGCAGTAGTAGAGTAATGGAGATGTAAAATCCCTCCATTATTATTACTATTTGGCTAATATTCAAATATTTTCTCAGTTTTTACTTTAGAATTTGATCTTTGAACAGTCAAGAAACCCTTAAGTGAAACTTGTAAGAAGTCCTCTACATTTATTTACTTTAGGCCTTAACTTTCCATTTCATCAGTTTGATAGATTCTACATCAAACTATACCTCTAATCATATAAATGGCATGCATTAAAATACCTGAAGAGATTTCAAAATGTTTTTGCAGGTGTAATAAATTTGGAAAACATGCATAAATCTATAGAGAAATATTTATTAAGTTTATAGTGTTTAATTATGTTTGAGAAAAAAACAGCTCATTCTTAAAGTCAAGATGAGGAGAAAAGGTTTGCTTGAATGAGAGATTAATTGTGAACTTTTAATATTATGTGAAGGAGTCAGAGGAACAGAAAAAACACTAAAAACAGTGCGATATAATGCAGTCTGGATTTTTTTTTATAAATAGCTTAGCACGTGGTAATCTGCAAAGAAGAAAGCACTGTTATCAATGTGCTAGTGAAGTGATGCAAATAGTAAGCTTGAAAAGGGATATTTCTTCTCTAAAAAATGTAAGTTGTACGAAAAGTGTTTATGGTTTCACTGCATGGCAAAATATTGAAGCAGAATCCTTATATATGTTTTAATCTTGTTTAAACCAGTAATAGTTACACATCACATTTTAGCAGTTTGTGTTTGTTTACAGCATTACTCTTTATTAGTCAAAGAAGATGACAACAACAACTGTAGAGAACATACAACCCTTCTTCTTCTCGAGAAAGCACCATACTGGATTTGGAGGAAGAGCAAAATGGGTGGCTAGTGGTTATTATAAATGAGCATGCTGTTCTCCTTTCATACACTGTTTTCACTTCTTACCTCATATGTATGATCTGGTTTCGGAACAGCAATTTTGGAGACTGTGAAGTGAGGACTTGCTGTGCGGGGTCGCGGGTGTTCTATATGAATTGTTTTCTCTATCTTGGTTTCCATGTCTCTTTTCATCTACATGAAGCAATGAAAAGATTGTTGAGAATGTGATGCTGTTCTCCAAACTGAAACAGATTTAATCAGGACATAGTTTTTGGAAAAGAATGCAACATAAACAGAATCTAACCTCTGTTGATACATGAACTTCCTTCTTTTCAGCAGCTGAAATATGTTTCTCAGGAGGAACATAGACTGTTTTAACTTCTTTAGTGACAACCTGATGTTCTCCTGGTGCCTCAGAAACATGTTCTCTTACAGCATGCTCCTTATATCCATATTCCAAACCTTTCTGCTTGACATAAGCTTCATCTTCTTGCTCTGGTTCCCAGGGTGATCTAACACGTGCCTGATCAACAGCTGCAACAACTGTAGCTACAGCTTCAGCCCTTTTTCCAGCTTCAATCTACAAATAACATGGGCAGAATTTATACAGATACTCATCATTATACTAACAGCTAGCATATTTGGCAAATACTTATATTTTACTTGGCACATACTGCTCAGTAAAGTATATTCAAGACAAAGAGATAGCACATTCCATACACAGATATGCAAAAGTAATAACAAACATCAAATATGTTCACCCATACACTTCAGAGTCAGTAGATTCAAATATAGACATATTTTTTCCAAGCTCTGTCTACACAAATTCAGAATATAACTATGCTTGAATGCTTTATGCATATCAATATTTCTATGCAAGTGCATTTTTAATACTTTATAGTCACATTTATGACTACTTTCGGTGAGTACAACAGCTATGTTGTATACACAATTGTGTATACACAATTTTAAAGTCAGCATGCCTGACATAGCATATCTGTAAATTCAGATGCTAATCTATTTTAAATTACTTTACTAAAGAACAAAATCTACGCTTTCTGAGAAATTGGAAATAATGTACTTTTATCAGGACTTTTTTTTTTTCTAATCACCGATGAATAACATCAGCTTCAATGTTATCAGGGTGCAAACTTCTGTCCAGTCATTGAACAGTAAATATTAGGATGATTAGTCCTTCTGTATATTATTATTGCTGTAACTGGTCTGGATGTCCTCTGTAGCAACACAGCATATGAAACATATGCCTTTTGGATGACAAAAAAACCTCCACAACTAATTTATAATTTAATGTTGATTTCAAAATTATTATTGCATTAAAATAAATTGACTTAAGCAAGGCCAAAATATGATTGTTTACAAACATGTTGTTTAATTATTTCATTAGTGTTTAGGTAACAGGGACCTCAGTTCAGTTTGCTGCCAATTTCAAAATTGTTGTTTATATCAGCTTGAATTTGGTCCTCAATTCACATCTTCTACCAATTAGTTGTGATCTTTTTGCATTCTGATTCCTTTTAGTAATTTTCAAATGCCATGATCTTTAAATTATATTTTATAACAGTACTGCATGAATGTACCATACTGTTTCTAACAAAGTAGATAGACTTTAAGTAAAAGCTATTTGCAACTGTAGTGTTCTGCCATAGATAAGAGTTCCTAGCTGTACTACAGTAGAAAAGCTTTTCTACTATGGTAATCCTACTGGAACAAAGCAGTGTCAACAAGTGTCTGATTGTCAGAAATAATAAACTGGACAGAACTGAATTGATGTTAAAGTTTTCATTGTACAAAGAACAATACAATCCCAGCCTTAATATAGATAAGTTGTTTCATCTGACAACCATAAAATTGCAAGGAATCCGCTTGTAGAAAAAAAGATTTCTGAGTCAGAAATTTGGACAAGTAAACACTACTTGAAAGTCATTGGTAGTAAGTAAGCTTTCACAGAGATATCTGAATGTAGTCTTAAAAGTGGCATTTCCTAACAGGGTGAGGCATCAATCTTGGTATCACTAGAAACTTAATTAATCACACTGACTCTATTACTTGACATCAACCCACCTAACACGCATATTATCACGAATTAATTTGAATACATTCTATTGTACTCAAGTAGGTCTTAAAAGGTGAGTTTTGCAGATAAGATAAGTTGTAACAGCGCATTTCACATCTGCAACAGCTGTATTCACCTGATCATAAGCTAGATGAATTTGTTCTTTCTTGGCTGTAATTTCTTCTCTAGTTCTGGACACTGTGACTGGTGCACTGGTTTTATCAGTGGCAATTATTTTCGGAACTACAGTAGTTTTCTTAGCTTCCTTTTTAATCTAATTATTACAGCAGAAATAAAAGTTTCAGTTATCTTGTAAGATACTTGAACAATGGAAAAGCATTTTTGGAATGGGAACAGGGAAGGTAAATTAAGGGGTTACAACCTTGTGCACTGCAGACAGCTCTGTATTAAATGTATACTGATAAGTATTGTTATTCCCTGACAACTATTTAAATAAAAGTCATGATTTAAAAAAAAAAAAAAGAAAAAAAAACTAAAATTCAGGAGTCAGTCAGTCCACTCCACAAGTCAGTCAAAAATAATTATGGACATCCTACTAATTAAGACATTTAGCAGAGGAAGAGAGGTGGAATAATATAATCTGATTAATGGCAGTCCCAAAAGTTTGTAAGTGGAAAAAATCTTAGAAAAAAATGAGCTGTAAATGTATAGTTAGTATTTGTTCAGGGAAAGAAACTATTTGCATAGACTAGAGGATAACAAAACAAATAAGGTTTTTATAGTGCTATTCACCTTTTCATGGGTTATGCTCACTTGTTCTTGTTTGGTAGCAATTCCTTCTTTACTTTTCGATATTATGACCGGTGGTTTAGGTTTATCAGTGGTAATTACTACCTTAGGTACAGAAGGTTTCACATCTTCCTTTCTTATCTAGTTTTTATGGTAAAGAAAAATAATAGTAATCAATTATGTCTGTCATCAAAATTACACAGTTTTTCATGAAATTGGGACAAGATTTCAGAATGTATATCAATACAAAAAAAAAAACATTACTGCTGAAATGGAATAATTCCTTTGTACAGTCCAAGTTGTACCCTATCTTACATGCTAGCTGAACCAAGTCCATTCAAAACCATTAATATATTGCATTAATCTGTGTGTGAATTACAGAAGAATCTTCCCACTTTTGGTCAATTGTACTATATTATTACTATGTTTTGTAGAAAAAGATTGAATAAAAATGACTTAATTTATTTCCATCAGTACATGGAACTATTTCATTGGTTACTTCAATGAACAATAGTTCCAGAATATGATCTAGCAGGTGCATTCAGTCCTCACACAAATATGAACTTCATTAAATCAATCTGCACATGTAAATAAGGATTATCCTATCATGATAATTAACCTTTACAATTATCTTCATAAATCTGCTTTCAGACGAAAAGCAAAGGTCATTAATCATCAAATGAAATTGGCAATAAAAGCTATAATCCTCACAGGACCTAGAGCTACATTCTTCCTCTGTAAACAGAGCTGATATGAATTCAGTAGATCTGGAGCAGCAACGCTGGGCCTATATCTGGATAGGTTGTTTTATAAAGTTTTCACTTTGTAACCTCCTCTTCATAAAGAAGCAGAGGACATCTGATGAGGAATGACGTATTATAAACTTGTTAGAGTATAAAAATCTATAACGTCTTTACTCACCTTTTCGTGAGCAATGTGCACTTGCTCATGTCTGGAAGATACTTCTTCTCTAGCTCTTGATATTCTTTCTTGTTCTTTGGCTTTGTCTGTGGCAATTATTACTGTGGGCACTGGAGTTTTCTCTGGTTCTTTTCTTACCTGGATGTTTACAAATATGGAATTTAAAATTATATATTGTTCAAAATATAAGGTATGTGATTTTCTGTAAATTTGGAAAAGAGGATACGAAAGAAAAAAAAAATAAACACAAAATAAAGAGAGGAAAAATGTCCAAATCTGGATTTCAAAATCATCTACTCTGGAAACAATGCTAACAACATAAATAACCCTTTTATAAAATGTATATGCATTTAACATAAAAATCATAGAACGTTGAAAAAATGCTTGTTTTGCTACTGAAAGCAGTAATAAAAGAAATTGGATCACAGAAAAACTGTTCTGCATCATAATCACTTTGAAAAAGTGTAGGATATTTAAAGCAAGTTTTAGGTAAGTTTCATTTTGCAAAGAAGTCCAGATGTAACCTGAACTCAAGCATGTAATTTTCTGTCCAGGTGGGTTTTTGTTTCTCAGTACTCATGGGTTACAGTTTTTTCCTCACATTTCAGCATTTCAGAATGCAAATGTAACATTTCTCTGCAAAAGCTTATATTCCATTAAATCAATTTATCTTATAAAACACGTGCTAAAATAACCTGAATCCCAAATCACTTGCTAGTATTGTCAAAACTGATTTCAATGCAGAATGAGTTTTTCCTCCTTATTTTGACCCACTGTGCTGCCAACAAACAAAGCAGGCTACAAGCTTAGAAACATATGAAAATTTAACATAAACAATAGTTTTTTTTCTAAGTTAAATTTTCAGAAAGTTATATATCACATTCTTAAGTATTAACTGTGGAAATGAAATCTAAAAAAGGAAAAAAGAAAAAAAAGGAAAGACATCACCAAGGAGGGGCAGGAGAATGATAGCAATGTAAACTAGAAGAATGAAAAAATATCAAAGGAGAAAATAATTTCACTGGATGTCATTTTCATTGTTCATAGGCTTGTCTTCTTCATATTTGTTTTTTTTTCAAATAAGATAGGGTATGAAAATTGTGGGTAACATCTGTATTCACCTTTTCATGAGAGATGTGCCTTTGTTCTTGTGAAGTAACAATTCCTTCTCTAGATCTTGATATTACTGTTTGTTTTGTAGCTCTATCACTGGTAAGTACTACCGTTGCCTCCTTTCTCATCTGATTTTTGTAGTAACAGACAAACAAAAAACCAAAGCCTTAAAATTAATTTTAACAAATTGATCATGAAAAGAAGAGAAGGAAAAATAAGATAGGAATGCAAGTGAAGGAAAAATACTACGGGAGAATTATTTTATTTCTAGTGGGGAAAGTATAAACAAGACATTAGAGGAAAGACTTCATGAGGGTATGAAAAATGTTAGAAAAAAACTGACAAGGGAAAATACAGGATCACTTTCATAGAAGGCATTCTTAAACTTAGAAAAAGTTTAAGAATAATTAGTTCAAGCCTGCTATGAAGGGAAGTGATGAAATAAGTGATCCATGAGCATTTCTTTACAGTCCAGATGCTCTATACGAGTATGCATGCTTTTGTGGTAATAGCTTGTTAATTCTTCACATTGAATCATGCTTTGTATGCATGTTGGATGAAGGGATAAAGGGGAAATCATTGAATGTCTGTGTTCTACTTCTACCTGCTCCTGAACAGGCTGAACATGTACTGCAGTCATTGCTGTCCTTTTAGCAGTTTGTTCTACAACACTTGGAGCTGGCTCTCTCACCATGGCTTGATCCACAGCAGCAACAACTGTAGCAACAGCTGCTGTTTTTTCACTGTCCTTTCTCACCTAAATTAGTCACATCAGAAGACATTTCTTCATGTTTTGCATACACTCAAAAGAAGCACAAAACAAGTACAAAGAAAGAACACTGCAGTCAAACAAAGATTTGCAGCAGGACTCTCTCAACAGCAGTTACACCCAAGTCTTTATACACAGCCTCTCAGATTCAGCACTAGTGAGTCCACACACAGAGCAAAAACAATGTTCTTTCCAAAAATAGACTTTACCTCTTTAGCACCAGCTGCAACCTCACCAGCGGTGCCACCACTAAAGGTAACTTGTTCTTGGACCCCGTATCTCCCCTCCCATCTTTCTTCTGTTCTTATTTGTGTAGCACTTGTAGATACTCTGGTTTCCTTCACCTGGGCTTCAGTGGTTGCACTGTATCCTTCCTGCTTCCAAGGAGGAAGGACTTCAGCCCCAGCTGTTGTCACTACCTGTGTTTTACGGATTGGCGATGGAGATTTCACTGGTCTAATAGGAGAGGTGGAGATTCTTCCAGCAGGAGAAACGGACCTAATGACAAGATATAGTATTAATATAGTGTAATAAATTAAGCTTTTGAGGTGCTACACTTGAAAATTACATACATCTATTTTTAAAATTATACCTAATGTGTATTCTTTTCCTACTCATCACTGTAACCACATTGTTTCAGTAGCTTAGATTTCCAAGTTGAAATAAGGGCAAATCTCAAAGCGCATTTCACACAAGCACATATATTTAAATATAAAAATATATTATTAGTCTCTATTTCCTCTGTCTTCATTCTCCTAATAGGAATGATATAAAAGGCCTTTTCAAAATCCTTTCACAGGCTAACTTACATTTTCTTGGAGATATTATGCCTCATTTCCCAGATAACGTTCATAAATGTTGCAGTATTACAGCAGTAGGGGGCAGCAGCATCACATTAACTTTTAGATTTATTTTCTAATGTAATGTTGGTCTAGGAGTGGTTTGACTAGCATAGCAGAACGGGACTTCTAGTTCCACATGCACTCTAGATGGCACTATTGAGTTATTCTTTCACCTAGCGTCTTAGTTATAGGTAGTTAGCATCAATTCATTTTTGTCTGTACTTGCAAGTTATTCTCGTTGGGGCAAAATTCATCAGCACATCTAGTATTGGCAATTTAGATGGGGTTCTGCTGAGCTTGGAGATATTGCTTGGGGATGCTGGGACTACAGGACTTCTGAAACAATTATCTCTTTACCTATCTCTCAGCATACACCTACCAGGGTCTCCCAGACCACAGGTCCTGCTCTTCAAATCACTCACCTTCCTCCTCAAGACCCTTTACATAGCAGAGCTAGATTTCGTTTTCCATAACCACATTCACCCTGCCTACATTCCAAATGTGATTTCTGAAGTCATTACGAGCACGTACATAGAACATTTTTAATATATTCTTCCATTCTGTTTGCCACTCATCAAAGTGTCATTGCTCTTTCCTCTGTTTGTATAAAATAATCATCAAGGGACAACTGCCCAACTGTTTTCTTCTTTCATCATGAGCCTGGAGCTTTGTGTGCTACTTCAGATGTATGTAAAATAGTCAAAAGGGATTTATTCTCCAAACAAATTTCTTCTTCCATATGGGATTGAAAATTTACAGAAGGGAGGTACATACTTCTTTTTTAGCAATGTCAAATACAGCATTTTATAGCTCACAGTCAGAATAAACTCATAGTCGATATTAAGTCAGTGTATTTTCATTTCTCTCAATTGCATTTCTGCTGTAGGTGGAAGTGATTCAAAACCTAATATTATTTGAAAGATTAATGAGGTTTACCTTACTGGTGAGGGTGTTGGTGCTCTGACATGTCTTACGGGTGATGGTGATTGTCTTACAGGTGACGGTGATTGCTGTCGTGCCATTTGAGCTTTTGCAGCAATTATTGGTGGGGTGGGTGATTTTGACGTAGGTCTGGGAGGCATTCGTGGAGGTGCTTTGTGTGGGAGCTGTTGGGCTGTTGCACCTTCTATGACCATTTCAACACTTGTAAGTGATCTGGCATCAAAGTGGGTTTCAATCTTCTGCAATGAAACCAAGAAAAAAAGTCTGAGATACTGTAGACATAATCATTCACATTTAAGCTTTACCTCCCTCGTTTTTGAAGAGTATACCTTTTCAATTCTGGCTTGTCTTGTTTGTGAAATCTGAGCAGTCGAAACAATTGTCTTTGTCTTTTTAGCAGGAACGGCTTCTTCCTCACCTTTCGGAAGAGAAAATATGGTCAGGAGAATTGCATATGGCAACAATAAATATTTGCAGAAATAAATGAATGGTCAATTTATATAAAAATCTATATAAACAATGGAGAAAGAATAAAGCAGTCATCTGTTTTTCCTGCAATATCCATAGAATGATAATTGTGAAAAAAAGTCAAAATAATATTTGTCTTTCTGCATTACTATGTCATTAGAACATACATAAATAAAAACACATTTATTGCAGATTCTTCAGAATCAGTCCTGGACCCCAAAAGACTACACAGGCAATCTGGAAGTCTAACAAAGATGAAATCCAAGTGAGGCTTCTCTGGGTAGAATGATTCAGTGTTATAATTCTCCTCTAAGAACATTTGTCATTTTTACCCAGCTTACTTACAAGACCACGTACAGTTATGTAGGGTAATATATCTATTTTACCAAAGCCAGATTAAAAATATAACCTTGCTAAATATGCTGAACAAAGAGAGAACAACAGAAACTATTCCACTCTTGATTCTCTCTACGGTATTCCTCAGATTAAAGAAGACCTATGTTGGATAAAGCGTCCTTTTAAATTCTCAGACAACAACCTTTGGCAGATTTCACCAGAGAACGTTTTTTTATAAGAAATTCTTGAGAAAGAAGTTATAAATTAACTTTGATGTAGTGGTGCATATTGTACCATTATAACAACAAATACCCTTATTTTTATAGTTTGTAATCTCAGCTTCATTACCTTGAATCAGCAATTCAGCTGTTGAAGTAGCACGTCCCATGTTATTTGTGGCATTTACTGAATAGGTACCGGAGTCTTCAGGATATGCTTCTGCAATTATTAGGCTATAAAGGTCTCCTTCTTGTAAAATTTGAAAATCGGGGGAGCTTTGAATTTCTACTCCATCCCGATAAAACTTCACCACAGGTGTAGGGATTCCAGTCACTCTCACGTCAAGACGGACTTGACTTCCCTGCCTTGCAGTCATGCTCTGTAGACGTTGTGAGAAGTTTGGTGGAGCTGTTGCAGCTGCAGTTTTATTGAAGAAATAAGTAGAAAATAATAACTTAAGTTTAAAAGAATTATAAGGGCTAGGTATTTTCTTTACTATGAGCACACAAGGTCTATTTCTCCTTCATGTGCTACTGACAGAGACCTTCTCAAATATTCAAAACATTAGAAGTTGATTTGCCAAAGCACAAACACCCTTAACTTTATTCCATATGTTTAACATTTCTGTTATTTCTGATTATGTCCATGATTAGAAATGTTTCTAGAATTAGAAGTACATTGATTATAACCACAGAGGGTGTCTGACTCTATAAGTGAGTTACTCTTCTAAATATCATTGAGGGCTCCATTCTGCAGAACTTTATCCTTCTTCTATGACTGGTTTGAATGTAGTCAATACGACAGATCAGATGAGTAGTAGTATACAGGGGTAGGACAGATGTTTGTAATTCTGATTAAGAGTTTACAAAATGAAGATTATACAGTTAAAGTGTGAAGGATGCTATTATAAATTATTGGTGAGGATATATGCTGAAGTCTAGGCTGCTTGAGAAAAAAAAAATTTTTTTTTAATTTCTTTGCTGATCATCCAACCTTTTTCATCATCTGTGACACTTCTGCTATTGCTCCCTTTCTCACGTTACTAGCAGAGAGAAACATCTTTTTTTAGCTGCCTGATACCTGTTACAAGTAGCTCAGCAGTACTAGTGGCTTGCCCAGATCCATTGGTGGCTTGTACGGTATATCTTCCACTGTTTGCTTCTGTCACGGTGGGGATCACCAGTTTAGCGCGGCCATCACTAAACGAGATCTGCACACCAGGCAGAGTTGCAGAAGAGAGAACCTGGCCATCCCGATACCAGCTCACCTCAGGAACTGGGAAACCTAGAGAAAAAGGAAGAGAAATTGAGATTGAGATTCTATGAAATCCTGTATGTCCCAAACCACCAAAATACTTGATCATGCATACACAGTTACAGCAATGGCATAGACACAGATTTATGATTATACCTCCAGTGACACAATAGTAAAGGAAATTCTTTTTTAGAAAAGACTTCAAAATACATAGAACATTAGGATAAGGGCACTGGCAACTGCATTCAGGAAATTGCTTGAATAAAGAGTGGACTGCAGTTTCTGGCAATCCTGTTGAGGAAGGACTGTAGTCACACTAGATGGTTAGGAAAGTTTTACTCGTAGCTGAAAAACATTTTTAAACACATGTAAAATATAAACACACACACAGAATGAGAAAATGCAGCTAATGTTAGAGGAGATTAGAAATTAAGGTAGTGAACTTCTTGAAATATTGCCAATATCTTTTATTTTCTTTATGCGGCATCATGATTAGTGAACATGGGTTTGTGTGGTAAATCAAACAAGGGAAATATTTTTTAAATATGAGGCTATTTTGATTTCTCAGAGTGTCATGTTCAAGGGATCCAAAGTTAGAAGCCATTTTGAAACTCTGAACCTGAGTTCCATGCCACAAAGCTTGGGTACTAAAAGATATAATCAACTTCAGATTATTGCTATTTTTGCCTGGTTTATATGGAGTAGGGATTTACTTTTATACATACCATATTACACTATGACTTAAGTTTTTTGAGATTTATTGCTAAAAAAGAAGAATATGAGCATGAAGTGTCTCAGCTTTACTGTTTAAGAAGTTGAATTCTATTAAATTGTCCTGACAATGATGTAAGTGATGGGAATTGCCAACCTATAACCTATATATATATGTGCTGCTTTTAACAGTATGTGGAATGTAAAGATTGCTTGCATTGGGTAATACAACAAAATATTGGTTCAAAGAAAGTCAAGCAGAGTACTCATTAGTTCTTTAAAAAGAAAATACAAAACAAAACAAAACAAAGAAACAGAACTTCTTGATCAGTACTGTGAAGACATGAGGATGGGCACAGTTCTAACACCTGCTGCACTGCAGACCTTCTTGACAGTGACATGCTGTCTCATTTCCCCTCAGCCACTGCTCACCCAGTAGAGCTACCCCTATGATTATGCACCAGCTGCTCCAGCATTTACTGCTTCTGAATCACGGGGTTTGAGTGTGCTGTGCTTTCTGAGTGCATAGAGAAAGACTGGATATTTTTATCAGGTATCAATCCTCTGCAATACGGCACTTAATGCACAGTCTGATACAATACAGTACAGTTTCACCTTACAGACCACAAAATTGCATCTCAGGCAGTTGCTAAACTCTTCACGGTATTCTTAGATTAACCGGGCTTTCCACATTCAAACGACAGCTCTGTATTAATACTTAACATTGCCCTTTATATATGAGTCATCAGAGATAAACCAAAAGTTTGAATTTCAAGTTCCTAATAGTTCATGACTGATGGGAAGGACAGACTAATGCAGCAGGAATAAAGCTGTGTAGCCCATTATTAACGCAATTAGTTCAAGAAAGAAAACTGTCACTTTTTATGCATTAGAAAAACTAAACCACTATCCAATTTGTCAATCTTGGTGAATGCTTTTTGTGCAGAAGTATTCCAAAATACCACAGTGTGTGTAAGATTTGATGAGAGATATCCTCACATGAGATTTGGAACTAAAATAAAAATATGGTAAATATGGTATATACAGTCAGAAAAAACACAATATCTTCTCAAAGTAGGAAAATGAAGTTCCCTAAGTACTCCATGATATTACACAAATGAAAAGAGCTGAAATCACACATTGAGCGATAATATTAGCATCCTAACTGTTTCTGATGGCATATTTATGTATTTGTTTGTAATGGTCAGTGGATTTATTTGATAAAAGTTTTTCATATAAATGTACAGACAACAAGAGAGGGTGTGGACAATTAACTGAAGGATACAGGACCAAACAGCAAAAAATGACATGAAAAAATATCACAGATTTAGTCTTCAGAAATGAAGGTGTTCAAACACCTTGTGTGAATCAGTGCTGGCCAAAGGGTCCAAGTGATGAATCACAGTGGACCATAGATGTCAGTGGTTTATAGTTGGACAGATCATGTGTTTGCACCTGTCACAGAGCATCTGTGTAGTTACAGACTCAGAAGAGTGTTTTATGGTATGTGGATCATCACATTGCTAATGCCTGTAAGACAGTATAATTCCCTCAGCAAGAACATGTGCCTTTTCTACTTAGTCATTGCTGAGGTCAGAGACACACTTAGAACACAGTGTTGGTTATCTGGTAACGTTGTCTCAGGGTTTGCATGTTTGTTTGTTTTTTTCCACATGCTAGGGTGTTTTCATTTTGTGTGGATTGGCAAAAAGAATTATCCTATAAAATGAGGGTGCATCTTCAAATTGCAATAACAACTTAGATTATATTAATCCAGCATTGTACTACTATCATGATCAATATAAACCTCTACTGCCTAGCAAATTAGAGTTTGCTACTCTCCTCATTGGCCATGTGAACCTAGATTTTGTGCTTCTAACCTGTCAGAACTCTGAAATTAACTAAACTCAAGGGCACAGAACGAGAAGCATGCCTTAACCAAAATAAGGCTTAGCACTAGGTCAATGAAGAACTGGCACTTGCCCTCACTTTTGCACCTTGGTTTCTCATTCCGTCTCATTATCACCCAAACAAGACTACTTTCTGCATCAATATGAAGGTCCCTGATTTGAACAGTACCCATTTTTCTGTATATACATTTTTTATGCTATTTTCCCCCAGTTTTGACAACTGTAACATACATGAGAACTTGCAATACCAGTCTCATTGGCAGGATGATTGGCTATTGACTGGGAACCATTGTAACTTTGTAAAGTATGTTTGTGGAAATCTGACAGCACCTCACAGAACCAACCGGTACTGTCTGAGGGGATGCATTCATATTTCAACTGATCTTTACCCAGATTATGAGCTATGACAAGTGTTTTCATTTGTCTTCCACAGCATAAATGTTATCAATCACAATAATAATAAAAATTAATCTTGCAAGAATGAAGCAAAACCTTACCACTAATATGAGCCTCAAAGGTTGCAGCACTACCCTCCAATGCCACAACACTTTGTAACGGCTGTGTAAATGTTGGTGCTTTTGTCGTCATCTTTACAGGCACTCTGAAAGCAACAAAAACATAATTAGATTTCACTGGTCATATTGCTACTCTGCACACATTCTTCTTGCTAGATATTAGAAATGTCTGTACTCATAATAATTCACACTTATCAGTTTTAAATCACATTGACCTGGTAAAAGGGGAAAAATGTAGGTTTTGAAAAGTTGTATAGCAAGTTAATCTTAGGGCACGCTTAGCTGAGTTGGATGTGAAACGTATATTTAGTAAAGCTGTGAATTGGCATTACAAATGTGCAGCAGAAGTTCTGCCTGACTCATTGTGTGACCTTGTGCAGGTCATCTAGTCTCTATTTCTCCATTAATCTCCTTTATCTAAAGAGAAAACAATCTCTATGTAAAAGTTCTTTGATATGATCTGAAAATATTTTGTTATTGCAAATTATTTGCATTCTGCAGTGGGAAGAGAACTAGGTCAGTAAGCAGCAACTTAACATGTGAAGGTCTAAAATCTATTTTGGCTTTTAATAATTAAAAAGTTGCCAGCAAGTTCTCTTTGAAATTCAGTCTGTAAGGAATTAATAATTTCGTTTTACACAGAACCATGCAGATAAAACTACTCTTTCTTAGAGAGTATCTCAGTGGAATTTTGAATATGGGGAGACAACCACCTTCGAAATGTGAGCTAGGGTATAAGGTAGCCACTGACACTGATGGTTTGAACAACTGCAGACCCATGTGAAATCTGAAAGAAAAATAGTTTGCCTTCTCTTATGCCACTAGATCCTACTTTGAAATAGCATACTGCTACTAAAAAAAGTTTCTATCAGAAGTATTTTACATTTGCACAAACATATTTATTCAGTGATGTTAAACTCAAGGTTTTAAATTTGCAGTTTTTTAAAACTTAGCTGGTATCTTAATATCATATATCTAAGTTACAATTTTTCTCATTAAAAAAAATACTCCTCTGAGCATATCATGTTTTACTAAAAAATGGTTAACCTCATAATCTTTTCAAATTAATCTTACACATTTACTGGTGTTTACTTTGACTTTTGTACCTGATTTTGTGTCAGTTCCAGACTTCAAGATTAATGAGAAGGTGAAGTTCCTTTCACAACAAGCCACATTTACGCTACTTTTCAAAGGGGTGAAAATTTTTCATGACAAGCTCTCTCATTGAAATCAGTGGATATTATATTGGGATTTTGACCTGCTTTTTATTGCCCCTACTAGTTATCTGGATACTTGTTCAAGCTTGACAGAGAACAGCCTTCTATCAAACTTTTCAGCTTCAAGGGAGAAAATGTGTTCAAATTAGACAGAAATGGCCAACGGTTTGTCCTAGCACAATGGCAGTTTTCTGAAAGGAAGGTGAAAAAAAATACCTCTCACATGTAATTCACTGAGATCTACTTCCGTTACAATTGTAGGTTTTGAACCTCAGCTAAAATACATGGAAATCAGCTTACAATATAAGTAAACAGTATGAAAACTTATACATAAATCTGAAGACATTAGAATAGATTAGAAATCATTTAATTAAGTATAATCGTCATTGAGTTCACATAAAATTTATGTATTTCACTGTCTAGGCAAATTTTGGTGATGAAGATCTGATCTTACAAGGCTTTTCATACAATTAGGATTGAAAGTATGCATCTGAAATGTCATGTTCCAGAAATAACCTTCCCAGATATGAATGACAACAGACAAGTGTTCCAGAGCTGCCATGTAATTGATACCTTAGCAGTTGATTCCCTTAAAAAGTCATCAGCGCTTAGCTGATACCATATGCATTTTATCAGAGCTATTCTTGGAGCTTCTCAGTTTATCTCTTGGTGGCATAACCTTGAACACTCGGACCAGAAAGGAGTTTTTAATTTAAGCAGATGTTTCCATGCACTTTTCAAACCTTAATTTAAATCAACTTTAACAACATTCTGTATAAACTTTTTTACTGAGCATTATCAAAATTTACACCCTGAAATTTAAAACAATCTTTTTAGAGAATTTATTTGATCCATGTCCATAGTCTGAAATCTATACCCCATATGAGCAAACATAGATATTAGACCACATTAGGCTTATTGACTGATAAAATACTTGTTACTTTAGGAGAAATGTGTTACTAACCTGATCTCTCAAAGTGCCTGTAGGAGTGGGCTAAGCCCAACGAAATCTTCTTGAACGACGTCCTTATCCAGAGTAAGGTTTTTTTAGGCAATCCCAGCATGAGAATTGTAGAGCCTCTAACCATAAAAACAAAACTACACAGTCTTGACAGTGTAGTTTTGTTTTTGCAATCCCTACACCCGAGGCGAGGCGGGGAATGCACGACTGCTCAGAAGTGCTAACATAGTTGTTTTACTTTATATACCCCAGCTCCGCTGACAGGTCTACATCACCATACCAGGAACAATTCTGATTGGTTTCCTAAAAGAAAGTATCCTGTGAGAGGGGACCCACTCTATGTAACCATACACCACCTGTTGGTTTGACTGACAATACTAATTTTAGAAGCACAGAAGGGATTCACTGAAGAAACAGCATCTGTTCCAAAGATTTTGGTTTATAATTCAGTTTGGTTTATAATGTACAATTTAGAAGCCATTGCAAATTTCCTAAGTTATAAGCACAAGAGGAAAAATTAATAAGAACTTTGGCAGAGGACATAGGCAAGTCAGTAGTAGTCATGTCAGTGAGATTTAGCCTTACTTTCTTGCCTTATAAAACGTACAAGAAACTACCAAATGCATCTGTCAATCACCAGACTAAATAAGTAAACTGATCTCAGCCATGTGGCTGTATGCTATTAGAATATACTGTTTAAATGCATGTTTGTTTGTTTGTTTTTTTCCCCATAACAGTAAATTGTAAAATTGTATTTGCAAATGTATAGATTTGACTATTGATTCTTTTTATTTCCTTTATGATTTTTCTGTTGGATATTCCAAGCAGTTGAGCTTAAACACTAGTATCCAGAGTGCAGAAGTAAAAACTTGGTTAGCATAATTTAACATAGATAACTACTGTAATTGCTTAAAAAGTAGATTTTAAGTCCAACATTTTTTTCTAGACCTGTGGTGGCCTCGTGCATACTGAAGATTTAATCATTCATGGACTAGCATATTAGTTTGCAAACTTCCACTGCTGCAGCTTCTCCAGTCTGTGCAGCTAATTGTACTGTTAGATTGGTTCCCTCAGAAATAGTGGTCAGAATTAGAAGAGTGTTCTTGTCTATAGACGGGAGTTTTATCACCACAGCTCCACACCTCCCTGTTTTCATTGTTGTTGTCTTATTCAAAGATCCATTTCTTTCCCTATAAAACTGAATATATCTAACTCATGTAGCAAACTCTTTAAGCACATAATTGTCTCATAAGACTATTTATGTGGTTAAAGTCAAGCTTGTGCTTAGCCTTTTTGGTAAGTGGCTGTGTGCTTTTACCAAGATCCACACTGAAAATGATCCCCTGAGCACATCCCTGAGAGCTATCCTTATAATAGGTTTGCTCCCACTAAGGAAGGAAGGAGACCAACAGCTTCATAGTACCAATTCCATCTCTCAACCAAAAGGCTCTAGTAGTGTAAAATGCCAAACATTAAGAAAAGTACAACTGGGAAAGGCAGTATAAAAAGAATACCTAGAAAATTAAACACAGGTTGGAGTTTTGTAATACCAGCTAAACTTGTGTTTGAAAGCGATCTGAAGGAACCTTCAGCAAGAGCTCCAGAAACTGCCAACAACAGAGACCACCACCACTATAGTTCTTGTGAAGGGTGTTACACTATGGCTAACAGATCTGAAATAAACGAGAAAGGACATACTGCTGTGGTCTTTGCCCTTCAGTTTATCCATCCGTACTACAGTGGTCTCTGCCCTTTAAATTATCCATTCCTTAACATCAACTTTACTGCTACACCTGGCATGCAGCAGTAACAACAGCAACAGAAACTGGAATAGCCTCTTATACTGGTACCATCTAGACTCTTGCAGAGGTTAAAAGTCAGAGTACTATGCCTCATATTTGACTTCTGGTGCAAGTAGATGTCAGAGAACCTAATTTGTCTGCATAAGACTTAGCATGATAACAAATGCACCTCATTAGCAGAGAGGAAAAGTTGTCTTCTACTAAAGGATACAGAATGTCTGAAGAAATCTGTGTAAAGGTCTGATTCTAGAGATGCTAAAATAACAGATGGCATTTTTTTCTGTACTTGAACACTCAAATATTCAGTGAAAAATCAACTTGGAGAAAACACAGTCTAAAATCTGCAAATTTAACAATTAAAAAAGAAAAATGCCAGCTTATTCATGATGTCTAAGTCAAATAAACAATGAAAATGTTTATGAAATTGTGATAATTTCTAAGTGAGAGAAATGTGAAAACTGTCACTTTTGAAGATGAGATGGCCAGAAGTTCAATTTTTGCAATTTCAATCAAGTCAGCAACAATTGCTAACAATAGACATTTATAAGAAAAAGCATTGTGCTGTATTCAAATATATAAACAGAATATTCTGGATTTTTAATAAAAGTCCCTTCCCATTTTTTTTCCCCAGAAGGTATACATTGCCTTTGATCACTACTAAATCTATTTGCATCCTAATAAAAGTTTGTACTTTCTCAACTTTTTCTTTTGTTGGTGGATTCAGAAATGAGATCAGTGAAATATTTCTTTCATTCTCTTAAGGAAATACGAATAATTTACATCCCATGCTTTAACAGACGGTCAGCCCAGTGTGATTTCTGCATGCTTAGTGTCACATAGTGTATCTACAATACAAAGGAGAAGGACGAGTTCAGTGTTCACACTGTGTAGCAAAGACATTGCTAATAAAAACATGACATTATTTCTTTGCTTCAGGATCAAGGAAAAATTAGATCAAGATAACGACGAAGATTTTTTTTTTTCACAGGCAGACAGAAAAACTGGGGATTATTATTCAAGTTTCAGCATTTGCTTCAGGCTGCTATTATTTTAAGTAGAAACTATTTATTGTCAATGTTACTACAGTATATATATTATACTGTAAGCCAACAATACACTTGAGAAATAGCAGGTGATGTTAAACATAATGAAACATTGCGGTACGGATACCAACAACCACTTTGTATGTGATTCACCTTGTTCAACTCTAATAATCCCATTGACTTGATGAGCGTAGCTAAACGAAAGAAACAATTACTTGAGTAGGCCCACATGAAGGTAGCTTGAAAGCTCAATAGTAATAGAGCTTAGAAACAAAACCTTTCTTTCTAAAATATTGAAAGCTTCAAATAGCTGCTTGGGCAAGTTTTCAACTTATTTCAGTTCCAGTGAAATGAAAATTCCTAGTTTGCTTTAAAACAACAACAACAAAAAAAACCCACAAATTTTCTTTATAATTTCTTAATCAGCAGTGGTTTGCTATGTGCTGCAGCTGCAAAGCCAATATAACATAAACCCTGCTTTCTTTCCTAGGGTTCTGTTCATTTGTCTACAGGTTAATTTGCAAACTGCATGGAAAGAACCAGTATTTCTCTCATTTCCTTCTCTACTTCTACTTTCCCTTGGTTCTTTCATAATTTTTGTCCTTTCCTATGCGATGTGTTTTATACCTCCTTCTGTATACTATTTTCATGTCATTCTGCCTCCAAACTGAATATATAAACCCAAGTGTGCCATGAAAAAAATCATTTGGTTATTTTAAATAAAACTTCTCACATATAAGAAGCTGTCCTGAATCCTTACAGGACTGGTAAAACACAACTTGAAACGTAGTTATATCTTATATCCTTGCTGAATTTCCAATTTTCTGAAGCCTACTTCTGAAAAAACAATTGGTTTCAGTTCTTCCTCCCCTTTCACAGTCCTTCCTTCTTTAACCTTAGAAATGACTAAAAAATTCTTAACCATTAAACCATTAAATTCTCACCTGAAATCAACACACAAAAATTTCCACTACCCTCATCAACTCCCCTTCCCCTGTAAATCCTATAAACAGTGCTTTGTAATGAAACTTAGGGAACTTTAAATACACACTATAAACTGCATGATATTAAGAACCATGTTTGTGTGCTGCAGCTGGCTTCTGAAAAGCTGCTACATTTTCAAATGCTAACATCTCTTATCTGAGATATTGTACATGTTAATGCAAGATCTATTAATCCTTTTCAACATGAACTAAAACTTGCTTGAAGAAAATAGCTTTACTTACTACTGAAAAAGGTACTGTTAGTTGCTCCCACCATAGAAAAGATACCTAAGGCACTAAGCAATTTTTCAAACTACTCTAGTTATTTCATGTCTGAACAACTTACTGAGAACTGTGACTAGATTTGAAAGGGTGTGGAATAGTTATCAGGATCCATATACAATAACTTCATGTTGATAGTTGTCACTTGTCATATCCTTGGAAATATCTATGGAGAAGATTTACAGACATTGCATTAGAGCTCATATTTAGCAAGTTTTCCCTACGTGTTTTTTTTTTTTTTTAATTTCAAATACATGTTTACATATGCAAAACAAGGAAGGCATGTAAAAAAAATACTTAGCTCCTCACCTGAGAAAACGTTGTCCTATCAACAACGCCTGAGACACCGAGTAAAGAATATATTTACTAATGTCTAACCATTCCATTTCTTTTCGCAAAATAATAATAATTAAAATCTTAACACTGGGGACAAATATTAACTTGAACAGAGACACTCCTTAGAATTTAATAGATGCATGTGCCCCATCAAGTTTTTCATACCTTTTACCAGCAGCCTGGGCATCAACAATTTATAAAAAGAGAAGCAAAAAAGTAAACAAACAAACCAAGAAACAAACAATCAAAAAATTAACGTGTTTCATAACTGATACATTCCCTGGGATCATTTGGAGCAATAGCTGTGCTACTCATTGGCAAAAGAAGGTTGCCAGTTTTTTTCTTTATCTGTTTATAAACAAACCTTTCTACTGTTTCGTAAGAAAAACATATGACAGAACAGAGGCACAGATTTCTGTTTTGCCTTATGTATTATTTAGAAAAGTTTAAAGAAAATTATTTATTTATTTACTTAAGTAAAGTCATGTTATGTGCATCAGGGAAAAAAAGCCCACCTCATATATAACATAAAGTTCAAGTTATTTCTACAGACTGACAATCAAGAAGAAAAGCAAGAGCCACCCAACACCTTAGGCAACTTTGCTGAGGTATTAAGATCAGAAGGCACTGAATACTACTTTCATTTTTACAGAATGGCTTTTTAAACAGGAAATCTTATAAGCCATACTTAAAAGTTCCACTGATAAAAGATCATTTATTATAGGGTGGGTTGATTTCATTCTTTGAGATATCTGATATGTATTCTGTCAGTCCTCTGAATGCTATTACAGTTAGAAACAATGTATTCTTTGAAATCTTTAAACAACATATGCAGAGGAGGGGTTTAGCAGAAATGTAGTTGTATGGGATCCACTGGGTGTTTAATACGTCTCCATTCCATTTTGGAAAAAACTTTTTTTTTTTTTTTTGTGAAAGATACAGTGTAAATAAAAAGAGCAAGAACATCAGTCCTTAGTTACTATATTTATGTGCACATATACACAGCCTTGTGACTCTTTCATGGGCAGAATGCCATTGACTTTCCTATAATTTCAAGCGAGTGATTTATGTGATCAGGTGAAGACATGTACATGATATTTTTTCAGCTCATTTCCTCTCTACGACTGTGCTTTAATTTGGAGAGAAATCTAGGTTTCTACCAGCCAACCTGCATACTGTTTGAAACATGTTTAATGTTTTGGTATTATGATTGAAGCAACTGTCAAAATATTTAATTCCCTATTTTGCACAGATGACATCAACTTGGATGTAGCACAAAGATGTTGTGCTTCTTAAACCCTTGTATGCTCCCTCTGGGAAGTGTGAGTGCATTGTTGTCACATATAAATCCAGTGTAGGACTAATCAATGTTTATAAAAAGAATGACAAATTGTTGCACAATAGGCAGTTGGAGAAAAAACGTGCATCTGTTGTATTATACAAGCCACATGCAGTACACTAAATAGATAAATGAGTAACAGGAATCATTTGCTAACTATGACTTCGAAAACGTGAATCAGAAGGACCAAGGTGAAGAACAGATAGTCCCAAGTCTAACTAGATGTTCTGTGCCAGTCAAACAGCCAGCCAAAACAGGTCTTTTCCTCAGCCAATTGTTTTAATGCTGCAAGTGGATGACACTCCAAATGTCCTCCTCTTTCTCTGCAGGGAGCTTTCCAACTCAAAAAGACACCTAGTCTCTGAATTCAAGAGATGAAAACAAAAATTTCATCTTGCTAATGATTGCCCTACAATCCAAATGACTTTTCAGTTCAGGTTTTGTCTGTATCCTGAATGTATGCTGCAGGTCTTTAGCAATTTTACCACTGGGGAAGAATCCCCTTGGCTAAACTAAGGATGAGCTTAGAAACTAGCTGGGGTATTGCTTCATAAATCCACTCCTTTGGACCACAATGACATGCATCAACTGGAAATGGACTGCTTTGTCACAGCAATCCAATCCTGAAAACAGAAGCTATATAATTCTCCATTATGCTGCCTTAAAGAGATTCCCTGTTCCATGAAGACGTTATTTGTACTAAGTATGCATTAGACAAGGTTTGCAATAATTAGCTACCAGTTCTTTAGAAGCCCAGCCCCTTCTGGAAATGTCTCAATGCTGTTAGAAATAAGGTAACACAGTATTTATTATACAGGAATAGATATAAACAGTAAAGTAGTACAGTATAAACTGTGCTACAGTTTACGAGCTTTATGCTGTAAACAGTATAAACTCATAATTTCTCATTCTGCAAGCTGAGTTTATGTCTGAATTCTCTATATAAAGTAGTAGGAAGAACTATTGATGGATTGTCATCAACTGAATTAGTACAAAACAGTTGGTACTGCTGAATCAGCAAGGAGATATGCATTATTTATAATGTCTCCCTTTTCCCATCATCTTATTCTATTAGATTTGTCTAAAAAAACATAAAGAAAAAAAAAAAACAAATTAGAAATCCCAGTCTAACAAATGCTGTGCACAGGTGAATTTTTATTAATGATGATTTATAGAGAAACCAAAATACAAATTGTAACCTACATATAAACCAAATAACACTCAAAGACTCATTTTCTCCTCACACATGATCAGCACCCAATAATGGACACAGCAAACAAAATGAACACCCTCTTGAATCAGGTATTTTGCGGTTCAGTCCATCTGATCCTCTGAAGCATGCAGAAGAACAGGATCATGTTCCAAATTGAAGCTAACCTCTGTTGGCCTCACAAGTTCAAGATACACTCCTTGAAGCCAGAGTTTCTCTTTAAACCTATTAAAAAAAAGCCAGTTAATATTTCCTATATTTTAAAATGGTGGCTGTTGCAGCATTTCCTTTCATAATCAGCACCGTGGTAGTTGACATAGGCTGTTGGTCTTAAGGCAGTAAGAGATCAAAGAGCAAATGCAGAGTGACTCCAGACAGAACATAAATTATAAAGTAACAGTCCCAAGATATAAAAACTCTCTCACCCCTGAACACATTACTACAAAGCACATGAAGTTCTAGCATTATTAACTACAGTTGGCTATCAGAGCCTAAATTCAGAAGGCAAGATATAATCTTGTGCAGGAAGTCAACACAAAAACTATTGACTTGAAATACCTCACTTAATCTCCTCAAAGTGCATAATGGAAGGCTTTGGCATCTTAAATCAGTTAATAATTGCTCCTGTGCTAGTAGGATTGCTACTAATACTTCTAAAAAGATGCTTACCTAGTAGAAAACTTTGCTTGCATATTCATTTATTGAGACTTCATGTTCTAGATGTATGGCATTGAAATGAGGCCTACTCTCCTAAGGAACATTTTCCTTTTGCTTATTAAAGGTCCAAAATATTACAAATTTCTGCATGGCACAGCAGACAAGGAGCTGCTTTATCAACTTCACAACTTTGTCCTGGAGGCTTCAACTATTTTATTCATTAATACATCACAATTTTTAAATGTAGATCACATAACGTGGGATTATTTTGCAGACAAATAGTCCTTCACTGCGGTCACATGCTACCTGAGTATTACGATTACTTAGAGATCCAATATTTGGTTAATATGCTGATCTTTCACATAATAAGAATAAGAAATCAATGGCTACTAGAGGTTTTTGTGCACGTTTCTTTTAGCATTTTAATAAACAATAATAATAATGAATAATGTACTACAGTAATACAAGAGAATTAGTGTCTATGCATATATATCTGCACATACAGAAAATATCAACTGCTCTACTTAGGCAACATGCTCTTGCAAAGAAAATGATTCAAGGCTTATGCAAAATGTACAACGGTGTTCTGCAAATGTTAAATAGGAAAGATATGTATAGCAACTACTTTCTCCCTTAAAAAGGAAATGCTAATGGGCTAAAAATCAGTGTATTCTAATGTCATGTCAAAAGCCGATCTGCACAACAAAGGAAAAATACTTAAGTGATATCAACCTGAACTTCTGGAATACTTTTTACCTTCGAGTTGTAGGTAATATTGTTCAGTTGTAGGTTAATATTAAGATTAATATAGCTAGATATAAAAAATAAATCACCAAACTAAATATCTTGTTCCACATAAATTCACTTTTCTATTGTATTACAAGGTCTTTAAACTAACAAAATTTAATACCTTCTAGTGCAGGATTAAGCACAAAAAGCAGTCACAATATGTGCTTCATTTACATTATGCAAAAATTCATAGGAACAGAAAGTGTTTGATGGGTGCTTCATAAATTAAAGTTTTTAGAGCTATTTGAGTATTACAAGATGTAGAACAGAGAAGCTGCAAATTACCTTAATGGGAGATGTTTAGTGAGTGGCCTTTGATCTCTCACATAAAATGTGTCCTGGGTTTGTAGTAGTTCACCTGTGGTGACATTCACTTTTTCTGAAAAATATCCATCTTTCCATTCTGATTTAGTCTGAGTTACGGTGGAAATTTCTGGGGTTTTATTTTTCTCTGAAACAAGACATGTACATCAGTAAGTGGAAATTAGGTTCTCAATTAATATGGCAATGTGCCTTAAAGCATGCAGCTGGCCAGGGTGAGTCACCTATCACTGTTACAACAGCAGAACAGTGTGCCTTCCCAACTTCATTGCTGGCAACACAGATATATTTCCCAGTATCAGCAAGGACTACATTTCTTTTTAAGAGGTAATAGGTATCTCCTAATTTCTCAATCTGTAAAACAATAGAATGCACATAGGAAATTATAAGGAGCATAAAGCAAAATGTATTATCGTTCTCCAAGAAATATTTCAAGAACTTTAGAACATACACTGATATCTCCAGCTACCACTTGGATATCATCCTTAGTCCAGCAGACGTGGGGTTTGGGCTTTCCATGTATAGTGCAATGCAGGATTAAATCTTCTCCTTCTTGTAGAGTTGTATGTCCAAATTTTTGTATGAAGTTTGGCTGTTTTCCCTGTACTGAAAAAAAATTATTCACTCTACTTTAAATGGCAAAACTAAAGCAACTGAAGCAAAAATCCATTCTCATAGTTAGAACTTTACCACATTCCATGACAAAGAGAGCCTTCATTGACACCTGGAACTCAGGATAACTTGTTTGCAAGACAGGAGTAAGCACACATCATTTATCTATATAATATAAAGTTTGCTGAAACACATGGATATCAAGCATCCAAGAATTTCATGCATCAGCAGTGATATTAGATCCACGGTAATGATAATGAATCACGTTCTTTGTGTAGGTAATAGGTTAATATATGTGGATTACTGTGTTTCAGTGAAGAGTAAATAAATATCGCACACAAATTTAAAGGAAAAAAGTTAAGACAGCTAACTTGCATTTAGCATACTGTCATACATCACACTTCACTTTTTTTTATTCCAATGTTCCAGTCTAAAATGTTGTTGAAAAAAAATATATTGTTCTATATTTACAGCAATGATTACAGCCAGAACACGGCCTCTGTACTACTATCATCAAGATCAATATTTTGGCCATCATTAACACTAAGGCCACACACTATGAGATTATGCAGTACATATTTGATTTAGATGAAGCATGGGCACATAACTGCATTTATTTTGCAATAACCAGAGCACATGAGGTGGAGTTTGTATTGGTTTCATGCCAACTGTAGGAGGACAGATGATACCTGAGCCAATACCAGAGTACAAAGTCTGGCCAATACAAATTAACTCACCAGAAATGTTTGAAGAAATTTCAGTCATCTGAGTCAGTTTGTACTGAATCAGAGCTTTGCTTCATGTGACAATAAATTTAATGAGCTGTAAAGCTGGATGTAATGAAACATCATACTTCTACCCAAAGTTCCACTTAAATTCTACCTCCGTGGCCACATTAAAAGAAGAAAAAGACCTCAGAATTCAAATCAAGTATTCATGACTCAGGGAATTCAAAGCAGCCCTGATGCTAACACACAGAACACACACAAAGATATATACCACAACAAAAATAAACATTTTGCTTCCCTAATTCTTGTTCCTCTTTATGATAAACTATAATATATCTCCATAATATTGAGCAAAACTAATCATCAGTCTTTTCAGAAATTGAAGTTACTGAAATGTACTACGAACTATGCCAGCATCACCCCATTGTATTACAATAAATAATTTTGCTTTATGCTATTGTGAAACAAAAAACAGCATACGTCACAAAAGTAGCCAGCAACATCTAAATCCATAATATATGGATTATTAGCCACTGTCCTTTGGATGTATTTGTCTAATGTGGGACTGTCAAACATGGTGAGGCAGACATTTTCACCTCCTGTATTAATAAATTCTTTGCTTAGGTGAGCTATTACTCAAAAGAAGCTTTCAATAAAGTCTTAGCTGCGTAACATTCTTCCCATCCTGTAGGTCTGAGGCCACAATACAAAGCAGAAGTACGTGACTTTTACTCTCATACTCTTGCTAACCTAAGATAGCTCAGTAGATCAACAGTTGAGTTCTCAGCTGTTGAAAGCTAGCATACACACGCTGCCACCATTGTTACATTGCAGAGATTTGGAATCTGCAGCTTCACTTCAACAGGAGAAACAACCAACCAACCAAAGAATAAAAGATTTGAATGGAACTGTGACAATGATCAATCAGATCACATCTTGATGTTGAATCAGTAAATCGGCAGAACACAGAAACTAAAATGACCAGTTTCTAGACAGCAAAGTGAAAAGTATGTGCAAACAAAACCATGAAGTGGCAGTAACTACAACTCTTTGAGGAACATGCTACAGTACTCAATAAAGGAACATTCTGATGTAAAAAGGAGAGATCTTCCTCTGACAGCAACCTTCAAGAGGAAATATATGGTTATATTTCACCAGTGATTTGCCCATGATATCATAATGAAATGCCAGAATAAGCTAAAACAACTTGCCAATTAAAATTGATTCCTAGGATAGACATTGTATGAACCACAAAGGATTAGCAGGAACAGATTTTTTTTCCCTGCCTTATGGAAGGAAACAACATTTCAGGTTGTCAGGGCCACTGAAAACCCACCCTGTCAACTTCATCCAAGAAATTTGTCTATTCAATTCATAATATTAAATGTTATATATTTGTTGGAAACAGTACAATTCTGTGGCAAGCTGGGGAACTGGCAAGCATGAAAAGGAAAACTCAGAGGTCTGGAACAATGCAAAAACTGCAGGTGGGGGGAAAACCTGGGCTTGACTTCATCACATGTTTTTTTACCACCCCCACTGATGCTCAAGCACAGGTGGTACCAGATCAAGCCAAATTGTTTTCAGCAGCCAGTTTTGATTACTATGATTCACAGTTATTCTTAGTCTGTTTACCCTGTGCACATAATTTCAAATCTCTGAATGTCTTGAAATGTGATGTTAGGAAATTTTCTCAACTTCTAACTGTATCTTCTAAAAAAATTTAGACTAGACTGAGATTCATACCATGCTGCTCAGAGAATTTGGATTCTGTCAGCATTACTCTTACTTGAAACTGTATTTTATTGTTTGGCGATTTTTGTTTTAGTCAAGCTACTAACACACAAGGAATTTTATTAAGAAACATCAAGTGGGTCGATGATCCCAGCTGATCGGAAATAACCATATCCAGAGCTCAAGTCTCATTGAATACCATGGTATAGCCTCAAAAAGGAAACTGAGCTGTAATTTTTAAAGACAAAACTCCCCCGCACACACAAAATAATACTACCTTAGCCTACCAAAGTCTCCAGAAAAAGGAGCAGAAATAGGCATACCTTACCAGTCATTTGAGAGGAAGCCACCTTCTCCACTGCAGCTCCATCCACATCTGATCCAAAGCCAACCAGAGGAATGCCTCAGCTTCCCTTTGCCTATTGACTCACACCTAGGCCCACAATCAGGCTGCTTCTTTTGAGAAATAAAAAGAATTAACCCCTTTCCCCTCCAAATTTGTACACCTTGTGTAAGCACTCTTTCACATAATTCCACTTCTTCTAGTCAGGCAATCTTGTTCACCACTTTCTTTTTTAATGGGTGCCTGTATATGGGGAAGGAGGAAGGGAGGTTAGGTTAGTAAAGTGCCTAAGCAGAATATTTTTGTTGTGAGTCTGAAGAGATATCTAAAACTGCTCCTTAAGACAGCAGTCAGGAAGATGGAAATATTCTTGGATCTTACATTAATTATAGGTTCAAAACTGTGACCGTGGGAGTTCAGTATGGTAAAACAAGAACACAGAAAAAACAGAATTCAAAACACCCATATGTACTATTCTGCTTGTACGGAATGGTTAAAAGAAGGAGGAAGCAAGGTATACACAACACGAACTATTTAGAGAAAAAAAAAGGTGTGGGGGGCAGGGAGAGGGAGGGAAGCCTGGCAGGAATTTTACAGCAATTTTGGGGGGGAACTCAGAGTCATCAAATCAAGAGTATTTAACCCAGACTACCAACAAAGCAGTACTCAGTATTGACTACACCTTTGTTTACAAAGCAAAGCATTAAAAACCAGGACGCTTTCAAGAATCTCACTGTGTAGTCGGTATCTCTAACCTCTTTTTAAATTTTATTTCTTGCAGCTATTAAAAATGTGGCTGATATCCACATAACTATTAAAAATTACACGTTTTAAAATATTTCTGATTAAAGTTTGATGCAATACGGTACTCACTCTGAGATATGTGAAAATCAAGTTTTGTTAATCTAAAATTCACAGAAATTTCCAAATTCTCTGAGGAAAGTTTTATTGAACAATGAGATTAAAAACTTCTGCACTGATTTAAGATCTATAGACGTGCTACAGTATTTTTACCTTATGTTTATACCTTTTTGATTAATAATTATATCCAACTATGCAAAAATGGTATTTTCAGAAAAGACAATATGTTGGTTTTGACCTTTTACAATTTCACAGTGTCACATAGTAACAGCATGAATGTAATACTTGTGTGCACCCTTAAATACAACTGTATACTTAGATTTTGAAAGTTGGATTCCTTTGCATCTCACTCTCTTTTAACAACTTGAAAGATGTTATTTAATATTTAAATAGAAGCTTAATTCTAGGATTTAATCCAATAGTAGGAAACTCATTCTTTCACAAATAACACGTTTGAGTAAAAATGAAAGTGGATGTGCTGGCAAGGGCACAGATTATAAGCCACTTCATCTGCTTTTGAATTGAACAGCAAAACTACTGCTTGCTTTCTTTAGAAAGGCAGCTGGCTTCCCTGGGTGACAGGTAATCTACTGCGGTCTTCCATATAATCTTTAGACGCATATAATTTTACTCAGTGTTCAAAGACTGTTATCAGCATTCTAGTCATCTCCATTGGAAAAATTTTTGTTTTGTCTTTGCTTGACGTAGTTGGAGACAAGACCACCATTGGCTTTTTTTTTTTCTCTCTCTCTTTGGTGACGATCTGTTGAAATCTGAGCTACGGAATTTGTCAGTTAGAACTGGCATTTATGGTTCAAGTTGGAAAAGGAGTGTTAACCTCACCAAGCGTGGCTTTTCACTACCATTCTTCCTTGGTAGTTTTGCAGTCAGAGGGCAGCTTTTCTTTAGTGACTTCCTAGACAGAAGTAGCTTAAGAATGTCCTTCTTTAGCCAACAAAATTGAGCATGGATGGTGTTTCAACACCATATCATAGCGGTGATCATCTATAGGGACATCACATCAATGCAGCTTCCTCATCTGCAAAGTCTTCCAGACTATCATCCCAAATCAAGACTCAAATAGCAATGCCTTAAAAAAGTCCATTAAGATAAGCTACTTCCATGTCTTGTTCAGTATATGAACTACCAATAGGACTTTCAAAATATGATTTTAAAAAAGATAAAAATAAATACGGAAAACACAATCTTTAGCAACAATCCTCATTTCATGAATTATTTAAACTATAACTCAGAAGAAAATCAGATTTTAAACGTTTTTCTGCAAAGGGGGGGAAAAAGTTAAGTATACAAGACTAGAAATATGAAGCATGGTACATATGCAGAGTTTTACTGTAAAAGGTAGAATATACTTGTTCATAAGCATACAGAGCATAGATTTGCAACAGTTTGAACAAAATCTACTCTCTTGCTCTGAAGCATCTCTTAATCTCTTCCTCTCTCGGAGCAAAGATTACAGTCTTCCTTGCTATGCTTGGGAGTGCGTGTGTAACCCAAACTCCAATATCAGATAACATTACTGGTTAGTTTCTAATAATAATAATAATGAAAAGACTGAATAAATCCCACTTGGGTTCAAGCTTTCTCTCACCTAATTTTGCAAACTACCTTTAGATATTGTCTGTCAAATCTCACGTGAACCAAGTAACTGAGATCTCTTCTGCTTGTTCTAAAGCCTTTTAAGTAACATTAAGAATAAGAGCAGAAACAGATTTAATGTAATGTGTATGAGAGAAAAGGTCTGCATAGCTGTTCCCTTGTAATACCTCAGTCTGGATGTACATTAGGAAGGAGAAAGAACACCCCTCTAGGAGTTGTCTGTTGCCTTTTCAACTCATAGAGCTGATTACTGTAAATAGTAAATAGTCTTTCTTGAAGTGCTATCAAGCAATTGGATCTGAATACCAGTCTATATCCAAGCTACCTCTGGTTTCTGCTCCATGACAAGATGAAAAGTTCAAGTTTTTTCACTTTGATAGAACTACAAGTGAGGTTGTGACAAGATCTTCTGAACAGGATTAGAATCCTTGACGCCTGAAGGACAGAAGCTCACCCTGCATTGCTGTTTTGCTCCACAAGTGGCTCTCCTCCAACCAAAATGTCAACTTTGTGCTGAACTCACCCACTCACCATATAAAGATGACAGAACAATGATTATTCTAGCAATGAACTTTCTGTAGTTTTCGAGATGAAGCATCCACACATTAAAACAGAGATGCAGCTTTGAGTCCAGCCTCTACAGAGCTATGACTCTGGTACTAGCTTTATGACAGTTAGTGAATAATTTAAAGGCCTGATTCTGGAAGTGGCAAGGCAGAAGAGAACATCTTTGCTTTCACTCCTGTTTCTTTTGCCCCTGCCCCCCCCCCCCCCCCAATTTTTTCCTTTCTCAGTGCATAAACTTAGCCTCAAGATTGAAGGCAAAAATGCCTGGGAAAATGATCTGAGTGTTCTATAAAGTTAGCTAGAAAGCAGAAAGCAAATCAAAACAACATCCATGAGTACTTTTAATTTTTGAATGATGGGCTTCTGGAAGAGTCACAATTCTCAGTAAAAACAGAGCACTGAAGGCAGCCATCACCTAATTTTTTTTTTTCAAACAGAAAATAAGTGTTATAAACAGGATACAGTTATCAAGCACTGGCAGCTGTGCAGCAGACAAAACCTTACAGAGTGTAGGAGAGGCATGTGGGGTTTGTTCTTACCGTAATACTACTTAATGGAATGAACAGTTAGGTAAGTCAGCTTGCTCATGAAGGTTTTGCTGAATGTTTGTAACAACTACTAAAGGCAGATAATGTCACAAGGGCATAAGTACACTAAACTGAATTTTACTTTTATGAAAATTGAAACATTCAAAATTGTACTAATTAAAAATAGTTTTATTGTGAAATGGAAAGTAAACTTTTAGAGAAGAACTGATTTTTACAGCTGGGAGAATGGAACAACCTTTTCAGGAGATGACTGAACTCAGAAAATTGTTCGTTCAGGGTTTAGTTAAATATTTTGTTCTGTCATTTGCTCACCACCTCCTCTCCTCTTCCTCCAGCTCCCTCTTATAGTTGTGAGGTTGTATTCCCTTAAGAACTTCTCCTGTTTCAAAGTTACAGGAATTTTAATAAAGTTACAGTCACTGGGCCAAAATATCTAAATGTCAGTGTTCAATTTCATTGACGCCGTGCAATTTGCAATATGTATTCTGCTCACAGCATGCTGCACAGTAGAAGGCTTATTTTCTTTCAGCAAAATGTGGAAGAGAAAGTAAATATTTCCTCTCTCTAAATTTTCCACACTGCCATAATCATAATATGAAAGAAGAAAGAATATTTCATAATACGAAAGATGAAAATCAAAGATGCAGGAAAAATCATCTGTCTTTCTCTCAATTGGTTTTACCGTACTTAAACAAATACTAGAAGTAAAGAAAGATTCAAGTGACATTTAAGGATTTATGAATGAATTCTTCCACTAGCAGTTATGTTGCTTTTATCAAATATTTAAGCAAAGTACTTAAAAAATAACATCTACGGCTGTCCTGGTCAAGAATGAAATGCAATATGTCGATAAATTTCTGTTTTGGATTAACTACTTTGAAGTTACAGAAGAATTCTATTTGACTGATCTTTTAATTATTTTTTGGTGTGAGTATACTTTTGAGTATTTCTACAATGTGATTGTATGAAATAAGTGCATTAAAATTTTTAAATGTGCATAAATGCTCATTTCATAAACTATTATTTTTCTTTTCCTATATATTAACAATATGGAGAACTATCATAAATACTTATAATTTTAATTTTTAAGAAGGCAGAGAAGTATCACAAGCATCTCTCTAAGCAGATGGATATGTTGGAAGGTCTCATTTTGTAAACATGTACAGGTTTTGTTCTACTGTATGCTAAGTGCTGCTTATACAAATCCTGACAATTCTGGGTCAAATCTCTGTAGTGCAGATTATCACATCTCTATTGGAACTACTGCAGCTTTTATTTGTGGAGATGATCCTCTGGAATGAGACTGAAATTTAAATCTGATCTATGGCAGTGCAATCATGAATATTACCATTTTATACTAAGAAGCTTTACCTTACAGATAAAAAAAAATAAAAATAAAGGTAGATGAGAAAAATGTCATTGGAAATAATAAATCTTATGTTTAAAATAAAATTCAGTGTCCTCCTTCATCCCCACCAAAAATTGTATCATAAAAAATATGTTGATCTGAGCGCACTACCTGTGTGTATTTTGACATGTAATAGCCATTAAAACTGTTTTCAACACTTCATATTGCCAACATATTTAGAATGGGAACCAGGTCTTAGATTCTAGAAAATCTTTGTAACTTATTTTTATCTCAACATCACTATGAGAAAGAAAAACAATCATATAATACTGGTATTAAGAAACAAGCAATATATCGAGTGTGGCATAAAAGTAGTTTGGTACAGATGGTGAAAGATTCAGTGTAGGACAATAAATTTCATGTTGCCTTAGCATGTGAGAATTAAGTCCAGTGCAGTCAATATTGTACTTTTGTGAATAGCCAGTACATTAGTGATATGCTAATATAGACGACACACAGCATTATCCAGTCTATTCTTGCAATAGGTGGCCTGTTACCTTTCACGTGGAGAATGGCACTTGATGATATGGTGCCACTAGAATTTTTAGCCCGAACAACATAGAGGCCAGCATCTTTATCACACACCTTCTGAATGAGTAAAGTATGCTTTGTCTCCTTTTGTAAAAGCTTTAAGTGCTCATCTGCAGTCAGTTTCTGGCCCTTCTTGTACCTGAAGCAGAGAGTCAGTTTTCAAGTCAGATTTGTATCATTGTATGTCAAGCAGAAACTTCCAAATTCAGAAAACCTCTAGAACACAAAGTTGGCAGCAAGAGAGAGTTCACTGTCATGCTCTCAATCCTCATTTTTCCAAGTTATATACAAATATGGATGCATATTCAAATTATTCAAATTGTTGGAGAAGACAATCTTAACACTAGAAAACGTGGCTCTGAAAATGGTTTTGCATGGACAAGTCACCCAGTTATCTCACTGCAGTAATCAAGGAGAGAGTAGCACGAAGGCCTGTCCCCTCAATTTTTTGCTGAAACATTTTTGCTAGTAAGGTGTTCAGTCAATCCATATTCAAATCAGGGGAAATAGCATCTTAAATGCACAAGCAACATACAAACTTTCTGTCTTATAAAGAACTTTATAAAGAACAGTCAGGGACCCATTCCTCCACATGAGCCCACACGTTTACTTAGCTCACATAATAGACAGGGTAGAACAACGTATCATGACTTATTTCAGAAAATTGGTGTCATATACTAACACTTGAGGATCAGTCACCATGTATTGGTATTGACTCCTGATTTATGAATTGGAAGTGAGAGAAAATTCTGGCTCTTCTTGCCTGATAGTGTTTCAGTATAAGCTGCTTTTAACCTAATCCAAATGCATACATGATTTTCCAACTATATATCCAACAAAGTGTCTATAGCAGTACAAAATACATGGTATTGGTGTTACCATACTATTTTTTTTTATCACAAAGATATTAATTTTCTATTTTCATAAATTTATCATTTGCAAAATGCTTTCAGTTGAATGTTATTCTTAAAAAGACCATGTATCATCAGTATACATACTTTTGAGCTAAATTAATGCTTTCTTATGATAAAACAAAATTGAAGGTACCTTGTTTCACCAGCAATACTCCTCAAAGTGTAGAATAACTGGATTTAAATTAAATTTATTGATACCAATAGAGTATACCACCAAGGCTGCAGAGTCCAGTATTTTTCTCAGTGCTATAGAAGAAAATTCAGCTTACTAAGAGCTTATAGTTTACTTGTTTTGTCTTCTGCACAATATATATGTTTTACATGTGTAGTATTAGAAATGTCTTCAAGTTAAGATTATTAAGAGGCATATCTTACTTTAATCCATTAAAGGAAGGCCTCCACTGTGAAAGTCTAATGGAATAAGCGAAGGAATGGCAAAAAAGGTAAAAGTTTATGAAAATAGGCCAGCAAATACAGGACTAACACTGAAATCTCGGAATCCTGCCTCCTTTTTCAGTTCCTATCTATCTTTGCATGGAACTTTTAAAAAGTCATATTAAAATATGTTTGTATTACAATATCTGTATTTCTCACAATAGAGTATAAAGAAATCTAATTAGACATATAGCAATTCAGAGTGAGAGACAGAGAGAGCAAGTATTTCATATAAAATGGGTATTCATAGTGTAGACACTAGGGTTTTGGTTTTTTAACCTGTAACCTCTCCTGGTTTTGACAACTCTTTCACTTATATATAAATGTGTGCACCCCTACACATAGTGACTATAAATATTTGTGTCTGTCTGTATATTGTGGCAAGTTCCTGAAACAACACAGATGAATTACTTACAGTAAATCTGGATTGAGTCTTTCTTTTAAGACATTACTGAACAAGTGGATTGTTATAGCCTAGAACATAAAAAGTTCTTGACATACTTGCTCAAAGAATGTTGGATATGCTTGCAGTTGTTTGATACTCTCATTATTCATAAAATTAAGTACAGAGAGATTATTTCAAGTAGGTTAATTGTCAAAACAATTTTGAAAGTGGGAAACATGCAGAACTGTGGAGTGGTAAGGATACAAGCCATTTATTCTAGTCTATAGATTAATGAATATAGATATAAGTGGTTCAATGTGCCTCACTAATAGGTATATTTAGTTTTTCTCGTTATAAGCTACCCACCATGTCAGTGTAGGCTCTGGGAATCCTGTTACTTCTACTTCCAAGGTTACTGGAGAACCTTCCATGACGGTTACATTAGACAGAAGCTGGGAGAAGTTAGGCGCCTGTCCAGTTAGGCTGGCCATGCTGTTCTTTTCTGATGCACTTTTAATCTCTTCTCGGGTAACCATCTGCCTCTGACAGCTTCTGGTGGCGTCTGATTGAAACATGAAACCTGAGAATGCATCAGGCAAAGCATGCAGCCTGTCCTGGGTTTTAGTACAGTTATTCAAGTCATGCAATTGTTCTTGTGCTTCTGCCATGCTTTTACAAAGTTCAAGGTGTTGCAAATGTGTTTTGCACACTTCACTCCTCATGCTATATACTGGTTTGGCATTCACTGTGCAGGAAGCAGTGCTAGCCTCAGATATTGCTCGTAAACTATAAGCCAAAGGAGCTTCTGCTCTGACTTTTGGATCAGAATCTGCTGAAGAGATATAAAACTTCTCAAACTGATCAGATGGAATTTCCATTCTAATATTTGTAGCATCAGCATAAGCAGAATTTGTTAGGAGATCAGATGCTTCCATCAACTTTTTACCAATAGTGTTTTTCTGTATTTGCAAGCTATAGGAACTGGCATGCAGATTATGAGAACTACAACAGCATTGCTCTTCTAGCTCTGTTTCAGAAAATAAGACGTTGGATTCTGGTGTCTCAGAAAGTGGTGGCAAAGAGATATCATCAGGTGATATACACTCATATTCATCTCCAGAGGGTATTTCTTCTGCCAGGAACTCAGTCTGTGAGCTCTTCTCTTTGGCTGAAGATGACAGCTCTGTATCCTGTGAAACAAGATCCTTACCAGCTGGGCAGATAATTGGAATATCAATATTCCTCTCCTTAAATTAGAAGGGGACAGAACAGAAGTGAAAGAAGAAAAACAGAGAGAGAAAGAATGAGTTACTGTTCTAAGCATCGCCTTTTCATGCAGAAGCTATCAACAATATTTGAAATATTTCCTCTAATTAAGCTTAATTATTCTGAGAAGCAGGAGGAAACATGAGGAAAGGATAGTCATTAGAAAAGTTTGCAGAAGTTAACTGGAATTTCTAACTGTTTGGATGGACTAGCAGAAAACATAGTACAAGAACTTAATACAGCAGTAACAATAAAAGTACCTCTTTCCATAAACAAATGACAACTTGTGGATTTCCTGCTCTTTTTATAAGAGTGCTTTTTATAAGAGTGTTTGTAGTGTGTGCGTGTGTGTGTGTGAAAGGAGATGGCATAATGACATCTCAATGGGAAACAGTTACATAACAAAAATAGATTAACAGCTAAGTTACTAGACTTCTGTTATTTGAGAGTCACTGGTCATATTCAAGATTTACAATTAAATCTTTAAGATATTTTTTCAAGCATTTTATCTTTTCCTTATTTTGTGACAGTTGTTACAAGATCTTGTTCAGATATTAACAGAAATTAATGGTAAAATTATTTTTTATTTCCTTGAACCCATCATATTTTACAAGTAATTGGATTTATCACGAGTGCATTCACTTCAATTGCAAAACATCAAAGACATTTGATTTATTATAGTCTGCCTCTTGATTTTTGTTTAGTGTGTAACCACATAGTCGGGCCTATCAGGCTTCACTTGTGTCGGGGCTCACAGCAAAGGTGTTCACAATATTTTCTTATGGTATTCTCTTGTTCTCTTAAAAATATATTTAATCCACTAAGCAATGTTTCTGTCACCTATAAACTGTTCATTCAACGCTATTGTGTGGTACACCCGGTGTCTTTGTTCTCCAAACCAGACTTCTTTGGCAGTACCCAGTACACAACTGCAGCAGCACAGTTGTTTGGACTTTTTTTGTTTTGTTTTGTTTTATTGCTTTATTATAGAACCTAATCATTGGAACGCTAATTACCACAGTAAAAGAAAAAAGCAGAACCTCACATGCACACTTGGTCTGTACATATGCACCCATATCTGTAGATATGGTAAAATTAATACAGATTTTTTTCTAAGTTAATAAAATCGTTATTTAAAAGCCAGGTGACCGGTGCCAAGTATGCAAATGAATGAATGGAAGAAAGTTTGTTTTTTACTGTGTCTATTTTATCTAAAACATTCATTTCACTTGTAAGATGAAGCTCAAGTTTGTGTATTAAATGCTTTCCACATGCATCCTCTGATGAGCATCAACTCCCAAAATATCTTTGAATATGAATATATCATGGATGTAAACATAATAATTCTCTTTCCAATTTAGTGAAATATGTCAATTTTTCACCTTTCCAATTACTAAGAAAAAAATAAATACTTGAGTTGCTTCTTCACTTGGCATATATTCAAATTTTTTACTGGGGTTCTAACTAATTGTCAACTATTCCTAGGAAATAGTTATTTTTAGCAATAGATTTCAGTTTGCTTATACAATGTATTTTTCTTGGGTTTGCAAATTTGTCATCCAGCTCTTTTATCCTTATCAGTATTGTTCTAAGTAACCATGTCAGTTATAAACCTGACCAGATTTGCAAGTCTTTCTTAAATTAAGTTTTAATAGACACTTTGGCAGCAAAAATCAGGCTATTATAGTTTGAATTGCACTAAAAAATTTAATAAACCAAATCTAATTAAATATTAAGTGTCTCAAGAATATTACATTCTGAGCAGGTATATGTAAAAAGCATAGATCAAAATGTCCAAATTGACAGTTTCTACTGTCTGAATGAAATTAATGATCCAGATCCATCCTATTGAAGAGCATATGCATATGTGCACACATTGACATACGTTTGTGCAACTATGGGAAAGCCAAAACGATGTTGGAGTACTCCACTAACTAATCTAGTATCCTAGTGCAGGGCTGTGCTGCCAGTTTCATGGTCAACACACCTCGGGGGCGGGCTACAGAATAGAGCAGAGTTATTCCAAACACTGCTAAAAATGACCCTAGGGAAACTGCTGTTGTGCTGATGAAAAAAATTGCAGGTGGGAAGTGAGCCAACTGTCAGACAGGCTTTGGCAGCATGAGGTCTTTCAGCCCTGGTGTGATACCTGCAATCAAATAAGCACGAGAAGTACCCGCTTTCTAGAGGGTGCTACTTATTACTGAAGCAAATTAATACTGCAAAAATAGCTTGCAGAAGTGTAGACAAAATTATATACTGTTGGCTCACTGGATGAGAGGCTGGGAGTGGGCCAGGTCTTTTCTCAGAAGGCATGAAAATGGAAGACAGAAAAGCCCTAGTAAGAAGAAGCTGCTACTTCTTTAAGTGAAGTATGGAGTGATGAAAAGAGTGGAGGTATCATAGTTGTCATACTTCACATCTGATATTTGCTGTTCTACATACCCTTTACTTCTTCCATTGGCAGCTGATGTGCAGTCTGACAAGGACTGACAGGGCTGTGGCCTAGCAAAATACGAAATAGAGCTATGGCCATCTGCTGGGTGAGGTGATTTTCCAGAGGGTGGCTTTTTGGAACAGACACAAAATTCTGAGTGAAATCTAGGCTACAAGTCAATGGTGAAACTCTCATTGGCTTGGAACAGAGGTGACAAAGTTAATTAAACTCAATTTTGGCTCATCAGCAGAGAAGAGGATATTCTGTATTGAACTGAAGGGAATGTTAATGTTGGTTGAGTCTCTATAAAACACAATTTAATGTCTTGTAGTATTGGTCTACGTTATCAGCTTGCAAAATAGAAATTTTAGAGCTCTAAATCAATTGCTAATGCATCCTACCTTTGTAAAGACTTATATATACTAACATCCATTCACATGTTCACGAAAGATTTCACATAGTGAATTATTTACTTTTGCAGACCAAGACCCCAAGGCATCAAAATGTTCTATAAGATAAAGGAATTAAAGTCAATTATATTTTTTTATTTTTGTAAAGCCTGTCTTTCTAAGACTACATTTATTCATTTACAATTTGAAATCTTTCACATTCATTTACCATGTATTCATAAATAAGACATTTGTCTTCTAGAACTTTTACCATTCTAATACATACCTAATAACTAATTTGCTTTTGTATATGATCTTCAACATGCAATTCATACTTCAGAACTTATGATCTCTGTTGCATGGAATTTTGGCAACTGAAATGTAACTAAAATGTTTTGATGTGAGAGTGAAGTAAACTATTTGATGTTAATTTCTGCTGTTTTGTTGATGTATAATGTCATACCAAGAGTACAGCAGATTGTGTGATGTCATCATACTGAACTACTGACAGCTGTAGTTTTGTTACATCGTGTTTTTGCTGTGACTGCTTTTCTGTTATTCACACTGCTGCAAAAGTGAAGCAATTCTGGCTTTGTATTGGATTTCTAATACTGTAATTAAGAGAATCTAAGCCCATTAATGTCTGTAAAAATGTGTTATTTCTGACAAGCAATGAAACAAGGAGTAAAATTCCTTTGAGAATACACAACAATGCTCATCAATATGATTTAAAATAAATAAATCTCGACATGAAAAGCAGATACCTGTTTAGTGTTGGTAGGAGACATGCTCTTTCTCTTCTCACTAACGCTTTTTGAATTTGTAAGCAATATATCTGATCCCATCTGAAATGAAAATGTTTATTTTTTTCTGATGAAGACCTCAGTGATTCAAAATATCTTAATTCCCACCATTATTTGTTCAAGTTCTAAGCTGAGTCTTCTCTCATAGCATATTACTCTTAATTCAAATACTTCCATACCTTGTCGCTAGAGGTTATATGACTATCAGGGTTCTGAGAAATACTAACGGGAGTCTCCTTTATTACTTCCTACATTCCCTTAAGTCTCCTTTAAGGAGAGTGCATAATGTATTCTCCCTTGAGGAAGGAGGAAAAGTCGAACATAAGATGGCTGTGTTATGAATACTGTGGTAATAGTACCACATTGGAAAATTGGTAAAAGAGTATGAAAAGAAGATTTTCAAAAAAAATAAATGTGGTGCTCTGTTGGGGGAGAATGAGAAGATACATAGATGAGTAAAAAGTCTAAAAAAAAATAAAGTGAGTAAGGAAGAATATATCCATTGGATGGAGGGCGAAGGGGTATCTAAAAAAATTGAAATAGAAATTAAAATACCAAGACTACACTGAGAGCATTCAATTTCAGGGAAGCTCAAGCCTGAAAAGTAAAAAAAGTTTCCAGTAATGCACAAAATCTTTTAAGAAATAAAGTTCTGGTAAAAATAAATACAATAATAATAATTTTAAAAAAAAAATCGAACTGACCCGCTGCTTTTTTTCCTCTGCTTCATCTATAACAGCCTCACATGCATCTTGGCTATTTCCTTCTTCTTTTTGCACAGTAACCAACTCTTCAGCAAACACATCTTTCTGCCATGTGAAAAGAAAATTAAGGTTATACACAACAGAAGGTAGTACTTGGTAGTTACTCATGCTCTGTACAGTGGTGTAGTTAAACAATAAAAATAGACCTGTCCTTTCATCAGGACAGGTGTATATGGCTTATGGCAAAAATATGCCACAAAACCTGATTTATTCATTCCTGGATAAGAAAAAAAAAGCATTTTTCAAAGCTGAGGGGATCTTTTTCAAGGTAGGGAAAGCACAGGACACTAAAGACTGAGGAACTCAAGTGGGTGGCCAAGAATCTGAGGAACCCATTTGTACCTGATATAAAGAAAGGAAAATAAGGGATAGGCAATATGACATTTTTCTTTCAATTTGTTAGTTTAAAAATGACAGGAAATTGAATTATTATCCATGGCATTGCATACTCATGGTGTCTATTTGTCTGGATAATTTGCTGAACGATTTCTCATAAGATTCAGACATCAACTATTGAGATGCAGTGGAAAACAATAAAAACGTTAGTTTTAGAATCTCAGAATACTCCATATAATACAAAAAAAATCTTTCATCTGAAAAAAGTTGCATAACTACTCTCTATTGCAGAAAATTCCCTTTTGATAATATTCATTTTGAGTAAGAAGCATTTTTTCTTTTAATCATCTCCAAGAATCACGTAAATGAAAGGTTAAAGCAATCAGTAAAAATTTATGAATGATTATGTGAGGAAAAGAAAAATGTTCTCCAAAAACCTCTGTTAAAGAGATAACTTTACATTTATCAAAATTAGTCAAAGTATTACATTGTATTAAGCTAACAAGAAATCAAAAGATAAAGTCCTGTTCTGACAGAACCAGGTGCTACTGCTCTGCACAAAATACCATTTTGTACCATTATGTACATGTGAACCAGAAGGAGAACCTTGAAGAAGCTAATTGTTATTTATATTCAATTTTATTTATGCTAGTAATGACAGGCAAAGTTTCTTTCCATTCATTTAATGACTTTTGAAACTCATTTGTACTTTTGGCATCTCTTACTGCTTTTAAGTGTATTAATGGATAATTTGAATGTTGATCAGTTTTTATATTATAAGAAATAATGAAAAATTCCACCAAAGAAAAGTGAAACAGCATTCAACATAAACAAAACCAGGATATTTAAGCCTCTAACTCTTCTAACTTCACACAGTTACCCCACCATCTATTGCTGAATGTGGTTTGATGCATTACTTTGAGACTGAGGGATAGAGTAGACTGAGTCATTATTACAGAAATCTATCCCTCCAACCGTCTTCCATAATTTGGGCTTAGTTGATACATTTTACCTACGTATGCTTAAAGAAGCGTACCAGAATACAAAACTAATACATTTGTTGTTGTCTTTATAAGTCAGGCTTTTTAAATGTAAATGACTTTGGTTTTAACATGATTTGTATTTGGGGATAATTTTTCCTATAATGTAATAAACTACATTGTTTTGCATTCTATAGATCTGGCAGTTATCTGTATTTCAGTACCAAGGGAAAAAGAAATATGAAAAAAGTATTTGTCTAGGTATTCAAAGAAAGAAATTGTGACACTTTCCCCTAAAGGTTACTTGAAAGCAGTAACAGGTCTGAAAGAAGTCCAGGAAAAAAAAACAAAACAAACAACATCGACCACAAACAAAAAAAAGCACACAGTGAGTATCTAGTGTCCAAAGAAGTGGCATTTCATTGATTTATAATCATTACTTCAGGTAATGGAAAAGTGAATCAAGAAATGTTTCACACTCCCATAGATGACACTAAACCTGATATGTTCATGCAGATGAAATATATTCTCCAGATAAAAGAAAAATACCTGAATCTCCTTAAATTCTCTCAGAGATCTACACAACTCATCAACAGAATTAAGAATTTCTTTGTACTTTGATACAGATTTTTCAACATACTTCTTTCCTTCTTCAAAACCTGCAAAGGCAAAATAACATAAAAGTTCTTTTATGAAAAACAAAACCCCAAATACCTCAAACAGACATATAACACTCAATATACATTATATCCTCCATATAATGCAATAATTATATTTTTCTCTGTGTTTATTTTTTGCTGGAGTCCAATGATGCAGAACAATGTGTTTTCCAACCTATTACTAGTTTACTTGAGATTGGACCTCACAGTATCCGCGTGTCTTCTGTTGGGCTTCTCCTTGATCAGAATTACTACTGTCTGATTAGTGACATTGCTTAAAAAACCCACTGCCCTCAAAGTGTCTCCTAAACTATTAGACCAATTATATAGCTAGAAGACACCTAGATCCCTGCTATAAGCTATAAAAAACAAAAGACAGAATGGAGAAGAGAGTATGAGAGGAGGGAGGGTAAGAGTAGGGGAGGGAGGGAAGGAGGGAATGAAGGAGAAAAGGTGATCAGTTCTCTGAATAGTCTTTTTGACATAAAATTAGAGGAATTTAAAAACACAGCATTGAAATCTTATATTTACTACTTGACTTTCTAGGCTACATATTATCCTTTCACATTTGGATGGATACCTTATTTTTTGGATAAAGTTAACTTCAACAGGTATACAAACATTTTGAGCTGGAGAAAAAAACAAAATCCTGAAGCTGGCTGACCTTCATTCTTTTCAATCAACAAGTCAACATTACAAATCAATACAATTGTAAATTCAATAGTTACAGAACAATCCACCTTTTTTTGCTAATAAAGTTAGCAATCACATTCCACTAGCTATTTACAATATTAAAGTAAAAATTCACTCAGCACTGAAGTATAACTCTCTAATATATTTTGACTTCAAAGGGTTGGTCTATTATGAATTACCATAAGCCACGAAGCCTTAATTCCAAGCTCAAAAATATTACATGGACATCCACATTAAGATTTCAGGGTGAACTCAGTCTGTATATGGAAACCCAAATAGCTACCAGACTATTTAGTACTTTCACATTTCTATTTTTTAAGTACTTGTTCTGAAGTCTTTCACCCCTTCTAGTCAATACTTTAAAACACCTTTTCTTCTTAAATCAACAAATCCAGGAATCCTCTTCTGTCTGTCCTAAGCTATTGTGTTTCTATTTTTATTTTTTCAACATTTCCAGACAGCTCCTCACCATATAACTGTTTAGCCAAGTCTATAATCTGCTGAACTTTTTCTTCTTGTTGAGGCACTGTAGACTCAATAAACTTATTGAATTGCTTGTAGAGAGTCTCTATTGCTTCTCTTGTTTTGCATTCTGCAGAATACTTGCCAACTCTAACGACTGTTGCACTCACATCTTCAAAGCAAAATTGACACTAAAGTAGATTGAGAAGGATAAAACACTATTATAATGAATAATTATTAGCAGTTCAAGCTTTTGTAGAATAGACTGGACTATTCTTAGACTTTTTTTTGTTTGTTTTCAGTGGCATATACTATGCCTTAAATACTGTGATTACAACTTAACCTGGAAAACATTTTTTTCATTACAAATGTTGTTGTAAGTATTAATAGCTGCTACATTTTCTTTAATCATTAGATCCATTAAGTTATTAGTTAAAGCTTTTGCAACACGTTTTATTTCTGAGTTCTTTCTATTTTGTGCATCTACTGTCTAATTTCACAGACTTCATATCGTGGCCACAGTTATACCTGTGTAAGGGCAGCAAGATTGCTTAGATTTAGTCTGCTGGCAAATAGAGTTACTCTCAGCAACCATTAAAGATGCTGAGGTTCTTTCTACTTACAAAAAAGGTCTTTAGAATGTACCCTTAATAAACACTTCTGGTTAACAATACTGAGAGAATTGAATCTGGTACTCACTCAATATCATCTGCATTACATCATTATGGCAAGCAGCTAACAATCAGTGTACTTAAGTACCATTAAAATTATCATTTAAGATTGTGTCTATCCTCTGAAAGAAAACAAGTAAAAGGTGCTACTTCACAATGAGTAAAAAACATCTTGATGTTTATCTCTGGAAAATAAGTTCTGCTCTCCAAAGTTTAAGGCTGGGCAAGGCATATGTTAAACAATGAAAATGTACAACTTAAATTTCTTTGCTAACAACAGATGAAATAACACATTTATGTGATCACTGGACAATGAAAACGTTTTAAAACATACTTTAGTATTGTGATCCATAATTAAGGGAATTTATTCATCAGACATTTAGATGAATTTGGAGATTTGAACAGTGTTATTTCTAAAAATAAACAGTGATGACAGGAATGTGCTTGACTCACAGCAGATGCACCAATGCAGTGTGGCACAAGGGAAAATACTTTTACAAACTTAAAAAAAAATATGGCAACATTAAGGCAGTCCTCAGATATATTAAATTAGAGAATTCCCCCCCAAAGACTTAGACTTTGCTACAGGCCAAAAAAAAAAAAAAGTATGTTTACCAAGCATGAGTATTAAAAAAAGGTGTTAAGATATTGAATGTTTTACATTTTTGTTAATTTATTGAATATTTTAAATTTCCATTCCAAAATTGCACACTTCACAGACAGCTCTTCCTGACAACTGGGTATTGTGATGACCTGTCTCTTGTCATTTGGCTGCTATCAAAGAATGCTCCAGAATACACCTACAGTAAATGAGCTCAGAAGTATGATCACAGCTAAGCTGAAACCTGGTCTTATGCACAGCAGTGCAAGAATACAGTCAAGTTGCATGTTTTTCCTCTTTTCTCTACAAAGTTACAAAGAAAAAACAGAAGAAAATCTAGATTTTTAGCAATCCTTTGGAACCTTCCAAACCTTTGGAAGTCACAAATTCTCCCTGTATTTATCAACACTTTTATTTACCCCAGCCCTGGATCACTATTACAGCCATAGTGAGGATCTCAGGTTTACTAGTACCTCTTCCATCATCTGTTGCAGATGTTCCATGAGATTCAGATTTTGACTGTAATCCTCCACAACTTTGCCAAAGTCACTCAACTGTTTTTGTAACTCATTAATTGACCCCAAGAGGACTCTACCATTAAGTTCATTTGCTGCAGAGTCAATGAATTTCTTCTCTAAATTATCCATCTTCTTTTTAAGCACCTGTTTAAAGATGCAGCAATGTTAAACACCACAAAAAATATTTGTTTTTAGAAATAAAAAGTTAAAAGACTATGAAAAATATACAAATCTAATTCTCTTTCCATATTTTAAAATGACAAGTAAGTATAATGTGCATTTCCAAAAGCAAAGTAAATCTACAATGTGATTGAAATCAACATAATTATTTGTTAAATATGGAATTGAATTAAACTTTCAGTTTATAAACAAATATCCCTGGTAATAAAACATTGGATCTTGAATAAAATAACATTCACTGAATAGGCAAAGTAAAAAAAAAAAAAAGAAATATTATTAATCCTTCAGACTCTTACTTCAACTAAATACAAGTCAATTTAAACCAAGTCATTTTTTTGCCCTACAATATTAGCATATTGCACAAGAATCTGATATTGGACATTACACAGAGCAATCTGCTGTGGTTGACCCTGTTCTGACCAAGGAGTTTGGACTAGATGATCTCCAGAAGTCCATTTCAACCCCACTGATTCTGTGATCTGAATTTACATTTATAGATAAAATCACCAAGAAAGGAGAAAAAAAAAGGTTTCAGAAGTAATAACAAAATAAATAGCAAGAATAGAATCACAGAAGCTACCGAAACCTTGAGAAAAAATATGAAGGAGGACACTGGCACTGCTAGCTCCGGATACTAAAAGGATAATTTGGTTACTAAAATGGCCATTGGAGGATTTGGAAGAAGAGTTTCCAGTGAGAAGGGCTCTAAGGTGCCATAAGCATGATCAACTCTAGGTAATGGATTCAGAAAAGGGCTCTAAAAGCTTACATGATGAAATGAGAAAGGAAAATAGATGAATACAAAAGGGAATGTGCTCATTTGTTCATAATTTTGATAGGATATATGATTTATTTATTTATTTTAAGGAGAGAGAAAACTAGGTCACACCTTGTGAAGGAATAGAGGCAGAAAGAATAAAAAGTTATGCTGAAAAAAAAAACAGGATAAACAGGATAAAAGGACTGAACTTTAGGAAGTCAGCAATTGGGATGAGATCATTTTACTGAAGAATTAAAGGAACAGAACAATGAAATATGTCTTCGTGATTGAGACAGGGGGATGATATCAAGCTTAGTGAAAGGGAAACTCAATACATTTTGTGTTATCTCTTACCGCTAAGCACAGGCCATTTCAATTCAGTCAAGCCTTTATCAAGACTAATATTTCTAGTATTACCTGTATTTTCTCAGCATATGTATCAACTTGCTGAATATTTATTTTAAGCGCTTTCAAATTTCTAGCTTTTTCAGTTTTCTTGGTATAGTTAAACTTCAAATTGTTGAATTTCTTTTTGAGATCCTTAAATGATTCTCTGAGCTGAAAGAGTAAGCATATTTGTCAGTAAAAAAAGAAATCAGCACGCTTCCATGTATTTTTTTTCCATGAGCTTTTTGTCCACAATCTGAAAACTGAGAATTTAATACAGAAATTATTAACACTGTGCCATGTCATAAAACATCCTTATTTCCTCAGATTTTTTTTCTAGTAGTGGAAACTCATAATCTTGCTACATCAAAAGTTTTGCAGTCTGACTGCTGAGTATTGTTTCCAGACTGGCTGAGTTAAAAAGGTTTGACTCAAAGGTTGAGATCCTTGCTCAGCCAATCCTGTCCTAGAGCTTTCAATGACTTCAACTACAGACAGGTGACTTACACATACATTAGTACATTTGGTGGAAATGGTAGCTGTGTAAATGTATACCCACATTTAGTTTGCAGAAAAACATCATTTTACGGGGTTTGGGAAAGTATATTTGTATTTACAAATAGTATCTTTCTCCTGCAGTACAATATTTCACTTATGTCAGATTTTTATTATTATTTTTTTTTTTTCCAAATAGGAATTTATCACTATACTGGGAACTAATATCCAGTAGTCAGAAAAGTTGATAGATTCTTCGGAGTTTATCTCAAGACTAGATGGAGTCTCTCCCAAACTAAATTGTTCAGTGAGTCTATAATCCTTATACTACAGCAGCTATGGACTAATATGTAATAAAATCTGTGGGGAAATAAGATGGAATAAACAGCAGCTATTAGCAATGGAATAAGACTGGAAACCTTGCATCTGAAGAGGTTACACAGGTGCTCAATTTTACAATGTCCAAACAAAATGTTCAAACATTTCAGCACGATTATTCACAGCATACAAAGATGAATCTGGTTCTTTGCAGAACCAGGATGTAGATTATATGAGCACCTACATTTTAAGTAAGTGTTCTGTATGGTAGCAGAGCGACTCTGCCTAACAGACACCCAAATAAAACCTCACCCAGCTACTGCTACATAAACATGGTACGACGACAGTATTTTTACCAGTTAGTACTGGCTTGATACAGCAAATTCAACATAAGGGGAAATGATTACTGTAATAATATAAATTATGAACTAGTAGCTCTGATAATGAACTACTAGTGCCTTTCCAGACTTTTCAGGGGGACCTATCAGCTGAGACTTCCTCAGAGAAACTGTGGATGCCCCATCCCTAGGGGTGTTTAAGACCAGGTTGGATGGGGCTTTGAGTAACCTGATCTAGTGGGAGGTATCCCTGCCCATGGCAGGGGGGTTGGAATTAAATGATCTTTAAGGTCCCCTCCAACCCAAATCATTCTATGATTCTATGAGATAATTAATATTAAATTTACTTCTGCTAAATTTTCTGAAGAACTTTTCTGTTACTTAGATGGAATTTGGCTATATTTTCTTCAATCTATAAAATATTTTAAAAATCCAGAATGATAGAAATAATACTGATGAGTTCGAGGAAACTACACTTTTTTTTGCTAGACAATTTACCAGGATTATTTTAAAACACACCAAAAAGAAGGGTTATACACGATCAATACTTGTAAAGACGGTATTTCTTTACCATGGGAGCTTTAACTATATTTCTTTACCATAACACACAGCATATTTGCATTTTCTTTCCTTTTTTTTTTTTTTTTTTTTCCTACTCTAAGTATCTGTTTGCTTCATTGTCATTGTACGGGTGTGTACACCATATACACTTAATAAACCATATAACTGTATCTCATTCTTTGTATTAGTAACAATCTATAAAGAACCATATCAAACATACTCAGATAAAATACATTTATAGCACTATATATACATATATTTTTAAGTATAAAAGTTTTTTTTCCAGTACTCTTTTTCTCTAGAAGTTATATAATTTTAATTTCATTTACATCTGTAAAATATATTTTTATATATTACAGTTATTTTTAAATGACTTTAATGAGCAGGGAAAAGAACCAGACAAAACAAACAACAAAAAAAACCATACCTGCTTAAAATATGGTGCTGATACCTTAGAAAAGGTACTATTTTAATTACTTTTCAATTCCATAATTACAAAAAATGTGGAAGTGTTAATTTGTAACATTTGAAATGGAAGAATATAAAAAGGACTGAAAGATTTTTTTTTTTTTTTTTTGAGATTTTCACTTCTTTCAGATTGACAATCTTTTGCATTTAGAAGAATGTAGAATAAACTCTGTAAAGTGGTATTTATCCAAAGGAACCGATATAAAAGAAATGCAGCAGTTCTATTACTTTAGGATTTATTCTTCCAGATAAAAATAAATGAAAATAACTTCACTTGATTAATGTTAAAAAGTTTAGGTGACACCCACAATTTGATATTTAGTTAAAATATTTGAAGCACATTTTACAGATCTCTCTTCCCCTACCCTCCCTTATCCCCCTCCAAATCCAGAGAGTAATGAATGCTCATTTTGCAGTTGCTGTTATTGGGAGAGCTAGCAATTCATCATTATCATCACATACTAATGTTAATCCCTCAAGGGATATTCTTTTCATTTTCATTTCATCTAGTGGGATTCTCTCACATTATTTCAGCACTGAACAGACAGATGGTATACACTCAGTGTAATGGAAAGGAAGGGAATTCTATCACCTACACTGTGATCTCCAATTAGTTTAAATTCTTTATCCCACCTAAGTATGCAGAATAATAAAATCTACCTAACAGTATTCTGTTAATAAAACCACCTCTGTAGAACAGTATTTTGTATTCAGAACACAAATGCCTTATTTGCTGATTTAATTTTGAGGAAAACAAGAGATGAGCGAGAGTTTGTTTTAGTTTATTCACTGGCTTAGGCACATACATAAGCTAGTGATCGGTTATAAGGACAGAAGCTCCCCTCAAAGAAGTATGTGAAATCAGATCGCCTTGTTTCAGATACGATGGCTCATGTGTCAAAGGTCTGCAGCTGCTGTCACTTTTCTCTTTTAGCCTCAGTAGAAAACCAGTTTCAGCTTAGACTTGTATATTATCCTCTCAGAGTGCATGTACCCAATGCCTGTTAACAGCAGCAACTGTACCAAGGCTATATAGCTGAATTTTTAGAAAACAGAAACCTGACCGCATCTCCATTTTTCACTATTTCCTGAAAAATACAATGAGAATAACTTAAGTCTATATACATCCTAATATGCTTCAGTGACTTCAGCCAAGTTTAATGGAACTTTGTGACTTCTCCATTGTGTCATAGTCATTAATCCAGCAGCTGTTCCTAACTATAGTTGGCCTGTCATGGGTGGAGAGGGGTTTTAAATGCCAATTGCTAAGATTTATCACACAATTATGACATAAATGAAAAAGCAAGCTATAAAACTGCTTTAAACATTTTTGTTTGTTTTTGTTAACAGTACAATTCCACTAAAACATTTTGATTTCTGTGTTTCCTTTCCAGGAGGTACTTCAGTGTCATTAACCACTTATCCTTCCCTTTTTATTCACACACAAAACTTTTAGTAGCACTAGGAATCAAAATAGTCCATGAAAATAAGTTGCTAAAAACAGATTTTCAACATGACAAAGATTAAAGAACAGGCTGAAGTAAAGCCAGCCAGGAGATGGAAAGTAAGAAAAAAGGTGCTGTTCAAGTCATTAATGGCTATTTAATTCTGGGACCACAAGCATTTATAAATTACAAGTTAAGAATTATGCTAAGAAATATCAGCTCCTACTGCCTAATGAACTAACATAGCTTATTACTCTCTGTGGTTAAAATTCATATCTTCAGTCATACCTTTTTATAAGTGTATAAAGAAGTGGAAAGGAAAGAATTGAGATGGCTGGGGAGAGCAGAGAACCTATTTCAGGATCTGTCACTCTTCTGTTACAAGTTTTGTGCAGACACACAAATGTTATTTGTAAATTGAAAAGGCTTTTGAAGTGCAAGGGTTATCATATTAAAAGAAGGTTATAAGATGTTATAAGAGGGTTATAAGAAACTGTTAATCTCATTAGCAGATTCAATGCAGTATTAAGCTACATGAGGCTTGATTAATCTCTTTCACAAGTCATTGCTGTGTAATGTTGTGTAGAGTTGTGGTTCTTCAGAGGCTGCTACTCAAGCTAGTTAGTGAAGCAGGAAGCCCAGATTTACAAATGCAGATCTCAAAGGTGATAAGAGCTTTCTTTATACTTTACCAGGATGTAGAAGGCATAAATAATTTTTTGGCCTTTGTAAATTCTCTTTAAGTTAGCAAAAGCACACAAAAGACATACATTTTAGTGTTCTGTCCTCCTAGACTGTTTCCAAACCCACTCTATGTATCCTATGCTATAATTTTTTGTTTCTGTGCTTCTCGTAAAAGTACTAATATGTTACAAACACACGGAGCTAGTAAAGTACTCTGACTTAAGTATGGTATTTTCAAACACCAGTGAGTCCTAATTGCCACATGTCTTTATTTGTATGTACTTAAATTCACCACATTAAATGTATGTGAATTTATACATTTACATCACAATTTTAAATATTTTCTGTCATTTTAAAGTTTCTGTACACTGGTAAATCACAACTAAGTTGTCTGTCTGGCTGTTTACTCTGTGAAAGCTATGAGCAGCTGCTGCTTGCTGCTGGAACATAAAATGAAATATTTATTTTCTTAGACATAGTAGATGGTAAAGAAAATTATTTTAAACAATTCTATCAGATACTAGCAATATTCAGACTAACTTCTGATGTTAAAATTAACAGAATATAAAATACTCAAGTGAATACTCATAACTTTTAGTTTGTTGCAATGTCTTTGTTCTTTCTAAACAGACTTAGTTATAAATAATTAATGAAAAAATGAAGAGAAATAGCAGTGGATTAATGTATATACAGGTATACTAGCCTAGCTTTGTTTAGGAAATATCTTCTATGCTAACTTTCAATAGAAATTGAATATAATTAAAGAAAAAGATATTCACAGGGCAAGTTGTATTTCTGTTAGATTACACTCAACATTCAAGTAGGTCTGGATGTAACATGTATTAACCTATACAGCCAAGATGGCATTCCCAACTTAAAATCTAAAATATATAATTAATATCGTAATTAAAAGTATGCTATACAATTATTTTGCAGTGGGTTTCCATCAACTATGAAAAGTTTTGACATCATATTTAATAATATAGGACATGCGGTGAGTAAGAAGTGTCATTGACACGCTCTTCATTTAAATTTGAAAGAGACTATTGTTTTTTTTCTTCTACATCCTGCTTTCACTAGAAGTAGAATGAGCAATGAAAATTAAAAAAAAAATTAATTCTTAGAAAGGAATCACGTTCTCCTGCACTCATTACATAATCCAGAAAACAAAGGAAAGAGGCAAGAACCATTTAATGCAAGTTTCTCTCCAAATATGGCCAGTCTTACACACAGGCTGCTGAGCAAACATTTTTCTTTTCTTCAGCAAATTAGAGGTGTTTTCAGCAAAAAAAACTAGAATAGTTAAATTCAAATTTCAAATATTCTGAATCTGCTGTGTCACTGCAAAGCATAATAGGACCTATTGTTTAGGTACTTCATGCTTTCATTAATTTCTATAGCATGGCTCCTCAGCCTGAGTGCTTCTAATTTATCACCTGACATTCTAATCGCCGTATACCATCACCCAAGAATTTACATCACAGGAGACTGAGGCACAGATCATCACAGGGTGCAACACGTTCAGATTATAACTGACAATGGAGTAGAACAGCTGTTGAGATTAAATATATATATATATATATATATAGTTGCACATGTTCTCTCAAACTACCTTTACATTTTTTTCACAAACATAAATATTTTGTAAAAGAAAAGAAAAACAATTTCCTCATTAAAATAATTGGGACAGAAATCTCAGTCACCTCATTGTTGGTGATTCTGAGAAAATATAGTCTTGCTTTATTCAGGTCTGGATTTACTTACTGAAAGATAAAGTAAGAAAAAATAATTTTCAATGCCTTTGTTTCCAAAAAACACCACCTCTTGTGTATCTACTACATATGTTTCACACTTCTGGGAACATTTAGTGGTGGACTTTAGCACCACATTAAAAGTTGGACTAGATGATCTTAGAGGTCTTTTCCAACCTGAATAATTCTATGACTTTATGAAATGATTCTATGAAATCTTTCCAGGTAAGAATCTCCACGTAAGAGTTTCTGTACTTTTCCTGTACTGTCCAGAAGTGCCATCTACAGAACATCAAGTGCAGTTGCTAATGCCATCAACCTCTCATTTTAATAGATCACTTTAGGAAGATTCATTCTATGGGATATTTCTCCTAAACTGATTTTTGCAGAGACAAATGTCTTTACATTTTACTTGCAAAATTGTGAGTGGATTTATATTTGGCCTACTAAGATGTTAAATTAATGATCATATTAACTAAGAAATTTTTCCTAGCCTATGTTCTATAATAAAAAATTCTAATATATTATGTCACGGAATATTTCTTTCTCCTCTAACAATTTTTCTGAGCATCACATCTTGGATTTCTGACAAAACGTCAAGCAGTAAATTATTCTGAAATCTTCTCATTAAAAGACTGAAACTTCTTAATAGTACAAGAAACAGCCTTAACAATTGCAAGAGGTGTAAATTCTACTTTTGTTTCAAACTTTAGCTTAATAAGGAAGACATCTGAAGATCCTTACATTCCAGATGAAGCTGACAGAACTGAAAGCCTGTAACAGTAAACAGTAATGTATATATACGTAATATATACATATAGCATACAAATAGCCTTTTTAATGGGTATTTATATCATTTACCTCATTTATCTCCTCTTGATTGGTACAGTATTGGAAATGCTGTGACAGTTCTTCCTCATATTTATCTGCTTTGGAACTCCAGTTAATGCTGTCGCACTCAAGTCTAGCAAGTTCTTGCTTCAGATTCTTTACAGAAACATTCAAGCAATTCTGAACCGAGAACAGACAAAGTATGAAATTCAGGGCATACACTAATTCAATCAATCTAAAATGAAAATTGTTTTGAGGCAAAGCATGCGTAAATAGTAACAATGGTTTAGATTAAACTATTATACCTCCCCTGTAACAAGAGCAAGTACATAGACATTTCATTCACTGGTATTCTGGGGGGTTATTTCCAGGAAACAAAGTCACAACTCACACATGGTATCTTCTCTGAGCCAAGAGAAATTGGAATACTCTAAGTCTCTACCATTTGGATGGTAGCTCATTTCTGCTGCCAACCAAGCCATGGAGCATGAAGAACAGGCTGGCAATACGGATAACCTAAGCAGGTCAGAAGGGAATGTCTTGCTTTCTCCATAGTAAATGGATACAGGGCAATGACGATCCTGCCCTGAATATATAACTCCTTTCTAAATTATATCCATTTCAGAATACAAGCAAGTCTGGAATCCACTAATAAGGTAACACATTATATTTCCTTTTTGTTCTTTTTTTATCCTTTGTTTATAGGAGAATAAATATGCAAAACAACCTTTAGAAAGTATCAGGAGTCTAATACATAGGTGTGGCATTCAAGAAACGACCAACAGGGCCTTGACCTGCACAAAAATTACTAGAGAACAGAAAGTCATGCTTTCTCTCTCTCCCTGCCCCAATGCTTATATTTTTAAAACTTCCTCCTTATCTCAAACCTATTTTGAGGCTTTCCGATGTAAGATCTGTTCACAGATCATTAAAAAATTAAAACAAGATTTGAAAAATGCCATGTTTTTCTTCTTGGCAAAACCAATTCATAATGTGAGAGTAACTAATGAAGAATAAATATAATTCCCAGATGTTTTGTTTAATTTGATGGCTGTACATCAGCAAACTCTAAAAGCAAAAATCTTCAAATGATTAACTACTATAGATTCTATATTTTGTTTTCTTTTGAAAGTTTTCTCAAAGCGCTGTATTTATTTTTCTCACTGTATTAATACATTGTTGTACATTTAAAAGCCAATAAGATAGCTCTATAATCTTATTTCATATTTATCCCTGATTTCACAGATCATTCTAATTCTACTCACAGTTTGCTGTACTGCAGACAAGATATCCACTCCCTGGGTAATAACCAGTTTATAAAGCTGTCTGATATGTGCATGCTTCTTCTGAGCATTCAAAAGGTAGGCTTTAGCATGGTGTACATCTTCAGGGCCCTCAGTTATTTCAGGAATATCCAGTTCTCCTGATTTTGATAGACATTCCAGCTAGAATATATTAAACTGAAAATCAGTGTGTGTTTTGAATGTGAGTGGAAGCTTACTATTCCTTTCATATCCATAACTTGTTAACCTAAATTTTGAGTAATTAAATTTGGGTTCAGATCTTTATTTTAAATTTTCCAAATTTCATGCAGCTTTAGATCCAAAATTTCTGATCACCAGGCAGGGTAATGTTGTTTATTTGGGTGAAAAAGGAAAGATGACAGACACCAATATAAAAAAAGAGACTGGCTACAAAAGGAAGATGTATTTTAAAAGATTATACTCACTTCTTTTTTAACATGATGGAATTTAACTGTTTTGTTGAAAATCTCATCATATTCTGCCATCATGCTCTTTACCATTTGATGCAGATGAATAAGCTCACTTATTCTCTCAGAATTCTCTTTCACAGGAAATCCTTTCTGACTTGGCGATTCTAATACTTTTATCATGTACTCAAGTTCAGCATTCAGTTGCTAGCAAAAAGGAGCAGAAATTACAGAAATACGTTTGCACAATTTCCCTCACATTTTATGAAATAAAACAACCTATGAAAAGTAAATTATCTTAGGGAAAAATAAATGCCTCTTTAAAATACTCTCCATATTCTTTACTCTTTGCTAGGTTGAATATCAACTATCACCCAGAAACAGTCTTTAATCAAAACAACAGTGTCAAGTTCTGATGCTTAGGGGAACAAGAGACTGTCCTACTCGCTAAAACTCAGTAACAGTATCCAGAGGATGCAGGACACTCAGTACGATATACCTCAGCCTCTGACCAGCTCTGACTCCAAAGTGTAAAGCTGATGATCTCCTTGTACTCTTCCCCACCTCAATGCCTGTGTGTCACTTCAATACACAGCTAACATTCCACAAGATATTCTGTGGATGCTGAAGGTAAAACATCTTCTCCCTTACCTCATCAACACAGACAAAACCTCCCTTCTGGAAAATCAATTTGCAACGTAAAATAGACCCCAGGCACCCTGTCTAAAAGCAATGTCAATGTTGTTATTTACTTGAGAAAAAAAAAAAAAAAAGGTTTTGATCCACCATGCACTCCGCTATCCCAGTTTCTCACCTGAAACTGTGGTTTTATTTGGTTAAGCTTTTGTAGTTCTAAGGCAATACAAAGGTCGCTTCCAAGATCAACTGTTGATATAAGCCTGAGAGCCTCTTGAAGAATCTTCAGCCCATGGGTAGTCTAAAAGATAATCAGATATTTCAGTATTTCTTTAGTAAATAAAAAATAGTTAAACCCAAATCTAAATTTGTAACAAGAACCTTTCCCAAACCAGATATAAAAGCTGTCAGTAAATTTCCTTAAAACAGAGTCTAGGAGGAAAATGGGGGGGGGGGGGGGGGGGGGGGGGGGGGGGAAACGGGGTGAAGGAGGAGATTCTGAAGTTGATAGCTGTATTTTTTCATGTAGTCTAACTTTTTTTTTTCCGGCTATAAACCTCTGTCTCAAACCCTCTGACTTTGACAAGGGTGACAAGAGATCTTGAACATAGTGCACAAAAACGATTCATACACTGAGATGGGAGCACCTATGCACACAGTGCATTCTTTGTGAAAACAGATGATGTGGTGGTTTAGTGGTAAGTCACACTGGACATAAACAGTGCCCATAAGCCTCTGGTTCTGCTACTAGCACAGCTAGCATTGCTTTTAAGGAACACTGCACACTGTACAGAGTGCCAAGGAGGTTTCAATCCTCTGTTCTTACAAACATTGTTGGACTTGACTTTAATAAGTAATAGGACACAGATTAGTTTGGTAACTTAAATTACAACAAGATGGTGCTAAAAAATGGAAAAGCATATAAAAAGCACTTCTGCTATAGTATAGAGAACTGATTAAAACTGAAAATTTGAAATGAGGACTTGTATGTGTTTGAATAAGGGCAAAAAAAATCAAAAACATTTTGTGCTTTTTGATGACTATCTGAGTGGTGGAATAGACTATGGAGAATTATCTTACTGATGATTTCTCTTTCTTAAATGATACCTATAATAGTTGATGACAGAGTCACAGACAAACCAGTAACAATCTAGAAATGCTTGTCGCAGTTGCTTTCTTGCTTTTTTACTTACCTTAGTTAGTTGTTCTTTAAATATCAAGCACTGTTGCTTGATGGGTTTTACTTGATTAATTTTAAAATTCCAGATTGCCCAAAGATCAGTCAGCTCTTTCTTTCCTTTACTCAGATTAGTAATGGTATCTTCTGTTACTTGTACAGTTTTTTCTGCTTTTAATATTAAGCTCTCATTTGCCTGGCAAATAAATAAACACACATTTTCCCACATTTGAATTTTTACAAAAAAAATACAATAAAAAAATCATTAAAGTCCCCCAAAAAATTAATAAAAAGCAATTATTCTAGCATACTTTCTTTGAAAATTTCTGGTACTCTAGGTGTCTTTAAATAATTTATGAATAGACAGAACTACCCAAAAACCTACTTCTGGGGAGTAGCAGCTGGAAAGTGAAGGGGATGAAGAACAGACCACTCTGTGCTGATAACCAAAGCAGCACTGAAGCATGGGAGAGATAACATGTTCAGCATTTGAATATTGGTGGGTTTTCCTCTTTTTAGCACAGCTTATATCAGAAGCACTGTAGAAAACCTGGTAATGCTCTTTTTGCTTTTCTCATTTCAGAATTTCTCTTTTAAGAAAAGTGTTTGTAGATTACTAGTATGATCTGTATCCTTACAGACACTTAAAAACTACAACCTAAGAGTATCATGAGAAGAGAGTAGCAGAAAATATGGTGGCAACACACTTCCAGGTCTTTAGAGAGAGAACATCTGGATATACATTTAGATTTTAAGTGACATCATATTGAGACATATTCAGCTTGACTGTACACTATCTTATCTATGCCTGTCTGTATCCAGTTGTGACAGCGCGCTCTTTAGCCCACACTAACTGCCTGAATACCTTCCCGGAGTAGGTTTTTCCAGCTCATCTTACTTGCTCCTGTATGTTGTCATGATCATCTGCCCCTTCTCACCCTCTCAGCTCATTGTAATTGCTCTCTAATCTCTCCAAGGAAAGCAGAAATAACAGCTGTGTATCTAAGCTATCCACATTAATTGAGATCACTTCAGGAGGCATGGCTTAGGGAATGACAGTATGCAAATCTCAACCAATCAATCATGAAGAGGCGTTGGAAAATTAGATAAGGATGCCCAGGCAATCCAGCTGAACCCAAGAAAGAATGTAACAACACCAGGAAAGATTATCTGTAAGGAAGCAGCTCTAGCACCCATTTTCTTAGAACTTCATACGCTGCATTGGTAAAGAATAACTCTTAGTGGAAGTAAAATAAACCAAATCCTGCACTTACATATATGCTTCTTTCTAATATGAGCAAAATGGATATGTCCATGTGTTATATTTATGTGCATATATTGGGTCACTTATTAAGGGTTACTTCATTGCCAATCAAGATTTTTTTTTATATTAATTACAATGCCATTAGCACTCACACTTTCATATCTTACAAATATATAGCAGAATTACTCCCTTTAACGACAGCTACTGGAGAAGTCACAAACCATCAGTCACAGAATTAGGATTAAACCTCATCACAGGCAAACATCAAATACTCAGTGCAGTTCATCAGATTATGCTAATTTACACAGAAAACAAGAAGTCAATTCCCTCCTGCTAGAGAAAAGGCACACAGCAGATTTTCTTGATGAAAACCTCCAGAATTCTTCCTTTGATTTTTACTCTTTTTATATGAGCTTTCCAGCTATCAACCAGGATAGGATGCTCAATCAACCCATGAATTTGACCACTTGCTGCAGAATTTCTACACAGAGGTCCTGTACCTATACAGATTTTGTACTGCGCAGCTAATATCAACAAAAGGCATATTTCCATTACAACGGATTTGCAGGCTCTGATTTCAGTGAAATTTCAGGTTTTCAACAGCAAAACAAATAGCATCGCTAGCTGTATAATCTTTGTTGCCTAAACTCCACAGGATTGGCTTATTCAGTCTTACAACTTGGCTTCCTGGTCTCCATCTCCACATTCTTGCCCTTTCTGTAAGTACCAAGCCTGCAGAGTGCACTTTGTAAATGCAAAAGAACAGTGAAGAATACCATGATACAGCTAACAATTCTATGCAGAACATGAGAAAATTATACGTCAGAACTTTGGGAAATAAGTTCTATCTCCAAAGTCATTCCACATATTATACATAGTTGCGTATAAATGGTGGTACAAAATGTTTGATCACCTTATGAACATTTCAGGTTAAAACTTTCCCTCACTTCGATTTTGTAAACATTTTGACATTTTCAAATCAAAGGTTTTTTTACAACTCCATACTGTGAAAGTATGGATATTGTTTCTCATTCTGAGAAATTTCTCTTGAACTGGGAATGAGAAATTTACAGAATTATTCTGTTTTAACTGTGATTCCATAGAAACATCACAGTCATTTTATCTTCCCAACTCCCTACTCTCCTTACTGAAACAAAGAACAAATACACTTTGCCTTAGAGAAGTTCTTTGATGAAGGATAGCAGAACCAATACACCTATCTGTCATAATTTCAGTTTGTTCCTTGATAAAGGTGATAACTCCATGAAAAAAAAAAAACTCACCATATTTGCTAAATTAAGGAAATTGTGACCCAAATTTTCAGTGGAAAAAATCATCTTTATAGTCTTTTGCCACTTGGTATTAGCTGACTCTATTGCACTTTTATTTTCAACCTCCCTGCTTGTTTGTAGTGGTTCTGCTTGATAAAATTCCTTCAGATTTTGAATATGGTCATTCACCTATGAAAGATATAAAATAAACATTAAAAAAAAATCAATAGCCATAATCAGAAGGTATACAGACATGATAAAATCGAAGGTAAAATTAATGTTATACTGAATCTTTTACAGGTTTTAAAATCTATCTTCCTCCCTAAAACCTATACAAACACTAAACAATAAACAATGTTTCAAATAACCTGTAAACCAGTAGATGGCAAGCAGAGAGCAGTAATTCATTCAATTTGTCACATATCATTACATAAATATTATATAACATTATACACATGCAATTATTTTCACAGATCTGTTTAATATCAAGTAAATGGCAGTAGCAAGAATCAGAAGTAGATATGATCCAATTTTTTGACTTTTTTAAACTCAAGGTACCAAATAAATCTTATGACTAATTTTATGTGACAGGTTCCATTCCATCCTCAATTTCTTTGTAGATACAAAAGAACAACAGTGCTGTAAAATATTAAAACAAACATTACTTCAAAATGAAAAAATAACTTCTCTGGGCATCATTAGCACAGTTAAAATTTTGTTGGTATTAATGGATTATGATTTCAGCTAGAACTAGTTTATATTTCATTTTTAAATCCATTCAGACAAATCAGCACTTCAGTGGAAGTGCAAGACTGCGATAAATATCCGTATCAACATATTGCATAAACATGTTATGAGAAATATTTTTTAAATATATGAAACAAAACCGGTAAATTTATAAGCCAGAGTACATACATGTAAGCATTTTTATTATGTGTAGAATGAGAGAAAAAGAGCGAACATACACACAAGAGAAAAAGTAAAAATCCAGTGATATTACTTCCTATGATGGTGATATAGATCAGTAGAAAATCTGTACGTAGGCTACTCATGATGGTGATGCAAGTTCAATGATCAGGGCTGCTTGCCCTGGTGGAACAGCTCTCCTTTAAAGCAGAAAGAAGCTTACAAAGACTTCTGGAGCTTCCATGGCATACTTCTCATACAGGATGTCGTGGTATACAGGATACTTGTCTTAGCTAAATTAAAACATGTTTTCACTTCTAAGATTTTTGCACTGCTTAGTCAGAGAATAAGTAAAAAATCTGTACCTCCACTGCTGACTTTAAAAAGTTTACATAAGTTGTTAGGATTTTCAGTTTTGAATTAATATTTCTTTCAATTTTTTTCAGTTCTTCATTCAGAAAGTCAGTTTTGCTAGAAAAAGCTGCCACTTGCTCGGGTTCAAACTCTTCCATATCTTTGATGATTCCCTTAGCTGCTTCCAGTTCATGTGAAGCTTCCTTTCAGGGCATAAACATAGAACAAAATGTATAATGACCATGATGAACTTGTGAATATTGGTAACACATTTTTAATTCTCAGTAGTATCACTTTCTTCTGTATAATTCAATTACTTAGTTGAAGAGCTCATAATATCCATTGTGTGCTGAAACACACCATTTCTTTCCTGCAACATTTTAAACCTAAAAACTATCTATTTAGTTATCATAATAGCCATTTTAAATGGAAAAGAATAGCAATCTCCATATTCAGATCAAGTAAACCACTTCACAGTGCAAGAATATGGGAACACAGCTATCCAGAATTGATATGCTACCTTGAATAAATGGTAACGCCCAATCTTCTGAACTGATTACTTGTGTCTAAATACCCCTTACCTGCTTCTATCTCATACCAATTTTTTTTCTCTAGTCACACTCTAGAGTGTGTCTCTGGGTCTTCATAAGTCTACTGCTGTAATTGTTTCAAGGTCTGTCCCTGTAGCCCTTTGGTTTATTAATCTAACTTCCACCTGTGATTTCACTGTTGAATCAATAATTGTTTCCTTGCTCCAGATTAGTCCTTACCTGTCAAGCTAGATTTTCTTGCATGGGGCAAACCTGTTGAAATCAGACTGGGATCAAAAAGTAGGTCATATCTGTTACTGCATCAACTGCTCAAACCCGGAAGAAAGTCACAGTATGCTGTCTATGCAGATACACTGGGAGTTACTAATATTTTCCACGGTTCAGCTGGGATTATAGTTTTCAGCTGCTTTAACTCATAGCTTCATTCAAGGAATGAAGGCTTCATTTTAGTTGCAACTTTTTCCGTTGCATCATATCTAACATATATAAAGCACACGTACATTTTCCCTTATTGAATGTTACCTTGAAATTGTACACCAAAAGAGAACTTTAGAAACCATTTGTTCTCAACTGCATATGAAGAATGTAAAGAAAGAATGACATCCAGCTTAGGCCAAAGTAAATAGGTTTCAGTCAAATATGAGAAAACTGGGAAACAGGAAATCACTTCAGAAACCAAGGTATTCAATACCTATTTAAAATAGATTTTTACAGAATTATTACCTCATAAATTGTAAGACACTGTCTTGTAAGATCCTTTGACAATGGTGTCATACCTCTCGATAATAAGAATCACTGCATATCTATAGTGACGTGCCTATCTACTTCTAAATATTTAACTCAAACCACTTAGCAGATCTATTTCTGTCACTCAGCCAAGTGCACGAACTCTAGCATATCACAATCCATAGAAGGAATAGGTAGGTGACAGATTACTGTTGTCAAGGCTGATAGTACATTGCAAAAGAGATAACACCCTAGACTTACCTCCAAATAACAATTTGACAAAGACAGTAAAAATTATTATACAGTCATGTGCTACAAAAATGGGCTCTTGCTGATCTACTGAAAAGTTGCCTGAAACAAAAAACACCTTCATAGGAGTAATGTGTTTTTTAAGAGCTCCTAAAACATAGGATACAGCTAAACTACATAGTGCAACATTGTTCAGCTTAACCACAACAAAAGCACCTTTGTCAAGACCACAGAGGGAATGAAATGTGGAGTAGCTTTAACCCACTTCTAGATACTGCAGCATTGCTAGAGGAATTGGAAAGGCCCTAGATGCGACTTGAAAACAACCTAATCTTTGTTACAGAGCTGAGTACAGCAGTGCTTTCATGTAGTGTCTGCATTCCCTACATGACCAATGGATGCATCAGATGGTAGCTTTACAGCCCTCTTTGCAGTTCCTCTACCTGGCAACTACTTTTTCATGAAGAATCCCCCCCCCCCTTTTTTTTTTTTTTTTGCTTATTCATCCCCTTTATTTGGCATAACAACCACAAGACACGAGAATAGTTTTCTGTGCCTCTAATATACACAATATTTAAATTTCGTGCCTCAGGAGGGAGCACGAATCCACATTTGGAGTTGTTCTTTCAAGGGCTGACACTAGGATCTCGAGGTAGTGACACTTGGATCCTATCAACATTACAGTCTTGACGCAGAAACAAATAACGAGATGAAGAGACAACATGGGCAAGAAGGACTGACTTGCAATGTTATCTGTGTTTTTAAACAAAACTATAGACCTATTTTCTTTCCGAGAATATACAAGAAACCTTCAGGCTCTCACCCTACTTAGAAATACATACAGTATGCATTTGTTTTTAAGACTAATTAACATTATTAAATCTGCCTTTTTTTTTTTTTTTTTTTACCTTCATTTGATTAGCCAGTTCCAGGTATTTGTTCAAAATTCTTTCTGACTCAGACAAACAGGAATCAATCTCCACACCAACTGCAAGCTTCGGGGTGATTTTTTTAATCGACTGTGATACCTTTATTTGAAAGCATTATTTATATAGTTAATTTAAATAAGTAGACAGTAAAATAAATCACTTTGCAGAGAAAAAAAGGAAGTAACACTTGGCTGTTGCTATTTATTGTGTACTTTTTATAATCAGAGAAATTAAGAAATGAAAAGACCAAAGAATAAACTTCTCCTATTGCACATCTAACAGGTACAGTCATAAACTGAAGAAAAAAATCCTGTCTGCTCTCATTTTGCTGGAATGCTTTTCCTTTATCCTAAGTACTCCAGGCTTGTTATTTCTATAAGGCACAGCTGTATTAATATCTAGGTATGTTAATATCGGCATAAGTACTTTTGTGATGCTCCATTTTATGAAAAGAATGCACATTCTTTTTTCAGAAAGTTCATTTAAAGCTTCTCTGCCAAGCCAGAAGACCTATTTTCATGCTAATACACATACACAATTCCATTTCATTGTCACTGTAAGATGTTATATGAAGTAAATCTCAGGGCAGCTGAATTTAGCACCATGTTCTTTGAGATACTTTGTATTAGCATAAGATTAGAAATGCTTTGCTTGGTAGGAATATAACAATGAGCACTGTTCCTTGTAATGAAAGATCATGTATTATGACTTAAATCTCCAAAATATCGTCTAATGGAAGACTGAGAACAAAGTTATTAGAACAAACTGTGCAGAATGAAACCATGTAAATATTAGGGTCTACCTTTTGAGTAAAAATTACCTTCATTATTGTAGCTTTAGCTTAAGATTGATGGTATGCTGGTGACATCATTGCTCCAAAACCAAGAGGAGCTATCAGCAAATATACTTTCAACTAAACTCAACAATATTCTCATTGTATTCTAATATCATGAGGCCTCTTCTATTGAAAATGTGCTATGGGACCAATGTATTGCAAATTGCCTTCCCATTTGATTCAAAGTAGTTCATTATAAGCATCATGCAAATATGAAATATCAGATTACAGTCTTAATTATTCAGTAATCAAATTTCAGTACTTTTTTTTGGTCTACACTCTGGGGCTTCCTTCGTATGAACTTTGTTAAAAGATTACAAGTTTTTTAATTTGTTTTTAATTTACATATAGAACCTTAATTAGGAGTCATGGGTCTACTTCATCTCTGACAAATCATTTAAAAAGTCTGCAGTATCACAGAACATTCAAAAGCTTAAAAAAGGCTGTGATCTCCTTAAAGCATATCTTAATGAACTAAAGGAATTATTTTAGTGAAAAGAATCCACTCTTCTTCAGCCTAACTGAAAAATTTGCTGCAGTTCAGTCACCGTGCTTATTAACCCTCAATTTTGCTATAATTCTACTTTTATCTGCAGCACAATGAAACAGAAGACAGAAACAGTATAGCAAACCTGTATGCAAGTCACAGTCCTAATTACTCACTTCATTTCCAAAAGAACAAGTTTTAATAGCTCATTATCTAAGCAAATCATTGCTTTATTAAAGATGGTTGGTAAAATGTTCTCATGGAAACATTTTTCAGAACAGTTTTAGGTTCACTGGTTCTGATAACAACATTCAGCATTCTAACTAAAACTGTGTGCTCTCTAACAAACCAGTGTTATTTGTAACTTGTGTTATTTGAGTTAAGCTTAATATTCACATAGTTAAATTACGGAAATGCAATGCACTGCTAACACATTAACAAGAAGGCATGTTATGATGTACCATATTTAGATGATCTTCAAGTGAGGTACTCCATTGCTGTTTCTTCAAAGTAAGTTCTTTATAATCTGGACACTGCCTGAGTAATTGATCCACTTTTTTTTGAACATACTCTATGATTTTCTGAATTTCTGTTACCCAAGAGCTAAAATGGAAAAGTGCAACTATTAGCATTTCTCAGTTTTGCTCAGCAATCAGGCTTTTAATGACTTAAAAAACAAAACAACCTTTCTGATTATTTTTATGACAAGTAATTTCACAAGAACTTTAAGCTGTGACCCTTACAAGGAAAGTAATCAAGAAAAATATTAACCTGAATGCCAACAAAACTGGTAACAAGTAGCACACAGACATGACATTTCCAAAAACATCTTTATTGCCAGTTGCATAAATTAGATTCACTTGCCATATATCCACATCCACTGAGATATTTGATTTTACAAGTAGTTCCAATGACCCTAGTTATACTATCTAAAGACTGAGACCACAAGCAGAACAGCCCTGAAAAGAGCAAAATTATACAACATATAATTTCTACTTTAAAAAAAAATGTTTTCTTTGGACTTTTAAGTATTTCAGTGTTATTACGTTAGGTAGACAAAGAATGTCTCATACATTCTAACTTTTTTTTTTTTTTAAGGATGATGTTTTAACAGAAGAAAAGATGACAAAACAATTGTTTGTCTTGTAATTTATAACATTTAATATCAGGTAGGCAGTTCATAATCTGATGCTTGAGGCAATCCTCTTCAAATTGTAAAAAAAAGTTACTGCATACAATTAAGGCCTGAAGTTCTGATATAAAAAAGAAACCCATGTATCAATTGATTTATAACTGAAATTTAATCATCATGAGAATTTTTGTAAGACAAATGTTCAAAATAAGGTTTTCATTAGTTTAGTTTCATCATAAACTTATTTTTATACAGGTACTTATGCAAGGTTTCTTCCTTTGTCCTCTAAAATTAAAGGAAATTTTCTACTGGCTTCAGATAGGGCTCAGAGAGCTAATAAATACACCTTTTTGCGGCACCCTCATTTTTCTAGCTGGTTTTAATTTAAAAATGTTAAATATGTTTAAATATGTCTTTTATTTTAAAAAACATGAGCTCAAAATCAGATTTATCAGTATTTTCATTTGAAACACTCTAGGGACTATAAGAATTGCCTTCTGTCCTCTTCCCTTCCCCTTCCAATGTGAATATTTTCAGTGTTTTAGCTTACTTGGTATTATCTTTTAGAATCATAGAATGGTTTGGGTTGCAAGGGACTTTAAAGATCATCTAATTCCAACTTCAGTATAGGGTTGTAACGTGCTTTAAGATTTGAAAATAATACAGAAATAAAACCTTATGTCTTCATTTATACTGTGATTTGGCTTTATAATTATGCCACTGAAGTCAGTGCACTATCCTTAAACACAGTCCAACTACTATAAACATCTGTCCAATGGAAAAGCAGTTTTTTTGTGAAAGTAATTACATTTTTTCAGATTCACCCATTTCACTGCCTTCGAATGGCGTCTGCCCGTATTTGCCAGGATTTCCAGTCCTAGGGAAGTAGGAAAAGGGAAGTTTGTGAAGGCTGTTAAGGCTATCAGTGAACTGTACAATAATGGGAACAGAATATAGTATCAGGATTTAGTCTTCATAGGAGTCCTGTTTCCTGTACAAATCTTCCTCCTTTGGCCCTCAGCTGCTCATACAAATCTTGTTGTCCCATTGGGTTAATCACTGGGCTAAATATTGGCCAGTATTAATGGATAGCATACTAGTTTATACATGACAAGGACAAAGGCCTCTGTCTTCCCTCTTTCAAAATGAATATTTCTGGGGGAAATTATTGTTCTAAAATATAAACACTTTATCACATTTGCAGACAGAACTCATTGCTTCAGCCATTACTAGGCTTATGAGGTGGCTGGGAGTATTCTGGGTATCTCCAAAAGCTATGGATTGGGAGAAAAAAAAAAAAGAAACCCAGTCTTGGTGTACAAAAAATTGGCCGTGAGTCAGGATCATTGTGGCATTGAAAACTAGCATCGGGGAGAGCCTAGCCAGCAGGTCACTCCCCTCCATTAAGGGCTTAAGAAGCTGCATCTGGAGGCCAGTTTGAGTCCCCACAGTACAAGAAAGACATAGACAAGCTGGAGCAGAACTGAGCTGAACTGAACAGAGGCCACCAAGATGGTTGGGGCTTGGAGGACATGATGCACATCGGCAAGCTGACGGAACTGTGCAGAGTAAAGACAAGAAGGTGAAGAGGTGATCTAAATGTTGTCTTCCATTATCTATGAGGAAGTGGGGTTACACAAAAGGCAGGACCAGAGTCTTTTCAGAGGTGTACAGCAAAAGGTCAAGAGGCAATGCTCACAAGTTGCAGCAAGAAAAATTTTGGCTAGATAAAAGGAAAACACGTTTCATAAGGAAAAGGCGTAAGCACTAAAACAGGATGCCCAAGAGGCTGTGAAGTCTGTCCTTGGAGATATTCAGACCCTGGCCCAGAGTAACCTGATCTAAGCTGAAAGTTTTGAACAAGAAATTGCACTAAGTGATCTCCAAAGTTCCTTGCCAATATAAATTATTCCATGATTGTAATCCTTACATATTGCCCATACCTAGGCACGTAAAGTGTTCCACATGCACAGAAGTACTAGCACTACTCATTGAAATATATGGCAAACTCATATTTGTGCTATGAGGTCTAATGACAGCAGGGAAACATTGAAAAGTCATATTATGTTTGTTTTCTTAGAACAGGACCTATTTTTATGATGCAAGCAGACATTAAAATATACATATATATATATATATATATTTTTTTTTTTTTCTTTAGAAGCAGAAAAAAAGGTCTAAGAGGATTACATTGGCCTGCAGGAAGAGTTTGCAGCTGTTGACATTCTTTTACATATGTTTTTTTTTTAGGTGTTAACTAAACCACCATTTCTGAACCACGCCCATCAATTGCACTACTTGACACCACTCTTGAAAGTAGAATGTAGTGTTCCTAAACATTTTTGTTAAATAGATTGGTTTGTATAAATGCCAGCAGCGAGATATGAAAGGTAAGTATGGCTGAAATGGTCATTTAGAACCACACTTACTTAGTTAACTAGTACAGTAATAAAGCAACAGGTAGATATGGAGAAACACAGCAAATATGAAAAACGGAGGGAATACCTGTGAGAATCTGCTTCATTAACTAAAGTTTGTCCTTTTCGCAAAGTACTTGCTGTGCAGCCTTTAATTTCTTCCTTTAATTCCTCGTACTTCATTGCCAAGACAGGCAGACTTAAGCCTTCTGAATTAAGGATTCTAAGGTAATTCTCAATACCTTCAAGAGCATCAAGTGCCTGGAAAAAAAAATCTGTTGTCAATATTTCTATTTAAAATGCAAGCATAAATTCTTTTACATAAGCAGATGATCAATGGGCAATTAACATTCCCCATTTCTTCAGTTTCCCCATTTCTCAGAACAACATTTTAATTTAGGGTCTGATATTGATTTTGCAGGTCACGGAAGAAAAGAGGTATAATTCAGCAAAAGTTCATGCAAGTATGGGCATACAAAATCATAATTAGTTTGAATTTAAAAATATTCAATTTTCAGAAATAGGCCACTTGAATACTGAAGCAGAACCAAAATAGCAATAGTAATACAATTGACAGTGTTAGCACTCTAAGGTTTGTTGAAGCACGCTCAAGGAGCTTCGCCGTTATTTTTTTTAATGTTTTAAATATATCAAACTTATATTCAACAAGTAAATTATAATTAAATCTATTTTTATTAAAAACAGTCTTTGATTTTGCAGACATGCACTTTTGTTTTCTTATACCTGTTCTCCATTTTTCTTTAATGCAAGAAGGTTCTCGTTCAAATAACAAGAAAGTGACAAAAGTATTCTTAGACAACTCCTGCCTTTTAATGCTGAATGAAGGCAACATTTAAATACTCCATTAGTAAAGTTAGTAAACAGTAATTTCAGTAAAAATAGAAATGGCCAAATGCACACCAGAAATTATGAACACAAACACAATGCAAGTATTCTGCTTTCCAGTGACCTGAAAAGTAGCATCAAAACAACTAATAATCTGCTTTGCTTATTTGTTCATTACATGTAAATAGTCCAAAGGTTCAGATATGCCCTCATAATAAATAGAAAATGTGTCTTTTCTGAACTAAAGTAATTCAGTTTCAGTGCACCACAGGAGTAGCAGATCCCGTTTTATTCACTCTTACACATAACAGGAGTAGCAGCATGCTGAGCAGACACACAAGAGCTAGTCCTGTCTTCATCAAGTACTTTCACATAGCACAGCCCTGTATTATGAAAAGATGCTACCTTTGCTCTCAAAGCAACAGACCTATATTCATGTAGCTCACTGTTCAGATTAGAAGGGGATTCACTATCAAGGACAGTTTTTGCACTGTTTCCACCTAACCTTCTCTGTTTCTTTATTGTAAATGAGATCAAGAAAGATCATAGTTACTGGAGGAAAAGATCTTTGTCACTTCAAGGGTCTACAAATAATTTCAATACTAAGTATTGCTTACATGTTGTTTAATAAAAAAAATACTGAAGGAACATATAGGTTAAAAGACACATGATTAGAGCCCCACCTGGTGCTCAAAACAAAAATCAGTGTAGGCTGTTGGTTGTTTTTTCAGCATATATAATAGATATATCAAGTTTATTGTTGGAGCTATCCCTGGAAATTATCTGCTTATAAAGCTTCTGTAAGTGATCTACAAAGAACGTGCTTTGAAAATTACAGATCACTTGGTTTTTGGCCACCTTAAATTAGGAACTTCTCTAACTAGTTTTCTAACCAAAAAGTTTTGGAAAAATGTTTGCATAGCTAATACTACTTGCTGTATGTGCCCATGAAGAACAGGTTTATTGTAAAATGGAAATAAAGAGCTTTCACGTTTTAAGTCTGGTCATTAATTTTGAGGTCCTGCTTTGCAGTAGAAAATTTTCAAATGTAGCAACAAATTTTCAAGGCTCTGAAGGACTTAAAAATCAATTGGACTATGGGATATCTTCAGATAGTAGATTCTAAGCACTTAGTATCTCCAAAAAGTTTACGAGTCCTTGTTTTCTGTAACTTTTGTGTAACATGTACTTGGTACAGCACTGCTGGCTAAACACCTCATGTTTCAAAAGGTTTATGCCCCAAATCAAGGCAACAAAATTGACAAACCATTTTTAAAAAGAGAGCTCACCAGTCTGATAGAGGGTTCCTTGCTTAATCCTTCTGCTCTAAATTAGAGTTCATTTAACAAATTGTTGCATATTAATATTAGAACACAATACCAGAAAATACTTTCATCGTATACTTGGCAGACACGCTGCATCATCCTCCTTCCCTCCCCAGCATTTTAAATGCTAGAACAACACTGGTGTTCTAACAGTTTGGGGTGAAACTGGAAGTTAAAGACTTTTCAAGTACTATTTGAAAGGGGAAAAATTGTCTTATTCAATTTTATTTTCACCTCTGATGAGTTTCTAGAAGACAGTACAAGCTAGTGTCAAATTAGCATTTAAAGAGAATTTTGATTTTTATTATATGAGCACACATCCACTAGAAACTGGATTACAACCATTTTTCTTATACCAAGAGCAATTGGTCAGTGGATCATTTTATTTTTTGGAAGACTAATTTGAAATTCAATGTAGTCTCTCAAAAAAGAAAGGCTCAGAAGAACAACAAGTGCATATACTTCTAGTAACATGTGTACCTGCCTGTAAATATTTCAGATTTTAACCAGGAGCATTTTGAAGCAAAGACACTGGTGTCCGAGGACTCATTTTGCTTCCACATAAGAGGACACTTTCACCATTTTAATTCTACTTGGCTGAATGTGAGGTCATTTCCATTATGTCAATTATTTTATTCCTTTCTACATGTGCTTTCTTGATTGTATTGTACTCCTATAGAGTGATTTAAAAAAAAAGTCTTTTTTCTTGACCGTTTTACTTTTTTTTTTTTTTTTAAACTGGAGACCTATGAAAAGGGCTGTCCCTTCAATCAATATAATTTAAAAAATAATTCTATATTTTTAGCTGCAAATAACATTTTAAAATAATTTTAAAATCTTAAGTCCTGAGCTAGTAAAAATATCAGAAGAAATACAACCCACATTAGACTACAAAATTACTATCCTAAAACAACTTCAGGAGATGACTGAAGAAAAAAAATGGTATTTTTGCTTTGGAATTGGGATTTGAAGAGTAATTCTACAAGAATATTCCTATCATGCTTACACAAGAGTTAATAAAAAAACTAATAGAAATAACAAACAGAATTCTTAAATTGTATTAAAGTATCCAAATATGATAATGACCTTTTAAGAGGAAAAAAAGATTGCAGGTAGGATGTAACAAAAATTAATGGCCAAATTTATGAAAATATTTTTCATACAAGTAACTATTATTAGACTTGATGTGTGGAGAAGCAAAAAATTTAGCTTTAAAATATTCCTTTTTTTGTCAACAATAATTTACCCATTTTCATCACACAAGATTAGGAAATTACTTAAAATTAAATAGAGATACTAGTTAAGGCTGCGTGTATCTAAACAACCTCCACAAAACAAGCAATTCAGTAGACAGGTAGGTCCCCTTCTTAGCCTTCTCCACTGAGAGCTATAAGAGTCTAATTCTGGAACCTGAATCACTGTCTGCAGGTGAGCACACCTGTGATGGAAATTACTACCTACACATTATCTTGCTGACCTCAGTGTCAAGCAAGGACCCCAAGTATGGGCCTTGTCTCATCATTAGCACTGTGATTAAGGGAGTTTTGTGTCTTAACTGACTGCTTTTTTATTATGTCATGTATAGACCATGTACTGTATGGTATGCCGTATATGAGGAATTGTATATTGTTCTTGATTTTCCTCATGTCTGATTATACATTAGCCCCTGTGGAGACCACTGTGAGTAAAGATACACGATTTCTGGTATCCTAACTAGCCTGTAATAGTTTGAGTATTATAGAACAGCTTCTGTCCCTTCATACAGCTTGCTGATATCATGGCAGAGACGATGACCTTTAAATTCAATTTTTGGCAAACTATGTTTCCCAAATACCTTTTTGGGAAACTGAGTGTTCTCAATATAATTTTTTTTAATGTTTCTTAAAAATACATCTGCCATTTTGGATAGAAGTTTCAGAAAAGAGATAACATTAAAGGGTAATCAAATTAGCAATTCTCCATTCAAAATTGTTTAGAAAACTGTTTGCATAATCCCACATCTATCATCCCACAAATGTACACTAATGTTATGATCACATTATTATAAGCTTGGCTTTTTACCAACCTTGCCAGCAGCATTAAAAAAGTCATTGGCCTCTTGTAGCAGGGCTTTCCTTTCTTCCATATGGCAGCACACTTCTTCTTGCAACAGACAGATTTTCTGATTTGTGAGGTTTAGATGTTCTTTTTCTGTATAGTCCTCCGAAAGCAAAATCTTAAGTGCTTCAGCCTCTAATTGTTCCACAGTGGAGCTCCATTCCTGATAGGAAAAATTCCGCTTTAATCAACTACCAATAGGAAAACAATATACCTGCACAATGATCATACTAATACTTGAAAACATATATTGCATTTACAAGCCTGAAATTTATCACTGTTTGAAGCTATTTCTTCTAGGATGAATTTCTCAGCAAATTATGTTTTTTGTAACAGCTGTCAGTGGTGGCATCCTACATTCTTTTACAGAGTTTCACAGGCAAGATGGCCTGGACAACATAAAACCAAAAAAACTTTTATGACAAACATCCCCTTAAAACCAACTGTTCATCAAAGAATAAATTAAAATATTGCCTGGGTAATAGCTGCTTCCAGTAAGACAACTTTTGCTGAGAGCTGTCTGGCAATCAATTAAATCAGATGACTTCCCCTTTACAGTGAAGTGTGGTATCACCCCTGAAACTCTCAGTTGTACATTTGCCCTGATTTCCTGATGGACAAAAATACAAGTTCATTCAAAGCCTTACCTGATCTTGAACCTTCCTAGTGGTAGTGACAGACAGAAGGAAAGGTACTTTAGAAAGGAAGACCATAATTTGGAATTCAAGCCACAGTCGAAAACATTATTGACACTTAATTGAGGTAGGTCCTTTAAAACTGAGGTGCTTTAAAATGGATTCAGTTAAATCAGTACAAGTTTACATATACTTTGCATACATTGCACCAGTTGGAAGCATCTAATCAGAACTGATTGTCTATGTTGACTCCTATTTCTTTTTTCAACTACTCACACTGAACTGACTTGTGCTTCTAGTGTTCTGACCCAAATTATACATAAAATTTAGGGATTAAGCCTTCATGCACAAAACTTTTTTTTTTTTCCTAAACCTATGATAAATACTATTACAGTATTCAGTCCCATTATCTTTTTTAGGTTATGACTTAACCATATAGAAAAGAGTTTAATCATATGGAAAAGAGTTTTACTTTAAGAGTAATTTTACCTTTTCTTGTCTTACAACTACTGCTTTGGTTTTTAGTCATTTGATTTTGCTGCATTTTTATAAAGAAAATGATAAAATACCAAAACAGTTACATTATGTACTTTGACCCTGCTGTGTTTGTCCGTACTTAGAATTGGTGTCTTATCATGCTATTCAAAACAAAAGGAGCATCTGCTATTATCCTGCAATTTCCCATGCCTTAGGTAGCATCTTTCTTCCACATTTTCTGGTAATGAATTAAATGTATTTTGAAATAAGACAAACTTTAAAACATTCATTTAGCATTTCCTTCCACAGAATTGTATCAAATGTCTGGTAAATCAGACAGAAAAATATCTAAAAGTATGAGAGCAATTTTTCCATGCAAACTCTCTGAAGTGTGCACAAAGAAATTGCACGTTTTTCCAAGAAAACACTAATTCTGTATAAATATTCCTTAAGAACCTGAACCAAACACCTCTATTTTACTAGAGAAATAAAGAGAGATTAATCGGGGACACAATGAAAGCAATTTTTTTTTTAAATTATTTTCATTTTGTCTGTTACTGACAAATAGCTGTAGCAAACTCCTTATTTTTTTAATATTAATTTGAAACAAAAAATAATGACCACTTATGAATTCCAGATGCAATAATTTTCAGTCTGCACTTTTAATCAAGTGAAATCATACACTATATTCCTTAATGCACAACTCCCCTTTCACAAAATTCTTTCATTGTCTCTCTGACCTAAGTAATGTTGAGCAAGAATGATGCTTTTGAGGTTAATTATAGTCTAATGTGCTATATTTATTCCTGTTTACCTTAAGTGTCTATGTTGGAAATAGTACAGGATCTCTCTCCATACACACAACTTTAATTGACCTAGTTATGAGCAAATCATGTTAAATTGGACCCCTGACATACAATTGTATCGGCAGCACAATATCATCATCTTCCAGCACATGTGACTGGAACGAGTGGTACCAAATGTATTCTGTGGTCATATTCGAAAAAGCTTTGTTCACATTAAAACATATAGACATTAATGAGAATTAGAAAACAACATTACAGTTGGGAGCTTTTAACTGGGACTAATAAACTAAAAAAAGGCCAGGAAAGTGCAGTTGTATATGTGCATCCTCATTTTTTATGCTATTCATATCATAATTAAAAATATTTCATGCAAGAATGAAAAAGGCATATTTTAATGCAACAAAAAGGGAAATTTTCTAGAGTTAGCTTAGAAGCAGATAAAGAAAAACAGAAAAAAGTTCTGAATTGTTTCAGTGTATTGCAATGTGTAAATCATCATTACAGCAGGCAAGGCTAATTGTAAGAAAATGACTCAATTTGTAGAGTTGCAAGAAGATTTCACTGTAAAAACATTCACGAATCCATTGGGTATATATTACCCAATAGCAGTTCTCAAATAATCTTGAAGCAAAGGTTAAACTCTGTCTCTTTTATACTCAGCCAAACTTCTTTCATAACCTTTTTCACACACACATTAAAAACAAAATAAAACAACACAATTTATTGCAATAATTTATAGTTTTTTAAAAAAGTATGGAAATTACAACCTTTCACACTCTAAAAGTATTTTGATCTCTCTAAAAGCTATTTGATCACCACTCAAAACCAGTTCAACTTTCTATAAAATAGCTGGAGAATTTCTAGTATTTCCAGCTTTCTATTTGTAAGGAAAGATTTCTACACATAAAAAGCCTATACTTCCTGTCAATAAGGACATACAAACTCAGCAGAAAAATCCTTGTTCTTTCTGTACTTCAGCATTCAACATGTTAAATTTGTAACAGTCTGTTTGTCAGCACTAAAATACTTGTTACTCATTTCCCCTATAAAGAACACAAAGCCTATTATGACTTTGACTTTTTTATTTGACAAGAAATGTGCATGAATTCCTCTGACCTATTGAAGATGCAATGCACAGTATATGCCTATATTCAATGTGTCTCCTTAGCTTATATCATTATTCCTTTTTTTTTCCTCACAGTAGTAAGCCTTTTAAACATTTACTTTCACTGCTTTCACTATTCCATCTGGAAAAAAAAAAAAAAAGCTCTTCCTAGCTTATTTGATTGATCAGGTATTTTTCAAGAGGGTTACAACTGATGGATGAAATGTCAAAAAACATAGTTAATATCAGTGATGGTGATACTGAATTTTGCCATTAAGAACTATCCTGAAACATTGGTAGAGCATGCTATTACCTATGACGGCTATGACAGACTCAATAACCATGCAGATATATTATACAGGAAAGAAGTGCTCTCCAAATAATCCTTATTAAAAGGGGAACTGATTCCAGCACTCTTTACTCCTTTTCTTCATCTCTAAAGCTATTTGGCCACAAAGTGCTGCTAGGGGTTCTTTCCTACCACGCCAAGCAACCCACAGAACTGTGACAGAAAGTGCCAGCATAGTCCCACTGAAATATGAATTCCAGACATGAACTCAGAAAGAATTAGAATCACTCACCCTTCAATCTGTCTCTCCTCTATTCTCAATTCTTACCTGGAGTGGGAGTGTGTAGGGGTTCCATTTAATGTTTGCGAGGGTGGCATTGTACTGTTTTGTTTTATTTTTCCTTCGTTTATGAATCATTGTTTTTGCTCTTGATTATTGCACAAGATAGTGCTAACGTTCAATGGTTTCACCTCGCAACAAGGTCAAGAGAAGATACCAACTTAAGAATGTAATAAACCATTCTCCTATCTTCTGTCAGCCCAGTCACACAAATAAAAGTCTAAATCCTTTTTAGTCTTGCCTCTGAGCAATTTAAACAAATCATGTGCCCTGATAATCTTAATGCAAAAATACATGCAAGTAAATGAAAGTGTATTTTCTGTTTGAAACCGTTCACAACACAGTTTTAATACTTTCCATTATCTTACTCCCTATGGGAACACTTAACACTTGTCTATATGACAGCAACTTTTCACCACACTCTCAAAACTACAGTATACATATGAAATGTTACTTGAAAAGATGCATTTACACCACTGTAAGACCTAATACAGAAATCCCAAAATTGATTATTTTATCAGTCCTTATTGCTTCTGATAGAATGTTATTAGAAATTGTAGTGGCCATTCAGACAGTATGGGAAAGACACTAATCAAGATCTACCTTTATTATTGCAGTGGGGTAAATAAAATATTTTAAAGCTACTAATTGCTTTTTGGAAACATTCACAGTTTATGGAATCAGGGAACTAGACAGAAATGACAACAGACATCAGCTATGCTCTAAGCCATCACCAAGCCACAGAAAGCATGTAATTAATTAATTAGCCAAGTATTGTGTAAGGTCCTCCTCAGAGTTATGCCTGCACATAAACTGAAAAGTTCTTCACAACTGTTTTCATATTTGCTCACATGAACTGATAAAACAGTTATCTGTTTGATCTAATAAAACTTCTGAAGACTTCTGGAAACTACATTTCACTTTGAAATTAATGTAGAATATTAACAATTTACTTCTTACTTAGAATATAAGACACTAAAGGGATTCCTGAAGGGAGGGCAATTCTAACTGTAGTTTTTGTGTTACCAGAAAAATCTGATACTGTATTTTTCCTGTTGCTTAATAGATTGCTTTCAATATATATACAGCAAAAATTGGTGTCTACTTTTACCTTGAAGAATCAGAGGTAATAAAATTACTCAGTAAAATTGTAGAAGAGAAATTTTAAAGCACTAGTGCAGTTCATGGTCTTCTTAATAAAGAAACTTTTAGTTTCTGCTCCAAGATTTTCCAAACAAGATGGAATTGTACCACATTTATGTAATATTTTTTTGTGTGTGCTTCCTTTTTTTTTTCTTTTCTCCTGCTTTGCTTGTGCGAGCATTGCAGCAGAATTTAGCTCTTCATACACAAACTTCTCTAAATGAAGAAAATCTGTTTTCTGACATGCTGTATTTGTTTCTATAGGAATGGTCTTTGGATGAAAACAGGATGTGTGGTCATGTGAGTTATCCAAACACAACTGCTAGAAATGATATCATGATGAATTATCCTGACCCAGCAACAGCACTTACCTGATGAGAGCACAATTGAGCACCTAAAGAAATGTTCTAAACTATATGCAATTTACATTATAAAAATAAAATTTTTTGATATCAACATTTTCTTAGATACCATCTTGCTTTTATGAGTCATGATAAAAGATTTATTCTCTAGAAAACTGATATTCACATTGAAAATAAAATTTCAATTACTTTTGTACCCAATAAATAAATGGATATGCACCAGTTTCAACCACATATGCAGTTCAGTAACAATGGATTATGGTAGTAGTGGCTGGCTTTTTATATTCTATCAAAATTTTAATTTTGATACATTTTATTAAATTGTTTTTCTTTAATTTTTGCAATGTTGTTTAATACGTAAACTACCAGTCTAGAAAATTGCCACTAAATTGAAAAACTAATTAAACGGCATAAAGGATTACTCTTCTTTTGCCTTGTAAATAGCTTTTAAAGTTTTAAATGTGAAAAATACTGCCAAACATGGAGGTTTTTGTTAAAAGAAGTAAAAAGAAAAAAAATTCTAATTCAGACATAAATATATGCCACACGTACACATACCGAGTACCTACTCATATATTAAACTCATGAGTTCATGTTTTGATATTTATTTTTAAAGTTAGTTCACTATTCAATTATCATATTTCTTACTTTCACTTTGACTTCCATTTCTTTATGCTCTTGAAGTAACTCTTCATTTTCCAATAAAGACGAGCCTAGGTTTTGCTTGTGTACATAATCTCTAATGTTCTTCTTGTACCAAGATGTTACCTACATAAATAATATAAAGAATTCTCAGTCAATGAAAGACTTGAAAAATGTCTGTCCATTCTTTGAATATGTACAACACTGTTTCATCTATAAAAGCAGCCCTAATTTTCATTCTTTTCATTTTTCATTCCTAATGTTGATACTTTTATTCAAATGTTTGCATTTGTATTATTTTAAAGTTAATAAATACATAATGAAAGGATTGTGATCAAAATAAACACATACTGGAATATATATAACAAGACAGCTTTAATAGCTTTCAAAAGGAAAAAAAATCCTACATCTCACAGATGTAGACTTTAGCAAATATCTATAGCAAACACTTTCAGTAGTTAAACTATTGCAAACTGCACAGAATGACTTGCATTTATTTCTACTTGATTCATGTTAGGTACCTCTCACTTTCATGGTAAACAGCACATGGCAAGAATTCCTGAGTGAAGCTTTGCATTTTAAAATAGTAGTATCAAGTAGACTTCTTTCATTCTTTTCAAAGTCTGGAAAATCACCACCATAATTAAATCGTGAATAGCATACTCAGAATTACTTTGTACTGCAGGTACTATGTATTTTTAAAGCATGCTCCAGATTTTTTCCTATCTGCTCATGTAGAAGCTATTTTTAATAAATTTAAAGGATTCTAAGAATGAAAGAACCTTAAAACTGAAAATATTTCCAACACATCTAAAAAAAATAAAAAATAAACAAAAAAGGAGCAAATTATCAAATTATTCAACAGAGCTTGGAAGGTAAACAATTTATTTTGCTGCTAAGCCTTCAATTTCTTGAGCATATCCTCCAGATGTGTACTTACTGACGGAAGATTTTTTTTTTTTTCCTGGAAGCAGATTTTTCACAGAACGGGGGGAGAAAACAGGATGAAAAAGCTCTTCAATAAAAATAAAGGTATCAACTTACCATCATTGGCAAAACAGACTCAACATCAGGAAAACTCATTTAATTTGTTGCCAGTTTCAGATTTAGATGGTGAGAAACAATGACAAAAATGAAAACACTTTTTTCCCCCTCTTCACCATGCCAGCCTTTTCTCCAGGCTCAACCTCACTCCTTCAGTCCCAATTCTTCTGCATCTCTCCCCTCACAAAGCAGCACAGGGGGGCCAGGGAGTTATGGTCAGTACATAACAGCTCTTTGCTGCTTCTTCCTCCTCACACTTTTATCCTCCTCCAGCATGAGATCTCCAGGGGCTGCAGGTCCTGTCAGGACACCCTGCTCCAAAATGGGCTCTCTGCGGCTACTGTTCTGTCACAGATTACTCAATTGATACACCCTCTCCACAGTTTGGGTACCTACTCCCAGCTTGCTTCTCTCCGTGGGCTGCAGGTGTCCTTCTCAGAGACCTGTGGGACCACCTCCTCCTTCTCCTCCTCTTCTCCCTTCTTCACTGACCTTGGTGTTCACAGGGCTGTTCCTCACAGTTTTTTTCCCCACCCTCACTCTTCACCCCGCTGGTGTAGCCCTTTTTCCTTTCTTAACTGTGCTTTCACTGAGGCACCAACAGCTTCGCTAACGGAGAACTCAGCCAAGTCCCACCATGGCGCCCTTGGAACTTGCTGGAACCAGCTGTGTCTGGCACAGCGCCACCCCAGACTCTCCTCACCGAGGCTGCCCTGCAGCCACCGGCTTCCAGACCGGGGCGTGTGCACCCAAGTACACTTGTGAAACTGTGGGTATTTTAAGGAGGGGAATTCTTACACATGTTAATTCAAAGCTTATACACACATATGTTGTCCCATGCCATGCTGAAGCTCTTGTACAATCAGACTCTATGTGTGAGACTGAAAATGCAGTAGTGAAGGGAAATTAAGTAACACACTTTTCTTTATAAAAATTATTCACATCAGGAGAAACTTTGTTTTTCACTCCCTTTCTTCCAGTATGTATTAAAGCACACATGTATACACACCATAAATTAAGTCTGACACCTTAATTCAGGCAGTTTGAACTTGAGCAGCCTGTAAAATATATTCTGACATACTAATGCTAAACTGCAAGCATCATATTTTCATGTGGATGAGCTATTCTCAATTAATTACTGTATTCACAATTTATTGACTTTTGTTAAATACCATTTTTTTTAACTTATTTTTTACTTGCAGTGTCAATTGTGTGCATTTCTCTACCAACAGGTGATTTTCCCTAGCCATGAATTTATCCGTGTTTTCATAGTGCTTTTATCATTAGTGCATTTGAGTGGCTGATGCTTGAGTTACTACTTTGAGTTTCAAATAATATTTTTCTCATCAGGATCTGAAGACATCATCAATACAATCTGCAATACAGTACAGATCTAGGGGACATTTAAGTCCCTCTCTTCATAACCACACTACCTAAACCCTTCCCTAATCTTTAATGTATTCATCTTCACAATATTGCTAGTGAAGCATTCTTGTTTAATTTCATATATATATATATATATTAACTTCATAACAAATTAGGGCAGAAAGGGACCACAGACATTTTAAAAGAAAAATGCAGCACTTCAATTTAAAATTATCAAGTACAGACTTGTAAAGAAGAGGAGTAATAAAATGTAATGTGAGAAGGTGGGCAGGGAGGAAATATCACTACTGCAGCATCCAAGAACTTGTAACACCAAATTTGAGAAGTGCTATAACAGACTCTGGAAGTTAATAAATGAATAATGGCAGGAGGATGAGGTAACAACAACAACAGCAACAAAATACTAAATGTGATGTATACCAGTCAAGAAAAGCATTTCAAGTCCATGTATATTGCAGCAGTCCTTCTCATTTGTGAAGTTTCTCATTTGTGAAGTTTCTTATTTGTGTACACAGAAACATTGTGTACTTTTTCTTTGTCTTTTTTTTTTTTTTTAAGGACTTTCTGTTTAGACAACATTCCCAAATGCAGAAATTATTTAGAATATTAACTCATAAGAGTAATAATTTCAGCTTTGAAGGGAATGTTTGCAACTGTGAAATATTAAGACCAAATAACCCATGTAGGTGCATGATACTTTACTAAGAATGCCTATATTCTCTGGAAAGATTATGTCTCACCAACAATGGGGTTCATTTGACAGGATGTCAGAAATTCATTTTGTTTCAAGGTGTTAGGTTTTTTGGTTCTTTGTAGAATCAAAGTCTGGGAACCATATGAAATTTGCATGCATATATAAGAATAGTAAGAGAAACTAAATTACCATTTTAAGAAAAAAACAGCACTGGGGATCAGACATTTGGAAATACAAAAGGGGAGAAGTCTTGACCATAAGAAAGACAATGGCAGAACTACAGCTAAATTCACTGGTGCCGTGATTTTGCCATGACAAGTAGCTAGCAGAGAAGTAGCCTTAATTTGAACTGATTATAGAATTTTGAATAACTTAACTATATTCAGGTCTACATGACAGCACTCATCGTAAAATGTAATTTTTGATATTTATGAAAAATGGCTTTTGCAGAATGTGCTGGAATTAAATGTGAAGTCTAAAGTTCACAGATGAACTTCATACATCTTAATGATTCAAATAATTCTAAGCATTAAATGACAATGGTTATATTTGCCTCCAAACTGTCCAAGCTAAACTTGGTGCTTTCATTCTAGCTACTGAAGCAGCACTATGCTGGGCACAGCTATCAGAAAAAATCAGCAAAGAGCACACCACCAACAGATGTAGGCCAAGCTTAGATAATTCTCTACAGCAGTGTTGGTGCATTAGCTACTGCTGCAGATTTCTTCTCATGTATGTGCACATACATGTATGTATTTCCGGATCCTAATTACTAGATGTTAGAATGCAAATATCCATTTTTCATAACAGAAATTTGGTTTCAAGTAAAGAAACAGCAGAACCTTTCTATATTCTGACATATATAAATACTTGTAGTCAAGATCATAAACCTATTTATTATGCAAAGATTAAAAGGGAAGAACACCCTGAATAATTCACCAAGATACCTTACTTTTTTTTTTTTTTTTTTTTTTAGTTAGTTAAACTGTATTTAATGAAAACAAAATAAAAAAGAAGCTGTGACTTACACCAAGATAGTTTATTTCCTATATATCTGTCTGGGTAACCAATGTAGGTGTACTCACCTGTACTCTGAATTTTACTCAGCTCTTATGTCTGCCCTTGATGCTACCAAGGACCAGAAATAATTTTAATTGTCTTATATATGCATGATTGGGTCGATTGAAAAAAATTACATTCATAAATCTACTTCCAAAGATAATTAATTATGCACAAAATAGTATAATCTGCCTTTGATTTTCATTAATGAGATTATCAGAAAATAGTATGCTGACACTTCCAAAAAAGAAGGTTACACACCCTTCTCTAAAGGTATAATAAGTACACTTACACATATGAAAATACTGATAAAGAAACATGTTGCAATCATCTTATCATCACGTTCCAATTAGAGATCAAAGGAAGGTGCTGCATTTTAGTTCTTCAGAACCCAGCTAATACGTAGCAAACTTTACAGCCTTCTGTTTTGTTTTTGTTTTAATACAGACCTCTGCATTAGGCACAAATAATTGTGCATAGCAAAACACAGGAGCAAAAATCCACTCATATCCTGCACACAAGAGTTCATCTCCAGTACACCACTTTCTCTGTATCTCCTGAACTCTCATTAACATCAATGGGAGTTCAATATGCTCTTCTTACATATGTAGCAACATTTGACATCAATAGGAGTTCAGTCCTATACAGAGACTAAAATATTAGATTTCAGATCTGCTGAGAGGCTTTGAGAATTGAATTTGTCAGCGCAGAAATATATGCATAATGTCTTAGAGACCAGAGGGAGACATTTTACATAAAGTCTCTAAAAGTTAATTTTCCAGTGTTTGTATTTAAATATGAATATATTACTTGTGCAAGATGCAGACATTATACTAGGCTTGATTGGTAATGAATCATGATTGAATGGCTAAACACAAGTATATTCCAAAAAGCATGATTCTAAAAACTATTTGAATTTGTCACTCCTTGTGTATACCAGCCTCGAACTGGATGCAGGTATGAGCTAACAGGTAGTTAAATACTAGCCCCTCTTTCCAGATAACCAGAAAACTTGCCAGTAGATAACTGTTTTTATTCTTACTCTTTGTGATACGAGCACCTACCTGAAAGGAAAAGGAAGCATACACACACGACTCACTGCACAGTATTTTCAATTATGCCTAAATTAGGGTCAGTCTGGTTGCTCCCAAATACCTATCTGGTTATCTACCTGCTGTTTGGTTACTCCCAAGTATTTAGCCCTTGCATGATGAGGACATGTAGAAATATTTGGCAAATGTCATGAAATTGTGTGGGCTTTACCATCTCAGGCAATGTGAATTGTTTTTGAAAAGTGTGCTTGAGTCAAAAAAAAAAAAAAACACCCTGCACATATTTATCTCTTACTCTTCAATAGCAAAAATGCTTCCATTTGAGTGTTCCTCTGTATTTGAATACTATGGGACAACACAGGGATTATGAGGTAGTTGTATTTATACCTAACACTTTTTAATGCAAAGGATTTTTTTTTTAATCCTAGATGAAAAACAACATGGAGTTAGACTGATACTGAAAGTTCAATTCTTGCTGTTGTAAATTTATTAGAATTCACTAAACTTAAGATCTTTCTTTTATGCGATAGCTATGTGGTAATACTGAGAAAAAAAAGAAAAAAGAAAAAGAAAAAAAGCCATGAAAAACAGTAACAGCAATATGCATCTCTAAGCAGGCACTAGATATTTTTTAATGATTTGCATAGAAATGGATAAAGCCTCCTATATTGTCATTCATTTTTCATTATTTCCATGTAAGCATATAAGATCAAGGGCTTTTTTCAGCTATTTTATAATTAGATATTGAGATTAGGGCACTTGCATAAAGACCACACTATTTTTATCTGTTCTATCTAATCATTAAATAATTCTTGCTCTGTTTCTCGCAGCTACTGATATTGAGTGCTCCAGAAATAAGGCTTTCAGTTTGCTTGTGTACCGTAACAATTATGTTGTCTCTATGCAAAACTGCAAGTAGTTTTGTTTGTTGAGTAAGGTGCTTCTCAGCTTAAGCAACCTCACAGGCAAAGCAGGTGCCTACAGAATGGATTATGGTTCATAGGATGGCGTTTTCCACTGAGATAATGGGGAACTATTTTGGAGGCAAGGAATGAATACAGAGGCATTACAATCAGAACTGTACTGTTTGTGGTCCATACAAAATTTTAACCTATTAACAAAACACTTAAAATAACTCAGCTTTAATCTTATTAGACTTTGGCAGTTAAATTTGCATATGTTCCCCCTTCTCAGAGCACGCTTACTATCCAAAGACATGGCGGCAGAGCAGGACTCTCCCTGTATCTTTTCTCTGGTAGTCTGTGGTGTCTCTCAATGAAAATGACAGGCAAGAGTCTGCTGTTGCAGAAGTTTATCAAATAATGCACACCACAAACAGAGAAAAGTTATCTGATCTGAACACTGGGAGACGAAGAGTGAAAAGGAAAAGGGCAGTAGGACTGGAAAGAGGAAAAGAAAGAGTAAGATTCAGATATACCTAGGCTTTGAAAGGAAGGTACAAAAGCAAGATGTATTTGAGAGATTCAATAAGAGATGGGAGCTAAGCTGGGAGAAAGAAGAAAAAGAGATTGCAGGCATGGAAAACCTTTAAACAATATAGAAACCTAAAGACTTTTGATTTGACTCCAAGAACACAATAATCAGTCAGCCTTTCAGTCACACCAATTTGCTAACTACACTATATCTTCTCTTTAACTGGCTAGTCCAAAAACAGCCTTCTGCAGCTATCATTGCTATTATCAGTTGCTGTTATAGCTCATTTAGCTAGAGATGATTTAGCTAGCTGTGCTGGGAATCTGATTTGAAGGGAATCTAGTTTGGTTTGAAGCACCACATTTGATAACTCAGAGAAGGATATATTTTTCAGAAATAATACAGAAGAAACTTACGCTATGGAAATACTGCTTTGAAGGCATTAAACATATTAAAATAAATTATGAGGATGTTATATATGAAGTCAAATATTCAAGTTAGGATCTCATAGAGAAAAAAAAAAAGAGCCAGGGATGTTACCCTAATAAATATACTTAAGCTCCTTTTCTATAATAGTTTACTGTGAAACAGTCCTTGATTTTTTTTTGTTTTATTTTATTTTTTTTTAAACTGTGGTTTGCCGTACTATTATGTCTTACCTTGTTCTCTTGTTGATGCCACAAACAAATTTGCAGAACCTGCTCCAGTCCTTGGCGCTGATGTTTAAGAAATCTGTCCAGTTGCCGCCGCCTGTCTTGTAGCAGTTCAAGGAGATTGTCAATTTTCAAGCAGCTGCTATGGGCTCCCTGAATCAGCTCAGGATTTGCATTTAGCCCCTCACGTTTGAATCCTTCTATAAATTCAGTTAGCTCTTGGCTTTTGTTTAGAAGTGTAAGCGACTTTTCCAAGAGCTCTGTAAGAAAAGAATTTCGCAAGGAAAAAATAATAATTTGTAAATCTAACAGCATTTTTCAAATGTTACTCAAATATTTTTAAAATGGCATACCTATTAACATGCACAAGCATAATACATTTTCATTTAACACAAGAAAAACTGCTAGAGAGTTAAATTCTTTCAGCAGCATATTAAAAAAAAAAAAAGGAACATTTTCATATTTGTTCTGAGATGTTTTTCAAAAAATTATTCAGGGGAAAAGGAAAACTATCCAAGGAGCCAGAACACACACACACCGCCAGGAGCAGAATATTGTTTGTACCTTTTGTGTGATGCTCTTGTTGCAGAAGGAGTTCTCTCAAAGTGTCAATATTGTCGAATTCTTGAGCATTTTTTAAGAAATCTTCAACTTGGTCAATTTTAACAGCAAACTGCATTAGGAAAACAAAGGGTGGGAGGAAATGCAATATAACTGTCTTTTACAGAACTCAATCCTAATTTCCGTATTATAGGGCAAAATCGTTAGAATTTGTAAGTTCTTGGAAAAAAGCATTCTTAATGACTGATAAATACAGGTTCTCAGTGCATCTTCTTTTGAGATTCTCATTGATTAAGAGGACCCAAAATTCAGTTGTAATGCTCTGAAACTACAGTTTCGGTTGATGTCAATCATCTTTTCAATATTGTCTTCAAACACACTGCAAATATATAGTCTTACGGAAAAATCTGTTAATTTTAAAACTTTCAGTAAAATCTCATTTAACAGGAATTAAGCATTTAACTTAGATCTCCTTCCCAGAAATTATTTCCTGTGTTACCCAGAAATTATTTCCCATGTTAATATGTTGATGGAAAGAAACATTTGAGGGAAACATCAGACAGATACAATCTTCAAAGCAATATTTTGAAGGTAGTAATAAGTAGAAAATTTAAGCTAATATTATGGTAAACATTAATTGCCTATACTGGGAAGCAGCATCTCTGTAATGAAGACTAAAGTTAGGTTACTCCTTACAAATCATTTTGCCATAGGTTCCATATTTTAAATATTGAAACATGCTATGTTTCTTGGAGCAGGTCTGGTAATCTGCTAAGACTGTTAAAAATAGGATTGAAATTCTTTGACTTGCACCTTTGTAGGCACAACTCATGTATGAGTACCTCAGACAGAGTCTAGGCACATATAATGTATCTTAGCTAATCTTTATTAATTCTATTGCTTCATTTCAAGAATGAAGAAACAAGTAGAGTTCATATTTGCATTTCAGTGTAATAAAAGACGTTGAAACCCATGATGAAATTAAGGAAGATGAAAAACTGTCTGCTTTTTCTCCCTTTTCTATTTTTCCAGATTTCCTTCCCTCTTGCTCTAAAAGAAATGTATTAGTTATCAACATTTGGGATTTGATTTCTGATTTTCATTAAAGAGAATTCTTGAGATAATGTTTGTGTTCTACCACAATAAAACAAAGATTTCCATAATCACTGGTTGTCATATAAAGAAAAGCCTTTCCATAAGAAGTTTCGGTTATTCCTATTTAAATCAATATTGTTGTTTTTTTTTCTTTCCATCTGTACATAACAGATATGATCTGTGCTACGATTCAGCTGCTGCCTTGTGCTTTAATGATATAAGCCTGTTGCTTGAACAATTCGACTACCCCTTAAAGGATTTAATTTGCACTAGGTCAACATTTTGTGGTACAGAATTTATCATATAGAATATGATCAGAATCATATTGTTATGATAGAATCATATCAGAATTTATTTACCGACTTTGTACTCATTTCTTCATATAATACACACGGCCAGGACACAACAATTAGTAGTCTGTTGATCATACAGATCCTTCATTGGAGCTCTTGGGACAGTTAGCATTTGAATGGTTGCTTTGGTAATTTATATGTAACCCTTAGCCATTGTAGAAGGAAATTTATCAAGGTGAATTATTAAACAATTATTATAAATTCCAGAGATTATAGGAAAATTGAAGGCAGGGAGCTACAGAAATTATCACCACTTTGACAAGTTCGGGTAAGAGATACAGAGAAATGAATAAGCAGGGGAAAGAACAACATTCTGAAATCTGTCTTCTGGAATCACACAAATATCTTTTTGTGTATTTCTGCACATGGAAGTCTTGAGTAAAGGCCTGGAAAGTTAGATTAAGGTTTAGTTTGCAAGCATAATTACAATGACTGTAAGTATATTATAGTGTAAAACCTTCTGTGGCCAATCATTAATAATCGTTAGCGAAGACATCTGAGAATTCAGCTGTTCCAGTGCCAAATTTGAATCACAATGAATGAAACAAACTCTGGAGAATGTCCACAGCCACTGAATTATGCATTTTAGGTTTTGGCCCAGTTCCATTTTTCACTGTCACTTTTCTGTCAAGTACAAATCTTGGAGAAATCATGACTAAGATTTTTCTTTTTTTTTTTTTTTTTTAAGTCTATGTGATTTTTGTTCCATTTCATCCTGAACTACAAAGTAGGAGGAAAAGAAAGGATACATCAAGAGATTATTATTTTCTTAATCACTTCAACCCTTAGGAATGCAATAAACCATTAACATGTATAACAGAGTAAAAATACAATGGAAAGAGTTTCTGTAAGACGTTTCCAATCAAGAGACATTTGATTTAAAAACAAACCTCCAGAGCATTTTCAAAGAACACTGAAGTAAGTTCCAGAAGTGCCTGTCGCTTCTCTAACATAATGATGAGGGCATCCCATGCATCTCCGAGTGTCTCTGCCATGGCATCATACACCTGACTCTTGTCTTTGTTCTCCTCTGCAGCCCTGTCTGCTTCATGCAGCAGGTCCCACACTTGGTCTTCCAAAGCCTGAGAAGAAAAAGATAAAGAATTCTGTAAACAGAACCCAAAATGCAGTGCTGATATTGGCATCAGGATACTTTTTCAGTCGGTCTGAAACTATCCAAAATCTCTCATTCATGCTCGATTTCCAGCTCCTAAAGATATGAGTGTAGCTGTTAATGATTGTTTCATTGTGAACTTCTGAATTACTTCTGCTCTTAAGAGGGGACATTTTTATGAAATTTCATATGAAAACAAGTGTTAAGGGTATTTATCATTCTCTCTCTAAAATTTAGACTCATTTACTTTTACATCTGCTTAAGCACAGGAATATTCCTGGAAGTAGTAGCAGTACAAATATTTTGGATCTTCTTCCATATGCCATCATGCTCTACTGATATTAAAAGGGAAAGAAAAAAAAAATCAAAGCTTTAAAAATTTATCTTGTAACTTACTAATAAGTCTGTGTTTACTTCAATGCTATCCAGAAAAGAGTAGTTTGAACACATGCATGCATTCTCCAGAAAACACCAAATACATGCAATGTTTCAAGGATCAGCTTACTGCATATTGCCAAGGCTGGCCACCAAATAATCTATATTCTCTGGTCAAAACAATCATTCTATTGTGTTTCATTCCCTTTGCTAATTTCACCATGACAAAGGTAACTGCTGGGCCATTTCCAGCTTATATTAAAATGTTTAGTATCAAGAAGATTGATTAATGTTTGTTGTATTTTAATTTTTTTCTATCTCAGGTCTTCATCATAGACATGACTTAATAAAGTGTCAATTTCTGCTGTTATTACAAGTGCTATCACATGAATTTGTAATGGGGAAAGAAATCTATATTAGGCAGATTAAAATCCATGATAAATCACCCTCATGACAGACTAATGAAGACTAAGAAATGGGAAAACTCAAAAATCTCTTGACAGTTCAAACTGTCAGCTTGAAGAGGCTCATCACCTGCTTCTAAGAGCAGTACTGTAAGAGTGGTATAAAAATATGGATTTTTTATTCTTTTACTGAAAAAAAAAGAAATTAACTTACCTTCACACACTGATAACTAAGAAAAAAAAGAATCTAGATAATTTTTGTTGGCTTTACCCAAAATTTGATATATGAAAGATGCATCTGTCATATCATAAGTGGCAAAATGGGCACCAAGCAAACCTTCCTTTTTCTGAAGTACGTGGAAAAGTCATTATTAGCAGCAGCATGAATGGCACTAATGAAATTAAGTACACTTACTGTTTGGTGAGAAACCCATGATAAAGAGCACCTAATAAAAACCCAGCGTTTTAGAGAAAAATACAAATGTTCCATTTTATTTTCTGAATACCAGGAAGGGGAAATACTGTTTTCTAATGTCTCAGTGAAACTAGCTCTTATTGTTCTGCTGAATCCCTTTCCTAATAGCCTCATAGGACAAGATCAAATCCTCCAGATCCCGTATTTAAGTATATAATATATATAAATAATATATATAATAATATATAGTATATATAACAATACATACAAATATCTAAAAATAATAAATATATAACAACATATATAATGAATGATATATATATATATAAATCCCCCAGATGCTACCTATCCCGTATTTAAGTATATTATATATAATAAAGGGTATATAATATATAATAAAGGGTAATTGGATCTCTTTATGCTTTCAGTACAATTTGAATTTTAATTCATAAACTAAAATTAAATTTAGTCTTAAAAAAAAATAGTGTGTGAAATGGAGTTATGTGGCAGGTGTTGCCAGCTCCATGCTCCATGCACAGCAGATGAAATGTTTTTCAGACAATGTATATTATTAAGAGAAGTGAAGAAAAATGTTTCCTTGGCTCTGGGGCCAAGGAAGTGCTTTGCTTTAACCTTTGTATAGCATGTTTAAGAAATATTTGAAAACTGTCAAAGACAGTACAGCAATGAGCGTGGGGTAAGGAAGAACAATATGTTTTACAGGTAAAATGGCTTACAGTTAGGTCTTCTAATGTTCAATTCACTCAGAGTTTAACTTAAATAGCTCTCTAAAAATATACAACAGTTTTTCCCAAGCCAAAAATGTTCTGAATAATAATAATAATAGTAATAATAACAACAACAACAATAATTATAATAGAAGTTGTGTAGTGAATCACATCTTAGCCTTCCTAACCAAAAACATACATTGTTCATTTCTGTTTTTCTTGAGACAGCAAAACTTCATGCTAGATTAAAAAAGCATCGAGGGTTGCATGAGCAGGCAGAATGAAGCACTCCATTCCTATACTGACAACTCCAGAACACTGCTAAAACAGCAATGGCAGAGTCATTTGGATAACCCATGCAAGGTTGTTCCTGGGCATCTCTTTTACAGATATAAACTGCTGTAGTAGAATCTGCACAAATAATCATTTTTCCAGCACAAATGTGGTGGCATTTGTTAGGAGGATAGTTTGTGAATCTCTCAACCGAGCAACAATTATGGAATGCTATATCATCAAATACTTTCAATTCAGTATTGCTTATGTGAGCTAAATCAATTGATGAATAAAAATAAAACTTTTTTTTTTATTATTAAATCCCATCATAGTTATTGTGACCATTTACAGAAATGTACAATTTAGAGTTTGACCATGATAGCTGAAAAATCACTGTTTGCATGTATAGCTTTATGGTCCATACATGCTTTTTTCAGCCTTACAAGTAGTATTTTTATTTTGCAGAACATAGCCAAATAACAATGTTTAGTAAGATATGCAAATCCATTCTTCTTCCTCTACCTCCCAATATTTGCATTGACCCTTACGGTGGAAGGAAATCAGCTCCTGCTTTTCCACTTTTATCTAAAGAAGCTAGAATAATCTAATGCCTTGAAGCATTGTGATCTGCTCTGTTCATTAGGTTTATTTATTTTATTGAAAGATTTCAGACTAGAACCTGCACTGAAAAAAAAAAAAAAAGGCAAAACAGCAATGGGCAGATGGAATTTATGGTGCCTTTTGACAGGCTATTTTGAAGAAAAGAGGAAAAAAGGCAACGTTTAATTGTGTCTGGGCCATAGAAAAAACATATTGGTAGTCCCTGCTGAGGAAATTCAGAACATTTCCACACATCCTTGGAAAGGTTTTGTCCTTTAGGAAACGCCCTCTCCCATCAGACTTACAACTATTCCCAGGATCTGAATTTACTTCATCAGGAGTAGCTATGACTCTAAACTGAATTTAATCACAAGTGTTTTTTCCACACTCAGTTAATATCAATTAAACCACTTTCATACTCATGATAGATATTTGAATCATCAGAGAAATATACGGAAAAGCTAGTTCATGAAACATGTAAAGAAAGATTTTAAACATTTTTATCTTATTGAGTATCTGTAATTTTGCCACTAAAATACTCCATCTCCAAGATAAGATATTGACAGCCTCTGTCAATTAGATCAGGTTACACAAGAACTTATTGAATGAAGTCTTGAACATCAATAATGGAAATTTCAAAAGCTCTTCAGGCAATCTGTTCTAGTATTTGACTATCTTTCACAGACAAACGTTTTTTCCCTAATATCTAATCAGAATTACCTTTTCTTTTTTTCCCCTCCAAATTGGATTTTCTGTGCTAGAAGCAATCTTAGTAGGAAGAAAAAAAGTGTAAAAAAGTGTGCTTTTTTTTTTTCCAATTTCCAGAATTTTTTCCATTCAAAAAATTGACTCATAGAAAGCAAAAATATTTCACAGTAACCTGAATTTTGATGAGGGCTGTTTTATTTTTGTTTGGGGGAGGTATTTTTTGTCTTGTTTTAATTGATTTAACTTTACAGAGCATTCCAATGAAGCCTTAAATTTATTTCAATTATTTTTGAATCAGATGTTTTAGTTTTCTGGTTTGGTTTGGCTTCCTATCTCTAAAATAACAGAAAGAAAAATCAGAACCAGACATTTTGATATACTTATTGTTTCAATGAAACAAATCTGTGAAGATTTTGTTTCCTGGAAAGGTCTTTTTTTTTTTTTTTTTTTTTTACCCAATTAAGGTTGGGGGAAAGAAAAGAAACACAGCTCTGATTATATGATGTTGTTATTTCTCAGATTAACAATTATGGGATGTGAACACATCCAGAGTACTTTTCACTTCATATACTATTTGTTTCCTTTTGTGATCTTTCATTGCCTTTAAAGCCCCCAAAATGGAACTGTTTCTCTGAACTCAGATGAGCTGGCATGAAGCTTGCCAATATAAGCAATGCCTGGCATGTAATCAAAATGGAGTTTGTACAAACATGCAGCTTCTGTTGCTCTCAGTAAAACCACATCAGAAAAACATTGTTTTAAAAACTACAGGGCAATTTCAATTTCATTGTGAGGTGCTATTTTTCCTCTCCATTTCCACTCTGTTGTATTCACCATACTATAAAGGAACACTGATTGCTTGAAAGGAACAATGTTCTGATTAAGACTTACTGACAGGAAACTAACAGGGGCACAAACCCAGGCCTGTGGTATATATGACCGTTGTCACAAAATGCAGCAGTTGTGCAGCCACACAACACTCACCCCACTCATTCTCAGGGCATTCCATTTGGCCTGATATCATACCAAAGACAGAGAGGAAATAGCTGAAGGTCTAGAAACCTGTGTTATCTTTTTATGCAAGCTGTGATGGATAAGATAGCACGGCTTTTGTATTTTTTTGAAGAAATGAGAAAACTGTCCCTCTCTGGAGGGATGCAAAATTCTGCCTTCCTGAGTGAACATTTCAGAACACCCTTACTGTGCATTGAGAAAGCTTCTTGAGTGGGAAGCAGAGCAGACAGAGCAAGATAACTAGCTATTAGGGAGCTTGAAGCACTGTCAGAAACTAGCAAACTCCTGATCAAAACAAGGACTAGATACTAGATACTAGACCTTTAACATTCCAGGGACCTAGAGGTGATAGCATAGAGCATGTTGCAATCCAAAAAGATGCATGGAGCTATTGACCTCAGGGTAAAACTAAACGAAAAGACAAGATTTATGAGGACAAGTTAGAGTAAGATTGATTTAGAAGGCCAATAAATTTACAACAGAAGAGAGCTCTATAGAACCATTCTGTTGGTGTTGGTATGTTCACTTGAAGAAAAAGTTCAAAGTCATGGTGTTTTAGCATTCTGGAGCTTTATGGTCATGGAGTCCTAAGACAGACTGTAATGCTTGTAATTATGACACTGTCATTTTAAGACTCTTGTTGCTTGTGAATTTACCAAAGAAAGTGTTCAGAATTAAATTTCATGTAACAGGATCTGTGCCAAGCTCATTTTTTTCTGAAAAGTTTCAACTAAAACAAACAATAGATCATTTCTAAAAAGAAGAGGAAGGAAAAATACAACATTACAGGGTACACATTTTGCTGAGGAGCTCTAGCATGCAGAGTCTGAAGGGGCTTCAGAGGCTGGAGGACCCTGTAGACTGAGGGAGCACAGGATTAAAACTGTACCTTTTTCAGTTCTGAGTGTTTTGGCAGTCAACACTAAGTGCTTTGCAGTCTTTATGTTTTCTGTACTGCAATACAAGGTGTAACAGTAATGGATAATACGTATAATTTAGCAATTGTTTAGTTACTGCAGTACTAAAGAATGATGGAGCCACTTTATTTCAGTACAAAGTTGCTATAAGTTTATATTCCAGGTCTAGCTAAAATTAAGAATGCAAACATAGCATACCACAGAATCATAATTAGCATACCATACAACTGAACCAAACAGAACAATAGAAAATAAGTTAAAAATACGTCAAATTCTGCATTTTCACTCTTACTTTTCAAGAGTGGCAGACATTTGTGAAACTTTGTTCTACCAGTCTCATTACAAAAAGAACATAACCCAGTTTATGTTAAAAAATGGCTCAAAGTATTTTAAAAATGAATACAAGTATTTTGTTTTGCAGATAAATTAACTATTTAATTAAACAAAAATGTATATTTCCCTACTTCATTGCATGAAAATATTTTTTATTTGTTTAACCAGTGAAAAAAATGTGATTCAATCCCACAGGTTCAGTTATGTTATGACTGGGGCCTCCAGGCATTACCAACAATTTGGATTACTAAACTTTCCTAAGTAAAAGGGATTTAACAGGGATTTAACTTTGGCCTACACTGGAAGGCTGCTAATATCAGATATGAATTTATGCTTTGGTAATGCAAGCATGGCATGTGATTTGAAATTAGTCACTGAATACTGCACGGCAGTGTTTGCAGTTAAGTACAGTTAGAATTTAAGTAGAACTGTTCTCATTCTTCTTAAAAATCCTTACTGCTTTGCATCTCAAAAAATCTAAAATTGTATGTCAGTAAAGCATTTACCTTTTGTTTCCTGAAACCAGTCATCTGTGCAACAGGATTATCATAAAATATTCTTTGCCCTTAAATACTATCTGATATTTCTTCTTAAACAGGTAGCAGCTCCTGACTCAGCTCTTGACCCAATCTAATTTATAACAAACCAAAAACAAACAAACAAATATAAAAAAATATATATCAAAAGATCAAAAATATAAAAAAAAATCACAATTTGCAGTAGTTTATGCCAATGTGAACGATAGATATTATTAACTATAGTATAATTAGGATCTCAGAGGTGAAGGTGAACTCAAATAAAACACGGATCCTTGAATTTTCATCCTCTGTTAAGATCACACGACACTTGGGTCATAAAAATCAGGTGCCTGGGTCTTGGAAACACTAATTTCAGGCAGTCCTTTTCATGCATCAGATAGTACAAAAGGTCAAAATCATATCATACGGAAGCCTAGTTTCAGATTCTTACAGTGAATATTGTAACTTAAAATTTGCAGTGTTGTAAACTACCATCCTCCCTGAGATGATGCTAAAGTTTATAGAATGGATTTGTTTCTGTTTTGTAGCACTTCTGCAAGTCTGCTTCATGATAAAAAACAGAACTTTGGAGACAAACCAAGAATGCTGCTGTTTGTTTTATTGGAGATTTTAACATTGTCATAGCCAAAAGCATTGCAATACATGTGCACACACTTTTTTAATGATCCAGAAAGAATTAGTATTGGGAGATTTAAACACCGAGACAGCATGTTATCTCCAGGTAGAGCTTCTGTTAGAAAAAACTGAATGACGGAGAATGGGAGAAAGGCAGTATATGCACTGTAGTTGATATTATTTTACCCACAGAATTTTAGTCTCCAAAGCTTTTGGGGGGTTGATTCTGCTCACATTTTTGGGACTGTAAAAAATCAACGCATACTTTGTTTGTTTTCTCCCCAGAACACAGAACCCTGATGAAGATGATCTAAACAAAAAAAAAAAAAAAAAAAAAAAGATGAAGGGAACGACAGGAAAAAGACTTGCATGAAATTACAGATGTTGATGTTTCCTACAAAACTGCCTTTGCTTATACAGTCTAATTTACCAAAACAATAGAACATACTAGTTTAAAATCAGAATATATTAGATGACAATACTGAATGGTCAAATCACAAAGAGAAAAGGCTCTGGTTGCAAACCTAAAAACATTTATGATTATTCTTAACCTTGTTCATAAGAGACATTTTATTTCAGTTCTTTAACACATACAAACTCTAAATTTAATGTCCACAAGAAAACAAAACTGTATGTTTGTCTAAAAAGAAAAAAAAGATGAGTATACATAGGTTTTCCTGATCAATTAGGCATCAATGAACAAAATAAGGCAACTGAACTATAGTTTATCTTTTAAATGTCTGTTGCTAAACAAGTTTCATTAACCTTCTGAGATGCTATTAGTCAATATGACAATTTAGCAAAATGGAATAATTCCACTCTAAAGGACATCCTCATCATACAAATAAAATGAGATCTGTAGAACATGAAGGAATTTTAACTAGATACTGTAAAGACCACGTACATATTTCCTCCTCAGCATTTTTTCTTTCACTTTATTAACAATATATCTCTTTCCTAATCCATAAACATTTGAAATGTGGACCTTCTGAAAAGTTTTATTTTGCTTTTCATTTAAAAAGTAGAGTGTTTCCAATCCCAAATTAAATGGAAGAAGTTTAAATCCGTCATGAGTATAACTGAGTACTTTCTCCCAAAGGATATTATTTTGTATATGTGGTGTTTTTTTCTTCCTAATATCCTAATGCACACACAATTTTTGTCACAATAATTCTGATAATCAAAAGCAGAGAATAAATTTTCCAGAAATTACTTATTTCTCAGTCATCAGGTCTTCTCCTAATATATTTTAATGTACCCCATCTGTATACCTGTGTGTCGAACTGGTTATTTATTTTTTTTTATTTAACATGTTGGCGTTGCTGAGCCAATAACAGTTCCCTGTAATAGCGAGCTGGATTACATTCCTTTTCCTGTACCATCAGACTTACTATAAACTGATTACAGGCTACCATGCCAAATTTTGTCCTTCCTTATACCTGCAAAAGCTCAACTTTTAAAGCTGACAAAAGAATTTGGACTGAATATTTTGAATATAACTTACAATACTTGTATATTTGGATGAGACTAACAAAACTAAAAATTAAAAGGATGATCAAAACCCAGATCACCCAGATCATTTCACAATCTTTTTTAATACAACATGAAAGAGAAACTGAAAAAAAAAATCAAAGATGACTCGGTGTTGTACTTTAAATTCCAGTGATTGAAAAATTGCACGACATATAGAATTGCAATTATTTCCTCGAGATCCAAGTGGAGACATTTTTAATTACACTGTTTTCCATTGTAAACTATTTCCAGCTCCAGAATTCAAAAATAGAAGGATTACATCCTTCTTTTTACTGAAATACAATAGAAAAAAATTTTTTCCCCTCTTGCTATACTGTAACTTGCTAATATATTTTTAAAAAGTTTAAGGATGATAAAAAGCAATGAAGCTAATAAGTTCTCTACCAACTTTTCGTATTCAGTTAAGCTTAATTATTGAAGCGATTCCAATTGTCATCAATATAATATTAAGTGTAATAAATTTACTATTTTTAACTAAAATTACTTGTTTGAAGGATATTCATCATTTATTTCTTGGAAACCTTTCATTTTCATAAACATGCTGTTCTAACAAGATATTTATGATTTGCTATATGAAACTGTAGTAAGGCTAGCTGTACCAGAGCACAAGACCCTAGCTTCATCTTTTTTAGACTATTTATAATACATTTCGAATGACAAGATTTAATTAAGAGCAAAGTATATACAAGTTACAAACTGCTGTAAGACCACATTGTTAGAGTCAGCTGGAACAAGATAGTGAATTACTATAACAATTTGTAACCCAAAGGAAAGCATTAAAAGCTGCATTGGATAAGATAGCAGCTAAAGCCCTGTTTATGCATAATTCTTTATTGTTAAGATTTATAAAATTTTGTTTCTCACTAAGGGTAAAAGACCAAAGAGAATTACTGGACTACATCAAAATGTGTCATCTGACAACTGCAATTTTGTGTCATCTTTTTAACTTCTCTCCTACCCACATTTCTAAATTCTTTTTTATCCTCTCATAAATAATCAAAACTTTATGTTCATAGATGTTGAAGACTGAAAAACATTACTACCTCTTTAACGTTCTTCACATAACTTATGCATAAATCATGAACAAATGTACAGTGGAAAAAGTTGTCAATACTTCTAAGATTGAGAACCATTCTTGTGAAAACTTTTGATGAGTGGATTTAGTAACTTAGGGCTCAATAAGTACTGGCAATAGTTAACAGACTATTGTAAGACAGAAAGGGTCATGTCTGATAACGCACAGTCAGTAAGAATTATAAAGACATTGTAGTTTTGTTTTATTGCAGCTCTTAAATTATTGAGAAAAATACTTATTTTGTGCTTAATCCTTTTGTAGAATGTTCAATAACAATCCTGAATTTTGCTAGGATAACAGGTATGAAATATGAAATCATGAATTTTTGTTGGTGGTGTTTTTTTTTTTTTTTTTTTTTTTTTACCAATTAGGATTCTTTAACAGTTTACGCATAATACCCTTTCTGATCCAATCTACCATGCTTTTCAAACTCATATAAAGATGGGTTATCTGGGTTCAAGCAGCCAGTCATAAGGTTTCAAAAATGGGAGTGAAAAATGTTAGTATTTTCATTAATATTAACTAAAATATCTGTGATTATTTTATTATCCTACTACTTGTTTTGAGTAGAAAAAGTAAGTGCTGCTAAATTAAAAACAAACTTAAGGCTCCATGCATCTAAACTAACAGGAATAGAAAGATTATACTAGTCAAACATCCGAATTAGCATCAGAGAGCATGAAATGCTTTTGAATTATTTGATTTTCTCACAATTTAAGCAAATTGCAATGAAAAGAAACATCCAAGACTTAACTTTAGTTTAAAGATTTTAAAACAAAAAAAAGAAAAAAAAAAGAAGAATAGCTTGGGGATGCATCTAGGGACTTCACCAATCAAAGCATACTTTTTTTAAAAAAAAAAAGTTTTCTGTTTTCTATAATATAGTAATTTCAAGTTGAAGTCCAGAGAGAGGATTCTATTGGTTTACTGTCATTGTTCATGTCCTTATAAGTTTCAGTAACACCACAAGATCTCTTAGAACAATATTTACAGTAGTTTTTCCCCTCAGCAAACAATATTTAATATGAATATATAAAGTTTTAAGGTTTGACTCATCAGTAAAATGTTATTTGAACATCTGTTTTTCTTTTAAAGATTTTTATTGAATTATGTTTTCTTTTTCCATGCTTTACAATTATTTTTGAGTATTAGAAGACAAAATTCAGTTTCATGTTTTCAGTGTGTAAAGAATTCGGCTAATTCTGAATTGTTCAAACAGGATACAGCAGCTTGTTCCAAGAATGCCTGAGTCTAACACTGATGGCATAAAGATGAGACACTTGCACAAGTAAAGACAGCAGAACCACTGTTTTGTTTTTTTTCTTTTGTAATGCTATTCTTCATACTGTTCAAATTCCATACTATACACTATATTAGATTATATTCTCAGTATGCCATATTAAATTACCTTACATATGTTTTAGATATGACTGTGGAAGCACATGGTCACTAATATTAAATCAAGAGAACACCTATCCAGGTCATGTTTGCTCAGTCAGCTCTGATTTTTATCTAATCTCAATAAATAAGTTAATAAGTAAAATAGATAGACCCCAGTAAGATAAATCACTGCACACAGCTGAAAGATTTTAGAGGAATTTGTCTACAAATAATTCACTGTGCATAGCTCTAAGATTTTAAAGGAATTTGTCTACACATATAAAAATCAATCTGCCTTTTCAAATCAGGAAAACATATTTCCTTCTTGTAAGACTTTATATTCTTCTCCACATCAACATTTAAGATACATCAGCTTTTTCGTACAAGCACGTCACTGTGTCCAAATGTAACTGTTATATCCTGCTCTCACGAATGCTAAAATTTAATTTCAGTTCTGTTACTTAGCTAAAATCTTCCTATCTCAAGACAAGCAATACTCAATGTTACAGTATCATTCTTACCATAACTTACAGCAATTAATATTCAATAAAAATGTGCCTGGAATATCCACTTCACACTTGTGAAGAGCTTAGTTAGTTTCTAGGAAGTTGCAAACACGACCAAACTTCACACTATTGGAGCAAAAATAGTAATTAAAAAAAAAAAAAAAAACATTTAGCAGTTACTGAAGACTGCAGGAACTTTTTACTTGATAGTAACGCATAAAGCAGAAAAAATAGTGCACCTTTGCTTCTATTGTCAGAATAATAATAATTGTCATTGAACATATTTTCTTCAATGCAGAGGCCTAAGATTGATCTACTATACTGACAACTGGTGAGATATTTTTTCTATGTGGAGTTAACAAACATCAACAAAGACAACCATGTGGATCTAACAAACACATCACAACAGGAGGCCCAAGCAACTATGCCAACTGTTGTATCTGAAATATAATGATTCAATAAACTTTTGTGTTGCCTTATCAGATCTTACCTTAAGTTTAGTTAGGAGGAGTTCGTGATCTCGTAGTAGTTTTTTAGTCTCATCTTGATTGCTGCCAATTTCTAATAAATTTGGTGTTGATTCAGCCAGCTGAAGCTTCACCCATTTTCCACACTGTAATAAGTTAAAATTACAAGGTTCAGAAAACACAAGATTTTATTTATTTATTTACTCACAGAGACTCTCAGTTCACACTTACTTTCCATGGTAACAGGATCACAGGTACACACAGACACGTCCTAAGTTGCAGAACGAAGACAGAGGTTACAATATAAACCTAGCTTTATTTGAAGAAGCTATCAAAATGACGGACTCGTTCTTCAGCCTCCGAGGGGATTTTGCTTTTGCCTATGAAGAGTAAGATTATCACAATGAATTAAAAACTTTCCACCAACTTGTCTGCCCTTTCAGCTGAAGACTGTGTAGTTAAGGAAACTCAGATTGGGAAGGAACCAGATACTGTAACTCTGATACCACTTTTTATTTCTAGCACACAGATCCAATATACCTGAATACTGGGTATATAGAGATTGCACAAAGCTGTGGGGACAATTAATAGCTGTTGGAATAGGAACCCAAACAGCTATCTCTCACACTGTCCTGGAGGATATACAAAGAAAGGAAGCATGACAGCAACACAAAGCATAACTAATTCTTTCCTCCCTGTGCTGCAGAACTGCTACAGTCCGAGAAATACAAGTCAGAGAGGATGATGAGAAGGAACAAAACAGTGTTGCCACTGAAAGCTAGCACACAAGGAACCCACAGCATTCAAGGGAAAAATTAGTGTCTTCATCCTACACTTAAGCAACTTTGCAACAAAACCACTGCCCTGTGATAGCAGATGGAGTCTCCCAGGAAGGGTCAGAACTGAAGATGAAACATTCCCACTGGCACAACTGAAGTAACCCCATCCTGAATAATCACCCTAATTTGGTGACAGCCTTAACACATTATCACCTTATTCTGCACTACAGACAAACTCCAGTGGCTGAGGCTAGGGTACTTTCCAAGTTGCCTGGAAAATGAATAATTAAACTGCCAAAAAATTTCAGCTTGGATTCAGTACCTAGACCTCCAGGTTTACTTTACTCCATGTGCCAAATTTTGTGTGAGATGAAGGTGCAGATTCCAGCTCATAAACAGGCCTTTAGCTTCTCATAAGTAAAACTATATACACACATAAGGGCTTCTGTAAGAACACGGGGGAATATGAATTCACAGCTTTCAAAAATAACCACTCGTTATCAGTTATAGTATTTTTTTATTTCCAGCAAACACTCCAAAACAGATAAATGCAATCTGCATTTACAGAGTTGGTAGTAATAATTTTACATAAAAGCAGTCTTACTTAAAATTAACTATTGTAGTTGAGTCTCCTCAAGAGGTAATACATGTTTATTAACACATTTTCATGGCACTCCTACTTTTTAAATGGAAAAAAATAATAAAAGGAATTCCTTGCCTCTAAGAGCCTACATATTTTGGGCAAATGATTTATTCTATTTAAAAATAAAAAATGGGAACAGAAACAGTGTTTATGTCCAAGGAATCTCTATCAGATATTAACTAAATTACCTTGCCTTGTCATTTTATAACAACTATTCATTTGTGCAGAATATTTAACAAAGTAACAGAAAGCTTATGAGACTTGCTAGCACTGGCTGCCTTACCTTAAGTACAGCTATAACGATACTGGCATTCCCGGCATGAACAGCAACCGAACTGACAGTTGTTGTAGAAAGCTTCTGCCCCAAACTGGCTTCATTTGACATTGTGTTTCAAAATGGGACTTTATACATTAAAGCAGTCTTGGAAACGCTCTTACGAGGTCCTCTGTTCATTTCAGAAAGCAACAAACAGGGCTTCTTGGATTCATTCAGTGAAAGAGCTCAGCTAACACTGATTACTCTGCCAAAAGGAAAGAACAGGAGGTTAAAAATAGACAACTCCATTGAGTTTATCATTCTTGAGAGAGAGATTTGACACACCCCTAGTTTGGTAGCATTAAGCTGTCTGTTCTTTTTGTCACCATCTGAAGTGTCAAGTGCTGTAACCGTGAACCTCATCAGGCACCGACTAACCAAAGGAAAAAGGTTTCTTAAATTAAAAGAGCTAGAAGCAATTATACTACTGAGGCTCTACAGACAAATATGGTGTTCTGAGGTTTCAAAGCATGCAACTATACAATCTAAATTTTCACATTCTACAAATAAAAAAAAAAATCTTGTTTGCTAGTTATTGAATACGTCTGCTTAACATAATTCTTCCACTGAGTCAGAGCATTTAAACCTGTGTATATGTCAGATGCTGAACTAAAACAGACAGGGGAATTTTAAGCTAAAATTTTAAAATATATAGTGACCATAAAAACCAAAGAAGGAAACTAAGCACACCGTATGAATTCTTAAGATGTCTTTTATTCCCTCCTAATGTTGTTATATCTGCTTTTCAATTGAATCATAAATTGTTTCTATAGTTTTTATTTTGTTCTAAATCAGTGTTAGAAAGACCTCTTTAATTATTGTATAAAGGTTGCAATCCACTTAAGCTTTTAACTCAGTGTAAGAAATTAATAGTATTAACGTTATTGGTTTGGCATATTAATTCTATCGCCAGAAGCACTGATCATGCCACAAGTAGCCTACAGTATGAGACAGCAGCTGCTAGGTTTTCTTCCACAGAACAGCTGAGAAAGCATCATCAGTGTTTGGGCTTGCAGGTCACTCAGGCAACACAATTCCACTGAACAAACTACATGTGTAACTCTCCTCAAAGCATCTGCTTGCTTCATTTGTTTAAAAGTAACACACAAATTTTTTATCTAAATTAAATTTGCTAATTGGAGAGTAGAACCGACACCTGCAGTGAAACCAAGATCTGGAAGAAAAATATAAAATATTTTGGACTGGAATAAATTTAATTAGTTACAGGGAATTTGAACTGATACGTCAAATCTTTTCTTTTTCTTTGCTTGCTTGTTCATTGTGTCCTCCCTCCAATTAGTGGAAAATTATAATCTTTATCTGATTTTTTCTTCAGAACTTGAATTTGGAACAGGGTATCTGAAGTGTGTTGTAGTGATTTGTGCTGAACTAAACAGGCTTGGCAAAACAGAACAATTCCCAAAACAGAACCTATTCCTTGTGCCAAAAGAGAACCATGAACCCTCAAATCTGCCATCAAGAAAACAAATATGTACTTTTCTAAAATTTCTTGTAATACCTGCAAGAGGCCCAGGAATACCTGCCACTGAAAGAAGCATGACATAGGTATTCATGAGACTCGTGTGGGTATTCATATAATGGGCGTGGCAGAACAAAATGTTTGAAATTTAACAGCCACTCAAAAACTGGAGGATAGTCACGAAGAAAACTCAACAACTAAAGCTGAATAGAAAGCCCTATTTTGGATTGATTAGAAGATAGATCCCTTGTACAAAAATTATTAAATACTCAAGGTTTCTAAATAACATTCCAGAAGACAGTGACTTTGGGTTTTCCAACCTGTGGAGAAGACTGAGAGCAATTAGGGATTGACTGCTGGAAAAACTTACTGGAAAAAATAGCTTGGCCTCTAATTAGTCTCATAAGAGGAATTCCCAGCCAATTTTGGTACTATGCTGAAGTGTCCTTGAGTTTCTCACAAGCACACTTAAACAGTGTTTTTAATGGCACAAGTTGGGTCATTCTATCATCTCAGAGTAACCAGGCATGAGATTTTTATCACTCAGGTTAAATGAGGAAGCATGTTTTGTAGTGCTAACAGCCAAAAATTGTGGAAAAAACACCACTCAAAAAGTTGACCGTAAGCAATTTTGGCAACAGCAGAGTCAAATGATTCAAAATGTCTAATAGTAAATGCATGGATATTCTATTGATTTGGCTTAAGCAAAGCATATGAGATAGAGACAGACAGGTATGAGATAGAGTACCAGACAGAGAAATTTTAGCGAGGAATCAGAAAGGATCTTACAGCACAACTGTGAGAGGAAAATCTAAGAATTTTGGCATTGCATGATAATACACTTCAGCTGAGTCTAGGGAAACAAAATTTAACAAGCATGCTTTTCTCAGTCTTGTTTAGTTACCTGTCATTTCTTTCTCTGTCTGAAACAAACAAAAATCCTGCTAGAAGCCAGAAACAGGCAGGTTATCTGCATTAGTAAAGAGAAATGTTTTCCCTGTGCTACTGCTGTGTCTTCCAAGACACAAGAAAGAATGAAAAGAAACTGTAGCATTCACCAGCTGTCCATAAGAAATAACAAAACAGAGCAAATGAACAGAAATGAACAAAAAACAATAGATAAAAATCTTGGGAAAACAGTAGAAAAGGTGAGGTCTCTGTAGTCTAAATTATCACAAAATCATTCAGGTTGGAAAAGACCTCAAAGATCATCTAGTTCAACCTTTAACTTAGCACTAACGTCCACCACTAAACCATGCTATTAAGTTCTAAACCTACACGTTTCTTGAAGTCTTCCAGGGATGGTGACTCAACCACTTCCCTAAATAGCCTATTCCAATGCTGCACAATGCTTTCAGTAAAGACATTTCTCCTAATATACAACCTAAACCTCCCCTAGAATAACTTGAAGCCATTTATCTTCATCTTATAACCTGGTGCTTGGGAGAAGAGCCCAATCCCCACCTTACTAGAACCCCCTTTAAAGTAATTGTAAAATACAATAAGGTCTCACCTGCCCCTTCTCTTCTCCAAGCTAAACAGCCTCAGCTCCCTCAGCCACTCCTCATAAGACTTGTTTTCTAGATCCTTGACCAGCTTCATTGCTCTTCTTTGGGTACGCTCCAGGGCCTTGATTTCCTTCTTGTAGCGCCAGGCCCAAAACTGAAAACAGTGTTCAAGATGCAGCCTCACCAGAGTCAAGTACAGGGAGACAACCACTTCCCTAGTCCTGTTGGCTAGGCTGTTCGGGATACAAGCCAGGATGCTCTTGGCCTTCTTGGCCACCTGAGCACTCTGCTGGCTCATGTTCAGCCAGCTGTTGAACAAAACCCCTGGGTCCCTTTCCATCAGGCAGCTTTCCAGCCACTCTTCCTCCAGCCTGTAGCATTGCATGGGTTTGTTGTGCCCCACGTACAGGACCAGGCAAGTAGCCTTGTTGAACTTCATACAGTTGGCCTTGGCCCATCAGTCCAGTCTAACCAAATCCCTCTGTAGAGCTCTCCTACCCTCAAGTAGATCAACACTCACGCCTAACTTGTTGTGTCTACAAACTTACTGAAGGTGCACTCAACTATCCTCATCCAGATCACTGATAAATATACTGAAGAGAACGGTCCCCAGTACTGAGCCCTGGGAGACACCACTAGTGACCAGCCTCCAGATGGATTTAACTCCATTCACCACACCTCTTTGGGTCCAGCCACCCAGCTAGTTTTTAATCAAACAAACCGCACACCTGTTCAAGCCTTGAGCAGCCAGCTTCCTCAGGAGAATTCTGTGGGAAATGCCAGGTATCATCTGTAACAACTGTAAAAAGGATTTGAAGAGTGGCAAGAGAAACCCTAATCACAGTTTTGACATGTGTACAGGGAAAACACTGAAATAAGTGCTTCTTGCAGAGACCTGTGCTATGAAGGCTACAAGAAAACAGCAGGAAATGGAAGCACTTGCAGACATTACCCTCAGCCATTACTCAGGGCCAGAGAGACAGGACAAGAGGGTGCTGGGCATAAAATGTTGTCCCAGTGCTCAGAAGGCAGAGCAAGGAAGAGAACGAGAGCAGGGTTACTATTATTTGTAAGGGAGGGGAAGAGCCAGCCCAGGTGAAGGAGATTAACTTCATGTGGATAATGGTTGAAGTATGGGCAGAAGCCATTTCCCTGTCAGTGACAAGTCCATCAGCTTAAGAAAAGGCATGTGTAAAACAGCGACCCCAGTGGCCCCCCCCCCCCTTTTTTTTTTTTTTTGCCATATTTGCGTACTACAAAAAGAAAAGGCACAGAAATCCCAGTAAAGGGCTGGGAAATAGCTGTAAAAGAGTGCCCAAGGAATAAGAGACAACCCCCAGCAAAAAGTGTTGAGAAAGAACCATCATCCATGTCTGAATTATTGTTTTACAGTTCCCAGATTTATCTTATTTAAAATCATATTAGCATATTTAAACATTATAGCTTGTATCTTTCCACTCATCCTATACATCACCCTAATGAAAACCCTTCTATTCACACTAGATTATCACCAGTCCCGAGGACACTTCATGCCACCCAAAAAAAACAGCACATTGAGAAAAAGCTACTTGAAAAGCACTGTCACATAAAGCAGAGAAAAGACCAAAAAAAGAGTTATCCTAGTTGATCCCTGACATACTGAATGTGTCTCTGTGAAAGAAAAACAGTCTGCTGTGTAAAATCAGAGTGTATCAGAGATCAAGAAACTGGCAAACAGTTTAAGCTAATTCAGTGTATATGAGCAAAATCACTATTTATGTTCTTCCAAGAACAACAACATTTAAAACAACCCATACAGTAAACAGACCTGGAAAGCAGTGACAGCTGATACTTTTCCATCCATTAGTCATTAATTTTTCATGTTCCTCCTTCATTGCAAAGCACTCTCTTCCCTGTTACCCTCTTATTGGACCCTAGTTGAGTTCCACAAACTATACATACTATTTGTACTTGGCACTTGTCAAAACAGTACCTAAGTCCTTACTATTTCCTCAATGATAGAAAAGATCCACCAAATTTAACTAGGGCTTACAACCACATGTTATATCACTTCAGCCTCCATGCTTATTTTAAGGAAGGTCATATAACCTTTAAATTTAGAAGTCCAGCTTCTAACCTGTGTGTAATAGACCATTATTTCTAAAATGTTTTTTCCAAAAAAAAAAAAAAAGGGTCTTGCTATTCTTTACTTGACTCATATACAGGGTAAAAAGGAATGCTGACAAATAGGGACCAATTACATTTTTATTCACTAGGCATCACAGAGGGGGTGGGGGACAAGCAACAAAGGTCTCTGCAATAATTCTGAGGACATTGGCAGCTGTGACTGATTAACAGATGCATCTCTAAACCAACTTATCTGAACAGATGTCTCCAAATCCAAACACATTAATTTCTCAGTATCATTTTTCTTTTCAAGTTTAATTTTATTTCTGCTGTCACAGCCAATAGAAAAAAAAATAACAAACACAAAAGCTGGATTTATAACTTTCCTTAAAATAACAGCTACAGGAAAGACTGAAAAAAAAGAGTGACTTGATGACTTCTCAAATGTCAATGTAATGGCAAAACATAAATAAGGAAAATGTTAACTTGAATAGGGTGACAAGATTAAACAAAAAAGAAAACAACACCAAGCGTGAAACATGAAACAATCACATCTCATTCCACCTGGGATGTGGGAGAGAGCAAATCGTGTGTCCTCTTAAGTTTACTGAAGAAATGGCAGAGACCACCTTCATTCTCCATATGATTCTGAGGAAACTGGACTTTCAACATCAGCACCAGAGGGGAAGCTCAACATTTATATCTCACCAGGAGTTGTCCAGGACACCTGTATTCTGTAGAATACAAAAATGCAGCAGTTTTTAACAGTTAGCTCACAGGTATAAGCCTGTCAACAGAAAAAACAAAAAAAAAACAAAAACAAAAACAAAAAAAAAACTGTGGCCCAGTGCATTCAATTCTATCAGGAGAACAAAGATATTAGATAGCTCATTAATCTGTTATTTGGACTTCATGAACAGCAGGAGAAAAAGAACATTTTATTAAACAGGATTAGTGTGTTCCCTCACCCATGCACGTAGGGAAAGTCAGCGGGACTTTTGTTACTAAATTCCTTGGGAGCATTTGAATTCCTTCCTGATGTGGTGTGTTATTGCAGAGGAGTATGCACCCTGCACCAAATATAGATGTTAGCCAAGCGATGTTTTCTCCTTAAAAAGATTAAGATGCAGATTGTAACCTAGGTCTAGTCTGAAGGCAGCTACAAACTGTCCAGCTAATAAGGTAATTATGCTCCATGTTGCCAATTTCTGGTTTATATTTACAATTTAGCTTTATTAAAAAACTATTTCCCTTTATTTTTCAATGCTTATACACATAGATGCATATAGTAAACTCAAAAAATAAAACCAGCAGTTAAAAAACACATGGACTGCTCAAAAATATACCATTAGGGTAACTAGGTTTGGGGTCTACCATTTAAGAGTGAGACATCTGTTTAACCTCTTCAAAAGTAGTCAGTGAGCAATTATACCAAAAAAGATCTGTATGAGTCATTTATTTAACAAGACTAATTTTATAGATTAATAAACATACTAACCACACACACACACACACAGAAAAAAGTCAAACCATGTTGTTTCTATTGTTTGGAAGAGTTGATTTAAATAGGCACGAATTTCAGAAAGATAAGTTTAGAGCACAAAGCAAAGTATGTTACACAGCCCCACTTCTAATAACACATTGCTTTAGACATCTAATACTAGGGAGAATTTATCCAGAAAAGCTAAATTCAATGGGGTAGCTGAGTTTCAAGTGTTAAGAGCCATGAGACTTTAGAGTGCTTTTTAAAAAGTCATTTATCGGTGAAGTTATAAATAGGAGCACTTTGTTTTGTTTTAAAAAGATAACTCCATATTGTGCAACTCTGCTACTTGAAGGTTCATGCTGCTGAGCATTCCTCTATACGTTCTAGTCATGCACTTCCATCTTCCAAATCATGGTACCTCAAACAGCGAGCACACAACAGGTCCTTGTCGTCCCCGTCACTTAGGTGCTGAATTGTGTTATCTACTCGAGAGGTAAAAAAAAAAAAGCAGGAATAATTGAGCTCTCCTCCCCAACCCCATTTGCCTGGAACTGGGTTGTTAAACAAACGTGCGCTCACTGCTGACACCCAATGTAACTGGGGTGTGACTACAGTACATGAGAATTAGCCCCCTCTCTTCCCAGGTTATCCAAGTGACCCTTCATGCCCTATGCCCTACAAAGGATGGCATGTTACCCTGCATAATTTAAGTCCCACATAAAATTAGGAAGCATTGCCTATAATAAAAAACTTTTCCCCCCTTAATACTCTTTCAGTACTAACTGAAGTTCAGGTGGATTAGCACACTACGGAACCATGTGCCATCCACAGCAAAAACTACTGCTGTATGCCAGTAGAAGTAGGTGATTTGTTCCTTGTTCTGGGACTATGTGCTCAGAGTTCATTGGATATGAATGCTGCTGGCTGCAGTAGCAAAAGGATCGGTTCAGTAGACAAACTTGGTACCAAGACTCCTTTTCTCTCTCTCTCTTCCCACCCCTCTTCTCAGTTCATGTTGCTGCCAAATGATACTATAGTGACCAAGCTGTCTGCATGGCAACATGATTTATTTTATTTTTGCCCGTGGTCTACCAAAGGCTCTGGGCCTGGAAATCTAAGGGCTGGCTGGTGAGATTGTGTGATCCTTAGGACAGCATCACCTTTCCTATGTCTTAGCTAGAGGTTTTGATATCTTCCTCCAGAACCTCAAGAATGATTTTTCCTCTCCTTTCTCCTGAGCGGTATCCACTGGCTCCATAGGTCTTGGCTGCTGGAAAGATGTCATCTCTCCCTGCCCTCAGCCACTGGAGTGGACAGGGTGGAGATGAGAGCCTGTGACTGTTTCCTGCTCAGGGAGGAACTGACTGGAGAAAGGGGAGATTAAAAGGAGTTAGCTCACTTGGTCTGCTAAAAGCTGCCATGAGACAGGGTAGGGGAAAGCAAGTTTGGGAATAGTTGCTTAAGGAGCAGCCACAGCTGTAGAAAGAGAAATTGACAATAGTTTGGAAGGCAGTAGGAGCCAGCTAATTGTGTTTCTAAAAGACTTCATCTCTCCCCACACACAAATAAATGATTAGCCACCTTTGGACCTCAGGTTTCTCCTCTTGGAATTCAGCAGGAGACAGAAGTCATAGTTCTCACCATGGTAAAATGGTTTAAAACCAGGAAAAAAAGGACAATTTAAAGAATAAAAGTGATGAGAAGAAGGAATTTAAGTAGGGATGGGAAAGAGAAAAGACTGGAAAACATTTTGAAACAGGAGAAGGCTGTTTCAAAGGAGAAGCTGAGAACTTCAGGAATGAATTAGAGGTAGACAACTAATAGTAAGTGCAAAGGCATACGCAGCACTTTGCCCTTTGTAGCAAGAGAACCATGTCAGAAATAATCTGAAGGAGTTTGTGGGGAGGTGACACACAGATTAGTCAAAAACCTAATCTCCGAGAGTTGGAACAGTTTAGATCATATTTGGATTTGAGCTTCCAGATTAGTTTTCTTCTGAAAAATAAATTTTATACATCACAACAGTGCTCTGGTAGCCTAACATGCAGTGAAAGGAGTCAGAAATTCACTTCAAAACTGCACTATTGTTGCAAACCTGATCACTAAATTTACTGTGACCCCTCTGTTGCTGTTAGACCTGCAAGACAGAAGTTCTAGCTATGACCCTTTTCACCTTAGGTTACCAGCATTGATCAAACAAATCATTTACTCAGGTGTATCTTTTCCAAGAGCTTTAAACTTTCTTACAGCATCCAGTAATGTGACCAGGATCCTTTTGTCCTGACAGAAGTCTTGTCCCGTGAATCACTGAATATTTTATTTTTTTCTACTTTTTCCAGTTTCTCAAACAAGTATCTTCTGAATTGTCAGTCCACTAATGAGCTCTGCAGTCAGCTGTCTCAACCAAGAATTGCTTAATTACCTTGAATTTCACACTTGAAAACAGGTTTGCACAGGACAATAATCACTGAAAAAGGATACAAACCGAAGTTTAAAGATACGGTGGTTGCAAGATTTTCTGGCATAACCTCCTGTGATCTTCTTCACAGCATGGTGACAAAAGGCAGGCAACATATATGCAAGACTCTATACATGAAACAGAATTTGCAGCCTGTCACGAAGCAGCACTGGGTATCCTCCATATGTAGTAGGGTTGGGGGCAGGAAGGAAGTGTCAAATCAAGTACAAATGTAAAAAGCCTTCCTTGCATTTTTAAAATTGCACAGAGGTGATTGATTTGTTTTTAACCTTAACCCACTTTCAATATTAGACTATTTGAGACAGAGTACTGGGGAATACAATCTCAGATGACACATTAATTTACTTGAATGTTACGGCCTGAGAACAGTACTGTGTCCCCACTGGCAACAACAGCATCACCAGAGTGCTGAGGTAAAGTTCACATCACGCAAAATAACTTTCATATCAAGGTTTTGACTGGTCACATTAAAAATCCACTGACATTTTACAGAAGGTTTATAGGAGATATCAAGGATATCTTCAGGGCAATGTGTTATACATTATACTTGTGATTTGAAAAAAAATCTTTAATCATCCTCATAGCCAAAGAGGCAAGATAAAATGTCAGATTTACAAAGATTTATTTTCTTTCCAGCTATACAATTACTGTGAGCTTTCTATTTCTTTAGCTAAATCAAGATGAAGTTAAAAAATAAACTATTTCACTGCCTCCATTTTTGAATTCCAAGACAGAGCTTTCATCAAACATAAGCAGTCCCAGGAGAGAATCAAAAGATTAAAAGCCTCAATTCAGTGAAGAAGCCCAGAACTTGGCCTAAACTAATTCGAACTCTTGAAAATTCCTGTCATTCTTTCATTATATGGAAGTCTTTTCAGAAGGCAGCGATAGTTGATGTACCTAGTCAATGCAGCAGGATCTTCAGGAACGGCATGTTTTACAACCTTGCTTGATGTGTTCCAGGCACAAAAACAGCATGCGGGACTACTTAATAGGATTCATAGTTTTTTGAACCCTTGATTTGATATTTACTAAATATTCTGTAGTTAAATCTTTTCTCTGAGTTACTCTTTCTTGCTGTGCTAGGTCTGTTCTCTTTGCAGGATATTTGATTAACCGCATTCAAGGGAGAAGCTTGATCTTCCCAAACATCCTTACAGCCCACCTGTTTGGCACTATGTTTTGTATAAACGTTTTCATTGCAGATAAAACCCTTCAGTTCACCAACTGGTTTTATTACATGTGCATGGTTTTCCCCTCCTTTCTTTTTGCTAACCAGTGCTCCTCAGATTTCACTACTATATATAGGATAAAAAAACCCATCACCTCATTGCTCTAAAATGAAAATGATTTCAGCTGTAGTTTTTATATCCTTTGTGCACGTACGTGACTTCCATGACTATAACATCTCACCCACTCCCAAACGCTAATAAGGTTTCCTTCCTAGCACCCCTGTGAAGCACGGAACTCAGCTGTCATCCCCTCCCAACACAGGCATGCGCGCGCACACACTCACTGGAAGTAGCAACCATTTCAACCAGTTCTTCCTTGGGAACAATGGAGGAACTCTTTAAAGTATACGTTGGATCACTTGCAAGGTCTTTTGCAAAACCGTTAGCAGAGAAGAAAATTTAGCAGTAGAAATGTGGACATCTCTCTGATCAGGCCTGGGAAACAAAACAATACTTAGAGAAGGGGCCACAGCTAACAATACCAAGGTGAACCCCAGAAGTTCACATTTCTGTTACCTGCAGGAGCAGAAACCATGGCTTCTTCAGAAATGATTGGTCCTGCAGAGGTAACGCAGCATGAAATGATGTCTACAAATGGCTGCCACCTAACAAATTGGCCATATATGATGGAGAAAAATGAAAACCTTACAAGGCTCATTGAGCATGTAGCTCACAGCAGCCTTTTTATGCCATTTCAAGAAAAGCAGTAATAAAAACCCTGGCTACAGCTGACCACCTTACTGTGTGTCTTTGTATACATTTGTTTTGGAGAGGAAGGCCATGCTCCGAGAGGCAGCAAGCGATATAAAACAGACAGTGGGGCATCACATTCACATCATCACTGCAGATAAGTGGAGTAGCAGTCAGATGTGTTGAATACATTATACAATCTTCACCCTGCTGAGCCTAGCTTGCACTTATCTATCATCCAATAGAGGCATGCAGAGCTGCATACAAGTGTTCAGAAAGAACAGTCTGCACTTAGTACCAGTTTTAGAACATGGCTTATCCCCAAGTCTCTCTGAAAGTCAGGCCCACATCACCACACAACCATAATAAATATCCAGTAACCATGCTGTGTGTGTCTGTGAAAATGCTCAAAACACCATGAAAGTTACTCTTTTTCCTAGCAGTCCAAAAATCCTTAAGAGAATGGAACATCAAGTGTTACTTACAACTTGCCAAGGGCTTTAATAAAAATAAATCCTGGCATTATACTTTAGACAAATGTCTTAATGGAGCTCTCCAACCCACCAGAGCTCTGCAACCTCCAGTCCCGTGAGGCACAGGGAACATCAGCAATCCATGCATGCCTGGAAAGTCAGCAATGACAATGGGAATGTGCTGTCACTTGCCCAGCATCTGCAACTCTTATTTAGAAAACGAACAGCGAACATGGAAAATAAATCCCGCCAAATGAGATGGTAAACCATATACTACAAACCTTGCATAAGTGAAACATGTCTAAAAGTTACACCACTGAAATTAATGCATTGACTAATTCTGAAAAAAAATAACAGTAACAAGTAAAAATCCGGATTTTTGAGAGGTGAAGTATTTGTTCATACTTTGTTCTGATGTAAAGTGTCTTGAGTAATGGGTCTCCCATCAGTGTCTCTAAGAAGCTGTTCTTACTGTTAAGATAAACTTCATTCTCCATTTCATTTCTATAATTTAACTTTTACCATCACACCAGTGAAACAGCTGAGTGACACTTCCTTCCGGGTTCTGTGTAGCTGGAAGTTGTTAGCTGTTTTTGAAAATAAAACTTGGGGTTGGTGAGAGCATCTAAAACTGATGCTATGATTTAGGAATCAGAGTAGAAACTGCACTTTTAATTAATGCAAGAATGATCTACCAGTTCCTTCAATACGGAATCAAAGTCACAAACAGGGCTAGATTCAAAAGGAGGGACCAAACTACACCAACCCTGCAGTTTTCTTCACCGAATCATCTAGGTTGGAAGAGACCTCCAAGATCACCTAGTCCAACCTCTGATCTAACACTAACAAGTCCTCCACTAAACCATATCACTAAGCTTAACATCTAAATGTCTTTTAAAGACCTCCAGGGATGGTGACTCAACCACTTCCCTGGGCAGCCCATTCCAATACCTAACAAGCCTTTCAGTACAGAAGTTCTTGCTAATATCCAACCTAAACCTCCCCGGCGCAACTTTAGCCCATTCCCCCTTGTCCTGTCACCAGGCACATGGGAGAATAGACCAACCCCCACCTCGCTACAGCCTCCTTTAAGGTACCTGTAGAGAGAGATAAGGTCGCCCCTGAGCCTCCTCTTCTCCAGACTGAACAATCCCAGCTCCCTCAGCCGCTCCTCATAAGACTTGTTCTCCAGACCCCTCACCTGTGTAGTGAGGGGTAACAATTTCTTGGCACATGTAAGTCCTAACTGTTCTTAAAGATTGCTATCAATGGAGATCCCCCAGTGTTTCCAGACTATTGAATCCAGAACTTTAATTACTACTGTTTGAGAATCTTTCACATCAATCCCATTCCTAATCACCATCACCACAAAGATCATTATTTTTCCCTGGGCAACATCTTTCTACATATGTTCTTACATATTTCCATGACATCAAAACCTTTCCGTTAGCCTGAATCACCTCAGGTCTTGCACTATTCACTGATGCATGTATCTGAGATCTCTACTCACCCTTATTGAATTCCATTGGGAAAATAGAATTGAAAGGTAATCTGTTGCACTGATTATTCACTCCCTCTTTTCCTATAAACATCTTGGGCATAGATTATTAGAATTAGTGTTTTGTTTAAGATGTGGGAACAAACTGAAAGTTTTTAAGGCCCAACCTATAGGTACATTGTTAGTGAGCATTTATATCTGTTCATATGGAGCCAGTGATTCTCAGTACTTCACAAAGCCTTGAGCCTCTTCTGCACTGAGCTGTCAGTCTTGTTCTAACATGTGATATATACCAATAGTGAACTGCCCAAGCATCTGCCTACTGTGCCTGTTCCAGGACCCACAGCTACCATGGGACCACTTTTTGATTATTTTTTTAATTTGCTTAACATACATGTTGCTTTCCGATTGTGACAGTAATTGCAGCAGAACAGACAGAACAAGATTGGGATATGTAATGTTAGGATCCTCAGTGGAGCTCAGTATATTTGTACTTCCATAAAAGAAACTATGTTAGCTAGCTGTGAAAAGCAGTCATACAGATAATTTTGGTCATATCCAGACGGTGGCACAGTTTACTATAGAAGACTTACAGGTGATCTGAAGCTAAATCAGCCTTACCAGAGAAAGACTGTTACATACGAAGTGTTAGAAGCCAAGGATATTTACATTATACATTAGGTCTACTCAGACATTTTAAGCAGAGATATTTGAGCTTAATAAATCAGAAGGATATTTTACATAGCATATAATGTTCCTTCTATTTACATACATCTCCAAGGTACATGAGATATTTCCTGACAGGAGCTTGCATCAGTATTGCATGAGAGTAGTCAGTGGCTAGTTGTCTGCAAAACAGCTAAGAGGCTTGCAGATAAGTAAAATATTGATTTTTTATATTTAAAATTGTCACCCATATAAAGTCACAGAGAAATGGTTCTAAGCTACCATGTATCTAAGATTTGTACAAAGGGACCTGCAAGAAGCTGGAAATCAAACTCATTTTGAGTGGGTATTTATTCTCACCTGTATATCCACAGACAATAAATCTTCACAAAAATGTTAGTTGCTACAAGCAAGTTACTTGTTACAAGCATCAGATGAAAAATATCTTGAAGAACTCCCGAACTCCATATCCTTGCAAAAGGTATATAATCAGTCTATTTTTAATAGAGCTATCAATTAAGATAAAGTCTTGACAGAAAAGCATCAGTACCATAATGATGGACTATTCAGTGCAGGAAACAGAAGTGGAATGCTTGTGAGAATTAATTTTTATTTTTAAAATGACAGACCTGCAGCTCTGCAGTAGCTAGCACTTTCATTGCTGCATATTAGGAAATGAAGGAAGGGGCACAATACAGAAGAGAATCAGTCTACTTGTTTCCAGTCTGTATTCATTTTGAATCTCCATAATGCACTACTTAACACTATTCACATCTTTGTAATTTTTTTGGAGTACATCACTTTTCCACAAACATGAAAAAAGACAACAGATAATGAATTAATTACCTTGGTGGAAGAATGTATTTAAATTCAGATACTCTTAACAGTTTTTGGCTCTTAAGTTCACTTTTAGGTGCTTTTACAACTATTATATGTTTATGGGCTGAGATCCTGACTGCTTAGACCAACCTTCTGTTCTCATTTAAGAAAATGAGCAGAAATCTTACTTAACTGAGCGCTTCTAAACTGCTGGCTCTTTTCACTATTCCAAGAGTCTGGAGAGATGTATGGGAGCTAGACTTTGAAAGTAGGAATCACAGACCTTTTCTTTTATCTCCATTTCCCCAGCATTTTAGCTCCTGACTTCAAGTAATGTGCTATTCAACACACCTAGTATTTCAACTGTAGCTACAAAAGCTTCTACTCTTCCTCCTTCCTAATAATTCCAACACTATTTTAAAAAATCCTTTTTGAAGAATTTAGGAAACTGAAGGTAGCAAAATATTTACAATGTTAGCGTTGTTGAAAGCCCACGACAACCTCAGCTTACAAAAGTGTCCTAGTCACAATTTTACCTTTTTTTTTTTTTTTTTTTTTTTTTAAATAAACTGGGTTAGAAAAATCTTCCCCTATCTTGCTCCCAGATGATAGGGATATCCTTAGGCTAGTATGATTGTATAAAAAGTGCTATACAACCTCACTACACAGACAACCTTTCTCCATCCTCTGCTGTACCTCCAGAGTAACTCTATGTGAATGCTAAGTCAGTCACACCTACTATACAAGACTCTGTGCTCCAAACCTGTTTCCCCCCGCCCCCCAAGAAAAAAATAATCCCACTAGTCCTCCTAATTACAATACAAAGCTAACAAGTAAATAGAATTAATCATTTTTATGGAAACAAATGTCCACACATACTTCACAATTACAGGAACTTACAGGTATAGGCATTTTGATAAGACCACCTATCTAACTGACACTCTATTAAGAATGAATGACAACTATCAATGCTGTTGCTCTGTTCATTGTCACAAAAAACACTCAGGATTACATTAGCAGAAATAAAATATCTTGAAACATTTCAAACACATCCAAAGTTGGCTCACAGGAACATAAAAATTCTTGTTATTGACTTCATAACATGAGTACACGTTCCATATTGACAATGGAACAGGGCTGACCCGATCACTTTCAAGTCATTAATCACAGTTCACTTGCAATAACAATAATCCTTCTGTATTCCATTTGTATCTCCCCATTTTACATGTAGCACTGTATCCTTCAGTGCAAGTCAATTATTTTAAAAGTATCTTATTTCTATCCTTTCGAACTTCAATGCTTGCAATGTTTTTGCTATCAGAAAGCTACTCTAAGTGCGCAGCAAGAGTCACCATCAGTCAACACTACTGCCTGCAGCAGTACCTGCACAGCTAAGTTACAACAGATTACTTAAGTACAGTTTTACATTTTAGCATTTCTCTGTTTCATTTTAGGTTGTGAGCCCTTATGGGTTGTATATTTCTAAAGGTTTGGTAGCAAGTACAACTGTAGACAATGAGTTAGCTAAGACCAGCACAAGAATCTGTTACACTTAACAGCATTCTTAACAGATGGTGTTTATTCCATTTTTCAGTAGGACAGGAAGCCTCAGAGTTCACAGGAAGTATTCAGAAATATCTGGCAGATCCATGCAACATGACCTAGAAAGCCACTGCTATCTCTCCTGAGGCACGGAAAATTAGAAAAAAATCACAAGTGCTGGTAAAATAGCGCTTTACTAGCCACTGATTTCCCTAAAGGCAAGGAATTCCAGAGAGGAAGGAAAGGAGAGCAGAGAGGGAGACACAAAGCTGGCATAGCCCAAGGTGTCATATCAGAGGCTTGATTAGAGACGATAAGATGAAAGTCAGAATTCCACTGGGCTCCAGGAATGCCAGATGACAAGTAAGAACAGCCTCAAGACTGGACTTCATACATGGAGCCACAATTAACATCAGTGTTATTAGGGTGAACAGTCATCAGTTACAAGCTGTGCACAAAGCAGTCACATGAATGAGTCAGAAGCCCCTGATACTGCTCTCTTTTTGCATATGTTATGCCCCTTGACAGAATAAAAATAAAAACCTTGCAAATATAATTTGTAATACATACTCATTATAAGCTACTATTTTAACAGGACTTCATACTGCAGACCATTAATTACTGTAACTAATTCAGTTTATAAACAAGTGATGCAGAATTAGAGACATAGTGCTTATTAATGACTATAGTCTTAGTTTACTTCTGTGTTTGCATTTTGTATTAAATATCAGATTTTTCTTGTTTTGGATGCTTCAAAATAAAGTTATCTCATCCAAACATTAGCAACAGTGTCAGCAGCTTTCTCAAAGAGAATTGAGCAACCAAATCCAATTTTAAATTATTACATTGACAAAGTCTATATAAAAAAGGTCTGTGAAACTTCAGTTGATTTTAAGCTAGTATTAATGTAATACTGCAGCACTACATCAAATGCATCAGAAGAATAATTGGATTTCCTCTGCCAAAATACCCTGAGAGGGGAAAAAAATACCTTTATCACTTTATCAAAGAGAAACCATTGATTTTGAATGTTTTGTTGTTGTGTTTGAAGAGAAATTGCTGTATCTGATGCATCACTTTTCTGTGGAAAAAATATGGAAAAAACTGAGACAAGTAAATACAACATTTGAATGACAGATGCATCAAGAAAACCTAGTGAGCAATAAAATGTTCTTTTCCTGCAGGCACTGATCTTTACTGTGAGCACAATATAGTAAGATGACAACACAAGACGCTTAGATCTAGTTGTTTGTTCCTCACAGTATTCTAAAATGGTCAGATACCACACCACCTTCCAGCAAATATAATATTCAATTTATGCAGGTTAAGTCCTGAAGAATAAGAAGTTAGCTAAATTAAGCACACAGCTGATTTTGTTTCAATCCAATTCCCTTCCCTTAATAAATTTCACTTTATGACTAATCTCATGGTTTTACAATGTTTACAAACTTCATGTTAACAATTTCATATTAGACAAACATCTTTAACCTCAAAGGTACAACACACCAAGGGCATTCACATTATTCAAGATTCCCAATTCAAAAAGAAACAAGACCTAAAAATAAAGCACAAGAGATGTGTATCAGTCTTACCTGGGAAGACAGCTATTGTTAATAAAACACTGACTTAGGCACATAGTATCTTACCTTTGTGTGAGTTCTGCTATCAGAAAAAAAAAAAGGCACAGCCTCTCACTCCTGTATAATAATTGTTTAGAGCAGTTCCTCTTACAAGTACAGTGTTAAAGAGTGTAGTTCATAACAAAAATGAGGCGTAAATATATTGGGGAAGTGAGGGTGTTTACTACCATTTATCACAAAATATAACAATAACATTTGGGAACACAGGCCAGAACAGATTTATATTAGATTTTAAAAAGATGATTTTTATTAAGCACAAACAGCTTTTAATACATTATCAATACAAATAGGAAAACATATGTTTAATGAATCTGATATACCAAAGATTTGATGGGTAGGTTGCATACTGGCACAATAAACAATCTCTTTTATTTTAAAGTATTTCAAATTAAAATCTTAAAATTATAGGATCACCACTGTCTACACTGCAGGTACTTTACCTACAGTCTAAAATTACCACATCACCTGGGCATAGGGGGAAGCAAAGAACTACAGTTTTGTAATATGGAACTCCTAACACTTTCATTAGCACCATTCAAAGCTTGCATCAGCTGTTTAACTAAGAAGCAGCTGACAGGTCAGGTAAAGCTTTACAGCAAATTTCAGTGCAAAGTTTACAGTTCCTTTTCATAAGATACTTGGAATCTATGGTTTCATAGCATGTTAAATAATTATGGCTTGATAGATGTACAGTGTTAAGATGCTGAGAACATTTACTTTGAAAAAAAGATGAGACATAACAGCTGTGAAATGCATTTTAATATATTATGCCAAATTCTGTAATATGCAAACAACATGCTGGATTACAAACTGAAGTCCTATTATGAATTGATAGACAAGGGTAATATTAGCTCTCTGGGGTAGTGACTTCTGGTTGTCTCAGCTGCTGCTTTTTCAGGCTAACTAGCTTCATCTTCTCTCTAATGTGTTCTGCTGCAGAAGCCATATCACTTGGGCTCCCGAAGTACTGCTCAGAACTAAAAAAGACAAAAAAGAAATCAGTGACAAGTTAGACTGTGCAAATATACATGTAAATGACAATCTATAAAACAAGAAACATAAGGAAAATAGGCACTTTTTCTCTTGAAATTTAAAAACTACCTTTAAAAAGCTTTATAGATGCAGTGATGAGACTTGTCTGGCAATCCTGATGAAATTACTATAAATAGCAAATGACCCTCTTACATCCAAAATATTCTCTAAACAGCAGGGCACCATTCTGTAAGCTCAACTAGAGACTTCCCAACACTATTTTCATCTCCATTCTCCAATCCAGTCTTGCAGTTTTTAATACTATGACAATCAAGGAAATCTGTCTATACATGAATTCTGACTGAGGTTATACAATTGCTGCTTTATTGAAGGACTCTATATATGAAGTCAGCCACATGCTGACAGTAACATTATATAATCTCTCTCAAATTGAAAAGAACACATGGCTGTTAAATCAGATTTCTCCTATTTAAATATAACAAAAGAGAGCTGAAATGTTAGGGAAACCACTAGCTGAGCTGTCAGCAAAGCCAGGATTTGAACAGAAGAAATCTTTCAGAAGAGCAGGTATCAAATCTAATTATGAAGCACAGAGGAAATGGTGGCTGGACAAAGGACTTGGGATTGAGTGGGGTATGGACATAAACTGACAGAAAAGTTATTTCATATGGAAGTTGACTAGTTTGACTTGGGATCTCCAGAAATACAATAGATTGCACAGCTGCAAACGTGATCGCAAATAAGGGCAGACATTTTGTCTGATGCAGATTAAAAGCCATGAATAGGACAGGGAACAGTGACCCAGACTTTCAAGAAGACGCTGACCTAAGTCCAAAATGAAGACTAAAGAAGTATGCCTGCAGGCATTTTATGACATTTTCTTTATCCCTACATTTTTAAAACTATTTGTACTAATGGCTGAACCTTTTGCAATTTTTTGTTTATGTTTAGCTTTAAAAATAGAATGCTGTGGGCACATCAGCAGGGTATCTTGGGATCTGGGACAGCTAAGATCCCACCCATCTTTGAAAAGGGGACAAGCAGAACCCATCTGAAATGCCAGAGGGGACTTAAGTAACATTCAGGATTCAGTCAACCTAATACATATTTATATACATCTAGAATTATAAGAGCACTCTGTTAGGACTCAAATCACAAAGTGCACTAAGTGTCTTCTTTCATGGAGAGCTTTCCCAGGTTCTAACAGGTGCCACGCAAATTTAACAAAACAGTAACATTACCGTTTACACTTGAGTAGTCTATCTGCAAATTACACCAGTTTTAAGAATAAGTTACTGTATTTACCAGGTCATTATACATCTACAACTGCTATATGAAAGTTAAACCAAAATGTTTCAAACATAACACATTTCTCCGCTTCTCTTTTCTTGCAGCTGTTAAATACTCCATTATTTTCAAATACACTACTGGAAAGGCATTAAAATCACTACTAGTTCAGCTGCTGGTCTGTCTTCAAATACTCCTTGCCAAAGAAAACTACAACACACAGGGAACATGTTATTTTGGCAATATGACAAAACTAATTTTCATGACCACCTTCTTTTAACTATTTTTCAGATTAACTTCAGGTAGCCCATAATCAAGTTGCTTGATATCATTTCAAAGTAATCAAAACCCAGATTTCAAATCCCATTCTTTACGGTGTGCTTTTACATACCCAGAGACTAGTTCCAGGACTAGATAATACTAAGGTGGAAGAAGTTAACCACAAGCTCAACATTGCAACAGACAACTTTAGTTTGCTGAACAGAATAGTTGTTATTGTGGTTGAAATTCCAAATTCAGTTTTGTTTTGTAGCCTGATACAGCCACCAATTTTAACTTAGTATGAGTAGATCATGAGGGAAGTGATGTTTTATTAGCTGAATAAATCAAATGTAAATATATCTTCAATGGATTGGCTTAAGACTTTAGACAGCTAAAAGTCTGAATAAATCAAATATCACAATTCAAATGTGATTATTTTTTTTTCAGGGAGAGACGCTGGGACTGGTCACTTCTGTTGCTTCTACATACTTCGCTGGTGTAATGACTGCATATATCTAATAATTACTGTGTGAGAATAGTGGGCACATTGTCTTTGGAAAGTCTGAAATCAGATCTGCCTGCTTTCTGTGAAAAGATGGGAAAAATTAATGAGAATTAATGCATTATCTTTTTAATTTCAGCAATAAGCATTCAGGATTCTTCTGCATATTGAAAGCATTATGAAAATTTACCCAAAACATATTCAAAAGGCATTACAATAACATTTTCCTTACCCATCGGGATAAACTACAGGCACTGTTAATCTGTCCAACAACGATTTCCCAACTGCTTCAATTTCGTCAAATTGCTCTATTTCATTAAAAGCTTCAGGCTGCTCTGGACATTCTTGCAGTATCTGTAATAAAAAAACAAAACCCCCAAAAATATAATAAGGTAGACAAGGCATAGAATGTAATTTATTTATTTAAGTGCCAAAGTGCCATTACAGGGCAGAGTGAATGTTCCTTCAGCATCTTCACTGCCACATTTAAATGAGCTCAATGAAAATATTCATAAAATTCCAGAACAAAAAACATCAGTTAGGCTACCACTGAGTAAGAAGATAGGTTGGGGCTACCAATATTCTGTACTGGTATGTTTTACAGTACTGTTCAGTGGGAACAAAGAACTAAAAAAAGTAAGTTTTGCTAGACAACATTCCAACAACAAATTCAAAATGCATGAGTATGGTAGTCCGCATCAAGCAGCTTGCAAGACAGTCACATAAAATGGAAAAAACATCGATTATGAAGGGCCTGTTACAAGCTGCTTCAAAACAAATATCTGTATCTGGCAGAAAACTCAGACTGGTTTATAAAATATGAACCTAAGTTTCTAGACTGGATTGGAACCCAATACTTGTACTGAATTCCATATTTTCTTCCACTTTTCCCTCTGACACTTCTTATTTTTTTGTATGAACCATAGGTATTAGCAATATAATTTCAGTCTCATTAATAATGCCACAACAGTGCTAGAAGAATCACGCTTATGAACAGACAATTTTTTTCAGCCATCCACTTACTTGCTTACAATTGCCTGAAAATATAACAATTAACTACTGAAATAATGAAAGAACATCCATAATATGGGCTAAGATAATCAACTTTAAGTTGAACCACTGAATTCTAATTTGATATCAGGTAAAACCTTTTCCAGCCATCTGCGGCAGCACAGATGATATATTTCTGCTTTCATGAATCACCAACAACTCCCAATGCCTATGGATCCAAAATATCTTCCATTTATACAAACAAGAAACGAATACAAGCAAGGAGCATATAAACCTGCTTTGCAGCCCATGCCTTCCTTAAATGACAGACTGAATTTTTTTCTTTTACCATGTCCTAGGTTGGCTTTTTTTTCCTTAAGTACTGAAATTAACTAATAAAAGATTCTAAATCTTTTATTTTTATATTTAGGGAGGTAAAAAAAAAAAGTTGTTTTAAATGCTAAGAACTTCATTTTTCTTACATTGTTTCCTTAAATTGATAGATTTTTCTTCTCAAAAACACAACTCACCTTTTCAGCACTTGAATGAAATGCAACAGCCATTTCCAGCCTCTGTACTCTTTCTTCAGAAGTTAATGTAAACTGTTTCCATACTCTGTTCAATCTTGGAAGTGTGTCCCCTGAGGACCTTGAAGTGCATCGTAGGGACTGGCACAGCACAACAGTTGCCTGCAGTAACTGTCTTCCATAATCATAAGTACTCTAAAAGTTGGAGGACAGGAAGATACACAAGAACTCTGCATTTAACTTAAGAGCAAGTTATCTTAAAATGACAGCAGACACATTTGTGAAACCTCCTCAGCTTAGATCCACCGAGTACGTTGAACAAATCTGGTCTACTAGAAAATGCTGCTGAAGCATGCATAAAATTGTGATGACCACAAACAGTTCTTTGTTCTATAAAAATATGCTCCCCCAAAAATAATGAAAAAATACCAATGTCTAATGTTCATACTGGCAAAATGGCAGACCTTCTGGAAAACAGAGAATAGCTGCTTGTATCTTGCATTGTATGCTTGGTATCTACTGCCAAGATGACCGTCTCACTGACACCACCGTCACCATGTTTCTGGTCACACAGCATCCAGGTGCTTTATGGCACACAATTATGACAACAAGCTATTCCCTTGTCATGGTCAGTTCTAATTCCTCCTCATTATTACATGGTCTCCATTCATCAAAAGAGAGAATCAGTTCCAGTGTAACTGGTGTAACTACAAAATATTGCATCTGTTAATTAGCAACAGTGATTTAGACATTCCTAAAAACAGTATATATCTGAAATAGCACCTAAAGAAGGCGTAGCTTTTACATATTCTACTCTTCGGTGAAATTCACATGTACCTGTGTACTGAGTCTGGCTGGGATGGAGTTCGCTTTCCCTGCAGCAGCCCATAGAGTGCTGTGCTCTGCACTTGGAGCTACAACAGCACTAGTATCACACCAGTGTTTTGTCTATTGCTGAGCAGTGCCAGCACAGCACCAAGACTCCCTCCAAAGCCCCCCAAAGCCAGTAGGCTAGGGGCGTGCAAGAGGTGGGGAGCGGACATTGCCAGGACAGCTGATCTAAACTTACTAAAGGGATATTCCTTGAGCAGGACTATTGTATGCCAATAATAAACTACCTGGAAAATCAACAGTCTCCGTTTCATGAAGTACGGCACCAAATAGACTGAAATTATGTTGCTCACCAACATTTCATCATTTTGTTTGGAGTCCTTCAAAAATCATTATAAAGACTGTTTGAAATACACGCCTTTAAAAGGTCAATGTGAAATTCAAGTTCTGTGGTTTGCACTGCATGTGCATAGCCGAGTAAACTACGGTAGTAGAACTGCAGCATCACTATAGGTGATGGATCACCAAAATCTTCACTTCAAAATCTCTTTAGACTCATCACTAATTTCAGGAATCATGATTTATTCATTCAAGCATGAAAACAAAACATGAAGACAAGGAACAGCTGTTCTATTACTGTACGTATAGATGGCAATCCTATTTAAGACATTTTCTGAAACTGTACAAAACCCATACTACTGCTACAAGTAGTTCATTTTACCTGTGCAACATCAACAAATTTTCGATGTTTCTCCAGCAAAACTTTTGTTTCTTGTGAATCATCTCCCAGTCGGATGTGTGTCTTCAGCAGAGCATCCAACAGTTCACTTAACCATTCTACTGCCTTAAAAAAAAAGAAGAAGAATAAAAGCCAGGAAATTAAAATGACATTCATCCAGCAGGGTGAATTAACTACAGCACTACTGTATACTTTTGATTTGGAAAAAGTTAAGGTATCAGTTAAACTAGTAGATCATGCATGAAATCCCCCAAACCACTATTTTCAGTCATTGCCATATCCTTTATTTTCACTGTACAAATTAATTAGATAAGGCATCTGAAAGTGACAAAAAATAATGCTGTACAACTATCAACCCCCCCTAAATTTAGCCAGAGGATTACAAAGACCAGAACGACGAAATTCTGTAGCCATTTCCATACCTGAGCGGCATCTTCTTCACATTTAAATAACTGTACCATCTGAAGCATCTTCAGTCGTCGCACATCTACCATATCCTCACACCTTAACAGTAGCACATACATAGCAGACAAAATACACTCAGAGTTTGACAATAACGTTTTCAAGGAGCAACATTAAAATGCAAGTGTTCATGGAAAGGTGACCAAAGCATTTTTGTGCTGCTTAGAATGATCAAAATAAATACTGTCTGCCATAATAATAAGAAACAAGTAAGCAATAAAAAGAACTGAGCGCTACAACCCACAGACATCATCATCTTAACAAGTCCAGACATGGTTATGCTACAGAAAGTAATGCCAGCAGTAGATACATGACCTTCCAGATTCCTTACCCTGTTGCACTGGTGAGATTTGCAGGCCAGAGGCTTTCATGGTTAAGACAGACTTTTTCCTGCTGAAGTATTTAGGCAAAAGCTGTCTTGAACCTGCCATAATTGTGATTTGTTCTGTCAGCTGGTGACAAAGCTTTATTGGTGAATAAAATGTAAACTGTTTAAAATCACAGTATACATTTTTTAGGCTAAAGATTGCAGCAATTGAACCCTTATGATTCTAATTCATACAAAAACTAATTCCAATTCTCTTGCTCTGAATTAAGAACATTTTGCAGTTTTGTGTAGCCAGAATTAACACGTATTGAAAGCCATTTTCCTTCAACTGTGAGAGCTAAATGTTAAAACATTTAGCAGAACGACCCTTCTACTTCAATTTCAGAGCCTAAGTAGACAGCAAGATTCAGACTCCTGCCTCACACAGCAAATCAAATCACTAATGTCAACAACAGTTAGCACTATAAGCAAATGCTAAAGACCGCATGCACATCTCTCTTTTTCAAACTGGTTGCAAACATAAGCACTTCCAAAGAACAGTTCATTATAATCCTGTGTTTTGTTAAGTGCCCTGCAGTGCTGTAATGCTTACAAAAATGAAATTCGTTGCTCTAATAACGCAGGGAGAGTTTGTGTTCTGAAAGCATAAATAAGGCAGAAAAATGTCCCTAGAAATACACATTACACTGCTTGTATGTATATGTAAATAAACATTCCACTGAATTTGAGGAAAATGAAATGTCAAAAAATACTACTGAACACTATGGTGCCCTTCTGTATTTTTCAGTGGACAATGACAATTTGGTAATTAAATTAATAAAAGTAATAAAAAAGATTTTATCCAATTATAACTTAAGACAATTTTGTTTTCCATCTAAGTAAAGTCGCACTGATTCTTTTGCAAACAAGTGTCAGAAGGCAGAAATAAATTACATTAATTTCCCAACCACTTATTTTCTATTTCTCTCTACAAACATCTTTTTGATGAGAAAAGACTACTGCTAAACCCTGCTCTCTCGTATGTACTTAACCAAGAAACCTTTGGTGTTGTGATAAGAAGTATTACACGGCTGGTTAAGCTTATTCCAGCTAACAAGATAAGCTATGCAGATTAGTTACATGAACCTAATAAAAATTTAATTTCCCATTCTAAAATTCAAATTCCCATTTTTCACCATCTGAAGGATACTACAATGATAAAACTAATAAAATGTACAGATTCTATTCAGTCTTGATTTGAATTTCATTTAGTTTCACTTGATATACTGCAATATTACATAAAAAAAATCTAGTTCACAAACTGAACACAAAAGCAAGTAAATTTCCAACAATCACTACAACAGGTACAAGAAGCTATGGTTAATCTAGGGCAACTGGGTTAAGATTATGGAGACTGACAATTAAGTCAGATTCAGAATGTGCCAGAATGAGAGTTTCTGCTAGTTTTGAAACCTTGTCAAGTTAAACACATTCATGAGATTATAAGATCCTTGCTGAATCTGAAGTATAAAGACTGAAACAGAGAAGACGTGAGCTAAAACAATGTTCTACAACATTTTAATCAAGAGGTACATCATCTAAATAGTTGCTGCCTTTATCTGCTCTCTCAAATATGAATGCACAGGACTTTTTCTTCTCAACCAAGGAATTCACAAATCACTTCATACAACTGTAAGAATTACAGGCATGTAATGTAACTGACTTTAGAGAGTTGAGGCAGCATTTAAAGACCTATTTAATTGTATAGGCATAGCAGATACTTAGGAAAGAGCATCCAAACAGATTAAGTATACAGCAATATTTTACAGTAATGCAAGTGTGCTTGCTTCCAGCAATTCCCAGCCCATTGACTTTGAGGCACAAGCTGCATCTATATTTAAAAACCTTTGATATGTTTATCCTCCCACCGTTTGTCCAAACTCTTCCTGAAACTAGTTAAGCTTAAACTTGTGGCAAAGAATTCCACAGCTTATTTACATACTTAATTACCAGCTTTAGTTTTCAGTGCTTAAGCCAGTTCCATTTGATGCCTTTAGCTTTTGTACTGAAAGAGGCAATGAAAAAAAAAACTATCCCTATCTTTTCCTTGGCTCACTCTTTCTTGCAGACCTTTATCTTACTTTTTGTCTCCCTTCCAGGCTGAAGATCCTCGGTTTAATCATTCATTATCTGAGAGCCTTCTCATACATTTGTCTAAGCATTTTATTGCTTTTTTTTTTTTTGTCCTCTGACTTCCTACATTTCTATATCCCTTCTGAGGAGAGGGACAAGAATTATAGAATACTTAAAACACAAATGCACCACACACCTATACAGTGGCACCAAGATGTTTTCTTTTTAGTTTTCAACCCCTTTCCTAATAATAATTAGCATTCTACTTGCTTCTCATAGTATGACAAAACACTTTTTTGAAAAAATTCTCCAACTTTCGTCTCCTGAGGTAGCAGCTAGTTCAGAGTCCATCACTACATGTATCAAGTTTTTCCCTTTCCTATGTACTTTTCTTTTCTTACTTCTGAATTCCAACTGCTGTTTTACTGCAGTGACGCAAGGTCCTCTAAAACTTTGTGCAGTTGGCCCTCTAAACAACAGCGCTGTGCAAGTAAACAGGATTCAGAGGACATACTTAAAACAGGATGTTAAGTGCTATCAAAATATGTGGTTCCTTATACCGAGTTCCCTAAGAAAACAATTTGTGTTTAGAAGTAATTCCTAAAACGAGCAACTTGACACGCATTAAACCTCGTTGCTCCCTAGCTGCCCCTCTTTGTTCGACCATCATCTGCAAAGTTCAGGCACTTTCTATGGAGAGTACTTTATTGTCTCAGGTGTTACAACGGTAATGATGAGCATCATCATCTGATTCTCTCAGACTGGGGATAGAGCAGAAGGCAGTAATATAGCCAATCCGCAGTACTATTATATCTTAAAAAAATCAATTGAAAATTTGGATGAAGTGAGCGGTGTCAAAATCCATCCTTCTCACAATCCTCCCCAGCATTTTCCTCTACTGAAATTTCATGCCCCACCCTATCTTTTTCCAAAACTTACATAAAACACCAAACATGTTTTGAAAGCTGAACACTGTGCTTCCCTTTTGCTGGTCAGGGGCGACAGAGCTAAAAGGGTAGAGGTTGGAGAAAGAAAGGAGAAAATTTGGAACATTACCACTGCATACTTTTAGAGCCATGATCACTACTGTAGTATTGGTATATTGGTGTTATTATCTCAAACAGATAACATTTAGAAGCTCTCCTGCATCTGTTCCATAACTGCATATAAAAGGAATGTGTAATTCTTGAACATTTATGTGTATAGGAAAGCATTCAAATTCTCCCAGCAAATACTGAAATGCAAAGGTGCCTGGCTTTAGGAATATGCTCCAGTAGACCAGACATGGAAACTTGTCTTTTTTAAAAATATATTATGAATAGTATAAATTGCAATATATCTATCTCTTAACTGAAAATAAAGCAAAATGGTCTCTCTAAAAAAGAGATTTTTTAGGATGACTTTTTAAAAAGAGATTTTTTTTTATAAGAGATGATTTTTTAAAAAGAGATATTTTAAGATGACTTATCAGTACATGAAAATCTTAGTGACTATAACTGTTATTACCTTTGTTTTCTAAGCTGCATATCTTCCATCACTCCTTGGATGTGGTCCACATTTTCTTTGTTTTCAATAGTCACATCTTTTCCATAGGCCCAGGATGCCTGATTAGATATCTGATCAAGAAGACTTTGACCTTTCTCACGCAAGCCTTGCAGGCCTAAGTCTAAAGAAAAAAAAAAAGTAAAAAGCAAAAATTTAACTTTCACATTTGTTATTTTTTTCCCCCAAGTCAAGAGAAGAAATGAAATAGAGACTCTGAGATGGGTGGCTGGAAAGTGAAAAGGACATTACTACATCTATTTCTCTACCCTTTCCAACTTCTAAGTTTGCACAAGTATTCTTCCAGATGAAAAAAGAGCTAAGTCTTCGCTATTTTATGATCTAGCAGATAAAAAGAAAAGGAATAAAAGCTGACAGTGAGTGTTAAATTTTCAGCATACAAAAAGCTAATTAACATCTTTCATCCACACAGTTGCACAATACCCGTAATGTTCATCACTGCTAGGCAGTTGTAACCTAAACATTCCACCATGGCAGAAGTTAGTGTTTTATAACGCATCTGATATGGTTGATATATTTTTCAATACTGAAATATGCTGTTACAATCTGCTGTCGCATTTATTATTTGGCAGGTTTACTATTCATTCTCCTAAAGGAATATCTGTTTTATGCATAAGACACTGTTAAAGTCTAAGCATAATTATTTCTACCATATGCAATTTTGCTTTACAATTCTTCTTCCACATAAGCTTGACAGCGTAACAAGCTTAAGTGTTGCATTTATTAACATACACATTCCAAAACACTGCAAAATACTTGTTAGAAACAAACATTCTAAAACCGAGTGGAAGACAATCTTAAGTCATTAAAAGTCAGTTCTTGGAACAAAAAGGGGACAATTTAAGCACTATATTCTCAAGTTATTAAGAACTATTAGTGGGAAAAAAAGTCTGTTAACAGATGAAATGCATAGTAATGGTATATAACCAATATATAAATTATAAGTAAAACATTTAAAAGACAACTCCATAACACTTCCCAGACTAGATAGCCCAGCAAGTCAAAGGTAGTTAGGTGGAACTTTACTCAGCTAGAAATCTGAAGACTCCTTTGTCTGATGTCCTTTTTAGAAGGGATTTGGGGGGCAAGGACACTTTTTTCCTGTAATGCATTCATCAGAATGTATCCGTCTGAAATGCAGAAATATTATGCTTACCAACGCTCTTCAATTTCTCTTCCAGTAGTTTTAAAGTTTGTTGAATTGATGCTCCATCTGCTGGTGCTACGTCTACACACAACATTCCTAGTAAGCCATCCAATTGCTGAGACAACTAAAACAAAAAACAAATATTGCTGTTTAAAAAGAAATTTTGGGCTTGAGATGCTTGGGTCTGCAATCTACTTCCTAAATGTTTGGGAATCTGTCATTTCAGAAGTGTCTTTTCACATCTTTAGGAAATCAATTCAAGATGAGAGACAAATGTCCCACCTGCTTATAAAATTCCAAAAGCATACATCCCTAGATGGGGGAAAAAAAGCCAAGATTGTTTAAACAACTATAAAAAAGGAATAAATATCAATTTTAAAAAGAAACTATGAAGAGTATATCCAATACTCTTTAAAATGAGAATATATCATCGTGGTACAGGTAATGCACATGATTTTAATAAAAAAGCAAGAGCAAAACTATGTATTTTTTTTAATTACTAACCATTCCATTTCAAATGCTACTGAAATTTAATATATATCGCAATGAACTTTTCTCCCCAAAATGGGAAATTCATCTTCCCAGTGTTTCAATCAGTAAACGAAGACTTAGGGCATTTTCCAAGTGACATTCTATGTCTTCCCTCCTTAAATCTTTTCCAATGTACTGAAAGCTTACACTACTACAGTAATAACACATTGACAGGTGAGCCTGTGAAAAGTTAGGAAGAACAACTTACATCTTGGGCAACACTGTGAAATTCAAGTGCTGCTTGTAATAGATTCTGCCTGAATTCCAGCTGACTGGCCTGCCGGTAACACACATCACTCAGCTGTTGCTGTAATGCTTTTAATTCCACAAGGTCCTCCTCATCCCCTGCATTTAGAAGAGCTGCAATCTGCTGATTAAGCTCAACATAAACAGCAAACCACTCCTACAGACACAAAAATAATACTATTAAAATAATACCAAACATTTTTCTCTTAATATGGCATGCATCTAACTGCAGATTAATAAATAATCAGATTTTAAAATGATTTTATTACAGCTTACACTATAATTATGAAATCTCACAGGAGAGGAGAACTTTTGTAGTTTTAAATCAACTCAAAAAGTGCTTAGAACATTTTGAATAATACATGTACTGCAATATAAAAAAATGGTGTAGAAAGATGGGAAAATTACAAACCATAAGCAGGATAGTTACTAGCTCCCAGCACAAACTCCCACTCGAACTACTTTACTGAACCAACAGAAGAATTCCACCTTTTTTAAACAAACTTCTAATACTTACATGTCTATAGTGCTCTATTGAATAAAGCAATTTTTGACAAGTGGTAAGCCATTCCAAAGGGTGTTCAAAAGACTATCTAGATGTTACTTTCAGTGACACAATTGAAACCGGCAGTAATTTTCCTAAGCCTTTAGAAAAAAACTACTACTGTTCACAAAGTGAAAGTAATCATCATCTTCTAAATACAACGGGCTTTCCGTATATAGAAACTTCAAATGACCCTTCTTTCTTATTTAAGAAAGACTTTATACTACTGAATTCAAAATGTGTAGACTTCGTTTTCAAGTGCTTTGATTACTGAATGCATACACAGGAGTTAATTAATGTTGTCATGGTAGTGTACTTTCTTTTGCAAATATTTCAAATATTTAACAATTCCAGGAGATTTAAAAATTACTTGATACATCAAGATCACACTCACATCTTGCATTATTTAGATGCCTGAAAAATAAAACGTTTGCCCGACAGCTTTTATTTTAGCCTGCAGTAAAATGACATTCAAATGCCCTATACATTTCTAACAACATTGAACAGCACCATCTATTGGCCTAAAATATCTGAATGAATTAGTATTCTTGTCAATCTCCAGTGAGGATGTTTGTCTTTTTTTTTTTTTTTTTTTTTTTAAAGTTATGCCTTCAGCTTTTGCTTCATTTATTTACAAAGCATGTAAACTATAGAATATAGATATTCATGTTCTTGTTGTTTGTTTTTTTCTTTTTACCCAAAGCTTTCTCTACCATCTGCTCACAGTAAGAAAGAATATAAGAAGATGCAATGAGGAAAGAAAAAGTCACAAAAAAGTTAAATTGGCAATCAACCAAAATTTTAAGAGCAGAATAAATCTTTCATCTGCCCCAGAAGAGCCAGCTAGGATGACATACTATTGAAAAATCTTCCATCATCACACTTGTGCTATAGATACACAAGCTCATTAAACTCAGTTTACACAACATAACTCTTGTTATTACCTTTAGATATTGAACATACAAATCAAGCTTACCAAGCATGACAAATCAAATATAATATGGCAAGTCAAACAAAAAATCTAGGTCAACAATTAATTTTCATCATTAAAGAAAGTAAAATGATTGCAGTAATTGATTTTCAGCAAGTTATCAGTGCAACTAAGAGACTGGTAAACCATACAATATGGTTTATAATATAATATCTAATTAATAATATAATATTTGTTTATAATTACCAATAAAATGTGTATTTCTGATATTTTCCACTAGGGACATATAGAAGATGTTCATGACACCTCAACCATGTAAAAAATACTCAAAAATAACAGCTCAAGTATACTGCCCATCAATAAAACAGGCAGGAAATGGGGATACCCCCAAACAAAACAAATACCTTTTTTTTTTTTTCCCCACTTTCAAAGTAAACTGAAGCAGAAAAGGCTACTTTGATAACAAATCTAACAAGATAACAAATCTTGTTTGCATCTTTGGAATTGTCTTTAAAATACAAGCAATATAATCAGCAATAAATGAAAAAGAAAAGATGAATGAAAAAGAAAACAAGATGTCAAATCAATTTTTAGGAGAGAAAATACCCAGCTATTATGAGATGTTTAGAAATCACAGAAAAAGGCCAACCACATTCCATTGCTGTTTTCAAAAAATTGTTTTAATTTATAAACAGGAATCCTAATAATTACTGTTGGTATAAAAATGGAAAGTAACTTTTCCATTTCTACAAAATCCTGCCAGAACCAGAGAACCAGGAAACGTTTGGCATTTTCTGTGCCTTACAGCGATGAGCAAGCTATAGGTCATATTGTAAACCTCATTGGGATTTCAATGACTTCAAAGACTATATTTAGCCACAGCTAAAGCATAGTTCTCTATGCTACAGACAGTGAGAACGAAGTCTATTCTAACTTTTCTCTTGTTAGTCTGAAGTGCTTGTATGATTAAAAGGTTTTCACAATTATTTTTGTCAATAAAGAATGCAGTTGAATTTTTTTTTAAATTAGGATTCTAAGTGTAAGATGGTTTAAACTTCAGAAGATACTGTTTTTCAACATAGAACATTGCTCAAAGAGCTTAAAGCAATGAAAACACAAAGGAGATGAGATCACTTGACCAAAACAGACAAATACCTACAACGCACGCTTCTTCATCTGAGCAACAAAAGCATAGTAAAGATGCAGCCAACAGAAGCAAAGTAGTCTAAGGCACAGTTAACTTATTAACAGAAGTTACTAAGTTATTAACAGAATATTAACTTATTCACCCAAGAAATATAGGATTTCTCAGCCCCTGCCTGCCCAACTAGAGGCAGGGAGGAAAAAAATTCACTCCACCTGTTCTACATGAAACCTTAAAAAAACGCTCTGCCATAATAAAACAAAAAAAAATCATAAATAGAAATCATTTTTCTACACTGGAAAACAAAATAACATCTACATACAGTGAACATAAGTTGCTAAATTGCTTAATTAGTAAACCATAAGATCATTCACTACCCAAAATTTCTAGGTACTCTAACCAAAAAACATTGCATGTAACTGCAAGCACTTAGAATTGTTTTGCTACTTGAAAAGACAGTGGAAGTCTCACACTGTGCTGACTCTCAATCTCTTCATGCTTCTGTTGCAATGCTTGTGAAGCTCTAATTGAGTCGCCTATTCCCCACTGGGTCCTTAGCTGTTCTGATCCAGGTCCTTCAAGCCAATTGACTACCTGTAAATAAGATAAAGATGACAAAGAACAAAACAGCAGATCAATTACATGAAAACTGGTATAAAAATAATTCTAACATAAGCAGAAATATACGTATATATATATATATATATCTTGTTAAATCCATTTGTATCTTCAAAAGCATTATGTAGAAGTTACTTTTCATTAACCTTAGCCTGTCAGCTCCATAAAAGCAGTTGGCAGCTAGCAAAGATTGGTGTCACTTCATATCTGTCAACAACAAGTTAAAACATGATTTTCTTGATACGGACACTTAAACAAGACTTTTTTTTTTAAACTGAATTGCAATGCACAGCTGTATTCAACCTCACACCTGAGAGTTTTCTCCCAATTTTGTTGAACATCTTAACACACAAGTACATCATACATATTTATTCCGAAATCAAAATTTATACTTTTAGTATTTTAGGTGTTTATTTTGTTCAACTTGCTCCACTCAAACTACAGAAGCCTCTTACAGAGTTTTAATGGCATCATTTTATTGGATCTGCCCTGGCAGAACTCTGCAGGATCCTGGTGATAGAGTTTTGGATTATGACATGAGATTTTATTATTATTAAAACTATTCTCATTTTTGCTAATATTATTTAAATTAAAGCAGAGCATCTCAAATTTATACACATCTGAATTACCAGATTATACCTTAAGGGAAAATAAAGCTTTAAATTTCTAGGAAGTATATAGTCATAATGAAACCTAAAGAAAGTCTCTTACTACCAAGTCCTGAAGTAAGGAAATCTATGAATACCCCCATATTTTGAACTTTAATGAAAGAGCATTGGAAGCCAGCTTCTTCTTTGGTTAGGCTTTGGAATGGGTTGCCCAGGGAGGTGGTGGAGTCACCATCCCTGGGGGTGTTTAAGCAAAGGTTGGATGTGGCACTTAGGGACATGTTTAGTGGGTAATGTTGGTGGAAGGAGGATGGTTGGACCAGATGATCTTGGAGGTCTTTTCCAACTTTAATGATTCCATGATTCTATGATTTTTTACTGCATCTTTTGTTTAAACAAAGACAACAGAACAGATCCAAAGTTTTTCAGAAAAAATACAGTAACAGTGCAACACCGTAACTATAAAGATAAATGAAACACCCAGGAGACAACTGCACAATTTTTCTAGTGCTGCTAGGCCGCTTTGTAACAGTAAGCAAGAGCCATCATCCTTACCGAAGGTAACTCAATTCACTCCATGCTTATTCATTATGTCTGTGGTTTCCCCCCCAGCCTCCTTCTTATAAGCAGCACCATTTCAGAACACACAATGTTTGTTCCAAAAGCATCCTGGGGTTTCCCTCTTTTATCACTTCTAGTAACCCTCAGTTGTCATATTAAGACCCTACTGCTCTTGATTTTTTTTTTTTCTGTTTCAAGATTAACCTTGTGGTGTGCTCACCATCTCTGCTGTGCCTTGTTAAATACGGTAGGAACCTGAACTGGAGGCGCCTAGATAGCTTACTGTAACTTCAGTATGGTAAGGGCAGCTCACATATGGAAACCATGGTTTGGGTTCACACCAGCAACATGTGCAAGACCACTGCTTAGCAGTCTCCACTCTGACCAAGGCCACCACTTCATTTCAAACTACTGCTTAGCAGAGCACGTGAACATCCTTGTGTGACAAATATTTGATCTGAGAAGAGTCACCGAGGGAGCTGGAGTAAGGCAGCAATGTTATTTTTGTAAAATACATACTTTTAATCGTTAATGACTAGAGATGCAATTGTAATGAAAATAACAGGAAATCAAAACAGAAAAAATTAGCAACACAGCAAGTAACTTTTCTCTGTACACACTCCTTCCAAATGAAAATACTGCAAGCATGTTATACCGTAAGTTGTTTGTTTTGACAAAATAAATTCCACTTCAGTTTACCTCCAACAGTCCATCATTACCTTCTTTACTTTTCTCTATTAGATCAATTTTTTCCCCACAAGCCAAAAAGAAACTACATCAGTTTATAGATTTAGTAATTTTTAGTTTGTATAACATTTAGAGAGCTATAAAATGCACTTTATAAAACAGATTAATTCAGTAAAATATTAAAGCACATTCTTGCTGTGTACCGAGACTGTTCACTTACTATGCAGCATCCGTAGTGTAGACAGAGCAAAGAAAAGACTATTTCTAATAAAAATATTGCAAAATGAGGCTGATGCAGCAGTAAACAAGTTATTTAAATGCATTAACAATGGCAGTTGGCCAAGCTAGTTATAAATTTCTTTTTTCAATCAGCACATCTTGTTCAGCCACTATAACTTTACCACAGGGAATAAAATTCTCATCACCCCATTATATACACTGCCATGCTAATGCGTTCTATACAGTACAAAGGGTGAACCCTTTGCATATTTTTTTTTATTTCCAACTCAAAATATCAGAAGATTACTTTTTTTTATTTTTTTATTATGATCTGAATGACTACACAAGTGAAAAAGATTCCTCTCAGTAGATTAATATTTTTACTCCTAGAAATAAAAACAAGATTGATTAGTTTTTATCTTCCCATACCTGGAACACTGAAGTGTGAGTACTTGATTTGCACTTGCCGTGCTTTAGAAATGTCAGTGTGTAAAGGTTAAAAGCAATATCCATTCCATTTTCTGCATGGTCAAGCTTCACAGAAGCTTAAAAACATAAATCTAATTTCAAGTAATGAACACTTGAGAAATAATCAAAGAAATTGAATTAATTTTATCTCTACTGAGACTATGCTGATAAAATATTGAAAGTGCCAATTACAAGCCTGTTTCCGAAGGACCAGATCAACTCATTATGACCTTTAACACACAATTGATTAGGAAGATTTCTGTTCATTCTGGTCAGAGTAACCTCAAAATACAGTGTTAAAATCACTTTAACTTAGTTAAACCATCAAACACTAGACAAATAAAGGAATAAATGATGGCTTACCTTCATGTAACAGGAACTTTCAGTAACAGTAACAGACAACAACGTGTCAGGGAAGTTTTCCAACTCTCAAGCAAAACTACAGTCAACTGTGTCTCATTTGTCAATGTTCTTTCTTTTGCTAATATGTCAGGTTTCTACCCTCTAACAACGTAAGAGTATGTTGTCACAGACAAAGGGACAATGTGAAGGTTCTTCAATGTGGGGGTGAAAGCAGGTTGAGCTGAGCTCTGCATTCTTACCACCCCCATGTATCAGAGGAATCTTTAGAAAGTCCCTCCTAGTAGCCAAAACATAAAGCATCCAGTCAAACTAGCATGCTGCAGTTTCAGGAGTGAAAGGAATCATGAAGAATAGCAAGAAGCTCCTCATCTGATTCTTAGTTTTGCAGAGAACACAGTCTGGGATTTGAGCTCAAGCCTTCTTCCCCACCTTATTCAAGAACAACTTCATCCTTACCTGCATTACCTTCTGCTGAATCTCCTCTAGTTGAGTTCTCTTGCTACGTTGTCTACAGACTTCCTGGTAGCGGGTATATTGCTCTCGGAGGGAGTCTAGTAGCTTCATGACCTGTGGCTGAGCAAGTAGTTCATCATCCATTGGAGACCATGATACTCCTCCATCTGAACCATTAAATCGACGCTGTTGTAGCTCAGATAGCAACTCATGGCCTTTAAAGGAATGTATAATGGTATGGTTAATTTGGATACAAAACAAGCACACAAGTGATGAGTCAGCAAATGTACTTTTAGACCACCCAGCAGTACATTTCCATAGCTAATCTTTCATACATTGTACACATTTAATGATGTCATTTTATTAACATGCAGAGCACAAGGCAGTCTGCAGGGCTGTACCAGTCATAAAATAGGGCAAAAATGTGGTATATTTAAGACATATAACAGAGATAACATGAATTTAACATTCACTGACAGTAATATTAATATAAGAGAACACTTGCAAAGCACAATGCTGAGTCAGAAACAACCGTAAGTATTCTGGTTTACTTCAAAATATCGTATAGCATCCAAAGTATTTCTCTCATACAATTTGTATTCTTAGAATAAATGAACAATCTAAAAGCACTAACAAATTAAACATATCACTTCTGTTAGCTGACAAGATTTTATAACATGCACATAAGTTCCTATGAAAGCGTGTAGCTGAATCCAAAGTATTTTGATTAAAAATATTTTCTCACTGGCCTCATGTTTTAATTTGTGCTTTTAAACACCATGTTATGGTACAGAATCCCAGCAGTGTAAAGACTGTCATATATATGAAAATAGCATGGTTGGCTATTTAGTCTTCCAATTAAACTGTTCAAAGAATGTAAGTTATTGTTAAGTTGTGGTAAAATTTTCTGCATATAAATACTATACTACTAGTCAACTCAGATAACCTATTTGTACTCCCAAAAGCTTGATGAACAAGTTAACAAATAAAACAGTGTTTGGTCAGTAAAGAAGTGTTGACGTACAAGTAAAAATCTGCCAATCCCACATCAGCCATTCAGGTCTTAAAACGGTAACATGCCAGTTCACCAAAACAAGCAAACAACAAAAAAAGACACCAGAATAGTAATTACAGTACCTCGAGAAAAATGCAGAAAAATAGACTCTAAATTCAACCAGTATCATCTAGACAATCAAAATGCCAAAGGCTTTGGAGATTGCAGCAAGCAATTACTCCGCATTTCTTATTGTGAGATGAACTTATCTTAAGAATTCAAATACATTTTGCCATGCTGTGGAAATAAACATCCTTTATTCCATCTTATAAAACACTACAAGGCACAGATAGCTGCAGGGCAAGCAGTGTAAGGTTTTTACAAGTCAGTTATACTAGGATAATTTTGATTTTTACTGTATTTTTTCAGAAGTAAATAATTACTATTTTCAAGGTAAAAACTTTTTTTTTTTTAAAACTAGATTCTTATTAAATTAAGAACTACAGTTTTTACTTTGATTTGGAGCCTGTGAAAGCAACAGTACTTATTACGGAAGACAAGGCTTTTATTTAAAACCTTAGAACATCACCCCAACAAATTTTTACCATTTTTCCTTCTTTTCATTTGGTTTGTTCATATTTGCATTTATGAGACAAAACTAATCAGGGAATTTTTTTTTTATTCTCTAACTTTCAATATAGTGGAGCTGACAAAAAAAAAGAAAGTAAAGTTATCTGTGAGGAACTCCCATGACTTGATAAAAGTTAATACATTTTAAAAGCTCCAACAATTTTTTATGCAATAATTAAGAAAATAGACAATGCTTCCAAACTTCCTTGGGAGCCACCTATTCGACAAATTGAAATGTTTTGTCCAAACATCTTACCATTAGAGGAGGATATATAATTAGACTAAAATCTACTGACAGTGTCTACAGACGCTTTGTATTTTAAAAGCTTTAAAGACTCCAGAAAGTAACTATGATGTCACTTTTTAACTCAAACAATATTCTTCCGCATCTAAATAAGCTAAAACTTTGCAAAGAGTGCATGCAGAGGCAGCAGTTCTCTGTAGCATATGTTACATGACTCACACATTACATTGTAGGAGGCTATAAGGATTCTGAGCACTCCTCAGACTCTGATCACCATCTTCACATGGTTCATTACTTAATACTCTACAAAGGCACAAATCTTTAAGCAAATTTCTACTCCAAATCAACAGTGCCACTGCACTTTATGGTGAATAAGAAATCCACCTGAAAAAAACATTTTGTTCAAAGAAAATTAATTGTTTAAGGTTCAAGGGAGATTCCAAGCAGTGAAGAGTCAGAAGACTGTGTTTCACGTTTACAGATAGTCAACTCAGAACATGGCTGATGCAAATTATATGAATTGTGCAGGAAAATGCTATTTGTGTTGTAGCCATTTGATAGCTACTGAGATTAATTCATTACATAAGGCCAACATATTAGATTCATCTAGAAGCAATGTATTCTCAAATTAAACCTATTAATTTATGGTAACACCGTGAAAATGGTATCAGCACTACTAAAACCTATTTTAAACAGACAAGTATCATTTGGAGTTCTTCCACGTATTTGCTAAGATTTCTTTTTTAACCTAAAGATTACGTTAACTGGTAAGTTTATTACATTGAGATGTTCGTTAAGATAGTTATCATGCCCTCCGTGCTTTCATGTGGGGCATGAAAATGAATAATGAACTTTATTAACCAACGTGATTATTTTTCAACTTACCTGTCTGCAGTACCATCTCAGGATCAACTGATGGAAGGAAGTTCAAATCTACTGATCTTGAATAAAGTAATAAACACGTTATTAATCATTCATTTCTAATACAGTAGCACTACAAGGCTTCAACCAACACCGGAGCTACCACAAAGCATTAAGAGACTCTGTGTTACTTTCCTCCACACCTCTCCTTCCTTCACACCCCAAAGAACTAATATATTATATACTACAAAATAGGTAAAGAACGGATCAAGTGACAGCTGCATTCATAGTTTACAGAACTGCATAACAGTGGCAGCGGCTTTGTTCTTAAATGTGGCCTGCCAGCAGGGATAACCAAGCAAGATCATAGCCCCACCAGCTTGTGCACTGTCTGTCGTAAGAGACTTCCAACAAAGTATAAAACCGAAATACAAATATCCTGCATCCCAGCCTAATACCTTAACTAAACAGGCTCTTTGTAAATCTATAGAAAGAGCTATCATTTATCAAAGTCACAGGAAATAACTGAAAACATCAGCTTGCCTTTGACATTGTTTAGAGATGTATTGTAACACACGTTAAAAAAATCTTAGAGTCCCTTAGTTTCTTTTGGAGCCTGTTTACATCTGGTACACAACTACTTATTAGAAAGAAAAGTACTGTGAGTAAATCCCTCTCCCCCATCTTGATTCTAAGTATCGGTAAAAGCAGCCAGTCATAAAATTCTCACTTTCTGTACTCATTTTTATCAAACCAGAAGTGCAGCTATATGCAACCAATAGCCAAGCAAGCATCCATATATCACAAATTTTGTAGTCTGTATTTTAAACTTTGAAAATTTCCTTACATATTTTGTATGACATTTAAGACATTATTGCATTTTCAATATCACTTTGAATTCCAATGAAATTTTATATCAAAAACATTAATTTCAAGAAGCTAACCACACACCTCTCTTTTTCTTGAGTTCCTTTATCACTTCCATTGTTAATTAGAGCAAGCTCATCTAGTAAGGATGTTGATTCTTTTGTGAATTTTTCAAATACCTAAATAAAACATGTTTTACATTTAGAAAAACAATTTTAAGTGACAGTATTTGAAGGCATCACTACAAATTTATCCGCTAGTTCTGATAATATACTTCAACCTTCACATTGTTGCCCAACATTCAGATGGCACAGTAAAAATAGCAGAAAATAAAAAGGGTTGTTCATGGAACACTTAGAAGCACTAAGATTCCTTAGGAAAATAAAAAATAGAACACTGAATATAACAAAGAAGGGCTGAATTCTGAAACACTCACAAATCTTTGGATTTTTGCAAAACCTGTAAGCCCTTATGGACATATATATTCCACCGTTTCATTTAAGCCTCAATCTTTAAGTAAATCTTAACAATAATACTGAATGAATATGTTACAAAAACATCCAACAGCTCGCTTGAACGGATTAAAATAACCAACTTTGTGAAGATGACAGTTTTTCATTGCTACAAATAAGAGCTATAGTGTAATAAATAGCTGATATAAAAGGAGTAGTAGTTATAAATTAAAAAATACTCCTAATCAGTTTCTTTAAATGTAGGAGTATGTATAGATAGCAGGGCCTGTTTAGTCAGACATTGGGTACTGCTCACATGACTCCTCTAGAACAAAGTTTTAACAGAACCAGACATGATCTGGTACCAGAACTGATATAGGCAGTAACTTTCAGGTCTTTCTCATGTTCATAATTTATTAATTCATGGTCTAGAGCTGAAGTTTCCTTAACCGATGTAGGACCAGTTAAATTTCAGGAAAAAACAAGAAGGACAAGAGGTGGACAGCTCTTAAAACCTAATTTATAAGAGTGGTTTATAAAACAAAAATCCACAGAACTAAAATGTATAAAGCAGAAGTCCCAGCTACAGTGGAAATACTGTGCTTATCAACTCTGTGAACGTAAGTAGTAGTAAGCAGAAGCCAGATTTGTATATACCAGACAAAAAAAATGAAAGACGAAGATATTAAATATCCCTGCCCCATCCTCTGCCCTAACATGTGCCCAGACTCTCTTGGTTTCAGGAAAAGCAGAAACAACCTAGCCTACACACACATACTGCTCCTGATGAAAGTCCAACAGAAAAAAGCTGCACAGTAGATTGTCCTTCTGCCCTCGGGTCTGAACACTTATATCTTAATTTGCTAAGATCCAGATGGGGAAAAAAGTATAGCCCTCAGATTTTTTTCAGGGGAAGTTCTATTATGAGATTGGCTGCATGGTACTTTTGAAGGCTTTGGGCAGTTGGAGTTGGAAAGCACTGTGGAGAATCTGTGTCCAGAATCCCACCTATAGACCCTAGAGGGGTCTATAGGATACACATTTGAAGAACACATTGCACAGGAGAATAGTTTCTTTCAAGATTAAATGTTGTATTAAAGATTCAAGTAACTGGAAAACAAATACCAGTGGAGAACTGATTAGAAACGTTCTGCAGTGCTATGTGCACCTACAGTCACTGTAACAATTTATGCATATTAATGATTTAGGGGCGTATTTGCTCCTAGACGTTTACTGCATCCCTGTATCCACAGCACTGACAGAGATTTCAGTGTAGGGCAGCTTAAAGACAGGCTCTCAGTCCACAGGAACTGAGGCATAAGAAAACTTTAAAACACCTGCAGAGTCCAAGTATTTCCTCCTTGCTTGGGATTTCTCCTATGAGTAGGCAAAAAGTTTCCCTTTGCAGCCACTATACCATACATTCAGGCTCTTCTAGAGTGATGGTCTAAGAGAGCTTCAGTAAGGAACACGCTAGTTCAATAAATTGATTACATTAGCTTAGTCACCCCCTTGAGTAAAATCCAGTGTTAGTAATTATGTATATTCATCCATTTGAATTGCAATACTATGCATAGGAAAAATCTATACACTTAGCAGTTCCTACACAAATAAAAATATAGATCAAGAATGAGACATTTGAAAGAAAGAGGAAACTAACCAGCCTCTTATTCAACCAATCCATGTGATCATAGGTGAGAGTTCCTCCAAAATCTTCTGTTAGTTGACATGGTTCAATATACCGAGTCAGTTTGTTAGCAGATACTAGAATAACCTGCAACAATAGAAGAAATTTTAGGTACAGGTGTAGGCAATGTTTATACTTAAGTACTTGACAAGTTGTGCTAAGTGTCCAGAGGTACTGACCAGAACTTCTCTGTGATTCACAAGAAGGGACCCTCCTACTGCTAAACATATCAATTATGACTGGTTGCAGTTAACTGGGACCTAAACCAGGCATGTAGTTTTGATACGCAGCCTACATCTCATGCATAATCCTTTAACAGAACCACCTGTACCACCTTGTCTATGTACAGCAGGAGAAATAAACATGGTTCCTGTCTGTTTTCTTTGTGGTAACTGATGCTTCTTAAGCCATACTTCACATGATCTATTTTTAGGGAACTTAGTAGCAGGATATCACGCTGCAAAGTACTTAGAAGTGTTTGCACTATTCTCTTGCAGTAAAAGTATTTGCAGTACACTCTTGCAGTCCTTTATACCGCACAAGTTAAGCGCCTCTATTTACTGTGCAAATGTGCTGAACATATTTATAGTTTAAGTAATTTTTACATTGTTCCCATGCCTCTCAGTTAATAAAAAAAGAAAATTAATTTACTCATTCGGGACATTTCAGAAGTGAAACAAATGTAAATAAGGTAGCTGGTTCATACCACTGAAACATCACTTCTAAAAAAACTGCCTCAATAAACGGATGGACTGCACTGAGACTGCTTATGTTTGAGTATTTTATTGAAATACTTTAAGGGAGTGGTAAGACCAGGCAGGGGATACGCTTTACAAACTTGTTCCATGGAGACATTAAAAAAAAAAAATCTTTTCTAGCAAAGCAAAACCTTCATTTAACAAATATTAGCAACGAGATAAAAAATCTTTCTCCCCACCCACCCCCCACAAGTAAGATTTGATCAAAGAACACAAATTTCATTTGCATCTTATTAGCAAGATCTCGAAGATGACGAAATTTCAAATAGTAAGCCTTGTTGTAACTTATGATGTTGCTCCAAAAAAAAATATTTATTCTCTACAGTTCAAAAACTTTGAGCTAACGGAGTTATTGACTTATCTCAGACAACTGCAGTAAGCCTGCTTGAAAACTTCAAAAAAAAAAAAAGGAAAGCAATCATTTGAAATTTTGATGAAGTGGAAGCGGAAGGGAGGTTCCTCAACAGAATTTAGCTCTTGTACTGAATTAGACTAGTGACAGTGTTAATGTTAACTCCCTCCATTTGCTTTACATTAATAACTTTCTCTGCATTACTGTTTTAATTAGCTACCACAGATCTCTACTTAAACATGGGCTGAGAGGCAAGGGAAAAAAAAGGTTGAAAACTGGAAGGTGTGATGTTGTAGAACAGATAAGACCTTCTCAAAGACACACTAATAGAATATTGTCTTAGACTGTCTTTACTTATTATTCTAGACAATTCTATTGTAAGGTCAGCACTTAGAGCATACAAACTGTTGCCGTCAGATCCCTAAAACTTTTTCAAAATCTGATCACAGTAATTGTCTTTGACCTTCTGTGAAAATTAATGGCAGATCACCACATTCTGCCAATTTTTTCTTTATGAATTAGCGTTCTATCCTCTTTGCATCCGAATTTCACAATTTAACATAAAGAACACAAAGAACATCTTCATTAATTTCTTTCCTCTGTGAAGACTGCCATTCTCTGTGATGGCTTCCCATTGCTATCATCTCTATTGCCAGCTCTGAATATTGGTTAAGACACAGGTATAAACGAAGACAATTTACAGTTATAAAAATAGAAGTATCCTACTGTTTGCTTACAACTGGACTGATTTTTCTTTTCCAAAGTGATCTTATTATGTTGGCTTTAGAATTATTTTTTTTTTTCAATCTCAAGCAAAAGCCTTTGGGCAGCAGACTATAATGTGAACATCTTAAATCTCCTAAGGGAAAAATGAATAGGTCTGGACAGAAGGCAAGACAGGGTCTTTCAAAGACTGGGAAAAGTACTAACTGTTGAATCCTTAAGTCTTTGCTTCCCTTCCCACTCGGCCCACCCCTTCTGACAAAGTGACAGCTAGTAAGGTGACTGGTAACAGGTTTCAAATGTGTCCCATTTGGTACTGATCAGAGCTTGCCACCATCTGTACTCGCTTCTTTTTATAACTTAGAAGAGCGGTAACACCTCTCATCATTGTTCTACTCTAATCAACAATATTGGCCTGCCAAAACATTGTTAAAGCCTTTTCAGAAATAATACAGACAATTGTTTGGGGAAAAGTAGAAGTGCTGTATTTTATTCCTCTGGACACTAAAGTTATTGTTTTCTAGTAGCATGATTTTGATTGATGCAACAGTGCCATTAACACTAATCTCTAATAATGCAAGAGCTCTGAATACTGTTTGTACAAAGCTGAACTCTCCCTCTACGTCATTTCCATTTTTTTCCCCAACCGTTTTCATCAATTGTCTGCAAACAGATGGAGGCAGATGTCAAAATCAGCAAAGGAAACTTCTGAATATTCAATAGGACATGCAAAAGGATCCCCCCAAATGATAAAAACATCCATGTAAGCTTCCTTTAGGGAATAAAAAAAGCTCCTTAATGCAAATGTCACATATCCATTTGTGGTAAAGGCCATGAAAACTATAAATTCTGGTGCCTCAGCATTAAAACAATAAACTTCTTAGTACAGATGGTTGCTTCGGTTGCTTTCTTAATGCTCATCTCGGATGTGCTACAAACAATTGACTAGCATATAATAGGTGGACATCACCTACTTATCTTTTTTTGCTCTGGTAATCTTCTTTGTCATGAAACAGGCTATGACTGAGCTGCTACACGCTGAACTTCAAGACAGAAACCTTGACTACACCCCCTTGCCAGTCCCCTCAAGGGATTTAGGTGAACGTAAACAGGCATCTGTGAAACCCAGGAGAACACAACTGTACCTTAAGTCACAATATTACCACAATTGGAACCACTTCCAGCCCTTAACTTCAGGCACTTAATTACCTTTATTACCTTATTACCTTTATTAACAAACACCTAGCTGTCCGAAACACAGACAGGGCTTTCAGGGGTTCTTTGCATTGCTCTATTGTATTTGGGCTACTTTTCAAAGGAAAGTGTCTTTAGGGAACTACTTGAAAATATGATCTTATTCTGTAAGATAAGCATCCTGAAGACAAAGATGTAGGATTTCCTTACTTATAAGGCTCTAAAGCACATTACAAGAATGAAAATGAAGTAATGCAATGAAAAAAATGAAAAAATAAAGGGGTTGGCCACTTGACTGAAAATCAGAACCCATGCCATCTGTTCCACTCCTTCACACCACTTTGACATGCAGGAATTGTTTCTAAAAAAAAGAAACGAAGCCATTTATTTTACGTAAAGTCTGATAAAAGACTTAAGAGAACAAAAATCATATGAATTAACAGTGTTTTATCTGGATGATAATCTCTTTCCTAATATAGGACTATATTACTTATTAGTTACATAACCTTTAGCTGCCAATTTCCAAGTCTCATTTTCCCTGAACTAACTTTTCTACAGGAGTATTTAAGAACGTTATAATCTTACCATCTGAGAGAATTTACCAGTGTAAGATAAGGCTGCAAAAAATCTTTTCTTTTCAACCTCTTTCACAAAAAAGATGCTTTCATAGTGCCTTGTACAAAACAAGCAGGCATTTTAGTATTTGGCAAACACAGCAAACTTGTCCTAGTTCAAACAAGCTTAGCTTCAAAAACAGTTGGAAAGATTGATGATATGGGTAATTTTCTAAAAATAGGGAAAACTGAAGTTTCATTAACTTCCCAAAAAGATAAAAAATGGAACTGATAACATTAGTGTGTAATCTCTTGTACACACTCTGTCTCATGAGGTAATACTATCAGCTTATTTTTGGAAAGCTGAAAGACCCTGTAACCTTTGTTGCTAATGTCAGAAAAAACATCAAAGTTGAGAGAGGCATTCAGCGGCAATAAGATGTTCTGCAAAATGGTAACTACTCATTTGGTGACACTATACAACACTGCATCTCTACAATCTATTACAAAAGTCGTGAACAAAATTCACACTAAACACTGCAGCAATTTTTCGGTCAAAACATTAGCCAAATACAGTTTTATCCTCTTGCTGAGGAAAATATTTCTAATTTGAAATTACTACATTTAATATTATTTTCAAGTAGAAAACCCGAAAACAGTGGTTTATTAAGGATACACACTGAGCATCTAAAATAAAACTATTTTAAGATTATATTCATTTGCATCCAATTATTCTAGTATTCCAAAAATAGTATTTCTGACTGAAGAACACAAAACTCTACATACCTCAAAGCCAAGTCTATCTTTTTCTTTCCAAAAACAGAAGTGTGTAACCTTCTTATCCCAAAACTCGTCTGGCTTTACTACACAAACAAGTGATACTTCAGCTGGAACAACATTCTGTAAAACAAGTTGGGGTGAGAGGGGGAAGAAACTAGTAAAACATTCAAGATTTAGCTTTCTTGTTCCACAGAACTGAATTCCATTTGAGTGTCACTATCTATTCAAAAACTTACATTTGCAGATAGAAATTAAACAAGTTTTTCTGCATCTGTGTCCCATGTTGGCTCCATCATACTTAATATTAGATTGCATTAAACTGCATAGCAAAAAAGTGTCAGAACTGAAAAAAAAAATCTAACCTCTTTACTCCCAGTCCTGAAGTCCAACCACTAGTCCATGCTGTACTAATACAGAAAAACATGAATGATTGGCTTCACTAAAAATGCAGTATGAAAGTCAGTAGTCCAAGTTCTCTCCTCTGTTTCAGTGTGCTGTATCTTGCATTTTCTTTGACCACTGAGACCAGAAAATAACCTACACTGTTTAGCCGAAATAAGACTTTTTCATTACCCCACCGTTCTGAAGAGATAAAATAATATATTATTATGAACTTCTCTAGCTGAGAATTAGCACTTTTTTCCCCTCTCTATTTTGAATAGCATCCAAGATATAATTTGACTGAAACTACTACATGCAACAAAATCAACTACTACACTCAATTTCAATGGAAGCCAATTAGTACAGCATATTGCATCAAAGCCTACTTAGATGCACTACCAGTGCCAACTGTCCCCTGCAGACATTCCTACTACTCATAGTTGTTGATGTCAGGAGCATACTTCTGTATTCTTTAAACCAAAACTCTGTTTTAGAAAAAAATCTACAATCTCATGTTTTGAGCTGGTAATGAACTTGACACTCACTTGAGGGAAGAAATCATTCCCTTTTCAGATTGTTTCTTCCTGTACAGAACACACATTCTGTGATCGTAAAAGGCCATAAATTCTCTCGCTATTAATTACTACCTCTACAGTAAAACAACTATGTTTACATCTATAGAACTAATCTGTAAACCATGAATGTATAAAAATTGATTTACCTGCAGCATTAACACAACTGTCTTCACCACATTCCACTGAGATTTTCTGCCATCCACAATCACAGTAAATCCTCTAGCTTTGCATTTTTCACTAAAAAGAAGAAAAATGCTTAGAAAAAAGTAAAAAATTCATCAACAAGTGTCAGACCACAATGACTTTGGATTTAAATATACTGGAAAATACAGCTATAAGCTTTTTAATTATGAAAATAGTATTTACAAAACTTAGGTTTGCTCACTTATGAGTAATTTTCAATTTTAATGCACAATTATTACAAATTATAATAGATACAAATCATAATTTCTCAGTAGCACTGAAGTGTATTTCACACTAATGAAAGTATATGTTTAAACTTTAGCATCTCTGGAAAGGTTTCATAACTACACCATAAACTTCACCGCTTCACTATAAACTTCACGAAATCCTCAGAAAGACATGAAACTGGAAATCAACCTTTCCTATGAAAGGCAAAGGGATGCCAGTTTTCACGAGGTCACTGTGAATTGGCACAGACTTGAGGATACAGCTATATATCATTTGATGCATTTCCAAGCAGGAATTTATCTAAGCGTCCTTGAATTTCTTCCCTGAACAAGTTGTCTAAATGTTACAGTGCAAAGAAAGCCTCTACAAGGACAGAGGCTTTGCCTACAGATCTAGAAACAGTATTTTAAACGGACATCTTTTCTAATAAGAAGGTTTGAGTCTGGGCATACTACGTACAAGAGCTCTGCTTAAAAATCAGTTGCAAAGACAAGCAGAAATAGCTTTTGAATTTCTAAGTACTGAATGAGAAAAAAAACAGTAAAAACTTTCCTTGCTCTCAGTACATTAACACAAGCAGATGGCAAGCTCATTCCTAACTGAAGCAGGCAGCAAGGTGCCCACCAAAACAGCTCAGAGTTCAAAGGTGGCAGCAACCCCTGGATATGACCATCAGCACAGCAGCAGCCAGAAGAAGCCAGGGAAAGGTGTTTGTATTTTTTTAGCATTAATTACCACATTAGATAGAAAAACTTCAACCTGAGAAATCATATCTGGCAAAGTTATAACTAACTAAAAAAACATGACATTTACATGAGGTGGAAAAGCATTGTACAGTCTGTTTAGTGACCAGGCTCTCAAACCTGTAATTATAAAACAAAGCCATTTTTCCTTAGCTTACAAAAAGCAACATAACTTGCTTGTAACAGTAAGCATTATGTTTCACATGTCTATTTAGGAAAATGTTAATTACAAAGTTGGCTGCCAATCCCTAAGTCCTTTTGATTTTGCTTAAGGAACCTGTAAAATCAAATGTGATTTTCCTGGAAGCACTCTGAAAAAAAAACAGTAATCACACCTTGTGCATGCAATATTTATTCAGAATGAACTCAAAGACTGACTACCAGTACTTTCAAGAACAAGATGAATAGTGGCACTATAACATCTTGAAGTATTGCAGGTATCCATACCAGTTCTCTACAACTACTAAATCCATTCCAAAAAAAAATCAAATCCAAAAGTGAGCTACTACTTATGAAACGTTCAGCAACCGATCAAGCAAATGTTTATATGAAAATTTAAGAAAAAATAAAACTCAGTGATTTGAACTACAGTACAGAGAACACAACAAAGCAAGCAACCTTTTACCAGCACAAGCAATAGGATAACACCGCTGCTTTTGCTTTTCTTATATTCTTAATAGGGCTCTAATTTTCAATAGCATCAAAGCAAAGTGTAACAGGTGACTTGAAACTTTAGAAAAGTGCTTTCTGAAGATCTACGAGTGTTACTCACACACAGAACGTTACCCAAGACACTAAACAGTTATGCCTCTTAAATCTGGAAACAACTATCCACTAATGCTAAAAAACCTGCCTTACAAAACAGTTACAATTATAATATGTAGCATGCACAACTAAATTTAAAGTTAAACATACTAGGTTACCTTATAGATAGAACTTGGGGGGAAAAAAGTAACATTAATGTTTCTTGGACAGCTATCCAGGGTTGGGACAACATTCATTCCTACATCCCTCCTTTTCAAACACTGTTCAGCAACTCTTTCCAGAACACAAAAGGTATGAGCTTAGGCCAAAAAGTACACACTTCCCACTAACCAAACAAAATGCAAACAAAAATGACAACGATCTGTCCATACTGCCACCATAAAAGAGGTCATTTTTTCCACATGACTGAAAAACAGAACATTCAAAGTGGTAACACAACTTTTCTTTCAAACAGATTTCCCAGTTTGTACAGAGTACAAAGAGTGCTTTGGTTGAACTTCCAGACAGTTATTTTTACGCTAATATATGTAAAAACATACACCAGGATGAGACTGCAGAATAATTAATGCTTGCGAGAACAACAATGCCTGCATCTGTTCCATAAACGTGGCCAAGTCCTTAAGTCAATGAGATGACTTGCATGAATGACAATTTGGGATTTTCATGACTTTAAAAAAGACAAGCTCTTTGAAAAACCCTAAAGCTTCCACAGCTAAAATGCGGTTCAACATACACATTTTGATGTTTTATCTATAAACATACTGAACTTATTCTTTGACACTCTCTCCCTAACCAGAACTTTTTTTTTCCAACAGCCTTAACTGCAAAAAGAAGTTGGATTATTTAACCATGTTTTTAACACATTTGTAGATTGCGATAAACAAAGTGCACTAAACGTTCTTCAGTTATTCTTATTTCCAAAAAACATACTTAAAGGGATACAAGCAAACATTTAGTTGATGGGCTTCTTTCCTTTTTAGATAAATACAAAGCAACTATAAAGACCAGTCTCTACATTTTAAGAAATAAAATGCAGCTAAGCTAGGGCCAAAAACTGTCATTATAAATTTACAGAGTTACATGAGCAGAACATAATTATTTTACAGTGAGGACTGAACAACAGAACACTCAAGTCGTAATTCAGCACATTTAAGCGGTATCAACTTTAAACACTTGAGTAAACTCATTAACTTCAGTGAGATTTCATCTATTTTTAAACTTAGTGCATGCTTAAACTCTAGAGATTACCAAGAGTATGCATATAGCAAAGTAAAAAAAGATGAGGAAGCTTTATTAGTGTGGGTAAATTCAGCAACTGCAATGATACCTTTGCAAGCTTAAGAATTTCAATGGTAGCTCATTAATTTACAAGGCAATTTAAATGCACTGTCATTAGAAATAAATAACCAAAAATATCCCAAGAAAGGAGTGAGGAAATACATAAGGAAAACAAAAGAAATACATAAGGAAAACGAAACAAAAAAAACACACCACAACCAAAGCCAGATACAGAGAATGAAAGGACTTAGGCAAGCCTTAATAGATATCTCTAGGTTTATTCAAACTTATGTTTCTGATTAAATCAAATTATATTACATTTTAAACAACCAATTACATAAAATTTATTTTGTACTGAAAGTCAAATTAAAAAAAAAGAAACAACAAGAGACCCCTTCTATCACTGGAAAAGCAAGCAGCCCTGAGCCAAACACCTTTGAAATCACCTTGGAATGCTTAGCAGGTAGTCTAGCGTGACACTCAGCTCATCCATACTCGTCTGCTCAAGGCATAATGGAATTGTCAGAATGAGGCCACTTCTTCTGTCCTTCCCTCCTATTTGGGGGGGTGAAAAAGTCATTAGAAAGTTAACGTTAAAAAAAAAACCACCACCAAAAAACTTCGTAGCTACATGGTCTCAAAACACACCATGAAACTAGTATTTCTAGTTGCTGTGAAAATCACAAGTGAAGTTTCTCCTCTCAGACTTGAGAATTCATTCACCACACTAATATTTAATGCATCACCAAAGCTTCAGAGCATAGATCCCATTCATATTGGTCAGTCTTTCATTTTGTGCTTTCAACACAAACGTCACCCTAAATCAAGTTTTACAGAAGCATTATTTTTGCATATCTAGATAATGTTTTCCAAAAAGCATTTCCTAAACCATCTACAATACCAGCCTGAAAGAAACATGGTAAGCTTCCAAGGTGAGCGAGCACACAGCAGCTCTCAACATAATAACATAGGACCTCCTGGAAACACCCATTATACAAAGGAGGATCTTTTTACCACACAGGCTGCCCGTGAAATATATTCTAAGTTGGTAATTCAAGCATCAAACTCGTAAGATTTCCACACCTACTTACAAACACGTAACAGTCACCTCACAATTAAGATAAATACTTCAAGCCAGTTGCTTTAATCTTTGTATGTGTTTAAACCCTTCTAATAAAAGTAATACAGGCAGTAACAGCTACAAAGATCCAGTAAGATCAACTGTTAAGTGATGCTAAGGTGCTGCATTTAAGTAGAATGTTCTACAGCTGTGGTTTCGGTCATTTTTGATTACACAGGATCCAGATAGTCTCTGGAAAAGTACAGTTTAAATAGAAAAAAGTTTTCTTTAAACAGCTGAAGTTTTCTCTTTGGTCCTTTCCTTTTATTTTTTTTGATGGTCCTTTGGGGACACAGAAGTTGGACTTTATGATCCTCATGGGTCCCTTCCAACCCAGATATTCTGTGATTCCTCTAAAAGACTGACTTTTGAGTCACATGGCTATAAACCAGCAACCAAAATTGATTTGGACTGAGTTTTCTCATAGTTTAAACTGCAACTGATGCTAAAAATACTTAATAGAACAAGATCACATGAAAAATAAATACTGACACAGCTTCCTACCACGTGCGTCTATTCTATCAGAAAGGTCAACCAGAAAATCTTGTAGTGTGAAGAAAACCAGTCAGGTGTGCAGCAGACTCTTCCGTATTCACTGCATCTCCAAGTACAGGGATATCATTGCTGATCTTCTGAATGTGCAAGACCTTGGGATCAAAAAATTTGTTCCTAAATATCTGTTAACGTGGAGAACTAAATTCAGTAACAGGCCAGAGGTAGCTGTGCTGCATCTTTCCACATAATTTGGAGCAGTTCCTATCTAGTTCATGTATTCACTATTTTGAGCAAATCAGCTTATCTATTTTTTTCCTCTCTAGCCTTAAATCTTTTAATGTCTATAATCAGCTAAAAAAAGGTTATTTCAGACTCCAACTATTTTTATTAATTTGTTGTTGTTCCAGGGGAACAGAAGAAAAAGTAAAGAAGTGGAGAACAGAACTTGCATATGAAGTGAAAAACATGATTGAATGTGAACAGACTCCAGAAGGACCTACTGCTTGACTTTATAGCTCATTACAGTTTTGCTTTAATTATCAGGTGTTTGTATTTAAAAAATACTAATACCCATCTCTAGATTAAACCAGCTTCAAAGTAGTAAGTTTCCCACAGTCTGGAGCATTTGAAAGGCTTTTCCATTTTATTCAAAACTTACTCTAAAAAAAGTATTAACATTTTTTAAAAAAACATATAACTGTACCAAGGTGATGACAATCTCAGCTTCATTGGGGATTAGAAAGAAAAGTAATTTTTCTGTGTCCTGAAGGTGAAAAAAAATTCTCAAATTGTAAATGTGCTGTTTATGTGATTAAAGCCATGAAATCATGTTTTTGCCTTCCCCCTCCCCAAAAAATCAGGAAGCAGAACTTTTTAAAGAATAGCAACCGCTGTGGAGAAATAAGACAAAGCACACAAGTACAGCACAGTAACACCTGCATATGTATATATCTAAATTGGCATAATTTGAGAATTCCCCCCAAAATGTTAGAGATGCAGGTGTGATAATGAAAAGTTTGTTTGCACAATATATGTTGGCATCTTAATTGCAATTTTTTCCTTGCTTCCAAAGCTGCCCAAGCTCCACAAATAGTATTGAAGATCTACTGATATCCAGGTGAGTTTATTCCACATCTTCAAAACTACTGCTTTATAGGTGGTCTATTCCAACAGCTGTGTCCCTTCCCCCTCCCCTTCTTTTTTGGGGAGGGAGGGGGGGTAGAAATCAAGGGAGGGGAGGAATTGTTGGAAAACTGATAACACATTTTAATAACTATTTCTAAACATAGGAGTGGTACTATATGAGACAGGATAAACACGTAGATCCTTTCTCCAGAATCCATGAAGGAGTTCAAAGTTTGAAGGAACAGTTGTTTACAGACTGTTCATCCTTGTCTGTTTCAGGCCAAAAGCCTTTTCAGTCAGAAAACCTGAAAAATGGATAGGGGAAGGGGAAGAAAAAGGGAAGGAAAAGTAACTCAATCCTCACAAGAAAATTGAGATTTGTTCTCATCTGTACACTTGGAGTGGAAAAAAATGATTTCTCCCCACTGTCTACACTGGCTAGTGAACCCACATTAAATCCAACAAATTAGAGGAAAATGCTGTGTGGATGTAAAATAATACCTCAGAAGCCATACTGATTCAACAGTAGCTTGTTAGCTATCTCAACAACAAGAAAAAAACAGAACATTAAAATGAAGAATGAAGCCTTTCCCTATGTGGTTGGGCATCATTTGGTCTTTCCCTATCCAAAAAGCTGTGATTTTTTTTTTTTTTTTTAAGTTCTGAAAGGCAGGAGGACAACAATTTTTAAGAATTTAGAAAATAAATTGGTTGAAACTAAAAGCTGAAAACTGCAACAGCTAAGTTCAAAAATAGTTTAGATGTATGATGTATCAAAAATGGAGAAGTATGAAAAACTAACACAGTAAAGAAAAATGTCACAAATAACCATAAAGATTAAAAACACAGAATGGACAGAAGCTGGTGATCAAACTGAGTGAGCTCATGATAGGAAAAGTAATAACACCAGAAGTTATAAAGGCGTTTCTATAATGAACAACTGAAAGTTGGCCTTGGTCTGACCTGCAGTCAGAAACTTCATCAGGAGCCATGGCAGCAGCTCTGGATTTGTAGGTATTGTATCTAATGCTCCCTCTTCACCTCCTCCCATGAACTCAAGAGCAATCTTGAGGTGGAGGCTTGAAGATGTTCATTTCATTTAAGTTATATGCAGTGTGGGGTGGGACGGTTTGCAGAAACATGTGTTCTTGCATTTATACAAAGTTACTCTTATCATGGCTGATTCACAGCTGAAAGACTTGCTCTTCTACGTGCTATTTCTGGATTCATGAGACTAGCACCAATCCACACAAAGGAAGTTAACAATTAATAGTAGTTCATATGTAGTTTACAGACTTGAAAGACTCCAGTGTTGAAAAGGGTCTTACAAGTCAAAATTTAGAATTCGCACTTGAAGTCCACTTGTGTAAAATACTAGCCACCCAGAAATTTTCACTTTTATATCTAGATTAAAACAGCACTTGCTGAACCCACAAAAAAAACACTTCTCTTTACATTTCACACAGACTGGAATAATTTCCTTAAATTATTAATTTTCAGTACAAGTAATCTTGAGTAACTGAAGTTTTTTTCGTCCATCTTGTAAACATTAGCAGAAAAGATTCAAACATCTATATTCTGATTGCACAGTGATTTTTGCCTTCTTGTCTGAAATACACATCAGGTAAATATTCTGCCAACCTGTCATAGCATAAAATGAGGACAAAACAGGAATTATAACTCATTCTTTTTTTCAGTGTAGGATAGCCAGTGATTTACATAAAAGCTAACTCATTTTTACCCATCTAAAAATCATTTTAACTCAAAATTGTATTTTTAAAGGAAATACTGAAAAACTAAGGCTTTAAAGGAACATTACCCTAAGGGTACCAGTTAAGAATTGATAGCTATCATACAGTCTATATTTGCCAGTATTAACACATTAAACAAAAACTATTAAATCGAATAAAAGTAAATTGCTCTTTTATCTTAGCTGTATTACATTTAACACCTTTCTAAATATTAAAGATTCCATAAACATTCACTACCACCTTCAGAATACAATGGTGAGAGAGAAACACAAAATCAGATTATGATTTTAGGCATAATAAACTTGGAATTTCTTTGTCTTACAAAAGAGCACTACTCTCAGGCTAAGTCCCTAGGCTTAGAACTAAAACTGAAAAAAATCAAGAGACACATCATGGTGATTTGCCATAACTTAGAAGTGGTACAGTTTACAAACTGAGAACAGAAAAAAATACATGTAAGCTAAAGAAAGCAACTAAAAACATAAAAGAAATTCCATAATTTATTTTGCACTGAAGTGATTCTTTTTGTTGGTGGTGTTTTTTGTTTTGTTGTTTGTTTCTTCTTTTGTCTGCACACCACCATGAATTCCAAATCTGAGGAGACACTGTTCCACTAGAAACCACTGTGTTCTGCTTCCAGAAAGAGGCGGCAGTGCCAACATTTGTACCCACATAATTTAAAATAACAAGAGGCTTCAACATACAAACACCAGAGAACTTTTCCCTAAAATATCATTTTTCTGATTTTTTTTAAATCATTATGGCTTTATTTATAGAACTACAAAGAATAATATTGCTTTAAAGAGACACGATAAACTGGTTCGTCTGCTGGGTTCCTTTACTTATACTGAAGAATGCTTAAAAGAACTAATGCATGAATCTTTACCATTTATTAAATTAAAACATCCATTAATACTATGCAATTCCAAAGAGGTCAAACCTATTACATAAGTTCAGAAAGGTTGCTAGCATTTACCTGGTACTCAATAAATTACTTTTCACCTAAGAACATCTATATTTCAAAGTGGATCAGGCAGCTTTAGTGGCCAAACTGCAAAGGCACTCTAGTTAATGAGAATTTCCTTATAGTATAATGCTGAACAACTAACCATACTATGCATCTACTGATATTACTGAAGAAGTTTTCCACTGTTCCAGACTGTAAATATATGCTGATTTCTTTTTTTAATTAGTTGTTTGATTTGAAGTTCCTTGGGACAGTGAGCAAATTCAAATAAAAACAAACTGTATTTAAAAAGGAACACCCCTCCCTTCAAGTGAATTGGCAGGATAAAATAGACCAGCTAAAATAAAATAAAACAGAAGAATATTTAGTTATTGCAACACTTCTCAATTTGTAAAGTGGAGATGTTTTCTGCAAATTAACTACCTTCCCTAAAGGGGACATTTAAACACCAAGAACTAAGACAACTATCTATAACAGCAGTGAAATCAGGAAAAGAATATCATTCATCATTTCAAGCATTCCCTTTTGTTTTCCTTTGGCTTGGGGAGATGAGAAAGTTGCATTTAATCCAAGACTCAAGAAGTTTGAATAAATAAAAGAACAGTCATTTAAACCTTGCCGGAATTAACTAGGTGGTAAAAAAGTGTGGCAATGCCTGGCTAATTCTGCTTCCATTTACTTCTACATTGGAAAAAAGGCAAGGGTAACAAGGAAGGAAAAATTTTCTAAAGGAAATCCTGAAACTAACCACCTGCATTTCTAAAACCACTTACAAAACAAAAAGGGTTATACTTGGATGTCTGCTAAATTATCATTCTTTTACTTGTATGCTGCAACTTCATGACATCAGCTTTAGTGTAGTTGAGTTACGGGCTACAGTGAAAACAAGTGCTAGATGTCAACTACAATAGCTTGGCTACTAGATAAAAATGTTCACAGATGCTTCTGAAATATGAAGAAGTGCTAGCCCATAATTTATTTCCATTACATACATCCAATAAATACAAGAAAGAATACAAGAAAGCAAACTAAAAATCCCATCCAAATTATGCAGAAAGGAACAAGTTGAGGAAAAACTGTACCTGAAAGAAAAGCCAATTTTTTCTTCAGAATGGGTAATATTACTGACGCTTCCATTCTACTGCAGTTAATTTCCACAGCTCTGAAACACAAGAAATTGAAGTCACCAAGCAGGGAAAATCAACTGCAATATTTCACTAGAAAGCACACTGGCCAAAGAACTTCTATACTCTTCTGAAGAAAATATAGAACACCAAAATCAAAAGTCAGCTCATTACAGTTAATAAATTCTAAGTATTGTAAAAACTGAGGAAAAAATAAATACTTACATGAAAAATGCATAAGATTATAAACAAGCATATCTTCCTCCTCCTCATAAAAAAGGAAAAATCAAAGCGGAATCTCAACCAAGGATACAGAAATTCATATAAAAGCCTTATTTCCCCAACTCCATTAAAGTACAATTAATTTACATGTAAATCTTCTTTTTGCTCTGTCATTCAGATACAGAAAGTGTGAATAAGATTGGTGCTCTCACCCACTTTTGGGTAGTCTACCTTAAATTACCGGGGATATTGTCATTAAACACCTTATGCCACATTTATGCTAGGACACTGTCGCTACCATGCCATTAGAAAGTCTTCAATTAAAGAAAAAACATCTAACAGCCAAAATAAGCAAGTCTAGCCTACAGATGGAAATGCTTCTGCTCTTTTTTCTGCTCTGTCTCCAAATCCCTTCTTACCTTCATCTCACTTCCATTGTGTTATAAATCGCTGTTCACTGTGATAATGCTTCAGTGTTTCATTGGCTATCAACAGGATGCTAGAACTACAACCTCGTCTTCCAGCCCACACAAAGCATCAACTGCCATCCTCCCATAAGTATCTGAGTTCATGCTTGTTTTTACTATGTCCTATTGTACTACACAGCACCACATACAGTGCTTTCCCCGTAACAAACTTACTTCACCCAACTTTCGTCATTCATACCCTCCCACTACCCCTGCACCAAGATCAGCATCACAATTTTCAGATTCATTTACTCTTCCCAATTAGACAAACTTTCTTCAGAAAAGCACGTAGAGACAAATCTTCCTGACCAAACTGAAAATCCAATTGTGAAATAATTAAGACAACTTGGCTCACATCCAAGAAAACCACCAAAGCACACTGTTTCTTTAGAAACTGGTTTGATACTCGAACACTACTTTCCACTCCCCCTCTATTTCTAAGTGTCACAAAAATGACATGCAAGTTATTTGGTTCATGAAATTTATTTGTAGTTAAAAGCACAGAGAAACATTTCATTTACTAGGCATAAACTGGTTATTGGTGTATTGAGTTTACTGGTTTTCAGAAAAATCTCAGTGCTGAAGTAAACAGATACATTTTGTTGTTGCAACATAAAACCAGAATTATATAGAATAACTATATTAGAAGTGACTCTTACTGAGTAAGCTAAGCAGCTGAAGGAAGTAAAGAGCAGGAGTCAATTCCGAACATTAGGATACAATACTAACTTAGACAAACCAGGTAGAGTTATTTCACAGAAATAAAAGGATGAATTTTGACACAGACTAGGGTCCTAGCCACACCAAAAACTGCAGCCTGAACACTAGTAAATGACAAGCTGCAAAAGAGCAGAAACTTTTAGGAAAAAAGTTCCTAGGGATGAAGAGTAAAAGCATTTCTAAGAATATAAATGGTAAATGTGAAACAATTAAAAAAATAAATGTGTTTTCTCAAGCATGCCGGAGATGGTGACAAGTACCCAAAAAGATGCATGTATGATTTAGGGAGGACTCAACTGAGTGGCTTTTAATCACCTTGGATGAATGATATATGGGGTCCACGTATCACAGACTCCTTGGCGACTCCATGGCAGCTCCACCAACCTCCACTAAGTCCAGATCTACATCTGGGAAGGTACGCTCCAGTCCACCAGTCAAAACAGACAAAAGGCTAGGATACGATCACCAAGATTTAGCATCAGATTAGCTTTTTGTTGCTAACATTCAAACTGGGGGCCGTACTCTTTCTTGGATAAAATGATGCCAAAATATTTCAGGTGGCATTCACTGTGCCAAGAAAAACTGTCCATTATTTTTGTCAATTTATACTTTCCCAGTATTTGACAACCCTGTCAATTTACTACTTTATACACTTCTATGTATACATCTGCATTTGAAGATTAAAATTGCTGTCATAATATTATTGCTGTCATATAATGCTGTCGGAGTCTTTTCTTTCTGTACTTGTGCCATGCACTTGGTTTCACTCAACCCCAAGCAAAACAGCACTCCTACAGCACAACAAATGACTATCACTGCACATCTTTATCACACAATGATTTTCACCCTGAAAGAATGACCACCCACTCTTTTTAATACAAATAAAGAAAAAATATTTACCATCTCATTGTGCACAGCAGCACAATGCAGTTATCTTGCACCTGAAGTCCACCCCAGCCCCACTGAGAATAAGAACTACAGACATTCATCCAGGCAGCAGTTGACAAATAGCATGCTGGCTTTCTTCCCTAGCTTTTTAAGAAAACATGAAAGCCATGGAAGAGAGACCTAAGAAAAGAAACAGAAGGCTGATCAAGGAGAAAACTTCACAAATACTTTATTTCCATACATTTGTCATGATGCTCCCACTGAGATAGTACTGAAAGTGTGACTGTTATTTTACATTAACTCCTACTGTGTAGCTCACGATCACCATCCCAGTGGGGAAGATCATTTTTGCTGTAGCTGAAAGGATAAAGCAAGACCCAGAGCTCCTAAGCATGTCTAATTTCAAAGAACATATAAAATTAACTCAATCCTTACATGATTAAGTTCATTTCCTTCTCACGTACCTCAAACCAGAAGGAAAAGAAAAATACACAAAACCGTGTCCAGGCACAGGGCTTCAGACTGAGACCTGAAGCTCACTGGGCAATTCTGTATTTATGTATACAAATAACATTTTTCCTTGGAAGAGGAACAGGTAAGAGAATCAAGACTGTAAGCGATCTAGTGGAAGTGGAAAAAAAAAGCCTCAAACAGAACACCCAAGGCAAAATATATTAGTGCTTTTTTGTTAAAGAAATGAGCTTCACTGCAGACAGAAAGAAGCCAAATAACTATTTTTATTAGGAAACAAAAATATCTCAATAACTTTTTACCCTACCTCCCTATTTTAATGTGTGAAGATTCTCAATGTTCATTCCATCCCTTAGTTCTAAATCTCCATATTTAAGTGTCTTTTTCATCAATTATATAAAACATTTCACACATTACAGAAAGAAACAAACAAGTTCTGGCTCTTTCAGGAAACTGAGTCTCAAGACAGCTTGCACTTTAAACAATTACTCAGATAAGCATCCTATTAAAGCTTCCTGTATGATTCAGGCAAAAAATTGTGGGCTATTTGTTGCATAAAATACAAAACTCAAGAATGACTCAAGCAGACATTTTTGCCTCTCCACTACAACCATGCTCAAACCATGCTGTGTGAGCAATTTAGCTTTGACAGTATTCATTTTTCTTTAACATGTGGAACACACACCTGGTAATGATTTTTCCCTTTTTCTCAAGAGGGATTTCAAACTTATTACAAATGGCTCTGTATTATAATCAAAGAAGGCAAATTTGCACACTCACACTTCAGAATTTTCATTCTTTCACATACGAACAAAAGCTTGCATCAGCTTTGTGACTTTAGGGAACACATTACTTCGCTGTTGTAAAAGCACCGATTTATTTCAAATTCAAGTGCTGCTTGATTTTCTGCCACAATAGTGGCACTGTCCGCAGATTAAAATAGTTCGTTTGTTCAGCATTTCCTGAAACCAAAGGAAGTATTTTGTTCATTGAGAGTGGAGGGAGGTGAGTCAGAGCTATGATAATTTCAAACACCTACCCTTTGTTCCATAACCTCTGGAAGTTTTCAATTACCTCTCTTCTGTGAGAGCTCTGATTTGTTCTATCTAGAAGAGAGCTCTCACAACAGCAGGCTATCACAACATGCCAGATAAAAACCTCCAAGACTAACAAAACATTTACTGTCTCTCACTATCCCTAGCAGACTAGAGAATCTCAGGTTGAATTAAAACTAAATGCCATTTTTCTACTGGAAAGTGAAACAATTTCAAGAGAGTTGTCATCTACTTTCCATTGGCAACTGTCAAAGGTATTTTTTTTTTTTTAAAGTATGCTGTTAAAAAAAAGTATATTTAGTCCTATTAAAAAAAGTTTTTAACTTGTTTGGAAGAAGACAAAATGACAGTCTTAAGCTGACCTTCAAGCTTTTTATTTAGTATGAGGAAAGAATGATGTGATGCTCAGTATTGTAACGCTGTCTAGCTGAAAGCTGCAGACCCAGTGCCTACTTTAAAAATTAAAAGAAAATTTTTAAAAAATTAAAATTAAAAAAGGCATTTGGACTCAGAGAAAAAAGCTACACAGGAAAAACAAAAGCACTGAAGAGAACACATTTCACTTGCAGAAAGACAAGTGCTTCAACAGGCTGCATTTTATCATTCCAAAACAAAGACTAACTTTTATAATCCTTCATTATACAGATACGAAACAAGTTAAAGAGATTAAATCCATTTGCTCAAGGTCAGAAACAATCTAGAGTGCTGTATGCCTACCTCCCTTCTACTCGGCATATGGTATTTTAATTGGCTAAGTTATAAAACTTGTGGGTACAGGAAACATGCTAAAAATAAAAGAAACACACCAAAGAATCTCAATGAACTCCTTTAGAATGACCTGGGTTTACAGGTTTTTAAATCAATACATGAAAGTTCACCTCCAATAACATATTTGTTCTTTTGAAGATTTCTATGGAAATACAGCAAGATTAAATCCAGACAATATTTGTATTTAAGACCTAAACATTTGAAAGGTGTTCCAGAGAAAGAAGAAAAGAAATCTCTTCCCATCACCCCACAAAGTATAAACTAATTCTATCTGAGAATAAAATTCTCTTGAAGACATACTTGAATTAAATAGATATAGTTTAGGGGTAGGAAAAAGGACTGGAGATACACTAAGTTGTCAAAAAAATTATAGAACAAAAATGCAAACTATTTCAGGCTGCACTCCAATGTGAAATCAAATCATGACTAGGCAGGCTGCATTTCCTGTCATTTCTAAGCTCTGGAAAGCTACGCTCTAGAAAGACTGTAAATTACTTTTTTTTTTTTTAATTCAAGGCAGTTTGAAATTCTAAAAATTCCTTTAAAAAATTAAAACAAATTCACAAAAAGGACCTACAATTAAAACTGTGTGTTAGTCAGAGTTAAAGTGTGTAATTCTGATGAATGAAGAATATTGTTTGCTCTGTATACATCTTCAGTCTCCTACAATAAAACTAACCAAATAAGAACCAATGATCAGACACTGTTTAAAAGCATTTTAAAAGTCTATTAAAGAGAGAGGGCAGATGAAGTTGAAGGTCTTGCACCAACCTGATGACTGGAAGTAAGATGCCCTGAGAATGCTAGAGCGAACATGACTCTGCAATTAACATGTGTTTTCTTTCTAAGCAATCCAATGGGAACCACTGGTAAAAACATCAACAATTAAAATGAATTCAGGATCACAGAGAATTAATACACATGCAATTACTCAGAGCTGTTAGAACTGAAATATTCAGCACAGTACACAGAGCAAGATCCTTAAATGGGTTAGTCTGTTCATGAATACCTACTGCAAGGTTCAAAGAGCAGGTAATTTCACCATTTTCTCATCACATATCAGACAACGCAGCATGGCTGGTCTGCTAAGCAGGACCAAAACTCAGAAAAAAATCTGGTTCCCATTCCTTGTTCTGCTATGAAATATACATATGGCTTTCAGCAAGTCATTTATCCCTTTTAGTCTTCATTCAATCTCCCCATCTGTAAAATGGAGATGTTATACATTAGTTCCCTTTTTACAAGAGTATTGTTATGTTTAATTCATTAATGTTTTGCAGACTTGGGAGATTATAAGGAGTTCCATAGATTTGCCTATAAATAACCGAAGAGCAGATGGGCAGCTACATTCAAAACTGTAGCAGCTTGCAAGTCCAGGCACAAACAATATCACGAATAACAATAGATATTCTGAAGTACTGCAAAAACAAAGAAAGCCTCAATCATATAGGGTGAAGGTTTTTTTTCTTTTCTTTAAAAATCAACTTCTGAATTGCAGACCTTCAAAATTAACAGCTTCATTCCCTGAAACCAGCATGCAAGTTCTTTCAGACATTAACTTCAACCCACAAAGTATTAGCCCAAACAACCTGGATGAGCTTTAAAAAAAAAGTTCATCCATTCAACACAAAATTCATGCGTGAGAGAGAAAACTGAATATCACGATCATCCATGTAGATTATTATTCCACCTTCCTTTAAAGCTACATTAAAGCTATGGGCAAGACAACATCAGAAGTAGCAAAAAGACAAGGACACAGTATCTCCAGCACTGGTACTTCAGGGCAATTTGAGAACACTAAGCCTACCCAAGGAGTGAGAAAAGACTCTAAACATTCATTTGTTACCTTTGTCTCTAATTAAAGAGCACACAGAACTGGGTCACTCAGCTGGACAGTTTCAAATTCACCATAAAACCTGGTAGATGAACATCAGCTTAGGTACTCAAATGCAGATAACTAGCAAATTAGGAGCAACTACTTATTTATTTTTAAGTGTCAGAGTCTTTTAAGACCTCAGAAAAAGAAAAACTTGCATTTAGGGAAGATATTTTTTTTTTCCCCCCAACCATTTTGTTCAGTCATAAAATGATTATTCTTTTTGACCAAATCATCAGTGGAAAAGAGAAGGCATACTCAAATTTTACATTGTGCCTGATTTTCAAATTGTACCAAAAGAAATTATTCCCAATCTTCCACAAACTGTTAATTCACACTAAGGAGTTAAAAAATAAAAGCTATAGACTCAGATTTCATCAGTATATAAAGTATGTACTTTGAAAGCAAAACACAATCATACAATGTCAGTTACATTACAGACACACAATTAGTACTTTAACTCAGCAACTCGTGACAGCACATGAATGCCAACTGGAAAACATGTCCAAATTTTGTTTAAATTTGCGTTAACAGTTTGCCAAGCCATCAAAAAGCACATTGTCACAGACATACCAAATTTAAGCTCAGAAAGAGTACTCAATTTCTCCTGCCCCATCTTCATCTGGACATTCAAGTCCTAAGTTAGACATTTTGTCAATTAACTACAGCTAGCAACAAAATTTAGAAGAGCTGTCTCTAACAACTACTTCCTCTATTTGATCCATCTTCCATATTCATTTCCCACCCTCTTCCTCCCCCTCAACATTCTGTGAGCAGTGAATAAATGATGACTGGCAAAAAGAAGTGATGAGCAAGTTAATGAATGGTGAGCAAGCAAACAGAACAAGTGAGTAAGAGCAGCTATGCAACCTAAGAAAGACATTGTGCTCGTAAGTTTTAACTTTGATCTCTGTCAACCATTCATTTCACAGAATGAGAGCTTTTCCTCAGACTTGGAGCAAATGTCAGAGGTAAAGAAAAGGAAGAGCACAAACAATTTAACAAACAACCCACAGTTATGACACAAGGTACCTAAACCTCAGTCATCTCAGAGTAAGGGCAAGCACGGGACTATGCAGCAATTAGCACTCTATAGGAACAGCACTTCATTGGATTTAAAAGTCACATCCACAGACAGTCTTACACCAACCCACAGAAACACATGCAGAAGTCCGTAACACTACTATGACATGTTATACACAAAACTATAGCTTGCTTGAGTTTTCTAACCTTTCCAGCCTCAGGCCAAGCCAAACACATACGGTACATGTTAAATTACAGCAGTTTCCGGGCTTCTTTAACCTACAATAGGAGAGAAAGTCAGTCTCAGGTTTTGGATGGATCTCCATATTTCCTTTTCTGCCACATCTACAGAGAGCCCTGGTGTTTACCTTTCTGTAGAACTCTATAGCTTGCTCTTTTTGGATGTTTCCCCAGGCAGCAAAAGACTCTGGTCTACCTTATTCCCTCCCTTGCAACAGGCAGCCAACGCAGCAGAAGCTGCAGTCATCTGGAACAGTCCCAACTCACTTCAGAGCATCGAATGACCACAGAATAAGCAAAGTGAGGCAATTAGGGGGGATGGCTTCTTCCATCCCTTTCTACTTCCCAATAGGTCAGTTGAAATGTTATGTTCAAAGCATAGCACAAACTTTTTTTCCTCCCTCATGACACTTCCCTAATTACCATAAAAAACACAGGTTCAGCTCTTAAAATGTTACTTAGTTGAAAACCATGTGGAAACATGACAGAAATCATATAGATTGCAAACTCTCACGTAGAGATGGTTTGCATTTCAGGTTGGAAAAATAAATAACTCATAGAATAATAAAATAAACTGACAGACTCCTACTCTAGCTCCCTCTACTGAAAAAAAAAACAAACCAACAGCCATAAAAGCTTGAGTGAAAGAGCTGGCCAAAACAAGTCCCTTATCACCAGTTCTTTAAATAACTGGCCAAAACCAGTTCGTGATGAAAGATCAGAGAGCTCTTATGCCTTCAGTACTTTATAAAGCTAACTAAATAGACAGTAAGAGGAGAGGGATTGGACAATACCATAAACAGCTGTATCAAAAGACAAAGTCAAAAGACAAACAGCTGCACCGATGAGTGCAATTGTTGGCAGTCTAGAGCAAATGAAAAATAACTTTTCTCTGGGGGTGCCAGATTAGAACTTCTTGTTCCTTTTATAACATTTATGCAAGAAAACAATCTAGTTCTACAACTTCATAACAATACACATACTTGGCATTGGTTACAAGTACGTGCGGCTCAGGCCCTCAGAATCACTTCTCAGCCCAGTATAATATCACTACAATTACATGGAAGCAAAAAGAAATGCTCTTCTAAACTGACAGCCAGATAGAGTCTGGGGCAGGGGCCAAGGGGTTGTTTGAGAGGAAAGTCGAGTGGGGAACACAGACATAAGCAGAGCAGACAAAAGCAGTTATCCTTTTTAGGTGGAGAAAATAGCCTAAACAAAAAGAAAACTAATGAGAGGCTAATAAAGAGACTGTTTACACATCTCTAAAACTTCGTGTTTGATATCTGACAAACAAAGTTACTAGCTCCAAAATAAGTCTGCATGTGGGCCTCAAAGCACCATGAACAATTTCCTCTGTATTTACAAATAATATATATGGGAGCGGCCTCCTTCCTCAAGCCCCACTGCACAGCACAGAAGGTAGACACAATGAAGATAATTAAAATCCCTGCATAAGGAATAAGTAAGTAGTTTGAGAACTTTGCTAATCTTAACCAAACGTTAAAGTAAAATAGAAAATTAAAATATTCCAGAGCTGGGCCATAAATAGCTTTCATGCACATCTGTAAGTTTCAAAATATTTCAGAACTACAGATTCATTGCTATACAAAATAACTGTGCTGGCCTTAAGTTACTGTGTGAAAGGAAAGATTTAAGATTTCTTAAGTTGAACAGTTATCTTCAATTTTGTTCTCATGTGAAAAATCCTGAACATTACAGCTCCAAACCACAAGAGAACCTGGCCACAGCAACCACCTGCAGTAACCACAGCACCTCTCTTCCATTCCCTCACAATAAAACATAGTATTCCACCGTCATAAATAAATAGATGGTCACATGTTTCAGAGAACATAAAAGTCAAGCTCTCAAAACTGCTACCTGAAGCACAGGTATAACAAGTTCATGCATTTTCCACTGATACTATTTTCTAGGGCTGAATCAGAACATATCATGAAAGAATTTGCAAATGCTATGCTAGCACAGGGAAAACAGACAAGAGTAAGAGTATACATTAAGAGTACACTGATTAGAAACCATTATTTTCATTAACACCCAATAACAGATAAGCCACAGCACCTTTAATCTATGTATTTGATGTTATTCCTGACCCTCTCCCTTAAGAATGTCCATTTATTCTCTCAAGTTCAGCCATACAGGCAATTTAATGACCAAAACATTATGTTAACACCAAATCCATTTATCCTATGCTTCCAGTGCCCTTTTTTGCCTTATTTTGTCTGGTCTATATTTATCCTTTAATGATACTTTCTAAGAACACATCTCAAAGTCAACTCTGCCAACACCATTGCCTGTCTCTGCATTCTCATGTGCCTACTACATCTATCTCCCTTGAATCATTGCTGCTGCAAAGCCCTAAGTCATACCTTCATCACCTCTTAACTATTGTGATTTCCTTCTTAACAGGTTATGTCCTAGCATTCCAAACTTCAGCTTGCCCAAAATGCTGCAGCTCATCTTCTTTCCTAGAAAAAGGAAAACAACACTCCATATTCATTTTTACTTGTTTCCTTGTCAAGTTTAGTGTCTCCCATAAGGATATCCTCACTTCAAGATCTCTCATTCTCATTTAGTCTAAGACTAAGAAGTCTTGCCAGTGGGTTATTCTACTTGCTCAAGTCTCTTATTTTTCTTCTGTACACAGGCTTATCATTAGCAGAGCAGCAACAATTTACCTTGATGCTTTTAGAACTTCTGTCCTTACTCTCACCCGCAATCACAGCTCTCTTTAGAATCCAGGTATCTCCATTCTTCTGCGTAAGCATCCTCTACATTTGAGAGCACTGCTCTGAAACCTAACACTATGAGACAATAACACAAATTGCACTATTTTATAATGCCAAAGACAAACTGCAAACAACTTCAGTATCTGAAGCTTTGGTTTAGTTATATCAGGTTTTAAAGATTTTACAACATCTCAAGATGAAAAAACAAGTGGGTAAGTTAAACACAAAAGTAACAGCTTAAAAAGAAGTTCGTGCAACACCAGCTGCAAAGATAATTTTCAACACAGCATATTCATCAGCTTCATAAGACCCAAGTAAGTCAGATGAAGTTTTTAACAATCTACTTTTCAGAACAGATTGATCTTTCTTACCATTGGTACTGGAATACACCGCTTTCTGTAGGCATTAAAGTTTGAGCTCCAGATCCTGGATACTGCAAGTTTAAATTTAAAAAATAAAAATGTATTTGACCATATTTTCAGACATGGATCCTGAAACTAAAATTTTATTTCCTTTGGGACTGAAAACAAGGGTTTATTAGAAAGCTATGTGATAAAGAAAACAACTTCTCCACTACACATTCACAAATACTTACTTATAAGCTAGGCATCCGACTTGAGTAGGACAGCAGGAATCCCATATTTTCTACCAAAACATATGGTAGACATCAACATTGTTTATAATTAGAAGGCAATGCTCCTGAGGCAGCACCGGAAGCAGTGGGAAAGTAACAAGAACCAGAATCCCTGCAGTACGCTCTCTAGCAGAGGTAATCTACACAGTGTTTTAGGCAAAAGGAAAACAGTGTGGGTTTTTTTGTGAAAAGAAGATGAATGTATTCCTACAAACTAATTTAACTAAGTTAAACACTAGTATTAAAAAAGCAAATTAGAAATTGAACTCAAGATATAGTCCCTCTACATATTAGAAAATGCAGGATTAAGAGAAAGCATTAAATGAAAAACCTCAGCAAACGCTTCAAGACTTGCATGAAACGTCGCAGCCATGATCAAATTCCACCTAACAATAACATCCAACAACTCAAATCTGTGTTTATTGTATCACAGGTGAAGCCAATACGTTGAACACATTTCACAGGTTTTATATTTACTCAGCTGCAGCAGTCATTACAGCACTCTCTCACAACAAGTTTTAGGTTCATAAAGAGAGATATTACCAGAAATTTGCCAGTCAGGCAAATACACCAGAAAGACGGAGAGAAGGCAGTAGTACACACCCATAGATCAGGAACAAGAATATCAATAGCAAGTGCTCAAGATAGCTTGAGCAAAGATGCTGGGGAAGACCTGTGCCACCATTTCTTACCCTTACTAGATCCTTGCGCAGGCTTTGCCTACTTTATCAGGAGCTGCCTACTATAAGTGTGCCTTATTTCCCCAACCACTCATTGTCACTGAGGGGATAAAATTATTCCTCTTCATGCTCTACTCCTAAAAACTTTGCCAGTTGTGTAGCATCATGAGTAAGCTCACCACTGACATGTTTAGTCTCTTCCACAAGTACCTCCCATTCCCCTCCCTCTCAAGCAGCAACAAACTAACACTGACCTGAAGTCTACCTTACTCCTTCTGCTGATGGCAAACAGCAATCAACTCCAAAACCATGTGCATTTCCCTTCTTAGTGTAAGCTTTACTGAGCAATATGATTCCACAGATAAATTGGAATTAGAGCCTATAATGCAAGGAGACATCAGGGTACTGTTTCTTATAAGACACAGAAAGTTTTCTTAATTTCTGTTTCTCGGAAAAGCGATGTCGCAGACCATCTAAACTGTGAATAAAACATCAACTATTATGTTATTTTAAGAAAAACAGTTGGCTAAGATGATTTCACAGGATTCTTCAAGATGCAACAGCTTATGCTGTAAAGAATTGTGCAAACTCCCCAGAGCCATCACTAGAAGCAACACTGTAATTGTCTCTAGTTTTGTTTGTTTTGCTCTTCCCCACAAAACAAAGCACAAGCAGCAGGCCTCTCTGACCAAGCTTCAGTTCTACGCTATGGTCCACCTTCCCCCTTCCATCATTATTAAGTTCGTGCTTGGCATGGACAACATCACTAGTACTATAAAGAGACATACATTCAGAAAAATGACAGCCTTTATTAGCACACAAGTTCATCCCTATAGCCGTTCCTGTAACGTAATTGTGGTATTTGTTATTTACTGTGCACTGAACCTTATCAGAATCAGACATCACGGAACAGGGAAGGGGAAAAAGCAGTGCTTCCTCACCACAGTGAATTTTAATGAGGGAACAAAGTCAGCATCCAATCGTTAGGACAATGCAAACACCGCAGTGCTAGGAACGCAGCGGACCAGTATTTCCTTTGGGATGAAGATGAAAGAGCAAGTGATGAGAGCATCTATTAACACCAATCCGTGTAAGCACTGCCAGTTTTGCTTACTGAGAGGAAGAGAGAAATTCATGAAACACAGAGCCACACTGCAGCAATCCACACAAGTCTTAAACAGTTGCTTCCACGCAGTGACACACTGTTTCAGAGCGCTTTAAAGCATCTCCTGCCCACAACCATCTGCCTGAAAGGCTCTATTAGTGGATATCACGAGACGCTACGGTTATAGAGGAAGAAAAGGCAAAATCGCTGGACAAGAGACCTGCCAAAACCCAAAGAAACAGCAACCACGGCTCTGAGCAGCCTCTGCTCCGGCCGTGAATCACCTTTCCCGACCAGGCAGCTCTTCCACGCCGAGGCAGCGCCAAGGCCGCGGCTCCCGGGGCGAGCCCCAAGTGCGGCCGAGGCGGCTCCCGACGGAGCCCCGGGCCGGGAGGGGGCCACCGCCCTGCGGCGCCCGCACAAAAGCGGGGCCCGGTGATGCCCCAGGAGCACCCCCCCCATCCCCACACACCCCCACCCCGCCGCGGCCCCGTCCGTAGCGCCGGGGCGAACAATGCCCGGACCTGTTGCGCCGGTTCCCCCGGCCGGAGACCCGCGAGGGGTCAGGGAAGCGAGCGGCCAGGCAGCCGTCAGCCCGCCCGCGGCGGGCGAGGAGGCGGCGCCGCGCGGGGAGGCTGGGCGCGCAGTGCCCCCAGCCCCACCGCCGGGCCCGGCCACCACCGCTCAGTACCCGGCAGGGCCGCGAGGCAGCCGGCCAGCCACCGCCCGACAGAACTCCGCCACCTCCCGGGGAACAAAGCGCGGCCTGGCCGCGGGGCCTTCGCCGCGCTCGGGGCTGCGGTAGGGGGGAGAGCCCCCACCCGGACGCCTACTCACCGGGCTGCGGCGCTCCGGGGGCCCGGCCGGGCTGGAGGCCAGCGGCAGGGCGGACGCGGGGCGGAGCCGGGACCCACCCGCCCGCTCCGGCCGGGCTCGCAGCGCCTCGCTGGGCCGGCGGCAGCCCCCGGCGAGGGGCGGGCGGCTCCGACCCCTCCCCTGCCAGCAAGAAGACGGTGGCTTGCCGGGGCCGCCCCCGCGCCGCTGCAGCCCCCGCCTGCGGGGCGCGGAGCCGACCGCCCCTGCCTCCTTCCTTCCTTCCTTCCCTCCCTCCTTCTTTCCTTCCCTCCCTCCCTCCGAGCCGCTGCGCGGGTCCTGGCCCGGCCGAGAGCCGGCGAGGAGAATCCCCACCCACCCCGGCGGCAGACACTGCGCGGCCGCCTCCCCGCTAGGGGGTGCCGAGCGCCGGCCCCGGCCCTTCACGGCCGGCTGAGGGGGTGCGGCTGCGCGGGGCGGGGCGGGTCGCAGCGCTACCCCGAAAAACGCAGCCTTGCGAGGCACCCTGTGGTAAATGAGATACCGCCAGGTGTGCTGCCCCTTTCTCGTTAATTACTGAGGGCCCTTGTATGAGCTAGCCTGCGGGCGGCGTGTTGGACGCCAGCTGATTCGGGTGTCCGCAGGTGAGAAGTGGTCTTTGATAACGGCATGGGCAGAGCCGTTATCTGCTACCTCCACCTGTTGTGGCCCTTTGACAGCAGTGTTTCGGTCACCACACAGCTAATAATTTGTTTCCCCGGACTGCAGCTGATAACCTCTCATCTTGACCCTATCCTGGACACACATCCTGAAACTACATGATGCCAAGACTAAAATGATACAAGCAAAAATGTGCAAGCTGGAAAGAAATCTGAAGAAAACCAGCCAGGACTCTTGTCTTGCTTTCAGTCTAACTGCCCTAGGTCAAGTTGGTGTCAGTCTTAAAGCTGCTGAACACATCATTTTTGGGCTATGTAATTGCTCATAATAAAAAATAGTATCTACAAACTTCATCCTAACAATAATCTTGCTCTTGTTATTTGCAGAATGATTGAATATTACTATATCTCAATCCGAATATGAGAACTGTAACTAGCAGAGGCTCCAACTGTTTGGTTTTCCTCAGTAAAACAGTTTGCAAAAGCACCACTGCTTTCCCTGTAGCTGCCAGTCAACATCTGCTGTAGGACTCGCCCTCAGCGTCCCTGTTGGAGCACATCTGTGGTACTGACCTCATCCCTGGCCTCCGCTGAGTCACAAAGCTCTCCTTCTCTCAGGGAACACAACCCATCAGACGTGCGAGAGCTGAAGATAAAGAACTGTCCACGTATCCTCTGCTGGGGGATTTGCTAGGATAGACTCTGAGATGAATAATTTTTTTTGAAGTTATACTGGAAGTTCAGAGTTGTAGTTAGTGGCCTTTGCCATGCAAACTACCAGTAAAAAGAACTCACAGTGTATTTTTGTATCAAGGATCAATCTGATCAAAACAGGCCTGCATACATGTTATAATATTCCAGCAGCCATGCCAGATTTACTCAACTATGAATAGAAGTAAATAGGCTGAAAACATCCTGAGCCTTGGGAGCTGTGCTGTGTGCCAGCACAACAGAGCCTTTGTTACAGGCAGAGCCATGCTCTCACAATAGAGTTACTGCTTCCAGCTTCAGCTGCTGTGCTTCCAGAAAAATCAGCCATCAAAGAAAACCAAACCAACCCACACACACACTTCTAGTGGGCAGCAGCTCCTCACCATGACACTGGTCCCAGGTGCCACCAGGTGTGACGGTGGCCATCCTGTGCAGCACCCCATGCCACACTCAGAGGAGCCTCCCACAGCTTTCTCTTGCTCCACTTAGCGCTGCCGGGCACAGCCTTGCACCAGGCAGGCTGGAAATCCTCCAGCTGCAATGATTTACTCTGCTGCCTTGCTTGCTATTTGCTTCTACATCTCCATGCAGCAGATAGACAATTGTTTTTACCTGCAGGTCAAAAATGACTGTGAAGGGTTAATTAGCACAAGCTAGCACTATCTAGCATAAGTAAGTAGAGATATAGGTTGCAGACCATTGCATTTCATAAATTGTATATTTGCAAGTCAGTAAATAACTTTATGCACTAGGGTTAGTGTAGGCTGGCAATGATGAATTGTAAATAAAAAACAGTGAATGTTTTCTATGTGGCATTTTATGATCATAACAAGATGGTATCGTATTCACGGGTAAGCAGCAAAGATATCTGCTACTTTAAAGCCTTACGTGTTTGTCATACAGGCAGATTCATGTTGGCAAAACAGTGGGAAAAGTCCCTCCTATGTTGATAAACATTAGAAGGCTTGGGAAGTGAAACTGACAGAAACATAAGCATTCAGAGCACATTCAAAACATCACAGAAACAAACAAAAGATCTGCTACAGTATTCAATATGTGAACTACTGCTCACTGAATTCTGAAGGTAGCCACATTCACCTGCTATTAGCATAAAAATGTGCAATGTTCTTTTAAACACAAAACATAGAATCATAGAATCATAGAATATTCCGAGTTGAAAGGGACCCATAAGGATCATCAAGGCCAACTCCTGGCACCGCACAGGTCTGCCCAAAAGTTTAGACCATGTGACTAAGTGCACAGTCCAATCTCTTCTTAAATTCAGACAGGCTTGGTGCAGTGACTACTTCACTGGGGAGCCTGTTCCAGTGTGCAACCACCCTTTCGGTGAAGAACCTCTTCCTGATGTCTAGCCTAAACTTCCCGTGCCTCAGCTTGACACCGTTCCCACGGGTCCTGTCACTGGTGATAACAGAGAATAGGTCACCTGCCTCTCCACTCCTCCTCGCGAGGAAGTTGTAGACCGCGATGATTAAAAATGATAGTTTTTAATCATGAACCGAGAAGAGATTGGTTCTTCTGAAACAATTGCAACAAAGCCTTAAATCACACTCCTAATGGAATCCACACTGGTGTCCCAGGTAGCCCAAACCAGTGAGATTGCATTTACTGATCAACACAGGCTGGCACACTGTGAAGGCAACAGGTTTTGAAGCACCTATGTTTCGTGAAGATCATACTTGCCAAAGAGTGCATAAAACAATATTGTAAATAGCTATCTCATGTTGGCAATAACTTTGAAGTTCATCACTTAAATTATTTTTTAAAAAAGATAAAGCCTTTGTTTTACAAATGTCTTTGCATGAGTGACATGTCTGTAATGAGACAGTAGTATGAATCCTTGCAAGATTCTGAAGAAACTGTATTCTGTGTCTTTTTTTTATATGCTTTGTGCTCAGGTGGAAACAATAAAGCACTGATCTCATTGTATCCATCTAAGTACTATTACAGCCTGTTGGATTGCATGTCCCGCAGCAAGCTTTGCAGTGATTTATTACTTTGTTTAATTACTTTTTATCTTCTATAAAATACTTCATAACTTGTCCTTTCCTTTCTACTGAGGAAATAAGGGCTTTCTTGTGAAAAAATAAAATAGAAGCCTAAAAGCTGCATTGCTTGTGTTAGCTACCTGAGAAATGTCAGAAATGTTTCCTGGGAAGCAAAGCTATCTGTGGTCAGCGTCCTGCTGCGCACATTTCTTCAACAGTTTCCTCAGGAATTTATTTCAGCTTGCAAAGGAGAAATAGTTTCTGCCTGGCAACAGACCCCGAGCCCCTATAGTATAAGGGGAACATCCTCCTTTCTATGCAGCAAAATGGTCTACCAGCTCTGGCCTGAGTCTCCCTGTGGCATAACAAGGGTATGGATCTTGATCCGGTCTCTGTAGGTTCAGTGGGAAGGCACCCGACAGCAAAACGGAGATGGGCATGCCTCCGGTCACCTTTGTGCCTGTTGGGGAAGGAGATGAGCACCAACCTACCTGTCCTGTTAGGTGCTTGTGCCATCCCACAGAGCAGGTTTGGTGGGTTGTCTACAGCATACCCTGGTGATGGATGGCTCAGAATGATCAGGGATTACTGCTGTGGTGCTTGCTGAAGAAGAGGAACAAGTATGCTCACCATACCAGTTGTCATACAAGGTATAACAGCTCTGAAAAACAGGACTCTGAAGCGCTAACTCTAGAAGTAGCAGAGAGAGCACTGGTCATCAGTGATGCTTTTGAATGACTCTTAGACAAAGTGCCTAACGTTCTGCCAGAACTGCACTGCTTGGTTCTTCTGCTTGCATATAAAAATAATAAATAAATAAATAAATAAATACTTTTCTCAGGAAGCTTGATTACTTACTGACTCTCTGCAGCTTGCTCACTCTTTGGCCATGGGGTTTATTAGCATTTGCCTATCGAAAAAGCTATACGCAGTACCACCACCTTTTCTTTTGTTTACGTTAGGTTTACATATAGTTTCCAGCTTCAAAATGAACTCCTAGCAGGTATAGCAAAATGTTGACAGGATAAAGGTGGTTAGATGGTGATAAAAGTCAAAAATCAAGGAACAGGTGTTCTGCAGTGTAGTCTTAGATGGCTTTACACTTTTGTGCACATTCCCCATATTGGGTGATTCTGGAGATTGGCACAGTTCTGACCAGGAGGAGTTAACAAGTGTGTTCATGAGAAAAAAACAAATCTGTGCTTTTCTTCTGTGGATCAGACTGGGATCATTTGGAAAGGGAATACATTGAAAGGAGAGTCTCAGTAATAGTTTTTTTTCTGTAGTGTAAAAATAGCACATCTGCCTATGTTAACAAGAACCGGTCAGTTACAGATTTTAAATAATTTTTTTTTTATATATAGGTTCATCTTCTTTATAGATTGGTTTTCTAACTTTACAAACAGCAGTTGGCTTCCAGGGTGTATACTAATACTAATCACAATCATTGTGAGACAAGGTGAATTGAAAGAGGATAAGAAATATGAAGTATTTTTAGAGGCAATAACCCAGAACTCCTTGCTGTCTTGCTCTCTCTCTCTCTCTCTCAAAAAAAAAAAAAAAAAAAAAAAAGCCATTCTTAAGAGTAAATGCCTGAGCTGGTTAAAATTCATCACTGTGTCTGCTAGTCTATGGATATTCTTAAAGCGTCCTTGCTTCATAGTTTATTAAGCATTTATGAGTCTTAAAATGCAACCTTTGGTGTAGAAGAGTGGTCATTTTACAGAGACAGGGTGTTACTTGGTGTTCAGTTACTCAATATGTGGTGTTCACCTCATGTGTCAAAAATCCTCTTCAAGGATAGAATTTCATGCCTAAAAAAATAACAATTTCACCAAAGAAAGGAATTACATCTGTAATTATAATTGAGAAGTAAAATATTTTGGAATGTGTGGAAGTAATTTCTCATTGCTTTATCAACATTGTTGTGTGCAAACAAAGTAGTCTCAAGTATAATTCATTGTGTTGATCCTTAACCTTAAAATATTTCTGAAACCTTACCCGGAACGGCCAGGATTTTCAAACACATCCAAAACCCTTGGAAGGTAATCACAGGATTTTTTTTCTAATCCACAGAGGTGTTTTAAAATCCCACTCATTGGTAGTTGTTTTGCACCGTTTACAAGTAGTTTGTAACCCTAGGGCTTCCTGTGTCGCTTCTCTGCACACGTGCATCAGAAGTCATGGGGAATCAGGTGGCAATGCTGACCTCATTCAAGGAGGTCACAGGCATTACAAGTAGGTTGTTAAAGTCACTCAGGCCACTTTGGTAATAAGGTACTATTTAAGCAGAGTATCACGAGTACTGTCTAAACCAAAGTGCTGATAATTTTCTAGTCTGAGGCAAGGATTTCTTGAGCTTTTTGTCTTTACAGTATTTGGTGTTAAACAACAACTGAAGTTTGGATGTAACTGTTGAGTACAAAAATAGGTACTTGGCACTTTGACTTCTAGTACATGAACATAGTTTCAGAACAGCTCATACTGAGAGATGGGAAAAATAGGGCAGAGATGAATGAAGTCATGCAACAATTTTTACTTAATAAGGTAACACAAAAACTTCCATAAAAAGAAAGGTTATCAAAGAATGTTATCCTGCACTGAATCACTGCATATATATGTATATACAGTATATAACAAAATTTCACAAAAAATGTGCATTTCTGTGTGTAAAGGAAAAAAAAAAAAGGATAAAAAGATCTTACAGACTCATAGCATATATTACTTCATCAAATGATCCTTTCTAAAGACAAGGCCATTAATAGTCCTCATATTCTTCCTGTGAGTCAGTGAGCAGGTTGAAAACCCAATGTACCATGAATTACATCTTCCCAATAACTTTTGGTTTTACAAATTCTACGGAAATTTACCACGTGCATGCAGATAAAGGGAAAGGATTCTCGGGGAGCACAGCCAGAGACAGATCATGTACACGTATGCAACTCCGCTTCTAAGGCATGGCACTGTGAGAAAACATTTCTGTTCTTTCTTTAAGTAAGAAATTTTAAATTTGTCCTTTTGCATGTATACAAACAGATTCCTTACACAGTAACAAATATCTATGGGTACCTTATTGCTTCAATAGCATCTTTCTTGTACTGTGAATAAAGGCATTTAAATCCATTTCATGTTTCAGGAATAAGAGCTAAGGTCTTGTTATTTCTTACATGTAACTGGTTTGGCTTCAGGGAGCTGGCTAGACACCTTCCTCCCCCTCCTGGTGCAGGCCGTGCAGCAGCTGACTCACAGCGCTCCCGCCAGCCTGCCTGTGCCCACCCAACAGATCTGTCCCGCTGATCTGCCTGGCTCCTACATCCTTTTAGGGTGAGCTATCCAGGCTGCTGTGTTTGTCCTCAGACTGCACCGAAAAGCTATTTGCAACATCGCACACTTAAGCCTTCCCGCAAAACTGTGGCAGTTCTATTTCTTTTCAGGTATTGCAAGGTTGTTTGAGATGGAGGGGGAAGCAGAATTTATACTGAATGAAATCTGGCTTCTCAGGCTCTGTGTTTCTTCAACAGATGCATTGCTTCCTAAGAGTTTGAAACTGTTACTGACATTTATTGCTTATCTCTACATGGCCTTGCGTTTCAGGATTTTTGAAATGCTTGCTTTAACTGAATCAGAAGTACATTTCAAATACAGATAGGTTTGAAGTAACACAATAAAAGCAGGGATGTGAAATTCTTTTGCTTAAAAATTTTACAAGGATTCTGCTGAATTCACATTATTTTATGAAATAATTGTTTTTCATTCTTCTTCTAAACCCTCTTTCATAACTGACTGTGGTTATCTTCCACACTTTATCATTAAGAAAACCAGTGTCCTCCAGCAATAATCAGTGACTGGATCCAGACAGCTATTTGCCTTTTATCCTAAATACAAATCTTTTGTTTATAATTTGCTAACATATTATTTAAAATATATAAAAACTATAAAGTTTATAGGAAAAAAACTATAAAAAGTTAGAGTTTTCAGGACTGGCAAGAAGCATTTGAGTTGTCTATATTGCAGCAAATTGTCCTAATGAACCTTCCCACTTAAAATTCACAAGCATACCGAGGTTGTGTCATCAGAGGCAGCATGGATTTAAACCTTCCTTAGGCTAAACAGGGCCCATCTGTTTTCATTGGCTTCTGTGCCACCCAGGCCACCTATTACTCCTTCCCAGAAACATGTCCTTATGCCTGCTGGTTGCTGTTACCAGCACTAACACTAGTGGCAACTCTTCCCCCTTCACCTTCCTCACCATCCTTACCAGCTGTTGTGGTTTAGCCCGGCTGGCAGCCAAACACCACACAGCCGTTCGCTCACCCTCCCCCCTCCCTCTCCGGGATGGGGGAGAGAAACGGGAAAGTGAAGTCTGTGAGTTGAGATAAAGACAGTTTATTAAGATAGGGAAAAGAATAACAACAACAACAATAATAATAATAATAATAGTATTAATAGTAATAATGTGTACGAAATAAGTGATGCACAATGCAGTTGCTCACCACCCGTTGACAGATGCCCAGCCTATCCCCGAGCAGCCGGCCCCCCCTCCACCCCGGCTAGCCACCCCTATATATTGTTCAGCATGACGTCAGATGGTATGGAATACCCCTTTGGCCAGGTTGGGTCAGCTGTCCTGGGTCTGTCCCCTCCCAGCTCCTGCTGCATCCCTAGCCTGCTCGCTAGCAGGACAGAGAGAGAAGCTGAAAAGTCCTTGGCTTGGTGTAAGCACTGCTCTACAACAATTAAAACATCAGCATGTTATCAGCGCTCTTCTCATTCTAATCCAAAACATAGCACCCTGCCAGCTACTAGGAGGAAAATTAACTCTGTCCTACCTGAAACCAGGACACCAGCTCACACGAAACCCTTCTCTGGACTCACTGACCTGTTCGGCACCCAGCGATTACCCCATCAGTACCATGCCGCAGCAGAAATAAACGGCCTTCTCAGCTTTGACTTAGTTAACAGTAGAGGCCTGGTTGTGCATTTCTCTGTTTGGTTTCCTCCCTGCTCTAAACACGTTTTGGATTTAGGTTAAACTCTTGCTGCGCCCAAGCTACCTGCCAGCCTGTACCTCTGGAACCTGAAGGATGGCACAGATCTCCTCCAGACTTCTCTAGCAGTCTCTCCTCTGCAGGTGCTCATCTCAGGCCAGATTTGATGTGCCCTTGCTTCATTTGCAGCTGCCCCTCTTGCCCCTTCCTTTTCAGGGAGTATTTTGGTTTGTGCAGCTGCATGGTGAGCCAGGCTGGAGAACAGACCGAAGTCAGAAATAGCTCCTTTTCTGCCCCCTGGGACTGATTCAGCCAGTACTTTAACCAAGGACACACTCATCAAACTCCACCTGAAGGTATAAAGCAATTCTCTCCTGTTAAGTGATGCATGCCCTTCCCTGTGAGTACACCGAGTTCTTCGCCGGTCTCCTCTTCAAAGACTTTTCTCTTGTCCAATCGATTTGAATCGTCAGGCTTTTCTAAGCTTCGTTCTTCAATGAAGCTTGAGTGGAACCAGCCCAAGTTTGGTGCCTTCCAAGCTTCCTGGTTTTGAATGCACATCACACCCTTTGGCAGATCGCACAGATGCTGAGATGTTTGGTAATAGAGAAGCTTCAAAATCAGTCAGTATTTGTATACTGCACAACAATTCCCCAGGCTGTCATGTATGACTTCTTCCTTCATTCTTTTTAAATTTCTATTTATTGTGAGAAATTAAACCAGTTTTGATAGAATAGGAAGAAAAAACTTTTAATAGTCCTGTTCCAGTCTTGCTAGGCCTCATAAATACAATTAGTTCTCTTATATTTATAATTCAAGGTGACTATTCACACATATAAAGCTGCTTATGTGAGTAAAATATCCGCAGAATTAGATATTTTGCATGAGAGTGCACATCTTGTGCTTGGATCTGTATAGGCAGCCACCGCCAACAAGAAGCCCTGTTCATTTCAGACATTTCTGTAGCTCTGTTAGCATGGCTGTGGTCTAGACTTTAGATCACCTATAAACCATTTAAGTATATGGACGATATAAAAGATACAAAATCAGATTTCTAATTACCAGAAGTCCTTTGGAATAGGCACACAAAGAGTGTTCAGCTGCAGAAAATAATAGTCAAACTGACAAACCTTTGGATTCCTCTGTTCTGTAAAGCAGCCATTAGAGGCCAGCCCAAGTTACTCCTCACAAACACTGCTTCCCTCCCAGAGCTGGAGTGTGCTGGATACTTCCCAGATCACAACTGCAAACACACAGCATCTCTTTGCTTCTCTCTCAGAGCAGGACACAGGTACACAGTTTTAAACATTTGCAGCAGCTAATCTGCAGCACAGCAAAATAAGAAGCAAACAAAAGCCTAGTCTCTTTCTGTTGTAGTTGGTAAATAAAACATTGCATTTGGGTTTAATCCAGATTATGCCTCAAAACGTTCACCCTTAAATAGATTTCAATTTTTTTTTTCTATTCTGTATATTCATTAATATCCTTATTTTTATCTGTGACCACTATGCTTTTTTTTTTTTCAATTACATTTTCAGGCTTCTCTGACAGAGCAGGCCCCCAGAAGTCATTAATAAACTACAATATTCCAAGTGCTGAGCTGCTGCAAAATCTTGTAAAAATATAACCTGCATTTCTGATTTCAGGTTTAAATGCAAAAAGACAGACTTTCCTCAAAGCTCTGCAAAAATCTCTTAAGACTCTCCATTTAAAGAATCTACAAAGAAGTTCTAAAATGTGCAAAACAGTTTGTTGCAGTAAAAGGATTCAACTTTTTTTAAATATGATAATATTTGTATTTTCATTGACTATTTTATTAGCAATAACTATCACCAATAATAAATTATATATATAGTAGTTAAGTATAACAATGTTATATCCAACCACAAGGAAACTAAACAACCTAATAAAAGCATATGATGATTTTTATATTATTAAATGAAAAAATTAGCTCTTCTTGTTGGTAATGGAAACAGGTAGCATACAATTATTTTCCAAACAATTCAAATGTAGTAATCATGCTTTCTTTTTTATTCTATTTACACATAACAAAGCAGAACATGCACTCGCTTGCCAAAGAGTTTCACATGTATTTTACTGGGGAGGGAAATTATTTCACAGTGGTTTTGAAAGCTCAGGTGTCTGTAAGCCATTCTGTTGAACATCTACTTTCTTTTATTGATCTAGAGGCTTTTAGTTGTTCAGAGAAAGCAGGAGGCTGCAAAAATGTTAGCATAGGAGGAAAGGGAAACAGCAGGTGTGGTCACAGTACTTATGAACTGCATAAAAAAAATAAGCTTAATGTTGGCTCAATCTTGATTTTGTCATTTCTTAAAAATAGCTATGAATGACAATACACAGAAGCATCATGTAGGGTTTTTTATTATTTTATTTTTTATAAGAAGAATAAAAATAAGTAGCTTTACATTAAGAGAGCTGCAGTGGTGGAACCTTGTGCACAGGAGAGAGGAAAATGTTCTAATCAGCTTGACGTATGCTCCCATCCCTGGTAGAGCATCAGGCTGATAATCCTTTCCTGTGCAGCACAGGAAGATATCAGTTTCAATCTGGACCTCAATATGAGAGGTATAATGGCAATTCAGAGCCTGGCGCTGATAATTAGGGAGCTGGAGGGACTGATTTTATAAGGAAATAGCATTGATTAAAATTTGCATTTGGAGCACTTTCCCACAAAGGATCACAACTGCTGTGCTAGTGTTAGACCTGCATTTTCAAAAGCAAGCATTAATGGGCTGCCGTACTCCAATGGACTCTGGTATTCAACAGCTTTTCTGAGCAGGTGTCGAACAAAGGCAAAGCCTGCTGAACACCCTTGTGCTAAATAGTCTATGAAGAAGTGGCGGGGATGTAGTTGAAGCAGGAGACACATTACTTCTATTTGTGAAAACACTCAGACAGCCCCTTGCCTTTGTTTCCAGCCAGGTGCTCCAGATTTAAACAGCTCAAGGGCTTAAATACAGGACAGGAGTTGAGGGATCACTAGGGTTGTATAGGCACTACTGGTACTTCAGCAATGTACCTTGGAACCACTAGCAGAAAAAAAAAATCAAAATAAAACATGCTTTCTACCACTACTTCCCCCAAAACCTTAGCCAGAAAATTAAATAAACTTGGACTCAATATGAATGGTGTGGCAATAGATGAAAGCAAGCAGAGAGAAAGAAGTGGCTATGAGAGGCTTGAGCGAACCCAGAAGGAACTGCAATTCAAAGGGTAGTTGCATCAGCCACTGGCTGCAGCATCACATCCACCACTAAAAGTACATGATGTAACTGAAGAGAAGAATATTGCAGAAAGTGTGATTACATATAAAATATATCCACACCCTTAAAAAGGGGAGTGAAAGCCGCAGAGAAATTTCCATGATTTTACCAAAAAACTATTGGAAAGACAAACTCGTCTACAAGAAGAATGAATTTGAGAAGGAGCTGATGAAAATCCATAGAGAGAGGTTTTATTTGGGATTCCTAATAGTGTCATCATAACACTGTGCACTGATAAGTGCCTGAACTTTTGAAAAAAAGGGGGGGAGGGGGAAGGGAGGAAAATAATTCCTTTTGGGAGCAGCCAAGCTTCTGACACATTTGTGTCCCCTTGGTTTCTCCTACATGTGATCTCCTCCGGACACCAGTAAATACCCCCAGTACCTTCCCATCTTCCTACCCTTTCTATGCAGAGAGTTGGAGTAGAAATGTTAAGATTAGTGTAAGTGGAACATAGATAGGAGTGCCTGGAACAAAGAGCAGGAAAGGATGTGCTGGTAGCACCCAGATGAGCAGGTCTTCAGGATCCAAGCAGCTTCTAAACATACCCAAGTTAGTAGGCAAAGGGGAGTGAGTAAATCCTGATGACTCGCAGAGATGGGACAGGATGGAGAGGCTGATGACTTTCAGCTCCTAAAGGGTGTGTAAAAAAAATAAAATCAACACATGGATCTCATTGAGAAAAATGGAGAAACTACAGGAAAAACTCAGCAGACTAATCTGCTCTGCTAGCAGAAGCAAGGAAGCAGTATCTGCTACAAAAATTAGAAAGGGATTGTAGAGTCTTTATACTGGTTTCCACTGCTTATTCTGTGGAATAAGTAATTTGTGTTAGTGGAAATGAAGACATTGCAAAGCATGATAAAATAACCTTGGAGGAGCAGTTTTCTTCAGTGAGATGGGTCTTTATGCCTATACAGCTATAGGTGACTAAGACACAAGCACATATAAAGAACATCTAGCATATATAAAGAGTGTGTGTTGCCTCTGCTGCCAAATATACATTGCTTTTATTTTGAAACATTCATGTAGGTCATTGCTCCAGTGAAATATATATTTCAATAATAATTATCAATTCTCTCAGGTTCTCATCATTTAACTATTGTTAATTATTTGGCAATTATGCTGATGAAAGGTTAAAAATGATCGCAGAGCCATTTCTTCAGTCAGGGAAAGGAGAAATGGTTTAAAATTAAATCCTTGCAGTTGGTGCTTAATGGTAATGACATGCTATTTTTATATTATTTGAAGTAACAGATGATTACTTAGTAACTTCAACACTGGAAAATGGGCTAGAAAAGTATGGTGATCTAAATAATAGACAAGCATTCTCTGATGTGAAATTAGCACACGGAAGAGGCCATTACAGAAGTACAACTTTACTTGTTATGAAGGTCATCAGGACCTTTGCAATGTGAGGTTCATAGTTCTCTGCCAGAGTCCAAATCTAAAGTATGCAGAGACTATAGATTGACTTCAAAATCATAACCAAACTACCAGTAACTTCCATTAAGCTGCAGGTTTTTCTCCTGTTTTTTGAAATTTAGGTTCAAAGAACTTAACTATGATACACAAATGCCTCACCAGTCATTTCAAGTTACAAAAATGAAAATACAATCTATTTCATTTCTCCTACAAGCAGTTGCTGATATCCAGGGTAGACACAGGGGCCTACATTTCGTGCTTTCTTCCGTTCTTTAACGGAAATTTGGAACAAATGAGTAAGGCCTTATGTCCATAAAATGAGTAACTCCAGAGTATTTCAGAACAAGAGCAAGAAAGCATGTAAAAGATGTTAGAGGTCCCTGTGAAGAACATCATGCCACGCCCCGTGCTTGGGCCAAGGAAGGCGCAGCATGAACATCTCTGCCATTTCCATCCCTCACCCCGTGGAGGGAGGGAGGGTATGCTGCCTCCTCACACAAACTGATCTTTGGCTGCGAGTCACTTGTTATCCTCCTGGTGCCTCACAGTAGACAGTATGAAGTCATCACTAAAAAGCAAGCCAATGTTTTAAGGACTGCAGAGCCATTTAATGTAATGGTGGGTGCTGTAAACAACTGCTAGGCAATTGATGACCTCCTGTTTATTAGAAATAGCTAGAGCACTTGTTCAGGCTGTAATAAGAAGGGAGGTGTTGACATATGTAATTTAAACAAGAACAAATTTGAAGATTCAGTGATGCCCTGCAGTTTATGGAAGTACATAGCAGCATAAGGAACTTCTCCCACTTTTCTGAGCATTTACTAGTGCTTAATATCCAAATCTGAACCACAAAATATTTCAGGAAATACTATACTTACAAAGATGGGGGAACACAGCCCCCTGTCAGGTTTTTCCTGACAGAAAAAAAAAAAAAAAAAAAAAAAAAAAAAAAAAAAAAAGGACTAGATTGATATTTTAGGAGTTTCAAATAAAGACCATATAACATATACCCTGAAACCTATATAAAACTTATATAAAACAAAGGGAGCTAAATATTCCCACTTGTAATTGACAGATGAACTCAAATATTAGAACAGTATTTCATGGAAGAGGGAAGGAGGAAGTGGGAACCGGGCAACGCTGTAACACAACCAGTAGCCACTCCTTCCCAGAAGTGCAAGCGGACTTCTCTTTTGTTTCTGGTGCTGCGTCCTGCAGCTCTTTCTGTCATTTTATAGTAACACCTCGGTCATGTTATAGTTGTCAGGAGAGGGGATGGTGTTGCCCACACTGCTGGGGAGCAAGGCTACAGCTCCTGAAGCTCTGTGGGTTCAAACAGGTTGTCCTGTACTGATTGTGCTGGTGCTTACCTTGGCTGCCCATGGCCCCAGAAGGCCTTTGCAGTTCCAAATTCATGTAAGTAGTCACTGCAGCTCTGCTAATGGCGCCTGCTCCTCAGCCCCTTCTGCTCTCCAGCCAGACTGTGCACAGGGCTTGGCTAACCAAAGGAGACATTAAACGGACTTCCTGTCCTGCCTCGTCAGTAGACACCTTTTGCTCACTAAGTCACATTTACGTGAGCTAAGTTGTCTGGACTTATGCTCAGTATTGCAGTACATATTCTACACAATTTCTCTTGCATTATTCTATGCCTGTTTATTGCACAGAGAAGTATCTCACCTGTACCATCAGCAGCAAGCTGCATGTCTTGGAGCCCACCCTTTGTTCCTGTCCTGCCACCAGATGTCGATGTCTTCCTCCTCCTCCTCCAGAGTGATGGCAGCTCTGCCCTTTAGACCACAGCCATCAGGATTGCATTTGTCTAAAATGAGAGAAGATTACAGCTGATCTTCCTGGCTCTTTCTTGAAACAGCAAAATAAGAGATAAAATAAATGGCTTGACTGAAACCTTGTAAGAACATAAATTGCTGCGTAAATTAAAAAGTCAGTTTGGTCATAATAGTAGGCAGAACTTGTCATTACATTTCATTTCTTTTAATGGACACTTTCTGCTGTATTTACAGGAACAGGGCAATTCTTTCTAAGCTGAATTGTGTGTGTATTCCAGTATGATTTAAACTGGCCATGGCTTCGGGGTATATATATTTGAACTGCACCATACCCTTTCTTTTCTGTTGTTTTCATTCCTGCAGTGACCAAATTGTGATCTATAACTGTTTCCAGTGTGATTATAGCACGTCTCCTTGTTTCAAAAGGACAAGTATGTTAGCTAACACAAAATTTCTCAAATCTCTGACAGGTACTTTTTCAGTTCTCTCCTTCTTCTCAATGTTCATCAGCTCTGAAGACATAAACAGCTCTTTCCCTCATTCTTGCTGGCACTCAAAAATATGTCCATTTTCACTTTAGAAATCATTCTCACCTGTAGGGATTTTTTTTTTTTTTTTAACTTTTTGTGGGACTTTTTTGGTTGGTTGGTTGGTTGGTTGGTTTTGAGATATGGCATCATTAGAATGGGAGTACTTTACCATTTTTATTAGCAACTTGTCTGGGAGACATTGTACATCCGTAGTGGCTTGTAAGCAGCACTGTTCTGGGATCATCTAAAGCACATAGAGCTGTATGCAGCAGTTCCTGCTGGGGTTTTTACATTATTGAATTTATCTGTGTAAACATATGCTAGAAGCCATCTTCCAAACAAGTCCTCACCAACAGTACATGCCAGTAGTCTTTGAGGGTGAGATAACGTCCTAAAACTTACCTCATTTATAAAAGCATACAAAGAAACAAACCCATAATTTGGGGAAAAATAATCCTGTTGAGTCCAATCTTGTTTTGGCTCTTTGTTATCTTAAACTTGGCATGTAAGTGTCCCTGAATGTCCTCAGACCTTCCAGATTAGCATCACTGGAAAGCAGGAGAGCCGTGAAGGCAGTTGGTAGCAAAATCCCCTTTCCCTACACCCTCACACTGGCCAGAGGCAGGTAGGAATAGCTCTGAAATTATCCTCTCAGCCCCAAATTATTGTCTAAACACAAACTGCTGGTCAGCACTTTGAAAGAGGTGCTATGTGCTGAGAGTAGCTTTTAATCTGTTTCTGCCTGCATACTTCGTTCAAACAGTAATTTCAACTTGCCTCCTAACATATAAAGCTTGACAGACTTTACAGAATAGAGTGGTGCTGAACTATTTCAAATGCCCACGGAACTTCAGTTATCCCTCTTGCTCTTCTGCAATGATGAATGCTGTTGAAAACAGAGAGGCACTGGTACGGCTAGAGCAGGCAGGCACCTACTGCATGCCTGCAGGCAGGAGCAGCATCACCAATGATGTGCTGACCGCAGGGTCCAGTCAATAATCCATGGCAAAAGCATCACAACCTATACAATATATCAGGGGATTTGACAGCTGGCAAGTGGCATTGCTAGCAGTGGGATGCCTCCATGCAGATCTGATTTTGGAAACTTTGGAATGTTTGAAGGTTTATTTTTCAAAGCCTCTATTAGGTATCCGCACAATAGAAATTAGAGAATTTTTTAGATGCAGTCATTTGTATTGCTCTGTCTCCATAAAAACATATTCTCCCCCAAAGTTGAAACACTGGAAATGAAATGTGTTCTGATCTCTAGTTGAAAGTGAACATTAACATACATTGTATTACCATTGAAAGGATTAAAAATGTACATAATAATTTCTACAATTTGCAGAGAGTAAATTAACATGTCAGAAGACTTGTTAAGGCATATCTGTTAAATAAAGATACTCTCTTTCTCCTCTGCCTAATTTCTATTCCTCTATGATCCAGTCTTTCCCACTGTTGCACAATTCTTCCTTCTTTCACTCCTATTCCTCTTTTTTTCCACATCTTTTCTCAAATATCTGCTGTCATCATCATCGCATCTATTCTTCCCTGACACTACATTTTTTCTCCTTTATTTCTCTGCTTCCCAAACCTCAGAGTTGTCACCTCTTTCTCAAGTCCCTTTAAAAATATTTCCTTCTTTGCCAGCTACCTTTGGGCCTCACCTAAATCTCACTGCTTAGGCAGCAGTTCTTTCTTAGGTGGTAGAGAGGTACTGCATGCTGATAAGTTGAACTCATGTATACAAACAAAGAAAACTCCAATTACAATCTTCAGTTGTAAAATTTAATTGCCACACTAATTAGGTTTTAAGGACTGGTTCCTGACAAGTGCAAAGAATCCTTCTGGACATCCCTTCAATCAGTTAGCATTTGCTTATAGTCTCCTTACAGTGCTCAGAATTTTCTCTGGTAAGTGCATCATCTCTCTGAAACTACTGGCATTTCTACAAATACATTTGGTCATGGAATGACAGCCGCAAGCAATGCAGATAACGCTCAATTAGTAGGAGACTGCAAATAATGTGCTTGTCAGACACCTCCCAGTCCTGCTCCCTTTCACTGAATGTTCAGGCCAGGGAATATATTTTTGCCTCCTCTACTTTTCTGTGATTTGCATTTTCATTTGCTAAGAGTATTAAAATGTCTTATTTATCTTGGACTGCAGCATCAAGATCTTTGTGCATCTCATTCCCTGCAGAAATTTCCCAGGCAAGTATTTCCCCACTGCACCTATTTGTTAAAAAAAGGCAAAAGATTTCTCAAATGGAAAAAAAAAAAAAAAAAAAAAAAAAGAGAGGGGGGAGGGGGTGCAGACTGTCCTCAGAGAAAGCCAAAATCCTTCTGAAGAATAATTAACTTTCTGGATACAATTCAACAGAATGCCATTGTGTGTGTGAGCATGTGTTAACAAAAAACAGAAGCTTCACAGCATATAAGCCCTCTCTTAGCTGATTGGAATAACCAGAAAAAGACCGGTTCAGTGCATTTCAGGGTCTTTAGCATATATCTTTAAGCTCTCAGCCAGAATTTCTGGAACCACTTATATATCCTCTGAGAGCCCTTAAAAATTATTCCCCTCTTCCAAGCACTGGATTCTTGAACGGTGGGGAGCGTGAGCAAGAGAGAGATTATTATTAGAGAAACACAGCTTCAGCCTGAACACTGCCATTGGCACTGTGTTTCAGATGATACATAATATATTCCCTTAAGCTAGTATTAGAGGTAGGTCATTATTTTGATACCTCTCTTGCAGCAGGAATACAAGCAGCCAGCCACCACTTCGGAGCAGAGGCGAGGTGCTCATAGTGTGGGACACTCCACAAGGGCTCGCAGAGAGGGAGGACTCTGAACTGAACCCTACGTTTAAGTTCAGCTTAACTATCCAAACTAATTTTTAATTTGCTTCCTGTTATGTTGGCTCAAAATCATCAGTGGGGGAGTGCTGATCTGAAAGCTGATGCAAATGAAGGTTTCTGATTGCTGACTTTTCCCTGTGTGCCAATATTCTCTGTGGTTTTACCCCATTAGGAGCTTGGGTAAATAGTTTATGCAGATGGGTTAGCTCCCTGCCCATTATTTTCCCATTCACCTAGAGATGAAATTCCTAAAGATTCAGGCCATGGGGCTTAAACGTGGTTTTATGAAATAATATTTTTCTATTCTAGAATAATACCTGTCATAAGGAAAAACAAAACAAAAAAATTACAGGAGTTAAGATTACCACAGCCACATCCCAGTGTTTTTTAAAATCTCATTATCATTCCAGACTTACCACAGTGTTGGTGATACTTCACAGAGGTGCAAAGTTCTTCAGCTGAGTCACTGTTATCAGATGTTATGTTCACTATGAAAACAAAGAAGTTTCTGTTGATTCAAGGTCAGGCAAGTCCCACTGTACCTACCTCTTACTGCCTGGTCCAGAAAGTGCTTTTAAGATTTACATTGGTCTACTGAAGTTACTTATGACTGAGCACACTTTCTTCAATTTCCTCTGGCATATATATGTACTTACTTTCCTTCCCCTGCTTCAGCATCTCCATGAGACATGAACCTGCTCCTCAGCATCCACCCCACCTTGGTCCATATCACCAGCTTTCCGTGTAAAGAACCATGATCACCTGGGGCATCCTGGGCTGACAAAACATACTCTTATTCCCCCATTGCTTTGCTCCTTTTAGAGGCATACCTGTGGACAGTGTTCTTCTCTTGTTTTTTTTTGTTTGTTTGTTTTTAAGAAAAAAACACAAGTAAACAAAAAAACACCTAGATGATTCTGGTGATTCTATTTAGTGTCCTTCTGTGCCACATGATTCTTTTTTAGATCTTTTCCACTCCTATTTTTTCAACCCAATTTTGACTCTGTAGCTTCTTCCCTCAACATAAGGCATGAGCTTTAAGTTGTAAGCCTGTCTTAAGTTCACTCATTGTAGGGATTTTTCTACCAGGGCACGCTCTTTTTCAGCTGTTACATTATGTACATTCTCTTTCCTTCTCCACAAACACATTGAGATTACTAGTTGTTTTGTCTAATCTTACTTTTTCCTACCCACTCAGTTCTATAATCAAAGGTGTCTGAGAAACAACTGATCTGACTCCAGAAGCAGGGTATATTTGATTAGTTAGTGCTATGCAGATATAGCTGACTCATCCAGAGCAAGTCTGGGGGATTTACAGGCTCAGTTCAGCCTGCTGAAGTTTGTACCACACCATCTTGCATGATATATAGGTAAGTCCTCCCTCCCCCATGCAGTACTGCAATGATAGCTGTGCCTTGAAGTCCTTTACTTGGACAGCAGACCCTTCTCTCTGCTCCAGCGTGAGCATTGCTTTTCTGTAGTTGTCTCGAAAGGGTAACCATCTTTTTTTTTTTTTTTTTTTTTTTTTTAATACTATTAACATTTGGACAGATATATCTGGAAGGCCACCTGGTTCTCACTCCAAGATCAGCATTAATGGGTGCTTTTCCTTGGAAATATTCTTCACTGAGTTTATTAAAAATGTTGGCTACCACTAGCTATTTACTGGGGCAGAAAGATGTACCAATACACTAATCTGAGCAATAGGAATTAATGGGAATATGAGTCCTCTGCTTAGTAGAGTTATCATAATGGGAGCAATTTTAATCCCTCTTGAGCAGAACTGGATTTAAGCCAGTTTAACCAATACACAAAAGACACTGTAACTAATTAGTAGGTCTTTGTAGAATCCAGACCCCAATAAATATTAATGTGATGTCCTAAAGAACAAGCATTATATTCCTGAATCATACATTTATTAAGTCAAGATTTGACCTTTTTGGAGATTACACGGGCAAACTCCTTCACTCTCTGCAAACTCAGGCAAAAATCAATCTCCTGCAAGCGTACGCTAAAAAAATCCAAATGCCACATCCTACATTTAATGGACACATCTGATTAAAATGAATACAATAAATAAATAGATAAATGGAAACCTCCTAACCCAGCTACAATAAATGAAACATTAACACAATACACACATCTTTAAAATGCCATGCATTAATGTTGAGTAATGTCAACTATTACAACTATTTTGTTCCTCCCACGCTAAGAGGAGAGTCTATCTATACATAATTACTGCTAAAAAGAATCTACATGGAAAGCTTGCTGCAGGTACAAAGTCAAACATGCCAGAATTAGTAAATGCTAAAATGAAATCTATCAGTAGTGCAATCATTCTCTTTTATGTATGTATTCTGGTATTTTCCTCCCAAATGAATGATCAATGCGACTTTAGCTTTTATTCTTTGTGTGCATCAGCACAGTGCTCTGACACAGAGGAGGAAAAGATGGCAGAGGTCGCTGCTGTTCCCCACAGGGAGCAGTTGGGAAACAACCACTTGCCACCCCATGGGCCACAGATTGAAGTGCTGGTGGTGAATGGGGGAATTTTGCTTGGTGTGGGGCCTCCTGGAGCTCAAACAGGTCTGCAGTGCTCAGAGAAATGATTTCAGAAAGGACAGCCATGATACTCAAATAGCAGATGGGCTACCTACAAGGAGCTGTGCAAATGAGTTGGTGGGACTTCATTTTGCCGTGTTAGCCACCTACACTGCATTCCCATAAAACTTTGGAGAATAACACTGTAGGCTAATCCAGTTCCCTCCAAAAGCCTTTTTCTACAGTCAGCTGAATGAATACATGGCTGGAAACATCTGGGATAAGAAGCATCCTCTTTTATCAGGCCATCATTATTTTCAAAATCACATTGATGTTACTGAAAAATATTTTTTACTCAAAAACTAAAGAGCATCGTAGTAACAGATACGCCTATTGCACATCTGCAGCAATACTGCAAGAGTTACTTAGCAACCAGTAAGATTTTTCTTTCCTGACAGGACAGAAAAAAAAAAAACAACATGTAAAGGAAGAGAAAAATTGGAAGCAAATTGAGTTGAATAAAAAAATAAAGGAAATACTGTATTAACATTCAGCACGCATAATGATCTGGGTATGTTTCTGCTGTATGAACCAGCAATTGCTGCACAGCATTAACTCAACCTACACGTTTAAAATCAAGGACCAATCTAGTTTAGATTTTCCTATCATTAAGAAGCGTTATCTACCATCTTCTGACTATATTCTCTTACCTATATCATATTACAGGCGGAAAGAGGTAGAAAAAAGACAAGCGTCACGATGACTGAAATTTCCGTAGGCAAGCACAGCTCCTTGCACTGCCCGGGGAAGGCAGCCTCACCTGGAGCAGAGTTCTGCGGGTAGCAAGAACCACCAGGAACCTGCCTGTGCCTTCTGCTGAGCTGTTGCTGTGCAACTGGCTGTTGCATAAGGAAGAGGAGAAGCACATCTGTGCACCCTGCCCTAGCTGGCTGGCAGGTGTTAAAAACCGCTGGGGCAGATAGATGGACAGAAACACACACACACACCCCTCCCTTGAGTGGGTCATCCTCCTTCCTCACTGCTCCCTACCACCTCAGGCAGAATTTAAAAGTTGCTTTGATTCACTTCAAACAGTGAAGATTTAACGTACATTCTGGCATGGAGCAAACTTAATGAAATTTCTATACATTAACTGATCAAATATAATTTTTTTTTTTTGGCCTGGCTTTTATGATTTAGGAAGGAACAAATCATAGTCTGAAGGAAATTACAGACTTAATTATTGAAAGTAATGGTGCTATGAATAAGCATTTAGATTCTCAGCAGGAGGTAATTACGTTTATGATAGTTTTGAAAATTTAGCACTGCAGCTTTCTCTATAACACAGCAGGGTTTCATCAGGATGCTATTATATATATATTACCTTCCAAGGCAATAAGAGTCTTAAGTATAAAATACCAGAGACCAACATTCCCTTCGGTACTTAATTATTACATTGTTTTTTATGCTACATTTGAGCAAAGATATTAGCAGTTAGTATTTATTGAACATTTTCTATGGAAAGTGTTGATCAAAATAGAGTAGTATTTACCTGATATTTCCCACTGAAATACTTTTTGTTAATAAAAACTAAAAACTCAGTGGGATTTTGTTTTCATATTTGTTTGCAGGTAAAACCATTTCAGGACAAAGTCCCTCCAAACTCTGTTAATATATATATATATATATTATTTTTTTCCACTAAAAACACTAGAAAAAAATCCAACCTGTTCTTCCACAGCATTAGATGTGGTGCAGGTCTGCCACCATAACATTTTACATTTCTGTTAAACAAGTCAAATTCAAGAGAAATTAAAGGATTTTTGCAAAGCATCAAAGGAAGAGAAGGGGTTGTGCACTGGGGCCTTGTTAATCTGAATTTTCAGTTAAGCATCTACCTTTGTAAAAGGCACAACAGAAGGGGCATGGTGAGTGGTGGCCACAAAGACCACAATTGCAGCATCTCTTTACTGAAGCCTGTTTCCCCCTGATTTCTTGTATTTGGTATCCCTTACTTGTACAGCAAATTTTGTTGTTGTTGTTGGTTTGTTTTGCACAGTGTTTGACCTTTCTCAGGCAGGCCACTTTCTTTTTACAGCACAAGAGTTGTGGCTGTCAGAGCTAGGCACACCAGTTTCAGCAGACCTGAGATGACTGTAGGCTTTGTGAAGGGCACGGAGGCACCATAAGGAGCAGATAAGACACTGGAGCTGCTTCTCTGCTCTGACCATTAAGTGAGACAACTCATGCAAAGGAAACCTGACCTACAGTAACTCAGCTTTCAGCATGCTGGGCAATTTCTGCAATCTAAGCATTTTGTGCACTTGTACAATGCTACCTTGCCTTGCCTGGACACCCCCATGAGCTTCTTCCTGAGCAACGAACTCATCAATGGGGTTTGTGGGCTCCCAGTGCATCCATGCAGAGCACCTGTGACACACCACATCTCCAGTTTCTGCAGGGTAAGATTCCCCTCTCGCTGCTTCCACACATTCCCAAGCAAGGAAGTATTTTATTGTCTAATGATGAGCAGTGTAAGAGCTGGCTTCGTTTTGGCTCTGTGCAACCAGCCTGATGTACATTTTCACCTGCGCTTGGTAGAAGGATCTGCTCGACTAGGAAGTACCAGTATCAGTGTCTGCTTGCTGCTCTTAGCCTAGTCTGTCACTGTCAAAAGAGACTCTCCTTGCTCTGAATGTGATAAATCACAGATTTCTCTGCAGTTTGTCTGGGAAGGCAAGGGAAGCCATACAAACTTGCAGTGAAGTGGGAAGTTCTGACTTACAGCAAGCAGAGGAGTCGAACAGGACTGCAAATGCTTAACTGAAGATACGAGAATTTTAAGAGGCTCACATGGGTATCAATTCATAGCCTTCTTTTTTTTCAGTCTTTTGAACACTGCAAGAATTGCCACTCTGTCAGCATAGGTCTGAAAAGCTACTGCACGTTCTCTATGGCCATGGCAAACATGAAATTGTTGCTGCCAGCCTGAACGAGACAGCTCGACTCCTCCACTGCAGAAGCAGCAGCAGGCAGATTGAATTTCCATAGTGATCTTAGTCCTGTAGACTTCTTGACACTTGAGAGAGAGATCTTTCTTATGATTGTTTCTTTATTCATATTACACCTTCACTGTCCTTCCAGTAGGATAGTCACAGGAATGTTTTATTTTAAAGAATTTCTAGTTTCTCTTTTTGTTACTTGCAGCTAAATTAAGTTTTCTATATGAATCCTGGAAGGCCTGAAATTCAACTGTATGCAATTCAAAAAAAAAAATGGAAATAGACATCCACGTGAACAGGTAAAGGAGTATCAGCATCCTGGTGTGGACTAGGTGCTCTCCCTGGGCTCATGGAGCACACAGGAGGCTTGCAGTTCCAGGCTGGGATTCTGCCAGACATGTTTAAACCCAAGATTACACGTAGCTGATTTTCCTTCCCCCTTTAAAGTGAGAAGTTCATTATCTCTTCTTTCCATCTATGTGCCTCACTCCAAACCGTTAATTAAGGGAAGGATACAATAGTTTTTTAAACTCCCCTATTTTAGACCTGCTTCTTCACCTTCAGTGATTCATCACATTAGAGAGACTTGCTTATAGAGCAAATAACTCAGAGAACAGCTAAATTAGCTAAACAGTCTGGCCTCTGTCATCAGGAAGGAATGAAAGTGACCTTTTAAAGCATGAGACCAGGCTCACAGTTACCTGTGGCCATACTGAGGTGGCTGCACCATGCTGCAGAGAATGCAGGACAAAACGTGGCTCCTCTTTGAACTGTGTGGGTGGACTACTCATGCATTAACTCCTGCTTCTCGGGAAGCTTGTTGCTTGTAAACCCCACTAAGAGTGTTCAGAACAGAATGATGGCAAGAAAACAGACCAAAACAGGCTTATTTGGGCTCCTTCAGAGAAAAAAAAAAAAAAGTTCTCTGTGAGGCCCTCAGTAGGAAGACAGACCTTTAAGCCTATCACCTACACAAACATCTGTATTCAAGCAGCAGCCAAAGCTAGTTTCTAGGCACCAGAACAGTCTCGTCTCCCTCAGTCAAGCCAATCTATTTCTGTGCTATTTGCTTCTGAAGCCAAAAAGAAAAAAAACAAGATGGGCAAATGATATTGCAGCCTGCTAGTGTAAGTTACCAACTAAAAGTATAAAAATTTGGTAGAGCTTTTCTACCCAGGAAGTATACACATTTAAAAACAATGATGCGATTTCAGCTTCATTAAGTCAAGAAACCTGAAATTGAACGTGAATTATCACAGTGAGAGATGTGTCCAAACAGCTTGATTTGGACCAAAACCCAAACAAGTAACTGAAATGAGACTATTTCCCAAAGAGTCAGCAGAAGGACAACTCTTGAGCTGTGTTATCAGATGTGCTGTTTAATTTCTAACCAGCACTGACTGCACTTCAAACCAAAACAGGCTGCAAGAACCAACTTTTTCATATAGCACAAAGGCTTGCAAGTGTTCAGGCAGAGGTCTATCCACAGGACTAACTATCTTAGGTTTTAGTTTTCGAAAAGTCTTTAGAACAAGAATCACTCTTTAGATTGACCAGGCACCAAAACAGTAGAATCGATACTGATTAAAGATAATTAAAAAAAAAAATGCACCAAAACAGTAGAATCAATACTGATTAAAAAAAAAAAGTCCATAAAGTCCCACTTTTTAATCCTCTATTCACTCTGTGACTGTGGTCAGAGTGGATAGAACTCTAGGTTGCAGTGAAAGCACCAGAAACTCAAGGGTTGATTAGGCATTTTTTTCCCCCTGGCCTGCCTGATAACTTCCTTGCTTTTCTACTGCAGTGCCACAAGATAAATATATAAGTAAAATACACACAAAGAAATCTGACAACATAGCATTACTATCTATGAAAGACAGCGTACTGATCAAACTGCTTTCTGCAACAGGCACTGTGCCTGGGTGAAATATTAGAGATCTCATGTCAGTTCAACTCAAAGAAACACGACTTGCTTAACTACTCTAAATATGCATTATAAAAATGCAGAAGCTCTACCTTGCTTAGTAAATATCCATCTTTAGATATAATAAAGCTCTTGGTAGAAAATTGTTCCTGTTACCTGTAAGTGACAATCCCTACCTGCAAATGAAGGCCTGTTTGGAAAGGTAGCAAGGGAGCAGCAGAGGATCTGGTCTTCAAAAACTCAAGTATTGAAATAAATCCGATTTTGAAACCTAACATCAGCCTTGAAAGATAAGAGATCCTCTTCAGAGCTGAAAAATAAAAAAATGATAAATACTAAAAATGGTTCACAGTTTCAGTGAGGAAGACACATCTTAAGACAAGTGAGTGAGGGTTCACAGGAGGGCATCATGTGGGAGATACAATCCTTTGCTATTTTTTTCTTTAAAAGCACAGTGCTGGAAGGCTTAGCGAGTGAGCTTTGTAAACAAGTGAGTACAAGGTGCTGGGTCAGAGAAAACATCTACCCAGGCTAAGGACCAGCATCTCTTAAAGTAACCTGAACAATTGCAGAAAAAGTCCAAGAGTGAATGACACCTAAAAGCAAGTGACACCAATGTGAACTAAGGGGTAAAGATGACAAGATCTGATCACTCTAGAAGCCACGGAAAGAACACTCATCCCCTAAAGCTGGATGGGCAAAAGCAGACTGATCTTTCTGTGGAAGAGAGATGCAGACATAGCACAATAGCTACATGCTAACAACAGAATGGGAATGCCATTTCTATTACTATTATTCTCTGTTCGTCCTATTCATTTTTCCTCCACCTTTTTTTTTTTTTTTTTTTTGTCTTGTCATATACCTAAACTGTAGGCTTTCTGGGGTGAGATCATCATTTCTGATATGCATGAGCAATAACAAGCACAGTGGATGCCTGATTGCTGGCTAACATGACTTGCAATACAAATACCCAGCAAGAAATGCTGGGGTAGATTAAGAGTTACCTATCAGCACATAAAAAATGATAATGGATGCTTGAGTCTTGCACAGAAGTTTTGCTTACCCAGCACTATACATTAAAAACAAGACTTACTGTGTTAGCATTGAACCTATTTTCAACCATTTTTATATGTTTTGCTTAACTTAAACCACATTTCTTACCTGCTTAAGATTGGCTAGAGCCAAAGTATTCATCCTTTCACTTGAGAGGCTGATGAAGGCCCTTGTCCCTGCTAGACTCAGATGCTTTGCTACAGGCACAAAGAAACATCTCCTTGAAGGTGTTTTAACTGCCGTCAGTGCCTGTGAAGGTGAGAACTGTGGACTCATAAGGAAGTTCTGAGCTCCAGACATGAACGTTTCTCTCAGCAAAGTTAAACCGCATGAAAAATAAGTACCCAGGGTTTCAAAGAAGTAAAATGTCTGGAAGAGGATGCTTTTAATTGACTATTCATTCCTCTTACTTACCATAACAACATTTCACTGTATCTGGGACAGATACTGCATTTCTCAAAGCAAAAGTAACTTTTGGAAACTCTCTGTTGTACAGCCAGGTGGGATTGCGGATGAATCCCATGGTCTTCTTGGAAAAACATCAGCTCCAGCAGCTACTCTTCTAGTGTTGTTCTCAGTTTTGCTGTTAGTATTCAAGGGATAGTTAAGTTCCCTGCATTCCAGATAGCCTTTTCAGTCAGTGCAAAAAACTGTGTAACAAATTTCTTTTCTTTGCAAGGTTGACATTTATAAAGACTTCACAATTTAGTTCAGAGCCATTCCATTTAGTAGACTGATGATTTAAGCCTTCCATGGCAAATGAATCATAAATGCTGAAATCTAGCTCAGCTTTAGTTTTACTGTTGTGATAGGCATCTGCACTGAACTATCTATAAATAAAAGAATGTGAGAGACTATACATCATAAATATTTATTTCCCAGTTTATGTTTCCCTATCCATCAGATAGACCTGTGACTGAGGCTGAAAGTGTATTTGTGACTAACACTTCTAGCAGCTGCAAAATGAGCAGTGGGGACATCTCATGGTCTTTATTAATTTAGAGGTAGTGGGAAAGTGGGACCAAGTTTCTTAAAACTGTGTCCCAGTGGCTTTCCTGACACATTTCACAACATGAGCTAGCCAGCTGTTCTCATTGCCTCTGGAGACAAAATGAAGATGGCTTTTGATATGTGTGACTTCTGTCTGTCAGAGAGCCACCCCCACAAGTGAAGAGCCACTCTCAGCAGTTGCTGCCCACAAGCCCACATCCATTCTGCACTGCCAGGTACGTGGCAGGAAAAGCAACAGAAAGACTGCAAGAGGTAATGTTTAGTTCTCTGAAGTCTTGAATAACTAAGATTTTCCAAGAAAAAGTGTATCCTTGATGGAAATGCATTCACCTACTACGAAGGCCACAAGCCCTTGTCGTTATGCAAGCAGTTGACACTGTAAAATCTTTAACTCTAGAGCCTTTGAGGAAAAAAGGAACAAATATTTCACTCAGTGCTCTCAGTTTCTGCTTTTTGCTGCAGAGTATTTTTAACAGCATTAATTATTGTTTGGTACTTGCACTTGCACTTGAAGTGTTCTCTATGAGTCAGGCTACAAGTTAACTCACACTAAATAATAATACAGAAGCAGCCAATTAGTAAAAGTGCATCAAAGCTCTCTGTAATACAACCGCACTAGTGGCTGATATAAGACTTTTGATTTAATTACTGGGTCTAAGATGTCAAATGATTGAACAAACCAGCAAATCAATGAACCGTGCATATACAGACTGTTAAAATCTGTAGTGGCAAGGGATCTTAAAGTACCAGTCAACACATTACTCTGCAGTGAGTCATTTTTGGCAAAAGTTTGCTGAGAGGTTATGAAATCTCTGATGTAGGTTTTGAGAACAAAGCCTAAGCAATCAATGCCAATGCTTACTCACCCAAACTATGAGAATTTTTCCCCTAATGTCTAAATATTCCTTCCTCAAATTTAAACTTGTTACCTGTCCTGCTAGCCTCAGTCAACATGAAGAGCACTTTCTTCCCTCCCTTTCTGCTGCAGCCTGTTACAGACTCTACCTGTAAGCACAGAGGGTGCAGGGGCTGGAGTGAAGGGATCCCCTTCCTGTGTGGTGCACACAGCTCCCACTGCGAGTGGCAGCAGTTCTGGATGGGATCTGCACCACGTCCAGTGATGTAAAGAGCTAAATCAGCCCTGGAGCCACAAATCATTGCAAATCCCATCCCTGCTACCCAAGCCTCTGCAGGAGCTCTTGTTTATTCCATAGATGAGAGCACTGGAATCCAGGATTGCTGTCACTGAGGCTTGATCAGGTATTGGCCTTAAATATGACTCCAAGTTGGAAATACATGCTTAATTCTCGCCTTACTTGTAAGCAAAAATAACTCTTGCTTTGGCTAGAGCTTGTCCAACTTGCCTAAGATAGAGCTTGGCCACTTTTGTGCACAGTCTTTGCTTGCATGTTGTGAGTATATTGATATTTTATTTCTTCTTCACAAACTTTTGTTTGACCTATTTAAATTATACAATTTGGAAAAACAAACCCACAAACATTAGCAAGACAAATTTTAAGTAAGACAAAAGAACACCTCATATCTGGCTTTTAAAGCTTGGGAGTATTGCTCTAACAGGAGAAAAATTACTGAGAAGTTGCTGGGGACAGAAAATGTTTGAAAGTTTACTGCTTGCTTTCTTTTCTAGCAGAGTCCTGAAAGTGGAGCAAATGCTGACCTCTAACTGTGGTACTGCAAAGTGAAAATGAGGGCATTCTGACAGAAAAATGGAGCTGTGTGTGTCAGTGTGCAAGTCGTATTATTACCAGTGCCCTCAGATAATTAGATATTTCAATTTAGAGACCCATAATTTAGATGAAGAGTCAGACTTCTTAAAACAAACAAATTGAACAAAAACAAACAGACAAAAAAAAAAAAAGCCTAGCACCCAATTTAAGGTAACAGAAAGTATGGAATGGAGAAAGAGTCAACCATGAAATTTTCAGAGATATAAAAGAGGAAAACAACTTAAATTTCACTTCTCCATGAAGTATAAGCTATTACATTTCTTAAATGAATGTTCAGTCAACTGAGGAATCTCAAACTGATGGCTCAGTTGTGCCCTTAGCCCTAAGGATAGCAGGCTGAATGCAACCCCAGTGTTTCCATTACAGGACACATGACAAGAGATGGAGAGGATGATACTCGTGGCAGTGTTACAACAGCCTCCATTTCCATGTAAACATCTCCCTATCTATGCAATCTATTAGCAGACATCACATGGGAACTAGGAGCTAAAGTGAAACTTCTGAGGTGATTTCAGGGCTGTTTCTATCAAGCAAACAGAAAATAGCATACAAATGCAGAGTGCAAAAGAGACAAGCTACTGAAAGGTGCCAAAAGCCTTTACAGTGAAAGAAGTCGTTCTTTGTGAGGTAGGATAGAAAATTGGAGTGTTTGGCAGGTGTGTAACAATGGTGGCAGACTTCCCTACAGAATTCATTCACAAAACACAAAGATTATTTTTGAAGAATAAAGAAAACAAAAAAAGCATTAACACATGCCTTCAGTAAAAGGGTTTTCCTCAGGGATCATACCTGGGAATGGAACTGCTGGCATAGTGGCCTAATAGCCTCACAGATGCAGCCTGGCAATAGAAGAAGTGAAGGGGAGCATCCCCCAGCTCACCGGGGCTGCCCACAGAGGCTGTGGTCTCCTCCCCAGCACTGCACCGCAGGCTTGGGGCTGGCTCCCTCCCCTGCTGCAAGGCATGCACCAGCACTGGTAAGCCTTGCAACTTCTGCTCTGAACAGAGGTTTTTCCTCACCAGATTCACTTCATGAAGCGTTATCTAGAACACCCTATTTATTACCCTGAAGCTCGTATTCCCGGTTATATTGCATGAGCAATGCTTGAAGTCACTTGAATGGTATCCAAGGAGACAACTTTACCCAGCTAAACTAATTGGTCATATCTTACTGCTATCTGCACTTGCTTCTAAATAGACAGTAACTGATCCCAGAGAGCCCATTACAGTTTCTTTATACAGAATATTTTATAAAGATACGCAACGCATTTATTAGAGCTGGTTTTGCTACTAAAAATAATGTCGTTAAACTTCTCTACCCCATTCACAACATATTATTTTCCACTTCTTGCTGTCAGGCTCCAGCTCACATTATGCTTCCACTGGATCTCGTTTTCCTTCAGTGTCAGTGACCCCGATGTCACTCGTGTCCTCCCTGCCGCATTATCCCCTTTTGCCACCAGGTGTCATCAAACCTCCCACCAGCACCGTGGCTCTGCTTACTGTGGGATTTGGGAATTTTGGGGGGGAAAAAGTGAAATCCTCATTAGCTGCCAACACATTCACACAACAGTAAGAGGGCCACATTTCGAATTTCCCCACTCCTTTCTCTGTTTTGCTAATGTTTGTATCAGAGCAACAAGATGCAAACAGCACCCTCCAAACATGCACGTTGCGGGTGGTTAGCATCGGCTCACCTGGCATTTGTTAGGATTTTCTCCAAAGCCTGTCTGGACACACAGCGCTCACCAGAAAGCCTGGAAAAAGTCTTCTTTGTGTCCGTCTGTCCTGGCATTTCAACAAGGTGTCAGAGCATCTACATCTGCATCTACAAGGTGGAAAAAGGTGTGAATTGAAGAGGCACCAGAAGGGACATATTTATTCAGGTTTCACTTAAAAAGAAGACAAAACAAACATAAATAAAAACCCCACAACTCTTTGTATATATCCTCCACCTCTACCTCCCCAAATCTTTGCATTTTCAACAAAAACTTTAAGTGCTGTTTCTACCAGTCACGGTCTAAAAGTCCCTTTCTGTCATTTGTCCAGTTCTTCATTTCTATCCTTATTTGAGATGCAGGGGATTTTATTTTATTTTTTAAGCCATCTGGACCAGAAGCTTGAATAAATTACAGGCAGTCACCAGGGCTGTTAATCAGATCCCTGGTACAAAATCATTACCTGTCAAGCGTAGAAATAAACCTACCCTGAAATCCCACAGGGATGGTAGTACTTGCTGCGTACTTGGGGGAGAATGAACCCAGCCCAAGGTGTGCACATCATCTATCAGCAAATTACAGCAAATACAGCAAATTACACATTGCAATAAAGAATTGTGTCACCAAAGCTTCCAGTATCTTTCCAAAAAGCAAATCAGACCCAGTACGTAAATAAATTATGTATTTCCCAGTCTGTTATTTTGTTTCAGCTCACACAAGACAAAACCTTTTCATTGATCTACCTTTCCTGCAAGGCCTTCTTTTTAGATTTGTACCTTTTGAGAGAGCTGGGCTGGACTGGATGTTACCCAGTGCCTTTCAGCTCAGCTGCCTCCTGCCCAGGTCAGCACAGATTCTGTTTTCTTCCTGGATCTGAGGGAAGCACCCATGTCTTCACTTGTAGTTATTCTTCTGTGAGGCAGTTTGCAGGGTCTCTCTCACTTATTTAATAATAGGTAATTTCACTTATTTAATAACAGGTAGAAAGAAAATAAATTAAACAAGGATAAGGAAAATTGCAACCTAGAGACCCTCTCCTTCTTTCCGTGCCTGTGATGCCCAGGATTGCTCACAGAGGAGGCAAACACACCAGGGAAGAATGATTTTGGGTGAGTTTCCAATATCTACAGAAGTCCAGACAATTCTGGCTTTGTCCTGTGTAAGACTTACATGAAATCGGGCTTTGCAGGATTCTACAGAATGAAAATTCTGTTAAATATAACCCATAGATTTCACAAAGAACTGGTTATTATTAATATCACATCTATTTGACCTAGATTCAGTAGCCTGCAAAGTGCTACATTTAACTTCTACAGTAAAAAAATAATTAAATTGAAGAATCAGTCACCAGGCAATTTCCTATTCAGTTCATTTAAAGTCAGATTCTTGCTGCCTTAGAGAACATGAGTTATACTACTTTAAGTTTTCTTAATGGACCAAGTTCAGAAGTGTTGTGAAATTAGGCATAATTGGGTACTGGCTGATGAGTCTAAATTGGCATATAGTACACATATTGAGAGAGATGCGCACATTTACATCCTCTTTGAGACTCAAGAACACAACGGGCAGGAAGTGCTACCAGATGTTATGGATAGCTCAAAAGATTGTGGCTCAGTGGACATGTACCTGCTTCTTTCCTACTTGGGCAAACACTCAAGGCCTGGAGTTGGCAGAGGGATCATTGGGCTGCTTCCAAAGGATATGTCCGCTGCTATGCAGGACCTGCTATGTTAGATGTGGTCTGCAATGGGTGACTAACTTTTGCAATCATAGTGTTTCCATTTCAGCTGTGTTGCACCTCTCTAGGGTGCTTTCTTTAAAAAAAAAAAAAAAAAAATGTCTGGGGTGTAACAAGTGTTGTACAGTCTGCTTCAAATTTTATTCCTCTTCAATCATCAACTCTATGAGTTATGTTAAGAATTTGTGTTGAAAACCTATAATAATCTAATTAGGGATGTTATTTCATCTTACATCTAACTAATTCTCCAGTTAGAGGTTCTCTAGGTTTGCACCCCCCCCTTTTTTTTTTTTTCCAAATTGCAGTAATTACATTCAGCTCAGAACATTTTCAACAGAAATTCAACAGAAATTCTTAGTATTATGAAGTATAAAAATTTCCTATTTTCATCATGATATATATGTATCTCCTTTGTTCAGAGACTTTAGCCCAGTGTAGTTTGGATCCAGATTAAGATATATAATTACAAAATTAAGGATTTGCATTTTCTTTTTTTTTAAGTTTTTGGTCCATGACTAATGAAGTATGGAAGTTTTTAACGTCTTTACAAAATGCTGTTACAAGATGTAACTTTTTACTCTATACCATATTTTTGAAGTGTCTTGTTAAGTTCTGTGGCAAATGATTCTATTGACTTGCTACAGTAAACTGAAGTAAAAAAGTGTTTCGTTTACTTATTGTTTTAATGCTGCTAGAAAGAAGAAGATCCTTCTTATTAATTAGGAATTAATAAATAGATAATATCACCATCACTAACATACGCAAGCCAAATATCATGCCTTCTTAACAGTACACAGAAACAAGTACATGAATCACACTGGTCTCCTGTTATGTCAAGCTACAAATAACCTTGAAAAATGGATTTTTCTCTTTACAACACCTGCACGTACTTCCCAGAGATCAGCTTCTGCATGGCTCCAGGTTCTCCACCAGAAGGAAACAGCCCCATGTAGGCTAGCTGTAGGGTCATAAGTTTTGGGATAATTTCCAAAGCTCATAAAAGCCAAACATTCAAGGTTTCCAGGAGTCATGACTCAGCTGGTTAATGAGATTGGTTTCACCCTTTCCTCCTTGCCATTGTAAAGCCACCTCCAAAAATAATAATAATTTTAAAAAGTGATGTGATCTCCATTTTGCTCTCCTAGCTCTTCCATTTAATAACAAATAGTGGGTGAGGCTAATTTCCCATCAGTAGAGTGACCTGGCAGCTGGCTTCACAGGCTGTTTTGATTCAGTCCTAGTAGAACTGCCCATGGTTTCCCCTTTGCAAAGGATCACCAGCTGTTTTTAAGGCTGTGGTGTTTCTTTCCATCAGCAGACAATAATAAAAACTCCCTGTATCACAATTATATATGAATGAGACACTCACAGAGTTGAAATTTTTCTTATTTTAAATGAAATCAGAAAGAAAGTGGGTGATCTGTTGAAATGTATTTTTGTAAGAATTGCTTGTTGGAAGCCTACAAACAGATAGGCTGGCATTGAGTAAAGTCCTCTCCTTGATGGCCCACTTTATAAAATCTATCAAACAACTTTTTGGTTTAATTCTTTAATTAGATATTCTTTAAATCACAACACAGAAGTGCATTGCAAATCACAAGTGAATTTTTGATTACTCGGAATGTAAAACAAACATTGGTGATGTGAAAACACACCTTCACAAGCACATTTTCCTCCTTAAATGTGTGAGTGCGTTGTACCTCTTTGCAGCTCACAAACCACACCAGTACTGTGAGAGCTCCCTTTCCAGTTGTATCCCACCCTGCCCACTCTCATTTTTAGAAAGAACTCTGTTTGCCTCTTGGCTGGGGGAAGAAGGCAGGAGGTCCGGACACAAGAAGGGCATTTCTGCCACAGGGAAGGAGCAAGGCATAGACTCAGGTGCTCCAAAGGATCAGCTTTTCCAGATGTGAAAGGGGATTGCTGTAGCCCTGTCTTGGTGGCAGACAGGCAACAGGAGGCAGACCTCTCATCCCTCTTACATCATCCAAACTCCTACCATTTTGTGTTTGGCAAGAGTTAGGCTCATGCTGTTCAACCATGTCAGCCCTCTGAGCAGCTCCTGTGAAGTCAGGCAGTGAAGACCCATTTTTCACTCAGCCTCTGCAGAAAATGTTAGAGAAGATTTTAAAATTAGAATTGCTTGTGAAAACCTGATCTGGCACAGTTGAAACCAAGAATTAACTTTGAATGAAGCTGCCACCTACCTTCCTGAGGAGATAATATATCCCAAAAAGGAAGAGTTTGCAGGCGTCACTGGACCTTTAAAGCAAGCATCAGATATGGCACAAAATGGGCTTAATGCAGTCAAGGCTGACAGAGCTTAGATGAAATGAGAAGGGTCATGGCTGTATTGTCCTCTATTCTTAGGTGTTCTTATGTGCTAAAATTGACATCACAAAATCTCCTGCCAGTTTTAATCTCCCTGAAGTTGTGGTGGTTCTTTATTTATTTATTGGGGGGAGGGGGGTGTGTGTGTGCATACAGGGACCTAAGGGAGAGATGGGAGGTGGGTTTTTGCTTCTGTAAGTAGGCTCTAGGGAGGATTTTGAAGATGGACTGTTCAGTGACTTTGTTATTTAGGGACCTACTTTCAAGATCAAAAGCAGAATGGAACAAAACCTCACGACTTGCCAGAAAATGAAGATGGATTTCAGTCACAAAATGGAGGATGGAGCTTTGCTGGGAGACATGAGAGCTGATACTCAGGAGAAACAAGTGACGCAATTTGATGTGGTCAAGAAAGGAGCTGGAGAGAGGATCAAAGAGTCAGCTGATGCAATCAGAAGGCTAGGCAAGATGCTGCTGCAATAGCTTGAGACATAAGATGATGAGAGCTTGGCTGGCAGAAACTGGTCCTTGAACAGTGGGAAAAACCTCCCTCTTACAGCTGGAGTGGAGGAAGTGTCTGAACAGAAAAATAACTTGGATGGATTGCTCAGTGGAGAAGGCTTAACCAAAAATGGCATCTTCTTATGAGCATGAGAGTTACTGAAGGAAACACAAAATCCTGAGGAAAAGAAATGGAAATATTTCTTGCTTAAGAAGAACCATTTTGGGGTCTGCAACACAGGAGGGGGGCTCATTGCCAGAAATATCCTGAAAAACAGGGATCAGATTTAGTGGTCTGCCAGTACCAACAGGCTGCTGTCCATGTTGAGCATTTAAATCTGCCAGAATTATGTTGTATAGCTTAAGTATAAACTGCAGTCTCTGAAGAAGAAGCCTGTGTGCCCTGGTAACACTGGCTGCACCTAGCCCAGGGAAGGAGATCACAGCAGCTAACACCTCCTGACTAATGCATCTTCTAACACCACTGCGGATAAACAATTTAATGCAAGACTGACCTGAACTTGGCAGCACCCTTCCTGTTGCAAGAGACTTCACCAAGGTAGACGTGGCCATCCTGCCACTTGTGCTGCCCGTGTTGTGTGGCTGCAAGCCTGTCTATGCCTGTTCCTGTCCTCGGTACAGCTGGTGGAGAGGGGCTTCTGTGCAAGTGGAAGCGGTATCTGGTTTCTCACTGGTTTCTCATTTAACAAAGACACAGCAGAGCCCTACACATACCCAGCCTCAAGTAAAGGGGATAGCCTGATTCTGCCCCTTCACACAACATATGAAAATGTCTTATGTTGATGGGATTTTTTTTACTACTGTTTACTTCAATTTCATAGGAATCACTGTACCTTCCACCTAAGCTGTGATGTTAACACATCGCCTTCGCCATTACATTGCATGTAACTTAGACAAATATAACTAGGTGGCTAAGGTGTGAACTCCAACTTCCATTTTTGTTCCATTTTCATCTGGTTTGCACAATAAAATCACAATATTTGGCTACATTTACTTCAGGGGGAAGAAAAGAATCAGTTCTGTTTATATGGTTGTACAGCTCTGGATTTGTTTTCAGAGAGAACATTTCTGAGAAGTGCATTTACATTAAAAAGCATATCTACATCCTGCAGATTTTGCTGACCAGAAACTCCAGACACAGAAAGCTGTCTCTAGCTTCTGTAGCCTTTCTGTTGCAATTCAGAATCTTATCTGCATAATTCAAAATATTACCTGCATAAACCAGTGCATATTCATCAGGTTCAGTTAGCTGTAGCCCTACTGCCTGTTGCAGTGTCCTATTATAATCTATCCTCTTGCTGCTACTTTGTTACATTGCCAACACATCCTTTAATAGTCCATGTCTAAAAAAACATGATTAATTTTTATATAAATCTTTTATTATTAGGTCTGATAGAGTGTGAAAGAAATATGCAATTAAAATCCAAAACATTCCCTTGCTCCAGAACACACTTATCCAGAGCTAAATGCAGAACCAGTTAGTCCTGGTACTTGATGCAATAAGGGAAGTTGCTTGGCTGCAAACACGTGAAGTGACCAAGATTGGCAAGAAATTTTTCAGCAAAACATATTTCAGGTTAAAGTGTTTCATATCATCTAAACAATTGATGCTCTGTGAAAACGTACTTGTTTTAGCAAAACTCACCAGACCCCAAAACACGCCATGCTGCAATTACTGCAATATCCCTTCTTCTAGACTGAAAAATACAACCTCAGACCCGCCAAAACCTAGCCACAAAACTGCAGAAAAAGTAATTTCCCCACCCTGCCACTTTCACTCTTACCTTTCCAGTTACATCTTCCTTTAAGCTCCCCTTCTTCATCCCATTACAGATAAGATGCTTTTCTTCATTTTGTCAGCGTTTCATAGCCAGTCCCACTGTGCTCTGAATGCTCAGTATATTCAGCACCACAAAGTTCAAGGGTTTGTGACTTGCTGCACTCTGAGCTTCCCCAGGGATGGACACGGCAAGAACCTGCCTGGGCGTCATGCTCCACTTCCACTGTGAAAACTTGTTACTTATATACAGCCAGAACATCCCTTCCTGCTGCTTGTGACCATCACCTCTTACCCTTTATGGGCTGCTCCAAGAAACCTCTGTCTCTCTTCTCTGCAACCACCAACTGGACACCTGGGGACAGCAGCCAGAACTGACATCCCCAGCAAACCCATCTCACCTCACTCTCTTGTAAACCACACGTGCATATCCTAACCATTGTCCTAACCTCTTATACTTGCTCCTATTTGGCAACATCTCTCTTGGGACAGGAGCCCCAAACTGGACAATGACACCAGGTGCAGCTTCAAAAGTAACCAACAGGAGAGTTGCCATGTCCCTTAACCAGCCGGCCATGGTTTTGCTAACGCAGCACAGTTTTCAGTTAAGCCCTGCTGCCACAAGGGTGCAGTGCAGACTTGTGTTCAAGTTGTCCACCACAAAATTTGGGTGTACCCCCACCCCCGGGCCCTGTCCTGCAAAGCTCTTCTATGGTGAGGGGTCCCCGGGCTGCAGTATTGCAGGGGTAAAGCTTTCTCTGATGGAGGACCTGGCGTTTTTCTGGAACCTGTCCAACCGTTCCTCCAGCTTGCACAGATCCCTCTGTACGGCAGCCTTCCCTCCCAGCCCTCTGCCTGGGAGAGCAGGCACCCCTGTGCGGTACAACCCACACGTTTGCTGAGGGTGCTCTCCATCCCATTGCACAGGTTGCTGATGAGCATGTTGTGCCTTCCTGAAGGTGAAGTAGCGGCATCCCCAGCTCTCCCCTCAACAGTCATCTCATCACGGACAACATCAGGCTGCCCCGGCATGATTTTGCCTTTGGTAAACCCATGTCAGCTAGTCCCAAACTATTTGTCTTCATAGGCCTGGATCCTTGGATACTCCTTGCTGACTTTTTTGAAGATGGGTATAACATTTTGTGGTCACTGGGGACCTCCCTCAATGGCAACCTGTCAAAGGCAACAGGCTGGATACAGCCTGCTCCATGCCTCATGCTCAGCACTAGTTTGCTCTCGGCATTCTGCAGCACGTGCAGGTTCACTGGGTCTGCACAGTGCCTAGCACCACACTGAAGCAATACAGATAAATATGACTAGGATGCTAAACCAAAGAGAAACATTTGTAAGTCAATCTTACTTTAATCCCCAAACATTATATCTAAGAATTTTAAATACTTAAAAATATACACTTTCACCTGAAATGCTGCTCTTTTCAATAAATACTTGGGGATGCTTAGGATGCCACTTGAAACAACAATAATAAGAAAAAAAAAAAGAAAAACAGTTTAAAAATATACTAGACATAGTAAGAAAATCATCATGACCACTGTGACCAGAAGGTGACAGCTGTGGAGATTTACTCTCCAACCAAGCAGGAATAAACAGTACAGTACCTCACTTATTCAAGGTGACACGTACAAAAGATATACAGTGGGGCCCACTGGGTTGCTGCCAGGTGCATAAAGATAGTGAAATACTTTCTGGAGAGCTTAAAACAACCATATCCTTTTTAGATACAAAGGTGACAAATTCTTTTCAAAACTTCTGAGCACAAAATTTATAGGTCAAGAGTAAAGGTGTAAAAATAAGGTAATTTTTTTTAAATGAAAGAATCTCTTCTTACAGGAAATGTTTATTAGGTCATCAGCACGTGGAATTTAATTCCCAGTGTAATGTTATCATAGGGGTTCAGGTGGTGATATGGGCAGAGTAGTGTGTACACTAGCTTCTGTCTTCTTTCTTCTGCCATCTGACCAAACTGAGAAGGAAAGATTTTTGTTAGTTTTCTGAGCTGCAGAAATGAGAGGCACACAAGTATCCTGCAGCGGTCACAAATGATCTTATTTCTATTATTTGTCTTAAAAGCATTTATCTGTATAGACTACTGGAACACACCCTCTATTTGATAGCCCTTCTAGAAATCTTTTGCAATACAGGGACTGTGGTTCAGCCACACGCATCAGCAGCAAAGAAACCCAACTGATGTGCCTGTGCCTGGTCTGAATCCTCCTTCCATTGCAGGAAGATGGCAGTGCCAGGTGACAATCCCTGGCTGACACAGTGCCCACTATAAGCCTTATTCTGGTGGCACAAACTTGACTTCGTGCACAGGAACAACTTGCAAGGCAGAGGTGGAGCAAGTGCCCAGCATCACTGCCCCTTCACACTGTGACCGTTCCTGCAGTAAACAGACCTGAAGTAACAGACCTATGAGGGGATCAGACCCTGTTACCGAAAAAAATCAGCTCGTGGTTTGTGCATTCAGTGTATTTATTCAAAATGGCAACTGCACTGTAAATACACGTTTCAGAACTGTTCTTTGTTAAAACAAATAAATAAATAAACATAGCCAGCTACCTGTGAAATTTCACCTCAGGAGAAAACATCCTAATGGATCAAAAAAGCAGCTGATGGCCTTTGTACAGGTATGACACAAAATCTTCTCATTTAGAGCTCATTTCCAAAATTCAAGATCTCAGCAGGCATAAGGGGAGGGTTTGCCATTTATCTTCTAATTATTATCTCAAATGCTCAGTCCTGTGTGTCATGGACATCACTTTAGTGGCAAAAGGAGCTACAGTACACAAAATGTAAGTTAACACAGCAAAGAGTACAAAGGGCTTTGAATATGGCTCTGAACACAAGTCCTCCTTGGGTCACAGTTGCAGTCTTTTAGCTCCTTGTGTTGCACAGGTTAAATAATTCCACTCATTGCTGGATGATGTGACAGAGCGTTTCATTCCCAGTGACCTAAATATTCCTCCCATGAAGGATATTCTTCGAAACAATCAATTGTACAACAAATCTGCATATCACTGACTAGTCCCCTCCTTAGCACAGGTTTTCTGTATTTTATATGGGAACATTTTCAATGGCAGAAACTTGTAATTATTTTCAATTTCTCATCAACAATAGTAAGTTAAAAAAGCAGACAAAATAGTGTTTTAATTCATGGACAACATCTGTTTCCTGAACATCCAACTAAAATGCATGCTGCTGTAAACATACCTCGTGTCAAACAGAAGTCAGCTCCTCATGCAAGGCACTCCTCTGGAAGCACCGAGTGGTTGAACCTGACTCCATCCGAGCATGAGTTACAAAATCAGACACAAACAGGTGCACATGGAGGAGTGTTTCCGTACCGCCTTGTAATTCTCACTGACTACAGGATTAATACAGCCATGGCTGCTTCCCCAGAGGATGGTAAAAGCCTGGGCTCCCTTTCCTATCCATTTGTAGGTTATTCTCCAGCCAGTTATCCTCTCATACCACAGTTGACTGCTCCACTGAATAATGGAAATTGGGCAGAATTACATTTGCAGAAAATGCTCTCTAATATGTTGCAACTATGAGGTATATGTTGGTTGTAAACTCTGTATTGCAAAGTACCTGACATTTTTACTCCTTGGCCTTTGTGGACTTGCAGTGATGCTGTCAGGCCAATAGTTAAGTCTTTTTACTCTTGAACTCCTTACTTTTCACTTTGTAGTTACAAAGGAAGGATTTTTACAGGGCAGATGAAGCTTTTCAGCAGGGAAAAGGATCATTTCAAAGCTTCCCCAAACACCTGTCTTCAACAGCCTGCTGCGGCAAGCAGCTGCCTGCTCTGCCCATGCTTCAGAGCAAGTCCTGGCTGCAAAGCAACCTGCTCGCAGCCTCAGGTATGCCCAGGCTGGCTTTAAAGTTAATCCTTAACCTCATCAAGAGATGGCATAACCATGTCACAGTACACTGGTGGTGCAATAATAAAAGCCATAATCGCCGACCTGGCTCTCCTGCCTTTTTCTCCAACCCTCAGATGTACTGAATGTTTACAGTCTTACTGCAAAAAAGCCCCAGAAAAGGCTGTAACAGGATGTAGCAAAGCAAAGAAATTAAGACACTAGGGAAGTAAATACAGGTTCTGTAATTATACTTTATTGCAACTCCAATGCTTTGCTTGCTCCTAAAGACTCCTTTAGCTAAATTTGTTTGTTCCAAGTGTTTTCTTCTGTACCAACAAATAAACACAAGAAGCATGTATATTTTCCTTATTTTATTGAAAAGATACATTTAAAAAAATACACAGACATTTTACTATTATGGATTGCAGATAAAGATGCTCTAAAAGTTAATTCTATATATTTTTTTGTTCCTTTCTTCCATGTTTTCCCCCATTGTCACATAATGACTTCAGTCTGAGTACTGCATATTGAGATCACCTTTATAAAAGGGTTGGGGAGGTAAGAAGAGAGGAGGGGCATTACTGCAATATATTCAGTAAACAGATAAGACAGTCTATTATAAATATTTCATGTTCTGTACATTATTGCATTAGGGAGCCACAACATTATGCAGCATTGTTACAAAGGAAACTAGTTAGAAATGAAGAAAAAGGATATTTACGTACAAATACATGGATCCATTGTCTTCTTGAACAATGCATGTGAGCTGTGGTAATGTGCAACTGAAAAGCTTTTTTTTTTTTTCTCTTTAAACATTGCTTAGCAACACCAGTGAGGGGAAAAAAAATAAGTTAAATGAAAGTAGCAAACAAGTAGTAATCTTAACTATATGTTATATGGCTTTCTAGTTTTAATCTCTCTAAATAAAGTGTGACACAAAAGAATTAAAAAAACAAAACAAAACAAAAACCTTCAGCGCTGCATTGCTTTCAAACATCTGCACAGAAACAAAAAATCTTAAAATCAGACATGTGATACATCTTTAGTACTACACAAGATACACCAGTACTGGGGCCTAGGACAGTATACAATCCCTGTCAACAAGAGCACATTGAAAAGAAAAGGACACAGTTCGTTTTTGAGATGTTACCCATGATCAAGCACTTGGCTGATCTATCTTTTTCCACGCTAGATTATATCCCATTGGTTTCCAGAGAGCTATTTACATAAGTGTGAGTGAGGAAGACCCTAGTTTTCAAGTCTGCCAGGAAAATATTTTACGTTCCTTGTTTCCAAGGTGCGTCATACACATTGCAAAAAATAATAATTAATAGATACATGAATCTTTAATGATATAATTTTATGAGCATTTAAATTTTTAGTAAATCACTGTCTATTTGGATTAAAAGAGAGAGAGACTGAGAAAGAGAGCTGTCTAGACTCCAAATTCAGTACCATCAGTGATGACTTTTATGGTGCGGTTGGTTGAGGTGTCACGCCGAATGGCATTTCAAAAGAGAAAGACCCCTTGCTCGCTTTTCTTTCACCCTTTCTACTGGCCATAGCTATCTCCTGTTTACGTCGATCAAATCAGTACGGTGCAAAAAGTATCGAGGCAGGTGTTGCACGGATGGGACCGTGGCCCGGCCGGAGGAGAGCTGGGGGTATCGCCGGTGCCTGGAAGAGGGAAGCGGAGGGACGGGGAGGGAGGGACAGAGCGGATGACACTGCCGCAGCCGCCGCCAGCGGAGAGGAAAGAAATGCAGGTGCCAGAGGCTTGATCATGTCCTTCTGGAATGCAAGTTTTGCCTGGAATAAAGCAAACAAAAAAGGCAGTGAACTACATTTCTCCCCACGACCATTCATAGGGGAAGAACGAACCCTGATGCACAGAGCCTGGTGTCGGCTGCTCAGGGGTGTCACCCATACTGCCCTCTTGCTCTTGAGGCAATTAAAGCAACTAAACTATATTCCACAACACAGAAATCTCAAGAGTAGGGCAGTCAGGCAGGTTCAGAAGGGAGCATAATTTGCAAGTGAGCAACAATAAATTACATAAATCATTACTGTGTGAAAATATATACATATATATGTATATATATATATGAACACAACTAAGACTTCAATGTAAAAAGTCAAGTTTTTCACTTGCAAAAATAAATTGTAGAAAAGTCTAGTGGTCAGACTGGGAAGCTGATATTAGTTCAGCCATCTTTTTACCTGCTGATGCAGAGCTGTTCTTATCAACACCCACATACACACACGTTTTAAGATCAACACCATAAAATTTTTCTGAAAAAAAACTTCTCTTAGCTTAGCTTGTGGTGAAACTTATCACTCAGAACTACCTTGTGGTGAAAAAACTAACCAGAAACACATACAATACAGTTTCACTGAAAATGGCAGGTATCATAATCACATACATGTTTGTGGGGCAAAGATGCTCACATCCTTCCTTTGTTAGTGGAGACCTTCGCATACCTGATACATTATAAAATGGTGCACACAAATGGGGAAGGTTATTGAATAGGGAGACTCACAAAAAGCCCTCAGCATTTTCATTTGCCTCTATACAATTAGAGAGACCCATTAGTAGCTCAGCTTTTAAAGGCTTTTCAGTGCTTACTCTTGCACACACACATTTGCATGTCTCTCTTTCCAGCCTATGACTTGTTTTTGCACCATAGATGGCATGCACTTTCCCCTAATGAATAAAATACAGGCTGAGTCACGAGCAAATAAACATACAATCTGTGTTGTGCTGCAGCCAGCCTGAACTTGAGCTGCATTGGACTGGCAGAGCCAGCTTGGGGAATTCTTGGAAATGCAGGTGGGTGTGAGAGGGGAACAGCAGGGGGCACAGAGGGAGGTGAGGTGTTTTGATAGTCAGTGACAGACACTGCCCAAGCATGCTGATAGGCAATCGATTCTCCTAAAGAACTGATAGCTCTTTTGCAGCAACGTAATACATCTGCTCAGCCCTCTGCTTTGCCGCATAGAGAGAATGAGCATTAGTATTTTTATATCTTAACATCATATGTCCTTTTCCCTGACTGCATCTATCATAACTGAGAGTTATCTCAGGTGCCTGGAAAGACAGAATATATACATTTCAGACTTCAAGAAATGCACCAATGCAACAGAGCTGATACCTTTCCACAGGTGGTTCACATTCCACATCCCACTGATTATTCCCTCCTTCCTAGCGGTAAATAACACTCCCAGAGTTGTCTGCATGCCTTTGATGGGGCAGACAGCATACATAACTATCTTCAAATCTGATCCCAGCGCAGACACACCTGCAGGGGAAGAAGCTCTGTGCAAGTGTCAGGTCTGTCATGCTCCTGTCTCTGTGTGGTGGGAGTCCCCAAGGTCACAAATTCACACAGACAGTGATGAGAAATAAAAATACTTACTGCTAAAATACTTGGGCTGCGCTGCAGTTTGTTGTAAGGACTATATTTAGGTTTCATGGGCTTTCCTGCAACTCTGTCCTTATGCCTTCGGCTGGAAATGTGCTGAAATAAATATCCTCACATTTAATTAACTGGTTAAACATTTCTCAACTTTGAGTTTCAGATTGATTTATCAGCAGGGTATGCCTAAGCCCCTGTTTGTAAGATAAAGTAGGTTCTTTAGAGAGAGCAAAAATGAGTTTTGCTAAATTAAACATAACCATTTGGAGCACATCAAACAGAGAATGAGAAACTAATCAAATACAGCAAATTCTGTGATCCAAGACAGGCTCTGCAAATTATTGGTATTTTGGTTAGTACTTCCGTTTTCTACCTGAGGAGCTTTGAACTAGGCCGAGCTGTAATCACTAGGTCATAAGGATATTCAGACATAGGAGGCGAACTTCAGTCTCTCTGATGCTGTTCAGTTGCATAAATAATTCAATATTAACTGAAGGAAGAACCAGTACCCAGGGATATGTGTACACCATGCAATTTAATACTGTCTTAGAGATAACTGAAATAACCGTGAAGGAGAGCACACGTTCACACAGCACAGCACCGTCCAGTTGGAGATCCCAGTTTGGGCATCAGAAACAACAAATTTGTATTGCATTGCTCTGAACCCACGGTTCATTGGCTTGGTCAGGGCAGAGCTGCATCTTCATGCAGCTATGCTGATATTGCAGTGCTAATGATAACGTTGCTCCACACAGTTGAGACATATCCCTGGTATTACCCTCCCACTGACTGTCCTAAACCAATAGATTCAAGTCACATTGCCCCTCTTGGATTCAAAGATTATTAAAAAGATTAAACCAGAACCAAAATAGGAATTCAGAGAACCTCAGCCCAGGATTTCTGGTTGTTAGGGGACCAAAGTTCAAACCTCTTGAGCCACAGAAAACTTTTAAACTAGATCTACTGTGCTATTCATTGATACTGACATTTTGTCCACCTCTGCTTTACAACTCTCAAGTCACCCCTCCCTCCCCGCCTTTTTTTTTTTTCCCAGTTGTAACAATTAGGTGAATTCAATGGATATTTAGAAATATTTGTGGGCTGATGGAAAAGAAATACTTCATAAAAGTTCATTTTATGGCAAAACATCTTCACACAGATCTGTATCCCACCTGTAATATTGCAACATAACTAACAACAGATTTAAGCCTCAGACACACACAGACTACCTGCTTAAGTTGAATTTCTGAATTAACATGGACATCGCAGATTTCACAATGAAATGTCTTGTTCTGCAGTCCTGAGCCTTTATTGCCATTCTGAACCTTCAGCCGGGATCCAGGTCTAGGGTAAGACTTAATGGGGCCAGCACCATTTCGAGCCTCGACCATTGTCTTGTGCTTGGAGCCTAATGGGCACGCAGATTGAAGATGAATTAATGATCAGCATCATACAACCTTGTCCATTAGCCATGGCACTTCTTGTAACACATTTATTTTCAAGACAGAATAGTCAGAACTACCACAGATCAGGATTAACAAAGACCTTGCTTTTGGTCAGCATTGTTCCCACTTCCTCAATCCAAGGGGACGCACAACAGAAGAAGCATTTGTACAGAAAGGAGTTGCAGGGACACTGGGCTGCTGCTCCTGTTTGGGGGCAGCGTGTGGCTGCATGGCCTGGTGTTTGCCAAAACCCTTCCGACAAAATCCAGAAGCTAGTGGATCACAGCATGAAAAGGGCATTAGCCAAGAGAAAAACCAGAGGGATCATTCAAAATCTGTGAATTTGTGACTAAGCCAGCAGCCACAATACAGATGGATGGTATGTGGAAGAAAAGAGACTGCATGACATATTGGCTCTGTTACTTGGATTAAATTTTTTCCCTGGACTTACCCAGGGCCAGAATTCAACCTTTGGCTTTAAATGTGGGAACTGATAAACGATCAATGAGGAAATACTTATCTTAAAGACTTCCCCTGAATCCATAGTATTTTGGAGGTCCTGGTCACCCTGAAACTTGAGGTGTAAAGAAAGACTATACTAACCAGAGACAGGAGTTTTCTGGATTAATCTCTTTGACAATACTTTTATGCACAGGCCATCATGGCAATTTCTCTAGTACAGGTGCCTCGGAAATAAATCTATACTGACTTCTCCTGAAGTGGAGGAAGGCTGATTAAAGAGCAGCACATATTTCTAAAAATTTTAATAATTAAAACAGAATGGTGACTGTGGGACCATCCAGGAAGGTGTAAAATGAGAGACTATACAGGCACACAGTTATTACCACAGCTTGTCATCAGAGGCGGTGGTGGTGATGGAGACTGCAATAAGTATCCTCGATTTGGAAGAAGTGGCTGCTTTGGCCATTTCAAAAATGGATTACAGCTGTAAAACCAGCTTCAACGGTTTGTTAACAAGCTTTACATCACCAGCACATCACAGAGCAGCCAGAGTACATTAGGGATTGCTGCTTGTGGCCTTTTAAAAGATTTATGAGAGGAATGAGGAGAGCATAGCTGATTCTCAATAATCCAAAGATTCTAGGACATCTAGGAAATTTAAGGAGGCCACACTAAAAATCGCAAAAATATCAAATAACAAAAGTTACTAAAAATTGTGCCAGCAAAAAGCAGACACCAGAGACAGACAGCTCAAAAATGAAAGAGAGGTAGAAAACTGACATTTTAGAAACCTTGGTGCTACAGAAACCACAATGGAGATATCATGGAATATGATAAAGTAACGTGAACTGTAGGGATATTGTCAACTAAAAGCTTACAGAGTACTTGACAGACAGTTCTAAAATTTATAGAGAGCTTTACTAAAATATCAAACATCACACATCAAATTGCCATTAACACAAAAGTTTTAGCAACTTGCCATTGTAAGTTTTAACTAAAAGACTCTTCAGTGAATTCTGGCTACCACAGTATCAGAAAAACAGCTTGTTACATTGACTTTTTGGAAATTAACACAAAACTCACTCACGTTGTGTACCTACTCACCTGTATTGTGCGCTTCTAGTTGTGACAGGGAATTTACAGCCACTTTGCATAATGAACAGTAAAGTAGTTTTTTGGCCTTTTCCTCTTCTGACTCAGACACTGTGCTAGGAGCCCCATTTGTGCTCTTGGAGGATGACGCAGGTGTTACAGGTGCTGCTGCTGCCACTCCAGGCTTTGGAAGAAAAGCACCCACTTCTGTACTGGAATTCTGACTTGCACTATTGGGTTTTGCTTTCCCTTTGTCTTCTAAAAGAAGCAAAATATCTGTCAAATATGCTGCGCACAAACAATCATACAGCAACAGTCCTGTGGTTTTAGTGAAGCTAACACAACAGGGGCCTAAGTCATCCAATTTTATACAGGACAGCAGCATCCTTGAAGTCTTGTTAAAATCCAACCACAAAATGTGCGTAATGACTTTCCTGCTTTTAAGTTTACCATTACCAATGACTTCAACAAAGTCATGCCAGCTGTTGTTGCTGTCACGCTGCAGATCTGGCCAGCTGAAAGGAGCCCAAGAAAGCTCAAAGGCAGCCAGGGTTAAAGACTGAAGAGTGCTTAGAAACACGTGAGGCTTTGTACTGGGGATTACAAAAATACTCCTGAAAAGCAATATATTGCCTTTGGAATGGCTCGAATTTCTCAAAGTCACTGGGAGGACACTCAAAGGCTCCAGCACTGTCTTGACATATGATATCCTTCCTTTCAGCTAGGGTTGAGTATGGTGCTACACTATACACATGAGCACAGCTGTTAATATTTTTAGATTTTTCCAAGAACAATTCTCCACACATCCAGAGATCTGATAGCTCCGATGCGCATTCAGCATATTCCTTTATCACTTCACAACCATGAATCAATAATCTGTGCTCTTATGAGACAGGTAGGCATGTATTACTTCATTTTACAGATAGTAATCACAAGGCAGAGAGATTAAATGTCTTAAATGTGCCTAAAGAGGAACTTTGAACCAGAGCCAATATTCAAATTGTCCTTGCCTATGTGTTGTCTAGAAGAACTCATTGCATTTTAAGCTATTCAGTTGCAGTCCTCCTGACCACAAGCTGTACTGGTACCAGCTCACTTATAAAGTACAGGGGATGAGAGGGGTAAAAGTGCAGTGTTGCTGGTATGAGCAGCCCTGACAAAATGGACACATGAAATGAAAGCCTCAGACTGGGACCCGTTGTCACTCTGAACAAACTGCCACCATCAGTGGAACAAAAGATCACAAAGTTTCAATTCTATTAAATAACACTGGCATCTGCCAATTTGCATTTTAAAGATATATATTTTTTTAACATATAGAAAAGGACTGTAGATCTAATTTTATTAAAGACCAACCAATATCAGCCTAGACATTTCTGTATCTCTGAGATTAATGCAATATCAAAGGCCAGCTCTACATTTAGGATTAATCATAGTTCCATCACTTGCAGCACAAGCCCAAATAGGACATGATACAAAACATATGGGGTAAAGTGCGTAAAATAATATGTATATGATGATGCAGACCAGCATCTTCTCAAAATTAATGTTTCTTTCTTGTTTTATCAGAACAAATTAGAAACTCATATAGCTACATTTACATTGTATGTTTTTCATACACATCATTTATACTTTATACTTCAAAACGTTTAATCTGTAGTGAGGAATACCACAAATTTATCAGTACTGTCATTTCTCTAAGTCCATAAGATGACTGTTCCCTCTACTTCAGAGAAGAAAATCTGGAAAGGGATGAGAAGAGCATTTCTTATTCATTCACCCACAGCAATTAATATTTAAATGGCTTTGTATAACTAAAGTAATGTCCTTAGTCATTCTTTATGACCACTGCTAGATTCTGCCTTGACTTACATGACAGTTTCTTCTGGTTAAGATGTGACGTTTTCATGTCCTTCAGATTCAAAAGAACATTAAAGTATTAAGTAACTGCAACAGGAACGAATGTCTAAGTACAATCACATAACAGCGACCTCTTCAAAATTACTTGTATCCCATCTGAAACCTAAGGCATAGTGTAAAATGTGTTGAACCAATTTAAAAGCTAGGTTCTATTTTGAACACTCAGTTATTTTTAAATACGGCTCCTTGAAATATATGTTTACAGCTACCAGACTCTGTTGTAACATCACTCTGTGCATCACCCCAATGCTGCGTTACCAAGAATTCTGAAAACAGGATTGTACCCCCTACAACAAGAAATTGAGAGCGCCTGTGAACCATGAACAGGCATTTTGATACTCAAAATACACGGGTTTTGGCATATTTCCCAGAAGTGCATTGCAGTACATCAATTTTAAATTGTTAAAAAACAGCAGAAAGGAAATTCTAATAAAAGAATCGATTATTTTTTTTTAAATAGCTATAAAAATACTTTGAAATTACACAATATGAAATATATAGGACAGAAAATAATCAAGTATGAAGCCTGTTATTAGGACTGAATATATGATAAAGCCAGATTCTTAAAGTATTTCAATTGATAATGTATGACAAAAGAAAGTGATGTTAAATCACAGTTCATAGACTATTCAATTTTAATGTCACTATAGTAATCAGTTACATCTGCAAAAACCTCAAACAGCATATGACTTGTGAGTGTTCATAAAATAGAGGGTTTTGATAAATTACATCTGCTAACATGCTAAATTAAAGAGTTTTCAGTATGGAAAGTTCTCAGCAGTGCTAATATCTACAGGGAAAGTGTTCTGAACTGCTGCCATTTGTGAGTTCACATTACAGGATAATAGACTTCTTGTTGTTGTTCTATGTGACGCACTGCCAGACTGCAAGAGGCATCATGTCCAAATGCGTGGGGGCCTGAATCAAGCAGAGGAAGGTTCCTTGGTATTTTGCCTTTCAGGCCATAAAAGTAAAATACACCTGCAGAACCACAAGCCTTATGTTAGTGTATATATAGACTATATTTCTACTTGGTCTGTTTTATGTCATTTCCCATGTGTTTTGTTTTTTTTTTTTTTTTGGATGTAAGCATACATACTTGGTGCTTTTGAAACACTCCCTGGAGACTGAGATGGGCTTGCTCTGGACAGAGGAGCCCAGCAGAGAGGGATGGCCCTCACTGCCCCACATGCAGGCACTGCACAGGTTTCTTCTGCCCACAACCCCCAGCCTCCCTGTGCAACCCCTCTGTTGCACAGAGGAACAGATTTGCAGTTGTGGATTTTGCAATTAAGTGCCTGTAAAATAGGATCCTAAACAATGGAGAAAGATCCATTTTACACAGGTCACCAATCACCGTCAGAGAGTGACAGCTTTCCATTGCTGAATTTAAAAGGCGATTGAAAAATGCTAGATTTCATTTCCCACTTCTCCAGCCACCATTAAGGGATATTTAGTTCTGAGGCTCAAATGCCAGCTGATGTAGTACGTCAATATTTAAAATACTCCCAAGGTTTACGGTGTTTTCACTCTTCATAATACAAAGCAATTCTAGAGTATATAGTGCATAACGGGATGACAAGAAAACTTCTGGAAAACTAGAGAGAAGTTAGCAGCATCCAGCTGGGCAAAGTTCTGCCAGTGTCTCGGCTTTTGGAAAGAACTAGAGTTCACATAGTAATTCTTTCATTTTGGAGAGCTTCCTGACACTGATCAGCTCCACGTGGCTGTGTGTTTACATGGAGAGATACATACCTCTATATAAGTTGATGTTTCCTTCCACTGTTTTAAGTGCTTAATGCAGTGGCTTAATCTTCAAAAGTTGTTGTAATTGGAAGGTTATTAGACAGTTTAACTCCCACAGAAAGTATAGTGAGCTAAGTACATATTTATCACTGCAGTGGGGCAAGAATTGCCTTTTTTTTTTTCTGCCTTCTAAATCAGAAAATTGCACTTCCCCAAATGGGCTTTGGATAATAGCTTATTGTTTTCAGTCTACAGAATTCAAAACACCATTACCTACAGTTTTGTTTGAGACAAATGCCTACCAAGTATTTAACTGTGCAAAGCACAGGAAATGCAGATCATATGTATATAGAAAGCAGGACGATCACCATCCTACAGCTCCGCAGAAGGGAACTAGAATCAGAAGACCCAGACGGTGTCAGTCTCCTCCCAGCAAGCTGCAGCTGTGATTCAGTCTGACCCAGGGTCAACTTGAAATGCCCACATCACAACTCACATGCAAGGAGTCCATCAAAAATCTAATTCATACTGTTGCACTGTACTGGACTATGTTCGTTTTCCACACAGAAGGCCATATTTCATCTGTGTTAAATTTCTGTCTGCCTTTTAATTAAGTCTGCCTTTTCCTCAGGACTCCAGAGAAATAAATCAGTGGTTCATTTCGAGCTCTTACTGAAGCCTGAGTTTATTTTGAAATAGAGCCCAAGGAAAAAATAAAGCACGCTAATTAAGTATTGCTTTGGGCTCAGTAATACCAATGCTCTTGTTGCCTACTTACATTGTTTCAATTCTGCTTTGAAGTTGTTTTCATATATTTGTGGTTGTTTGCCTCATGTCTGCATCAGCACCATGTTAAAATTCAAGACTTATTTATTTATTTAGTAGTACCTCATTTTGGCTTTACGTATCCAAGTTAGAAAACAGCTTAGGATAACATCTGACAGCCTTAAATCTAACTGGTTCTAGCTCCCTGCCAGCCCAAGTGATGTACCGCCCTGTGTAGTTCATGTTTCTCTCACTACTGTTGCTGTCACTTAGCTCAAGAAGGGACAAAGCCGCTGCCATACACCTTCTTCCCTGTGACACTTAACCTGCATTTCCTTTGTGCAGTTGTATCCTTTCCTGGTTCCTAACAATGGCACGTCAATGCTCCATCCCCACGCACAGACTGACCATCAATGCAGGCCATACAGAAAGCAACACAACTTTTTTTCCCTAACCATTTCATCATTTCATTAAGCAGTTTGGTTAACAAGGTACTTTTAAGAGAATTCACTTTGCTTACTTCGTAATTTGTCAAGTGTTTATAATTTTATAATATATACATTTGTACTTTAGAAATTTATATTTTAAAATGATCTCTTACCATACTAAAACGTACCAATAGGTCTTGCTTTTTACAGCTAGGAAATCACTTTTTTTTTTTTTTCTCTCTAGAGTGTGTGATGATTTCCATACACATTAGACAGAAGTTTTCACTTGGAATTTATGATGAAAATATAGGTGCTGTTTTTAATGGAAAAATAAATTAAAATTCATGTTTCTTAATTCAGATTCCTAATAAAAATAAAAACAAGCAGAATTATAAAACTCATATATAAACCTAGAAATTCAAATGATATAGGTTTTCTGTATCAATAATAGCTATTTCTACTTACATCCTACAACATGCCTACTTCCAGTTTTTATCACTGAAATTGACAAAGTATATCTTTGCAATAAACTTCTGCTTCACAACAGCTTGTTCAAATAGCAACCGAAATAAAATTTACAGGTTATCCAAGATTTAGATTATGTATGGGAGACACCCGCAGGAGCCCTATCCATCACATATGCCAAAAGCTTTTAGGTAGAGAGTTCTGCTACAATCCTAATAACCCTTACAAAACTGTCATGTACATTTTCTGCCTATACTTAAATAAATCTGCTCAGAAGTAATAATATATTATTTACTGAGAATACATTTCTGTGTGTGTGTGTATGTATGCTTCACGCCTATCTTTGTTACTTGGTCATACCTGGCATCCCCCAGCTGAGCAGCCCTACACAAACTACTTAAAACCAAAACACAGTACACCAGTTGTAAAGTGGCCACTGCTGCTCTACACAGCCCTGCACCAGAGCTCTTTTGAGGAATTTGCTAATTTCTCATCCCACAAATTGAGATTTGATTTTATAAAAGATTATATTATTATATAGATTTCACCTTCTCATACAACAAAACATACTTCCAGCCTGGAAAAGAGCATAATGGAAAAACTGTTTCTGGTAGTCTAGATATTTTTGATTCTCTTTTATAAAAGTAAGAAAATAGTAAATACTTGAAATACTTATGGTCCCTTTCATCTTGAAGAACCTAAAAGAAAGAGTTGTGCAATTTCCAGTGCAACTTCCAGCCTCAAGTGACTATGTTAGGAGACACGCAAGGAACAAACTAAAGCACAACTTGATCACTGAGTGGTTATCAATGCCGTGCTACCAGAGAACAGATGATGCACGGTTAAGTGCAAAGCCTCTGGCAGTATCAGCCTTATTTACAGCTCAGTGCTACACCACATCACTGCTGAAGGAACAGCTTTTAAGAACTTGGATAGCTTGATGATTCTGAACATCTTAAATTAATTTCTGACTATGGAGTTTCCTATGGTAACAACAATAACAAAAGTGATTTCTGAAAGGAAGGGTTTGTGTTTTATTTATGGGTTTCACATCTTTGAATAGCTTTATGTTGTCATTAGAAATGAGGTGCAAAGAGGTATGACAGCCCTGAGTTCACATGGGCTGTGTGACTGGGTACCAATATTAACCTGAAGTACTTATTTTTTAGACTATTTGAGACTTTGAGGTAAAGCAGGCATATCTCCCAAACCAGCAGAGCTGTACCAGAGCTGTAACCAGCTTTCAGGTTCTCCCTGTAATTTCAACAGCTCCAAATATGACTATGACTATTGGGCTGCATTAAACAACCTTTGAAGCATTCAGTGACTGCAAAATGGGACAAGGAGATCAATCACATTGTCAGACTGTTGTATAAATATTCTTTCCCTTATCAAGTGCATAGCAAAGGTAAACTAAATTACATTAATTACATTCATATACAATCCAAGAAATTTTGCTGAAAAACTAATAATTGTTGTTAAATTGGTCTCAATAAAGACAGAGTAAAAATGTATTTATTGAAAGATAAAATTCTAACTCAGTTAAAACTTGATATTTTAGATTCTTGGCACATGTGACACAAAACGAAGTGAAACTTAGTTTCTTCCTACTCTCCTTTATAAAGCCACTGACAATGCTGAAAAGAGGCCAGTTAGTTGGTATTACTGCAGCTTTTCATTTGACCTTGCTGTTCTAAGCTTTCTGCACATAACAGCAAGATGGTCCCCAGACCAAATGATCTGCAGTTTAAGAGCAGAGATCACAGCTGCAGACAGACATATATGAAATCACAGGAGACAGAACAGGTCACCAATGTACGCATTGGTGTGGCAGCCAAACTTTTCATAAGCTTTCTTCTGTTTTTCACTCCATCACAGAAAAAAAAAAATTCACAGGTGACGGTAACAAAAGTAAGTTTGGCAGCTGTTTGTAGGAAGATCTTCACAAACAGAAGGACCAGAAAAGGTGCGAAGCTGGTCACAATGGCTGAGGGGTGGTAAGTGCAAGTCAGCACCTTAAAAGCACACTACAACAGAGAAACAATGCACGGAGAGCTTTGAAAGTGAAGGATTTGAAGAATTTGGAGAGAGAAAATCAGTAGCTTTAGTTCAGGGGATAAAGTGGTGAAATAACATAGAAAAGCTACTGCTCTCCTGCCACTGAGAGTCCAGGAGTATCCCTGCAGCACTGCTTCTGAACATACCTGGCTTTGACCTAGCTGCATTTGTCAAAGACAAAGAAAATGATGCCACTATGAAAATGGAAAATTATGAAAAATGTTAGTAAGAAATAGTACAGGGAAGAAAGAACTAGACGTTAAAAGCTGCACATAGAAATACCGTAACAAAATTCACAGTTTTAAGATTTAAGACAAAAATGCAGAAGTAGAGAGAAGTAGAGAGATAACAATCAAAGAGGTTGCAAGGCTGTCTGAAATTCATAAAAGAGATGTTAGAAAACCATGAGAAAATAAAATCAATGTGGGGAAGGCTTATTTAGCCACATTGTACTTGAAGGATCTACAAATCCTAGGATCTACCCTGCCACATAGGTCTGGAGCAGAAGACGACAATTCACAAGTTATCATACTGGAAACAATATTTAGTTATATTTAGATTAGTTCTGTTTGCCCTGAAACAATATATGGAGGGAGAAGAGGATCAATGACTGAATTAACAGGAGGACAAGAAGGGCCTTTCTCAATCTATCAGCAGAAAAACTCTGCTGAATAGAAATGCAGACAATAGTTCCAGTAAAATAAAAAGCAAGCATCAAACCATTGTTCTTCACAGAAAGTCTCATCTTCTGCTGGCTCACACTGTTATAAAGGAATAAAGGATGCATTTAAACAATTATTTATCCTTTTCATGAAGAAAAAGATGAACACTGAGTAATATATGCCATGAAGACAATAGAAGGAAAGCAATTAAGTCACTGGTGGTCACAACCTTTACAGCATTTGCAAGTGCTCCATCCTGCAGCTCATCATCACTCAAAAAAAAAAAAAAACAAAAAAAACCACAGAGCATTAGATTATTTCTTGACACTCATTAAGACAGAGTTAGCTAACTTTGATAAGGGATTTTTAAATCTTTTTTGTTTTATCTCCACATTTGCTGAATAATGAGACTCTAATGGCTGTCAGACAAAATACCTACTTTCTCACCAGTTGTGCAGTCTACTGAGAAATGAGGCTGAAAAACCCATAGGGCTCTGTTCTAGAAAAATTCCACTGCAAACCTACATGCAAATCAGATAGCATAGAGTATCCATTAACCCTCTGGTTACCTTTAGTTTTTGTAAAATGCTCTTCCTTGTACCTCAGGCCTGTCTGAAAAAAAATGGCTAGGTTTTATATAAAGGTACTTACATGAAATAAATGGTTGACACATTCTAAAGAAAACCAATTTTGTTTCCATACAAAGATGAGAAACAAATGGAAGCTATAAATATAAAGCTTTTCATCTGAAGCACAAATGTGCACTGAAATAAGCTACAACATATTTTGTTGAGATACTGAAGCTACATCAGGAAACGTCTGGATGGCTCTGCAATATTGAGTGAGCTCTGTAGCTAGCCTGATTATTTGATTAACTGCATCATTACTCTCCAACTGGCTGAACTGAAGTATCATTTTAATTTCAGAAGTATTGCTTGCTTGGCTATGGTACAACAGTGATGTTGATACTTAATTTCTTACATATTTTATTTCTGAATTGGCATAGCAAAGACTCTAGGGAATTCTTTTACAAAGGAACCTGTCTCTTTTTCAGAGTACAAAATACATTTGCAACTAATTGGATTAAATGTTATAAAGGTTTGTTTTAGAAAATTTGGATTCTCCTAATTCTCATGAAATTGGATTGCTGAGAATCAGAAAATACTCAGAAGTCCACATGGTTCTGCCACTGCAAAATCTTGACCTGCAATATTTATTTCTGCACCTACCTGTACAACTTCTTCAACAGAGAACACCTGCTGTTCCAACTACTTGGTGCCTTTGTGACGACACTACAGCGTCACCTACAGTTTTTAGTCAATTATTTGCATACTTGCAGACATTTTTCCATACATAAAAAACTTATATTGAAGTAACTGTACAAAAGTTATGGATCAACAAGGAAGACTCACATTTCAAACATTTCTCAGTTAAAGCAGTATTCTCAAGGTGAGAATATCCCATAGTTTTGCATTCTTCAGTACTGTTGCTCTATGACTTGGTAAATTTATTTTAAAACTATCTTAACCTTTCATGTTTTCTAAGGTATGCCAGTCTGTGCTGGCTGGAATGGAAAAAAATTAAAACAGACTTGGAAACTATTATATAGTTTGGGCAAAGTTTGAAATATAGTATATGACGTGATATTAAAAAAGTGACTTTTACCCAGGGGGGAAAAAAAAAAAAGTTTTACCTGGTAAAACTTATCTTTCTCTAACACCAGAAACCTATTGTGTTTTGTAAATATTTTTACTCCCATTACAGACTGCCACATTTATTTTACTAATACAGGAATGCAAGTTTTCCATAGTACTTTATTGTCTTTTAAACCTTTTAATACTGTAGGAATATTTAGAAAAAAATAACCTTCAAAGATTATAACAAACAGTGTATTCTACCCAGACATCCTTCACTTCTTAAAAATGCTTTGGGTCACCTCCTCAACCATAAAATTAATGTTATGTCCACCATCTATGAATCTGAAATACATTACTAGAAACACGTTGTACTTGCAGTTTGTGCTTAAATAATCTTAAAATTCTACCCACAGCTGCTAAAGTGCTTTGGAACTCAATACAAAATTTATGGGTGTCTAAATAAATTAATCAAGAAGAACAGACATTCTGCATGCAGGTATGTTCTCATGGGCCTGTGTCTGAACTACTGACTCAGTACTTGCCTGGGCAGATCTGCCATTGAAGCCAACTATGAAACACTCATCTTCATTTCAGTTAAATGACATCTATAATTGTGCATTCTCACTGATTTCAGTGACAGGTTTGCCTGAAGACTGCAAGTATGTAGTCATGTCCTCAAGATTTCAAGATTTGACCAATAAATTGCATATAACTTGCCTAACAGACATGCAAGTTGATTTACTCTCCTTGAAGAAAAAAAAAAAAAAGGATAAGGAAATAAAACACAACCTATTGACCATATATACATTTTTATGCTATAGGAAATGTAGCATGTTTCTCACACCAATTCACTAATGCAGCAGCTGTAGAATTAAGGTTGGAAGGATAATAAAAGAAGTTTTCAAAAGACCTATTTAACTGTCTGATGTGCCAGCCAGGGATATTTTTACTTTTGTTTTCAATTCTGGATTTCTGAAAAATTTTGTATCAAAACCAACTCACCAACTTCATGGTCTCAGTTGTCTGACACGCCCTAGCAACAAGCATTTTTTTTGAGCATTGTATTCTAAATGCTGCCTACTTTTATATGTTGCATAAAAAATAAATATGAAAAATATAAAGATGAGTAAAAACAACATTTACCAAAAAAAATCTGAACACATTATTGATGTATGGAAGTTGCTACTAGACTAGACTGGCTTGTACTCTTAGAGGTCTTTTACTTTACTTAAATAGTTGGTGAAAAAATACAGGGAAAAAAAAAAAAGGCCACCAGTAAAACTATTTTCCTCACTTGTAAGTGCATGTTTTCCAGGAAAAAAAGGTTCAAAAATAGAACATTTACTTCATTTAGAGGCTAAACCAAAGCATCCTGAAGAAACAGTATTGGGTCTTACCCATTGTTTTACATTTGGAGACTAAAGTCACTCAAAGCCTGAGAGAAAAGAAAGACCTTTAATTCTCAAATTTTAGAGACTTGACACAACCTCCAACTTTGGCACAACTAGACACAGACAAAACTCCATTCAACTACTAACTGCACAAGTAATCGTCAGCATTCTGTTATTTATTCTCTGATTATGTGGGAAAGCTAAATGTCTGGCATCAGACGAACAGTCTTACTTCTTCAGCAATATCTTTCTTCAATAAGCTTTGGGGAACTATTAGATACAGATAAAGCAACTCCATCCCAGGCTTGCTATTAAAAAAAAAAACAAACCTGCAGATGTCTTTATTGGGAATTTTCCATTCTAATGAATTTAAAGGTCTAATTTAAGTCCTACTGAGAGTAAGAGAACTTCCACTGATTTGAATTTCTTAGTCATCTAAAAACAAACCTCATTCTTGGATCCCAAATGATTTTTTTTCTTATGCAAATAATACTGTCATTCTCCATCAGAATAACTATCTTGAGGCGACAAAGAAGGATATATCACTTCTCTCTTTTGGAATTTTTACAAAATCTCATTCCAAAACCTTCGCTTTTTTAAATTCTTCTGGATCATCTTTCTTCCTACTAGAAAATTGCAAAGCAGATGAGTGACATTGGTATCTCAATCTTACACTCACTTTTTGCTAGCTGCTTCTTTTACTCTCATTTTCCCTCCTTCTCCACTTCCACACCTGAAGACTTGAGAACTGTTGTAATATGTTGCATAGCCAATTATGAATAAAGAATGATGTCATACATACTATTTCTGCTAGGTTAGGGTCATTGTGCCACCTCTGGCATCCTCTATGGAAATATATATTTAATCATTTGCTAGTATATTGTGACATTCCATATTTATCTTATCATTCAATTATCATCCAAAAAAAATTTGGATATTCAACAAGCACATTATTAGCAGAACAAGCAAGAAAAACAGATGCCCGATATAGCAAGAAAAGAGTTGCCCAGAGATTCAATGTATATAAGTGGATTCTTTAAATGACTGTATACATATAGCTAAAAACAAACAAACAAAAAAGTAGCTGAGAACATCCCTGGGCTCTGCTCCAATGACCAGTTGTATCTGTAGTCACTCTTGCTTAGCCCAATGCCTATCTTTACCTCTACCCAAAGTAAGAAAAAATTGCATAATTTGAAAGATGCTAATGAAAAAATATGCAACGAAATTCCATTTTTTATAACTGGAATAATTTATAGTAGTATACTGCTTTAGTGATCTAGGGCACATGAATGTTCTGGCACACAGCAAAGCACACAGAGTAGTATTTAGTCTTACAGTATACTTTTAATGCAGAGCTTCTGCTTTTAAATAACTACAGGAGAAAAAGCTTACCATTTCTTCAAAACAATCTTCTGCTTGCATGTATTTCTGATTTATATAATGACTGGAGAAAGAAAAGATTGACCTTTTCCAATTTGAACAGAAATTGGAACAGCTCAACAATGTAATTGTGTCAGTCACAGAACTTAGTTTTTCAGTTAATTTCAGTTAATTTCACCTATAATCAGTTTGCAGTAGAGGTGCAGAATTTGATCTGTGCTAGTTAATATTATAGGCAGACTGAAGAAACACCTGAAGAACTCCTTGGAGCTCCTGGAAGTCATCAACACCAAACCATGCAGAACGACTGCTTTCCCATTTAGCTTGTAAGAAGACACACATGGAAAGATGAGGCTTGAAAATCCCATTTTGAAAAAGTATGACCAGTAAGAGTGACAGGGAAGAAAGTGTTTCAAAAGTTCAAACCTAATAAAATGGTTTCTTGTTAATAGACTTTGATTTGCTAATAGTCCTTTTGATTAAACTTTCATCCTAAGTGCATAAGCCAAATAGCAACGTCCTGAAGTAGGTGCTGAAATAACCCACCAGAACATGCCCAGAGACTATTCGCTACTAAATCCAGTATCAACATTACATGTGCTACTGACAGTATATTTCACATATCAATACTGATAATAAAATGTTCATGTAAATGCATGCATGGTACTTGCACATGAAACAACAGCATACATGTGATGAATTTATGAGAATTCCTGAATTCTGTTTTAGATTAACCACCACAAAAGCACTGTGGTCAAGCAGCAGATTATATGTTGTGCCTTTATATCTATTTTGGGGATGGAGTTTCAACAGGTGGCAGTATAGAGCAATATAGAGCATTTTTCTGAGGGCTGTGAAATGTTTAATGAAAAGAGGACAAAACCTACCATCCTCGGAGAGCTTCATAGAAAAATACCCCTGGAATGACTCTCCTTGGTGGGTGAATCTGATTGAATTTATCTCTTAGAGCTGACCATAAACTAACTTCTTTAACATAAATACGTCCATGCTTAGCAGGCACTATCTGAATACACATAAACACAGATGCATTATTATTTTGTAGCATATAATTTCAGTAGAATTCTTTATGTAAGCATAAATATGAAAAACTGATGAGGTTTTTCAGTAGCTTTTGATGGAGACTAGACATAATGATAATCATCTCAGAGAGGCATAAGAAAAAAACTCTAAATATGACTTGTTAACGTTGATGTATAGCAAGCCAAACAAATCATTGTCATGTTCCTCTCCTTCTATAGCCTCTTTTCCACAAAATTCAACTTCATCACAATATCAGCAGCATAGACTTTGAGGTCTGGATGACTTGGGAACATTACAAAGGATTAAATAATAAATACCCTAGAAACGTCCTAAGCGTTGAAGTTCTTATAATGACATCTCTATAACAATAGCCTAGAATCCCCCCAGAACAGATATACTACAGATAGCTGTGGAAGCTGTATTATCTCCTTGCTCTTTCTATAAGATTATTGTGATTTAAAACAAACAAAGAAAAAGTTTATTCCTTTAAAATAAAGTCATGAATTAAAAATAAATATTAAGGTTTTTTTTTCAGAATTGGGTATCATTTTTAGGATACCGTAAGTACAGAGATGCATATGGAAAAGTTCAGTTTGGCAACTCAAGCCACATGACCAAGGGAGTGTCCTGAGGGTGGGCTTGTGAAATATGAACTAAGCCATCCCATGGGACTTTACGTCTCATTCATAGTTGATGAATAAATAGCACTGGTAATTGGGACACTGAAGAAATCCAACCCATCGTAACGTGCCTGAGTAAATGTGATTCAACATGTTGCACTCTACTAAGGAATAAAAGGAGTAAAATATACAGGTTTATTTTCAAAGTGCCCACAGAAAGCCCTCAATGAACTAAAATCACTGGCAAGACCTTGAGGTCAATTTTTTTTTTTTGTCTAATAAAGCTTGTAGTTACTGGTTCTATCTAATAGGCTAACTTGTTACCATATGTCTACATGACAAAGTAGCACTTATGTCTATCAATCTGTCTAGGTTGTTTTGAAAATCTGAGCTAGCCCACTTGGGCAGCAGACACCGTACCATGCTTTAGCATGCTGTAATAACTGGAGTAACTCCTAAAAGACCCAGCTGGATCAAGAAACTGGCAAACGAGGTTTCCAGTCACATCCCTTTCTTGCTGTCCTCGCCATACACAACAGACCAGCACAGGACTGCTCATATGCTGGAATATCATCAGCATGACACTGAACTGCTCATTTAGCTACTCTGAGATGCAATTACAGAACAAAACTGTAGTAAGAGGGGCCAGAATTTGAAACAGGATGCAGAATTTGGCCTGACTAGGTGCCTGATGTTGCAGATGTACCAGCTGAACAAAAAGGACTTTTCATAAAACATCCAAAGGGTCCATTTGTAACAAGTCCCAGGTAGCAGAGCCTGCCGATCTTATTTGAACAAGATCTGAACTTGAAACGCCCATATATATATATATATATATATACACACACACATATATATATATAATTTCACAAACAGCTCTCACTGAAAAGGAAAGAGATCATATACAGAATGGCTCAAAGACAAAAAAGGCTTTATTTTTAAATTCTGAAACCTGTTTTTGACTTTTTAGTAGGTTATAACACTTGCATTTAATTCTTGATTTTTATATCAAAACAGAATTTAAAGAAAATGATCCTGCACCATCTGCTTCATTTTGAACAATTTATTTTGATTTAGAAGTGTAATCAAAGAATTCCTCTTCATTTGATAAGTAAATAGTGACATTTTAGTCCATTTATTATCATACGCATTCCTGAGGGACTCATCACTATAAGCATCTAGAATATGCTAGACTGGAATCACAGACACCCATCTTCTGTTGTATTCTCAGACCTATATTTAAAATGCACTCTGCATATTCTAAACTGTGCTATGTACTTGTTGCAACCCCCGCCATTTTCTAAAGAGGTATTTCCAGTGAAATGCATCCATGTCCACACATGTGTACATTACATTAACACAACATCTTTCAGCCTAAAGGACTTGACAAACTACTGAACAGTGCAGACTTTATAAAAAGTTTCTCCCTCATACACATATATTTCTGCTTGAAGCCATCCTTAAAATCCTGGGGTCCCACAGGGAGGGAAGGTAATCTTTGACCCACATGAAAGAGCAGTTCACAGGCTTGTTAATGCTGCCATCCTGTAACTATCTCTCAAAGCAGCCACGAAAAAGCTTGCAGTATCACAGCACTCATCTTCTAGCATATGAAGTTGTTCCACAGCTGTTACTATACTTGCCTGGGGCGTTTAGAGAAACTGGGAGACAAGTTCAGAAAGGATACCCTATGGACATCTCCTGTTTGAAAGTACCCATCAGGACAAGTAGGCATAGCCTAATAAGAGGTATGGGAACAACCACACTGCACCCACCATCTATGCCTTTTTCTTTTTCTCTGCTGAAACAGTGAACAGGATAAAACAGTGGTACTTCAAAGTAGTAGTAAACAAGTATTTTCTAAATGGTGAAGAGTTTTGTGCTTAGCAAATCAGATCACATAACAGTCTGATCCCACCTGAACGCAAAACTTGTGCAATCCAACCCATCAATATATCCACTTACCTGAGGCTGCAGCAGATTCTGCATTATAGTACTATGGCTTTATCACTACATTTGCTGATGATCAATTTACAGAAGCTATTTCTGAATCATATTGTATTAATAACAGCAGTAAAGATCTCTTTCACACACATTAGGAATCGTCATACTCAGACCAAGTTCCAGAGTTTCCCCTGTCCATCTCTCTGCAGGAGCCCACATTTTCCTGAAAACTCCTCAAAATACCTTAAACATTAATTTAATTGTTGTAGCTCTAACAGCAGCCACACTTCTCAAGTTGAAAGGAACAGCTGTAGAGAGACCACTGCATCACAAGATGTGAAAAATAAGGACTGGATGAATTGGGGTCTTGTGTTTGATAGATTCATCACACAAGATGAGCTAACACTGAAATTATTTTTCTGGTTACTACTGCTCCTGAAAAACAGCATGACATCTAAAATATTTATGTCTGCCCCACAGAAGAGGTGGCTCTGTAGCAAACTTGACATTTTATTTCAATATATAGTATCTGCTCTGTCTGGAGAGCTTTGGGTCAGATGCCAACAAGTCACTCAAACTGATAGCACATCAAAAAAGCTGTGTCCTTTTATTAGCAGACGTATGTAATGTAATAGTAAATCCAGTTTATCAGTGTACTGTGATACTCCCTACCCATTCTGCATTAATACCAGCAGAAGTGCAACAGGTAATAAAGGAACACTGGAACTTAAGTCTCTTCACTTCTTAGCTTCTTATTCTCCTCTTCCATACTCAGTGAATGGACATCAGGAACAACATTTCTTGATGAACATTTCTGAGGAACTTAGCAATGCTTCAAAATACAACAGTTAAAACAGTTTCACAAGTGGTGGGATCAGGGATCATGATTCACAAGTGGTGGAAATCAGGATGAAAATACCATGGCCACAAACAGAAATTAAACTCTTAGTATTATATATTATTTTTGTTTTTAAGAAAAACTGAAATATACCTATACAGTGAATATTCGGTAATAATCCATTTCTCAAAGAACGAAAGCTGTGTTAGAATATTCAGAAATAAATGAATGGAAAAACACACACACAAAACAAAACAAAAAACACCACCAACAAGAACAAAATACAACCACCATGGCATTGATTCCCAGCAGCAACATAGTGATTCTTCTTGCTGAAATAAGCATTATGTTAAAGAGCTAAACATGTTCAAGAACACTTTCCCTTACAGAGGCTATTGTTCATGTCCAGCTAAACAAAATTATGGCTTGGTTTCTTGTTCATAGCTCACTAAAAATTCCTGTCTCCAAGCCATTCCCCATCTCTGCTAGCAGCACTCCATTTGGATGTGGAGAGTTTGTCACTCCAGGTTCAGAGTTTTGTCCTCCTAAACATCCCACCTGCAGTCTTATAAAGAGCAGCAATAGGCTTTGAGCAGCCTGCCCTTCACAGGCAACTCTGCTGTTCCCCAGGCTGGAAGAAAACATATAACTAAATCACTACAGAAATTTATTTTGAATGTAGAAACACTTGCAGTGGTATAGTCCAACAGACACAGATGGTAATCTGTCTAATTTGTGTTGAGTAATTAATAACATGTAACAACATACTGTCAAAACAGGGGCAATATAACAATATCAGGAGCAGGTTTCTCTTGTTGCTTAGATTATTTTATCCTCTCTCAAAAACTGAAAATAGAGGAGTAAATGATTTTAGATATATTGCACAGAGAAGAAGAAAATTAAGTCAGGGATAGATCTTACAGGCTGGCCTAAGAAATACATGAGACAGCTCTAGACTTAGAGAAAACAGTTGAAAAGGACAATAGAGTTGGTAAAGATACTGCGACTTGTGTTACTTGGCCATCAGCCTTTGGCACAAGCAGGACAGGCAGTGCATAACACAACTACACAGCAGGCATTCCTACACAACAGTTAATTCCTCTGAAGTTTTAACTGAAATCTTCTTATTAAACAGTTGTCTGAGGTTTTAGTGTACATCTGGAGTGGTAAGCTGTTTTAACTAAAGCTATTTTTGGTGTTTCAGAGTGTAAAATATTTATCAAATGTTTTAAATCTCTTCCTGTTCGATAGTGCACATTTTATTTAGAGCAGACGGTACCTTGCAACTGTTTTATAGTAACTTGGCTTGTTTCCCTGAACACATATCATTGCTATCTCACTCAAATCTAACGTGTGATTTTCTAGGTGAATCAATGCAAAATTTAGCTCATTGTTAAGGAACCAAATGCAGTTGTGCTGCTGTGGGGAGAACAGGACAACAAATACCCATGGGTGTGGAAATAGTTTTGTTCCCTTCTTTCTTTCTCTCTCTCTTTTTTATTTTTTGGTCAGAGAACTGTCTGTACCAATCATCCTATGGCATCCGAGTCAAGCTCAGCTCTTGTGAAGATAAATGGATGCCAAGGCAGCAGCAAGTTTATCACAACCAGATATCAGACCAACATTTGGGTAACCCACAGTAGGTGCTTTCTCCTGGATGACAAGTACAGTATTTCAGACTGTCAGCAAGTTCAGTAAATTCTCCTGTTTCACTCAGTAACACAACACTGACAGAGCAGAAAGTGACTCAACTCTACTGCAATTAGTGTTACTGATCTCCCTCAAATTACTGACATGGGGGAAAAAAAAAAAAGTGATGTTAAAGAACTAATGAGCTGTGGAAATCAGGAAATATCTGTGCCATAAGGCTTCACTACATTTCCATGGGTGTGTTTCTCATTGGAGCAGTATTATTCTATTCAGAAAGGAAAAAATTCTTGGAGAGATTTCTTGTACCTCAGCTAGAAATGTACATCTCAGACTTGACGCCCCACCCATGTCCATCTATTACTATTGTCACATGAACAACATAGCTTATAGGAATAAATTTGATAAGAGGGTCTTAACAGTTTAACAGGAAACACCAGACTTTAGCGTTCAGAGACACCACATAACACAGATGTGGGGAAAAAAAAGCTTTGACAGCATCAAAAACAATCAATTCTGTAAAAGAAAACATAGCAAATAGTTTAGAAAAGACAAGTCATGGATCAGTATCATGCAATAAGATTCTTTCATACAAACACCAAAAAGTAGAAAATAAAGAATGTATAGAACAAAAAGTTTTCATTGACCTGATTTGTCAGAGATGTTGGCTGTGACTGGCGTAGAGCAGCTTGTGTTAGCCTTTGCGCTGTCCTTGGAAGACCCAACTTTTGGTTTATTTTTCGTTGCCTCTAGTGCTTTGACCTTCTTGGCATGTTTACTTCCTTTGTAGTGGGCCTCGGCCTGGCTCTACAAAGGAGAACAAATCAGGCTCACTTTTTTCTGTACTTCTGTATAACACAATGGACGACAAGGCAGAAAAGTGACACTTTCAATAGTAGGCACCATATTATTCCACTTGGAAAATTTTAGTAGCTTTATACCAGTAGTTTTCCTAGATGTAATTTCTCATATATTCAGACGACAGGATTTTAATGAACAGTTTGTGTTTTCACTAGCTAGGAAAAAGAGGCCTCAGGATTAGATAAAGCTCTGCCACTTCTAATGTCATTCTTTGCTTCCATGCTGCTTAAAGATTTAAAGAGCTATACAAATGTAAACAAGACCAATTGAGAAAGATGCTACTCAATTTTCATGTACTGTTCCCTAGTCTTTATTGCTTGTAGTGTGCAGATGTAGATGTACCATGCTGTAACACGATTAAATAATCCATTTTTTTTCCTTCTGTTTGATCTAGTACAAAAGTCAAAGTATTTCCATCATTACACTAACAGCAATTGAAACAGTCATTAATAACAATATGACTTCACTATTAGATCAAGCAGAAAGGGATAAAAAGAAGAAACACCATACTTATAAACTTCAATAGGCCCAAGTGAAACACAAGAAATTAAATATTTATCAGTCTTGATTGTTTTATAAATTGCCTTGCATATTTTTTTCCAAAGACTAAGAAAATTGGAACCTGAAGGACAGGAAGTAGGTAAGCTGATATTTATTATTTTCTCTCTACTAAAGTGTTGTATATATATAACGTATTCTTCCAGGCTGCCCAAACAGAACAGCAGAAATATGTACTAAGATGCAATGTTTACTTCTCCTTTGTCATGAAACTATCTATAGAAACTAGGTCAGTGTTTTTGAAGCTGCACAGCTAAAGCTAGACATATAAATAAATGCCTGTTTTTTTCAGTGATTTTAATCCACTATTATTCTTCCTGACTGTATATTACCATCTACCTTGACAAGTCAGGCCACTTCATTAGGTGCAAATTACGGAACTACACGCTTAAGCCAAACCCAAAAGTTTGGAAATTTCTGCAAATGACTTTTCAACACTTTTCTCATTTGCTAAGAAATTAATTCACTAAAAATGGATAAAGAACACAGTTTCATACAAAGCCTAATATATTTTCATAACATTTTACATATTGCTATAACATTTTACATATTACTATTTAGCAATAAGTTTGTGTTTTTACTATTTCCAAACAAGGTTTATTTAATGATTTGAGACATACTACTATGTGCCTCTATTGAAGGTTACATATTAACTATAAAAGTTAATATTGTAGTTCATTTCAATGTAAAATGGTCAGAGAAAGCATGCTTCATGTAAGAAGATGACCACACCTTGGCACCTGGCATATAACAACATCAGTGCAAGGAAACTTTTACTATGTTCATGCAAAACCACATTCTCACTATGTTATTTAGTTCATTGTGTTAAATGAAACAAATTACATGCTTTATAAAAAGCAACTATGGAATCCAAACTTCTTAGAGATTATAAAGAGTGCTGTCATAATGAGGAAATTGTCATAGGTCAGCAGAAATAGGCGTTACAATACAGTCATCTTGGGACAGCATGTAATATATATATATATTTTATACAAAGGAGTGAGCGAACAGCAGAAACAGCTAAACAGCTGGAATAGACCATAGAACAGACAATTTCGTGGAGTCTTCACAAAAATTGTATGCACCATTAAAAGTGATGGAGAATTGCAGTTAAAACATAGGAGTTAAGTTCTTACATACTGAACCTTTGTGATTATATACCCTGTGAAACACAGTGCTTTCTAACTCAAAAGGACAGTGATATGTTGTGGCTGCATTTTTTTTTTTCAGTAGGTTTCAGTAAGCAAGCATTCAGTAAGAAAAGCTCCTATATAAGTTTTACTTTGAATTCCTTTGAAATTAAGATTTCTAATCTTCATTAAAAACCAGTAAAGGTTCTACTCATTAGTTGCTATTAAACTATGTGACAATTTAGAAATCTTTGAACTATTTACACACGTACAAGCACAATTTATATATTATAAAGAAAAACTACATGGCTATACCACTACTACTACGTGCGCTACTTAAAGGGACACTTCTCAACTTCTGGGTTGGAGCTCCTCAGCTCCTAATGAGGTAGAGGAGTACAAATTGTTTGCATACTGTTGCATCAATGTGCCTTAAGCATGAACAGCAGCGAAGTACCATCACCCTGTCTCTTTCCACCCTTGCTGAGCTTTGTTCATTTCTCTTCAGTTTGCTGTTGCCACATGATGGACTAGAAGGAGTGTCAAACACCAAAAAAATTACATCAACTATTCATGTTTTGCACATATGCACATGCTTGTACATATGTACAGAAATTGAAGCTAAAAATTGAGGTGTATGTATACCCTTTTCATTCTGATACTTGCAACTTTAGAAAAAAACAGTAAGTACAAGATTTTCCACTCGAGTGCTCTCAAGTTGATGATGTCCCTTTAAATACCCAAACTCTATGCTCCGTGCATGTGTGTGCTGTTGGTAGGATTATATACTCCCTGAGACCAAAGCTACAACATAGGAGACATAGGTGCACTCAAGAGAAAGGCTTAGTAAGTCAAATCCTTGATAATAAGCCTTTCTGCTGCTATTTGCAATAACAGTGACAGCAATATCAGTCAGAACCTACTACAGTCTTTGATTCCCTTCATTCAATCCTCATATAGTGTACATGAGACCTGTTGAAAACAAACAAGCCCAAGCAGAATTAAAATTAAGATTTCCTCAAACACAAGTGAAACCTCATGGAATGTGGTGAATGGTTTCACTTTTGATTTAAATTTTATAATTATCATATTTACATTATCAGTTTCATAGCTGTATATTATAAGGACCGAAGGTACTGCAGTGACCATCTAAATCTAGCTTCTGAAAACACCAGCCTTTCCCAGAACTTTTTGAACAAGCCCATCATCCTCCAGGGTGGGGCAGGGAGTCAATCTCTGTTTTAAAGTTGCTAGGGATGAAATAACTACCTCAGCTAAATTGTTTCAATAGTTCACCTCATCAGTTAAGTACACGCTATTTATTTCTACACTGAAGTTGTGTATTCTCAAATTCCAGTGGCTGGATTTTGTTAAGCCTTTGGGTTTTAGGCTTTTTAAACACATGTGCATGTGCATTTCCATGGCGCTGTGCATGGTAACACACAGATACTCTTTTCAAATGTGCAGTTAGAAGAGCATCCCTTGAGGTACTGAAGCAATATTTTCTAACCCCTCCAGAGGCACCTGAAGTTCAGAGCTTGCTTATTATCCACTGTGAGATGAATCATTGGATTCCATTGCTTTTTCGTAACTAAAATGCAGAATCGACATGGAATGGTGTTTCCTGTTACTGAATTACAGTATTTATTGCTCTTCAGAGTTTTCTGGAGTCACAGTAAACACAAGAAAAGGAGAGACATGGGAATCCGAAGTTGGAAAGCAAGTTCTGATTATTTCTGGTATCAATTATTCTAATTATTAATGTCCTAGGCATTACTAATCCTAGTTTTATAACATTTTTGCACAGCTACCACATTATAGGCAAACTTATTTGCTCAACGTCCCATTTAAAACTTGTTTCTGGCACAATACAGCAATATATTACAGGCTACAATCTTCTGTAACATGTGACTGAAATATTAAACATATCTTTGGAACAAGCCATGACATTTATTTATTTATTTTCAGTTAAGACAAGAAGCTGAACTTTGATTTTCATTTGATTTGACAATCCAGAAGTTCTGTACACGCAAGTTTTAAAGGACACATGCTGTATAAAAGAAAGGTAACTTAAAAATTTTAATGATAAAAAAGAGCAAAATTATAAGTTACTATTATATTCTTTGGAATATAATATTTTAAATAGATAGTGAATGTACATTTCTGATCAACATTAACACTAAACTAATAACTAACTCATGCAAATTCTATATAATCAAAACTATATTTGTGAAATAAAAAATGTTGAAAACAACAGAAGTGTTATTTAGTTTCTGAAAACAAGAGCTCTAAAATTAGGAAAAGTCAAAATAAAATATCCTTAATGGATCTCACTGCAGTCATGTACTATGATGCTTTTTAATTGCATAATAATTTATTACTGTATATAGGGCTGCATTTACTGTAGAGATGAATCAATGAAGTAGAACAAGTATGTTGATGTCATTGTGCCACAATTCAATATTATTGGAATATCTATTTTTTCATTTAAAAAGATCATTACATTTGTTCCTTATATTATCAAAACTAAATGTCACCATTGAACTTGCATTACTATTATCATTTTAAATGAAATGCTTGCTAGGTCAAGAAGGGCAGGGTTTTTTGTTTGTTTAGTTTTTGATTTTGTCTGTTTGGTTTTTGTTTTTTGAAAAACTAGAATATTTCATATGAAAGAACTCCCAATCTAAAATGAAAATCTAATTTTCACTTGTTTCTAAAGCTGAATGTGGTCTACTATCTTGATATATAAACATTTCTACATTTTAAAATTGAATCCTCCTCATTATTAGAAATTATAGGAAGCCATCGGGTACTGGCTAGGAAGTTTAATGAACAAGAGGAGTTTCAAGCTACAATAAATGTGGAATTAAATAACAGAATGCAAAATATGTCTTTGTACTGACACAGGCCAAATTCCACAAAAATGTTCATGCATTTGTCTTGCATTAATATTTGATCAACAGAATGCCTATTATAAGACACTAAACAAATGTCTGTTTTTAGAATATCATTGCTCAGTGAAAAAGACGTGTTTTGAGTTCCTTTGCAAATAGCTTAGAATATACTCAACAAGGACAAAAATACGCAGTTTTCCCCTGTGTTTTTTTCAAATTTCTGTACCTTAAAATATTTGCCTGTCCACTCTTTAAGCAATATTGATTATCTCCATGCAAACCCTTTAAATAGTATGCAAAAACGAACAAATCGTTAAACCTTTTTTTTTTTTTTTTTTTTTTTACCAAGTTTACAAGGCTAAAACACTAGCTATAAAGGTTAATGACTTGGTTGTAAGGACAAGCTCTTCCTCTCAAAAATATATTCCCCTGAGACATACATATCATCCAAATGTCACATTTTACTCAGAATCTGAAGTTACTTGTGAATTGCTGCTTTCAGCTATCAATTATTAAGTTTAAAATCTAAGCATCACGACATTCATCTTCGAGACTACATACAATACATTTGCTATGATGTATTGCCTTATATACCAGATTGCATCTAATAGAACATCAACAATGTAAATCTTCATCTTCTACACCTAAACATGCTTTCTAAGAAAGTGTGACTGTCATTAGCAAATAATATCTCCAGTAGCTTTACTTTGCATAAACTTAAATGTATGTATATAGAGAGAGATATATATACAGAAAGATAAAAATAACCAGGAAACACACAGATCATATAGATTCATTGAGAGCCATATTACCTTCAAGAACCCTTTAAAATTCTGCTAAGTACAAAAGTACAAAATGCAGTACAAAAGATGACAGAAAATTACGCCTGTCTGGAGCAGTGATTGACAGTATATTTGAAATCAGCACTATTCATTTTGACAGTTCACAACTGACTGAGTTTGAGAATCTATTTGCTGTGTGAATGACTAATTAAGTGAATTTATTACTACGTAGAGAAGAAATATTAACCTACCAGATCTCTTCAATGACAACCTGATGCACCTGAAATGATGTTAAAAAAATTTATCTCATCTGATATTAAAAATAGATGTAATTAAAGAAACCTGTAACACTGAAGTATTCATGCTTTTGTTACACCAAAGCTGTGTGTTATTTTTAAAATTTTGTTCTCAATATATCTCCAAAACCTAATTGCTCCAAATAGTAAGGTAGGTTACTGCTGAAACAGACATGGAGAAAATGCAGAAGCTGTGAAAATCAGCCATGTCATAAGAAAGCAACTAGTCAAACTTAGTTTAAAGCTCTGTTAAATAGCTGTTTTTGAACAGAACTTTCAGCACATTATAACCCTGCACTCTGTAATCATGCAATATTTCTGTCATGTTGAAGCTAACAACTTTCATCATTTTGTCATTTCTGTCTTCAAAACAGAAAATTACCTTCACGAGTTCCTGAGATTTATGCTTTTAATTACCTCCTTTTTGCTTCACTACTCTTCAAACCCAAAGAATCAATATAAATAATTTATTTATAGGAAAAATGTAAAACATTTGACAAAAGATGATGACAATTCTGCATATTTTTATTTGATGCTATTGGTTATTTTATGTGTTACCTTTTTGACAGTACAAGTAATCCATTCAAATTTGCAAAGTTAACATTTGGTAACAGTAGCCTAAATTTCAAAAACTTTCCTTCTGTTTTTTTTTTTTTTTTTTTTTTTTTTAAAGAAGATCACTGTCATCACATCATTTTTATTAGCTATAAAAGCATTCAATAAGGTGACTGTCAGCATCTCTTAATGCCCAACTGTTGCATCTGTTTTTTCTGATCTGCCCACAAGGTGTTTTTTCCTTGGTTTCTGAGTCTTTGCAGGTAATAACAAAAAACAGCACTGATTTCGAGTCATCAATCAGAGAGCACAACATGTTATACAAACACGTTTATGTCAATGAAATGATATCTTATCAACGAGGTGTTACCTAACTGGCTGCATCACAGCCAGGGACCTTTCTACAAGAAAGGGAAAGTGTGCATTGAGGGAAGCATATACTTCTTTTAGATGTGATCAACAGATGACAAAACTTTTTCAAAAGGAAAACAACAACAACAAAAACAGCAAACAAACAAACCATGTGGACTGCTAGTGTAACATATTTGTGAATTTTGAGTACAGATGGTGAGGAAAGGGACTGGATTAGCACTGACAGTATTAGCTAGTGCCCAAGCTCCTAAAATTCTGTGGACTATTAATACAAATAACACGGGAGAAGACAGCAGAGGGAAGCTTCTTGATTTCTATACACAGAGAAAAACAATTTTGCCAAAGCCTAACAGGTATCCTTGCAAGCATGACTTACTTTCCTCTTACTGCTGCAATTTGCAGTGCCAGACGCTAGAACAGAGCATAACAGAAAACTCAGGTACAGTCTGGCCAAAGCTCCACAGCTGCTGAAGGGACTTACTGCCACACAGCAGCTGCGGGAGATGCTGCAGACTTGTCTGGTGGCCAAAGGGAAGAGGAAGAATGAGCCAAGAGTAGGCAGAGAAGAAATCTATGGAAGACAGTAAACAGCCATCTTTCCCTTGCCCTGTTGCCTCTGGACCCTTTATAGGTACCATAAAGATACAGCAAACCTTATTCAAACTGCTTTTTGTTTCTGCTAGAATGTCTGCAATATAAATAATTAATATCAACAAACCAGACCTATGAGGTTAATATGAAAACTTATTTAGCAAAGCTTATCTATAGTCTATATAGATATACCACAGCTTTGGAAAGAATCCCAGAATTCTTAAAAGGGAAAGAAAACAAATCAAAACAAACAAACAAAACAAAACAACAAAAAAAACATTTTTCAAAGGTTAAGATACATCTTGCTTGCTCTTGGTGGAATAGTTTCATCCCTTGCTCTGGTGGCCTTTACATAAGAGTAAGATCTGACTCACCACCACAATCTGTTCCATGAAAAGGACTCTCTCTCTTCTGCTGGATGGTGTCTGGTGGTAGTAAATGTAAATGAGATATTTCACAATTTTTCTGAGCTGGATTATTAACACAAAACCAGAACTTGAACTTTACTCAAATACTGTACTTTGCTGAGTTGGAACACATACTGTTTCATCATCGTATAGAAATTAAACAATAAAAATGGTGTTAACAAAGGTTTTAATGCAAAGATGGAAACACCTATGTCTATTATAATATACTGAAGTGAATCCAACTGCAACAATTAATAAATGTTATTTTATTTTATTTTAAACAGTTTTCTAAAAAAGGCACTTTCATCTGCATAACCGAATAAAGTTTATGCAGGCAGAAATCTATATGTCAATTCTGACTACTCTGATTAATCAGTCTCATCAACTACCAATCCGCACATTGATATCCCTTTTAAATTGATATTTCTAACTTAATCCAATGCCATTTGACTTCCAGTACTGACCATCGTAAAAGTTTGTTTAGGAAAAAGCTCCTTGCTCTATTTTGTCCTCACTTTTTTTCTCATTTCACTTCCCTTCATGGTTGACAACCCTACTAACTTCCTTTACTTCTTTTTTTTTTCCCCCGCCCCTGGAATCATACTCTTTAGGTCAATTAACTTTCTGCTACTTCTTTAAATGCTTCTCTCATAACTAAATTCTGATCCCCACCTCCACTGAAAAGGGAAAAAAAAAGCACAGTTAACAAGCTGAAAATTTTAGAACAGATTTTAAAGTTTCTAACAAAAAAAGCTCTCTACACTTAAAGTGTGACACTCTGCTGTCCCCTCATCTGTGTGAAATTAATTTACATTTCCCCTCAAATTACAGGTCTCTCTTTCCACATCAGCTCTTTTTTTATAAAATAAAATAAATAAAAACTATTCAAGCAAAATATTTGATTTTGTCAAATACCATTCCATTCTATTTTAGTTTCCTTATTCTCACTTTTATGAAAATCATACCAAACCCAAATATATTAGCCAGTCCCCAGTTAAAGTAGCTCAAAACGTATCTGCAAATGTTTCTCTATATGAATTATTAAATAATTCATGAAGAAGAATTCATAATGCATTCAGAAAATTTGATGTGTTCTTGTATTTTACTTTTGCAAATTTTCTTTGAAATATATTAGAGTAAAGCTTAACTACCAGACACACTGTTAGGCCCACTGTGCCATGCGAGTGTCTTGTGCTGCAATACAGTTTTAACTGTCTGGTTTTAACAAAAGAACTTTAAGTACTACTTTTATACTGTGTGACAAATACCTGGGCATCTCTCTACAAAAACTGCATTTGCAAACAACTTGTTATGTTCTCTGAAGGAATAATACTGAGTGCCTGAATGTATACCAACAGAAAAACAGGTATGTAAATTTGATTCTCTTTAATTGAGAAAGACGTGGTGTTCCTTAACTCAATTGTCTGCCCACTGGCAAAGTTAACAGCATTAATTTCTAAAGGTTCATTTGGGAAATGTTCATGATTAGTATTAGTGCATTTGCATAAGTGTTGTACAAGTAAAACCTACAGCCTCTGCCTTCTAGTAATGGTACATAGCAGGGATGATGGAAAAAAGGACAAAGGGGACATAGAGTCACACAGACAGTCATTGGTAACATACAGAATCTTCCTTAAATTAATTATATATTCAAGCTATAGCATCTTTCTAGAAAAGATGAACTACATTTGTTTTTCATATTTTCTACACAAACCGTGCCTACCAAGTCTCTTCATACTATTAGGTGTTCATTCACGTTTTCTTCACAAGCTTACAAAAGCAAAATAGCATAAGTAGTGAGCAACCAAGGATTTATCCTTGTTCTGCTTTTACTAAACCAGTCTTACAGTGTAACATACCCTTTTGTTTCCTCTGTAAGTCTAAAACCTATCAATTATTCTATTTATAAATCATTGGAACTAAACTCTTTGGTTTTCAGCTCTGTAGGTAAACAGTTAACAGTTGGGACTCACCTCAATCATTTCATAAGTACCCTTTCAACCATTTACCATATGCCAAATAAAAATTGCATATATTGTTCCTGCATAATTAATAAATTATGATGGGCATAAGTAGTAGAAACTGGAGTCAGGTTCTTGATGTAATGTTCTTATTATCAAGGCCTTGTTATACAAATGATTTGTAACAGAGCTTAATTAAAAAAATAATGCTGACCACCTTGCAACCTTTTTCCTATTTTTCCTTGCAACCTATTTTCCTAGTTTTGCTATTTAGGCTTTGCTTCTTTGAAACACAAAGAAAAATAATGCATGATTGTTTTGCATGAAAAACAATGCATGTTTGAAAAACAATTAACTATTAACAACAAAAAGAAATCCAATATGACTATGAAGAAGAAACAAGATGAGGGACAGAAGTACCACTGACAGAGATCACTTTTGACCTCTGAAATCTACTATTCCGAAGTCAAAATATTATCTTCTGAAGAGGTTTAAAGATCATAAATATTTTATTTGCTAACCAAATTAATATCCTGTTTCAGAAAAGAACAGGGGAAAGAATAACCTCACCCCTCACTCCCCCCTCCAAACTCCATATGGTTGTTCCCTAAATTACCTTTTGAGATTTATGAAGCAGAGACAAGATAAGGAAGAGAATATCTTGAAGAGATATATTATATATTATTATATATTATTATTATTATATATTATATATTGATATATTTATTTCCCACATGTATTGACAGATTAAACTCCAATGCATAGAAAGAGTATAGTTTGAAGAGTATGAGTCAAAATTCATTTCTGTCTTGAAGGAGGATAAACTGGTCAGACTAAAACTACACTAAGTTTGCCTGCAGATCTTTTCCTTTGGCTTTGCTTTTAAAAAATGTTTTAAAATTACAGAAGATTGGAAGATCCTAAAGAATTCAGTTAGAAACTTTCTAGCAAACTAAAAACTCCCAGAAAATTTTGCTTCTCAGAATAAAGAAACCATCACTTCAACATTAGGTATGTTTACTCCTGGAGTGAAGACAACTTATTTTAAAATGTGTTCCATCCCTGATATTAGACTTTATCCTCCTGCAGATAGCTGCAGATCCCTGCTTCTGTATCTGATGTCAGGACACTCTTTCTTAAAGCTAAACTAACAAACACACTAACAAATGAAAAGAAATCTGAAACCTTCGCAATTTACTGTGTTAATTTAATGGGAGGCTAGAAAACAAAAAATTGACTAAGTCAGAAATATTTTGGTCTATTGATCCAGACCAGTGAGTACCCACAGTGTGAAAAAAAGATTACAGGCAAGGAAACCGATTTTCTTCTCACAGACAAATATCCACTACTCATGCAGTAGATAGAGCACTACTGGAATCAGGTCAGAAGCTTCAAACACCATGCAGCTGAAATTCATTTAGGAGGAAAAAAAAAGTAAGAAAACTACTTAATAGCTATTTTTTGTCATTTTTATTTCATTTGCTTGCATAATTTAGGTCAAAGGAAGTTCAAAGGAACAAAATGCCCATCAACTACAAGGAGCACGTCAACCTTGTAGAGTTAGAGGAAGGAATTGTAACTATGAAGTGGATGAACTGCAAATTTCATTCTGCAGTGTGCTACGCTCAAGAGTTTGATGCAAGTTATCATAATTTGATGCCACCACAAAGGGTTTCAAAACATTCTTAGAATGTTGCACAGTGGAACAGATCCCCTGAAAGATTCAACAGATACTATGGTCACAAATATCTGACTGCCTTCTCCCCTGTCCCCAGACACATTATAGACTGTAAAGACTGTTCCACACCCCAAATAAAATTTCACATTATAAAGGTACCAAAAAGAAAAACACAAGCAAAGAGCCCAGGTTTTTATTTTTATGAAGGAGGTTACAAGCTAAGAAGGAACTATGCATCATCATTTCAAGGCGTAACAGCCACAAGAAAATACTTGTATGCATGCATGTAAAAAAAAATCCATCAAGAGATTACAAAAGAGTCTCCAGAGCTGATTGGAAAGGGCATTATCTCTGAAATTATGACAATGCAGATTATCACAGGCTGTGAGGGAGGAATAATATTTAAATAAAATAAAATCTCACACAAGAAAAAAAAAAAGGCAACACACAACGATGAATAACTCTCAAGGTTAGAAGACTGAACCTGGAGAAAAGGTTTAGAATCTTATGTAAGCTTCCCAGGAGAAGCTGAATAATGTGATGAAAGGCTAGACAGCTTTTACAGTAGAAGTGCTATTCTATAAAAACTTGTTCTCCAAATATTGCTGTATGCTCTGCTTATGAAATATTTTTGAAACTTTAAGTATTTTCTAGTATTAATAACACTACTAGAGTCTCAGCACATTCTAAAATCAAATTTCCAGGTTGCTTATGAATGCCCTGGTAAAACAAACTGCTGTAGAAAGTAAGGAACTGCTTTTTATCACTACCAGCAGCATGGTCATGATGCCTCATCCATTCTTAAAACCATCCATTACAAAAGGATTTTATCTTCTAGTAGCTAGAACAGAGCATTTTGAGCATGTTTAGAAAAAAAGGAGAATGACAGAGTATGAATACAGCCACCCCAGAAGAGAGAACAAGGCTATAATCTGACATGCTCTTGTGATGTCACCATTTGAAGCAGAATACAATATGCACTTTTTGTTCTACCTTGTGAGCAAGTCTAGATAGGAAAAATTGCTCGGTTGGCAGATGTACAAAATGATATACTATTTCATCTTTTTTTTGTTTTGTGCCACTGAGATGTGATTCAAGCTATCTGCCTTGAAGTACTATTTGTCCATCCAAATGTCACTGTAGACGAAATGAACAACTCCTCCAGGGACAGGACCCACCAAGCAGGAGGGACCCTGACCTCAGAAAGAGAGGGAAGAGAAGGAACAGGCTGAGCCACCTTCTCTGTGACAAAAGAAGGCTCAACTCAGAAGCAGAACTTTACTGGTTCCTTGTTTTAATCAGTAAAAGTAGGTATTTGGACCAACAATCAGAGCAAAAAGATTTTTTAAACTTAAACCTTAACCTTAAAGAGAAATGACAAGTGAACTAAATAAATAAATAAATAAATAAAAAGACTTTTGAAATCTGTTAAGTAGATATTACCACTTCAAAGAAAGTTTAATAAGCTTGTGAAACGATGACAGATTTTTGATTCAGAAATCAATTTGAAGGTAAGACTGCAATGCTTCAAAATCCTTGCCAGCCTAAACAAGAAAGTCAAACTGGGGAAATCACATTACAACTCACTTCAAAATAGAATGGTAGAGGCAAGAGCAAGAAAAGCAGAGCAAAAGGTACCAGTGCTTTATTGTGAAACTCCAGTAGCACCAACCACTCAGTAGCCTCGAGGAGCTGTCTTCAAACTATTTTAGACTGAAATTACGATAGCAAAATATTTAATATTCATGCATCACTTAAGTAATAATTCTTACACTTGAGAGCAACAAAATATCTGAGAACTTTTTGGTTTTAATAGCTTAATAACATTAACAAAGTTTCTAGGAACAAATATATACTTTTAAACTGTCAAAAGTCGTAGTATTATTACACTAAAAAAAACTTTTAACATTCTTGAATTTCTTTAGTTTTCAAGCTGCTTGGGAAAAACTAACTGGATATATATTTTAAGCATATCAGTCAATGTACACTTTTGGAGTGCCCTTTTTTTCTTTTGAATTACACTTCAGGAAACAGTTTCCTTGAACCTTATCATACTTAAAAGACAGCTAGAGGTAAACAAACAAACAAACAAAAATGTTACTGGAAAAGGTGCCCAAAACCTGAAAGAGTTCAAAGCCAGGTTGGATGGGACTTTGAACAACCTGGTTTAGTGGGATGTTTGGGGGTTTGGAACCTGTTGATCTTTAAGGTCCTTTCCAACCCAAACTATTCTATGATTCTATGAAACCTGGAGACATTATCAGAAAGAATGTAGGAACAATAGGAAGAAGGTATTTCTTTTAAGAGAAAAGTGGGTATGACATTAAGATAACACATAGTTTATCTGTCTGCTCCTTCTTGAAGGTTACTGGATTATCAAATAGGGTATTGTCAATGGATGCGATGATGTATATCATGCAGTCTTTATATCTGGAAATACAGAGGTGCTGTTTCAGTGTATGTTTGACTGAAAATCATGCCTAAATATTTACTGTTTGGAACTTGAGAAAAAAGTACAGCCTAGTCCTCAAATCCAAGAACAAATGTGCACGGTAGCAGTCAGCACCAGTCACTCAGCTGGTCTGTTTGCCTTGGCAGTATCACTCTCAATCAATTAGTTAAGGTTATGTGTGAAGACCACTACTTTCCAGACACTTTCAAGAAAAATGAAGAACAATGTACCACTACAGACTTCCACTCTGAGTGGGCAAGGTATCACCCCATCAGGTTGAGCAGCATGTATGCAGAACTATAATGACTTACTTTGGAAAAAAAAAAAAAAAAAAAAAGAGGCTTGGATTAATTATACAAATTGTGACCAAATAAAAAAGGCAAGGGGTGGGGTGGAAGGGATGAAAAGAGCCAATACTCACATCAGAGTTAAAGCGAAGCTGGCAGACATTACAGGAAATGACTTGTTTCTTCTTTGGGGGAACGGACACTCCAAAGGTATGGTTTATGACTGCTTTTTGCACCGGATCCATCTGGAGAACAAACAACAATCCATTTACAACTTCTCAGGGCAATATACAGTAAAGAAAAATAAATAAATAAAAAGTAACTTTCTACTGGAAGCCTATTCTTTACTTTTTTGAGATAAACAAGTGGAAATAATATTTCAGTCCTCATAATAATTAGATTTAACACAGGTTGGGGATTTTGTAGCCTGCCAGAGCTTATAAAAACAACAACAGGCAGCTCCATCACTGCTGCCACCCCCAGGCTACCAAATAACCTCTCCCCAAACCCTACACATCCTCCACATTCTCAGGGCCTGATAGTCACATCTGAATTGCAAAGAGGCCCCAAAAGCCTTCCCATGTTACCCAGTGATTCAACAGACGTTATGAAAAAACAATTTTGCCCTCTAACAAATCCGTGTCATTTGTCTCTATTTGTTTTTCTGTTCAGTGATAGATATCATCAGTTATTTGGAATATATTATCTCCTGGAGATTTCTTTGTCAGAGAAGGTCCTTTGCAGGCTCCATTAGAAACATCATTTACTTAGAAAATGGTCACAATCTCCAAACATTTCTATGCAGAACTGGTGAGTGACAAAGTCTGTGGTAAGACTGCACCAGGAAAAAGTAACCAAAGTTACCACACTTCAAAAACATTTTGACACCCTGAAAAATTGGAGATAAGTAAAGCACTGAATATAATCCTAAATTTGATCATTTTCATGATTTGGAAATGATTACGTCTATGCTAAATACCAGGACCACTGCTGAACACTAGTTGAGAATATCCTCAATACTGCAGAGAGCTCTGTTGTTAACTCTACCGGCATGGGAGAACAGCACTGGAAGTTAAAGGGTAATAACTACTACTGCATTAAGGTCTCAACTAAGCATAATGTCTTGTTCATGATGCAGTATAGATAAAGATTAAAATGAATTTATTGATTCAAAGATTCAATCCTTTTTTCAATTTGTATAAAATAGTATATCTGGAGTGATCTCACAGCTGACACTGCTCTGAGCAGGAGGTTGGACCAGATGACCTCTGAGGTCCCTTCCAACCTCCATCATCCTATGAGCACTTGTGCATGTGTGGTCTTACATTTTTAAATTAAGATATGAAATAGAGTCTGAAAAGGAGAGGAGGAAAATGGCCATCTACAAGAAAAGATAAATGCTTATTTCCCAACCTTGTCTTTAAACCAGCACAAGAGAAAATAGTTCAATTTGCTTGAAAGTTACATTTTTCTGAAGCTTGTTTTGCAGTCACAGTGATGATTTTTCCTTTACAGTACTATTTTAAGAAATGAAACCTGGCTGTTTAATCTTGGATGATACACATCACATATCTGACAGCAAACTGACTTATAAAAGGAAAAAAGGAAGTTGAAGTTAATGATTTATTAATTAAAGAATTATAATTTCAAGTTAGCTGCTACCAGAGTTTCTAAACCTGAGAATAAAGATTGCAATTTTTCCTTGGAACAATACCATGCTTCCAGAGAAACCTGCATTAACAAGGATTTTCTCTGCATATATGCACATCTACAAACAAAAATGTAAGAAAAACCTTTTGCATCATATCTGCCTAAAAATAGATTCTCTAATAATCCATTACCTAACATTCAACTCCTACTAAACAATTTTAATTTTTTTTTTTGGGGGGGCTAAGGCTACAGTGGTTTCTTGCTAGATTCCTCTTAAACCAAATGCGTGGTTTTGTAGATGTTATTGCTATTTAATTTTCTGGAGATAATACAATTTTTAATCAGCTTTTGCCATTAAATTCTGGACTTCATTGCCATAGTGGTACTATGTTAACAGCTACAAAAGTAAAAACATCATTTAGAAAGAAATAGTGAATTATTAAATGACACTACAGTGTTGCTACAATGAATGTGATAAAGTCTAAAATAAAAACTGAAATAAACATCCTTATTTCATGTTTCCTTATGGACTACAGTAACAGTTCAAAGTTTAACAGTTTAAAATAAAACAAAAACCCTGTCTCTGACTTGTTCCACTTACTGCATTCCCCCACATAATATAGCACAATTATACATGCAGATTAAAAATTTTTCATCATTCATTTTATAATAGATATGTTACTTGATACACATTATCACATTTATAATATATTAAAAGATTGCTGTATCACTAGGGAACAGCATTTTTTTTCTTAAATGGCACATATGTTTTACTTCTCAACTTAACTACTAATTGCTAGATCAGGTAATCTAGAACAAAAAAGTAATGCTGAAAAGTACCTCAACCATTTGAAGTGTCTGAGTTCAGTGAGAAGTAATAGCAAAAATACCCACTAGTGTCTGCAGTCCCATTTAAAAAAAAAAAAAAAAAAAAAAAGAAAAGAAAACAAAAGAAAACAAAAAGAAAAAGAAGCAATGCTCAATGATCCCTCTGTGTGTTCCAGATAGCAATCCACCGTGCTAACATTAGCAGTCATCAGTTCAAAAACATACAAGGCAGACTATGCACAGAGTCCCAGTTTCAGACAGATGCAGCAGCACAAAAACAAACTCTCACAAATAACACAGCTCGTGCTGCCTCCAGAAAGTACCACTCGGGCTCCCCTGGGAGCAGTCACTGATCCTTCCCCAAACCAGAGCCCCACATGTAGTCGCAATTAGAATTCAAGAAGCACAACCTATTAACAATTAACAGGTTTTAAATATATCAGAAACTAGGGTGGATTACAGCATGCTGGAAAAAAAAAATAGTATCTCTCTGTTGGAAGATTAATACTGCAGGGTAAACTGATCTCAGACTACTAAACAAAATTATCCTCTTCATTGCAGGGAGGGAGGGAGTGGGGAAGAGGGAGCAAATTATTTATTGAGGTATGTATTAGGAAATGACGCAGCGCACTTTGCGCAGTTGGGAGCACCGGTATTTAAAAAAACAGTTCTATATATATAAAAAAAATAGTAACTAAATAGCTACCACAAATTCAAATAAAAACTTGCACTATGCTGTTTATGTTAAAGAATAAGTGAATAAATAATTGGCTCTGGTAGCCATAAACAAGTTTAACAACCTTTTAGTCTTGCTCTCCTAGTTCAGTTCATTTAATAAAAAGTTAAATTAAAAAACATCTTTCCAACAAAGTTGGATATACTATTGTTTTGCAATGAGTTTTGACAATGCAATGAATTTTTGCAATTTTTGCAATGAATTTTTGACAATGACTTTTGAAGCACTTCCAAAATGCTAATGCAGCAACAGACAATCGAAAAGCATAGAAGAACATAGTAGCTAAACTCTACTGCACCTCCACCTCATTTTGCCCCCTGCAAACAGCCATATGCAGTCATCAAGAGAAGAACAAGAGCAGCACAAACATACATGGCGTTTCCCCCAAATATATCATTTGCATTTGATCCACGTACTTTTTCCTATCAGAAATTTTGCAGAACCAAGTATGTTTTATGTGTATTTGACAAATCCCAGTGACCTTGTCTTCAATATGCTTTCCCAGACACTCCCTAAACATTAGAAAACTCCACACTTTGCACTGAGCTCCATTCCCTACAACCTGCTGTGTCAAGAAACAATTTTTCTTCTTTAAGCCTGGCTCCACACAACTCATTTTTCTAAGGCCTGTACCACATACAAAATTGTATCTGTGTTGCTTGATCATTCTGCACATAGAAGTTGACCCATTCCTTGGAGCATCCTTGCTGCCCTTCTCAATTCTAACAAATTGGTACAAATTCTATTTAACTTTTCAAAATGCTTCATATATTACTCAGGGTGGATCAGAGCTGAACTCTGAGCAGATGTTTTTCACAGAATTCCATATCATAAACCCAAGTTCCCACTCCCAAGTGAGAATGGCCAACTCATAGCACATTATTTTGCATGTGAAGTTTTGTGAACTTTTCCTTCCATGTACATCACTTTATATTTATCTAGATGGAATTTCACCAGCCATTTCTTGTGTACGTTCTCAGTCTCATTACAATCTTTCACTTTTTTTTTTTTTTTTTATCTTTGTTCTTACTACCTTGAAAAGCAATTTCCCCATTAGAAAACTTCCTCAACTCAATGCTTAAGTATCTTTTTGGCTTGCACTAATCCTCTTATGCCAGGTTACTCAGTTTTCTTCAAAATCTTTGCTAAGGGGCTTTGTGAAAAATCTTTTGGTAATTCAAAATATCTCAGTCAAAACATCCTTACTCACATATTTGTTGACCCCTTTTAAACATGCTTGTAAAGAAGGTTTCCTCTTTAAAAAGTAATTTATGATTACAATTTCCAGACAGTTTACAGTATGAAGTGTCCTCTCATACTATTCTTACTAAGGTTCCTATTAATTTGCTTGGCAAAGATAGGTCATCTAATAGCTTACATTTTCCACAGAATGGATTTTAAGAACTTGCATTACATTTCACACGATTCAGCCCTCAGGTACAAAAGCAGTTTATATGAGCTGTTACACACTATCATCGGTAATTCATTTTATCCTTGAGTTCTGTTATAACACTTGCTAACAGAAACTCTCCCTGCCCTATTTTTTTTTTTTCATGGTATCACAGATTCTTCTTTTGTGCCCTTTGGAAAGCAATCCAGACTATACTAAGAGACATCAAAATAGGCACAAGAAGGAGGGGAAAAAATTGAGCAAGGGCATCAGGAGAACTTCTTCCATGAAACTGAAGTTCTTGTTATTTTAACATGTCTCTACACATAGCAGACAGCACAAACAACATCTTGTAAGCCTCAGAAATAACTGTACTGATCCTGATAAGAGGTAAGCTGCTGCAAACAGAAAGGCTGGGTATCATTTCTGAGCCTTTTGATTGAATAAGTTGACACTACATTGCAAGAAGAGCTACTTTTTGTGATATTGCAAACCCAGAATACTTTCATTATTTTTTGCTCAGGTGCGATCTCCAATTTAAAAGTTTGGATAAACCTAGATGTTATCTGAGCTGAAGCTTTTGGTGCTTGCCTAGTATCTAGTTAATAACAACGCAAGCTGCTGATAAAGTAGCAAGGCTAAATTGCTGGTTAAACATCTACACTTGTGATGGTGGATTGAACTACATTTGCCATTTCTACCTAATGACCTACTCTCTAAGCTTTCAGTCTGTTCCTGATCTATTTAGCTATTAATACATGGTAAGCAAGTGTCATACATACTATTGCCACCACTCCAATGAAAATCTACACCCAAAAGCTATCTTCTCATAACAGCAGCAATAAAGCCTCCGTTTCATGGCAGTGGAACTCAAGGATCTCCAAATCAAAGTTTAAAACTGTGACTGGGAATTTATGCCCTCCGCTCAGTTACCTTCTATCATGACAACTCTCAGGTCAAATCTAAAGTTGTCTGTTAGAAAAACATTTGTAAACAGAATATTGATAGGTGGCTATGAGAAATTTAATGAAGTATCACTTAAGAAACTTCTGTACAAACACTGACAGTGGCCCTAAGGCATACTGTGCTGTTTTACTCTGACAAAATAAAATTTTTAACCGTATGTAGAACTGATAATACAATCCAGTGCTTCCCTCTGGCAATCAAGGGGAGCAAACAGTGACATATATAAATTACCAATGCAGGGCAGCATCTAAACTAAATTCTGGGATTTTTCTAAACTGCTGGGCTACCCTTCTTATGAGTGTGCCTTTTAAAAAATATTATAAGCAAGTACCTAGGCAAACAGCAACAAACATCCTGCAGATCAGATCTTCCCAACATCCTTCTTGATCATGAAGCTGTGTGCTGACATGGGCTCATTCTGTGCTTGAGCTCAAACTGTCAGGAAAGCTGAGCATGCTGCTATCACGGAGAGTGGTGATATGCTGAAGTTTACCATCAATTCTGCCATATACCCACAGCCTTCTACCACAACAATACATATAATGATGACCAAAGCAGTTATGGAAGTGAATAGCCATACTCGACAGAGCACATAGTTAAAATGTCCAGCACAAAAATCAGAAAATTCAGCACTGCGATGCAACATTTGACATGATTAGCAAGCCCAGACTGTCAATAATCTGTTCTCTCCATGTTCATGATGCTTTTGTCACAAGAGAGAACATATTTCTCATTGGGCTAATGCTAAGAGTAATATACTGTTCAAGTGGACACTACACTGTTTCACTTTTCCTTCGTTATTTTGCATTACCAGGAACACCTGCTAAGGCACACCTCTTACTTTTCTTGAGGGAACTCTGTCAACAGTGCCCATGTATCAGCCCTGCTCGGCTAGCACAGAGCACGTCCCCAGAGATGTACTTCTATACGGTGAACATGCAGGTCTCCAACCCCAACCTCCCCACATTTCTATCTCAATGCTCATTGCAATGTTTTAGGGTTCAAAAAATCAGACAGATGTAAACGGCTAGTAGGTGAGCCAGGGGAGAGCTCTTTGTCTGCAGCTGTTTCAAAGATTTGTGCAAATATTTAAATTAGAATAGAAAGAATAACGAACTTGTGACATTATAGTTTTTTGCCATAATCCTGTGGTCTGAGGATTGCTCTTATCATATTTTGTTGCTTAACTACCTCTCTTTGTACTTGCACATCATGCATATATATATATATACACATAGCATGAAATTTGGATCTTACTGAAGTCAAACCCAACCATATGCAGGCTGCATTGAGTCCATAACTTTACCATGAGTGTCTTTGGAGCAGCATCTCTCTGTTTTGTTCTTTTTAAAATTCTGAGTAGGTGCCTTTTCCCAAGCTCAGAAATACATAAGCCTGAACTTCTTGCATTCACTGAGACAAGGCAGGCTGCAGGGACTAATATCTCCCCTCCCTCCCACATGGTTCCCAAAATACAGGAACAGCATTGTACTCTGAACACAAATGTCCCTGAATACAACTCCTCACTGTGTTTGCCTCTTCCCCTCTTGATCAATTTGGCAGCAAGCTCCAGCTTCCCCAAGGAAAACAGTGGCTGTGATAAGCCGTGACCTCCGCACACTACTACTAGTGAGGGAAATCAGCCTGAAGACTTTTTAAAGCAAAACAAAAAACTTGCTGTAATTTGATTGCTAACATGTCAGACACTACAGATACCCAGAAAGAGTTGTTGAAATAACAGCGAGTACTTAAAAATTAAAAAATAAATAAAAAGGAAAGAGAAAGCTTTGGAGTTTACATTTCAACATCCTTTTTAGTACAAGACGACCAAAAGTGCATCCAGAGCTGGGAACAACCTTTTATGTGTTAAAAGAGATGAAATATTAATAAATTCAGCTTCATCATTTTCCTTTTAGAGGTTACTGTTGAGCTAACTTTATTTTTGAAAATTCTACATTATTTCTGCCAGCATAGCTGCAGGGCTGGAACCCTGGGCTTGGGACATTGATTTTCTGTCTCCTGCCAGCGGCAGTTAGGCTCCCCTCCCTGCTTTACATCCACTCCTACGGCATAATGCAGAGTCCCTTAGTGTACTACCGTCTTGCTTGTTCCCCTTTTGAAGTCCAGCCTGCACAGGAAAATGAAAAGGGGTGATTCTCTCTCTGTGCCTGTATCCGCAATCACACAAAATACTGAAAGCAACATCTACAGCAATTTACAGATTTGTTTTAGGTTAGAAGAAACCATTACATCTGATTTCCTGAGAAATGCGTGACAGTTTCTCACACACTGGAGAGCTTCAGTCCTTCCTATTACAAAGTCTGACAATGTGTGGTCAACCAGAACCTTTTTTTTTTTTTTTTTTTTTGGGGGGGGGAAGGGGGGAACATGACCTTGATTTAAAAGTTTCCAACTCAGATAAATTTACGACATCACTGGGGAAGCAATGCTAATGATCAACTATTCCCACAGCCAACATCCACACCGTGCTGTGTCTGTTACAAACCACTCAATCTAGTTGTGCCTCACTCAATTAGATTAAAGGGCACCCTAATGTCTGAATGTGTAGGCACTTGTATACACTGCAATCAGATCAGCTCTTAACCTTCTCTTGGATAAATCAAATAAGCTGAATTCCTTAAGCCTCTCATTATAAAAGCCTTGATTCATTCGATAGTTTTTCCTCTGACTCCTCTTCAGATTTTCAATATGCCATTGAAGTATAGGCACTAGAAGTGACAACAGTATGCTCAAATACACTCTCTCTTTACCTACTTAATTAAATCTTATTTCTTTTAACAGGAAATGCATTCATCTTCTTTCCTCGGCATCAGCTTGGGAAGCATAGCCCTACATCTTTACTGACAGGCCCATTTATTCATCTTGTAGGCTAGCACAAACAATTTTGCTGTATTTTGACCTAGTCAGGGGGGCGGAGCCGGCTGAAACACCACCAACTCTGGGAGTTGGAGCAGAGGCTGCTTTCAGTTGGGGTTTCATTTAGAAAGTCTAATTCACAAGAATTTGTCTGACTGAGCTCAGGAGGCCAAGTGTGAATCCTGGCCTTCTCAGCAAAATTTTCTCTCTCCTAAACCAGTGAAAAATAGTTGCTTAGAATAACATAAACAAAAGTAAAAATGTTCAACACTGTCCAACTGAATTAAAACCAGGGATTTCCTGATCTTTTGCTCTTCTGTTAACCCTGTCTTTGCATTTCTTTGGCTTAAATCAAGAAAATCAAATATTAAATAAATAAGTCATGTAATTATTTTAATCTCTCCCTTCCCTTCTCCCTATATAATATAATATGATTAAGCATAGAGATCAAAAGAGAATTGAAAAAAACATCTTTTAATTCTCTTTTTACTATCATTTTTTTTCAGTGCTAGGACTATTCCCTCTTATTCCCTCTGCCCTTCCTTCCTTTCACTCATGGATATATTTATTGTACATTAAAAGTAAATTCTGGTTTAGAAAACAATCATTAGGAGAGCCTTAAAAAAACTGTTCTAAAAATTAAATTCCACTGCTGTTTTAGAAACTGTTGTAATTAAAAAATAAAAATAAAAAATGATTATTAAAATATTTGATGTCTATAGAAAGACAACCCAACAAAACAAAGAATTGGCAAGGCACCACAGTAAAAACTTCTTAATTTGGTCTCGGTTTCTTATAAGGCTTATCCACAAGTGAGGATACAGGTACATAAAAGGACTGAGTTTGCAAATGTGAATACCAAATTATGCTGCTGGCATCATTTAAACAGAGGATGCCCCGTTTAAAATAGATAAACTTATGGTAAAAAAAAAACGGTTAAATTTCCTGCTCTGGACAGGAGTGGAGATTCTTGTAGTTGAAGTAAATAAACAGAAAGCTGCTCAAAATGTTTTGGGACAAAAGCAGGGACAAAAGAGAATTCCCCCCCATTATGCAAATGGGAAACAAGGAAAAAAGTAAATACCTGAGGTTTAATGCTTTGTTTTATACTAAACTGAACCAGCTAAAAGAAATCAGCAGCTTCATTTTCAATGCATTCAGATTACTCCTTTACTACCATACAAGACTTTGCATCTGTAAGATGAGTTTTGAGGACTATGACAGACCAAAATTGAGAAAAAGAACAAAGTACAACCCCACTGGCTAAAGCAATACTTAAGTGATATTACAATTTCCCTTCCATTTGTGATTCTAGTGGCTCCAAAGTTTAACTGTACTTGTATTATTCCTCTCAAAAATGTGGAAAAAAAATATTTGCAACCTCGGAAAAAAAAAAAAAAAGCTGAAAGGTCTAAATAACATGTTTACAACTCTTCAAAATCCTCTGATGGAAAACGCTATATAACTGCTATTTATTATTAAGGCTGCTGTTATTCAGAACACTTGGCTATGTTAAGCTAAATGAAAAACACTACCAGCAACATCTTCCTTTCAGATGCAGAAAAAAATAAAAACATACTACTGTATGAGACATGCTGGAAATCAAACCAATAGCATACCCTGAGAGCACAGCTCTTCTTTTTACACTGTCTATTACCATCTGACAATAAAATAATACAAATAGGTAAACTAATATGAAAAATTACCTTTCAGTAGAATCCTGACAGAAGACTCAAGCCTAGGAGGTAGTAGTCAGAAAAACTTAGATAATGTGTGGGGTGAGCAAGATTCCTAATTCTTGCTTTCATCTTTGAGGATGCCTTTAGACCTCACCCTTTTCTTTTTGAGGGTCTGCTTTAAGTTTTGCTGGCAGTTCTCTTGTTCCCAGCCTGTTCCAGAACACCAATATCACATGCACATAAGAGGTATCCTCTTAGGTAGATTTGAATTTCTTCCACACTTCTGAACCATGTTAAGAGAAGTTAGAGCCAAATTCATGGCCTCAATCAATTCTTTGAACAGGAAAGAATAAGGACGCAGGAAGCCTAGTCTTCTGAAATCAATTAGCTTAGTTACCTTTCACATGCTAAAAATATGTATCTAAAAATTGATAAATTATATGTATATATGCATTTTAACATAAATGTATAAAATAGCTGAATATAAACTAGAATCAAGTCAGAACCGAAAATTTCTTATGTTAGTTGACAACTGTCATCTACTCTCCCCAGTAACGAATAAGGCTTTCTTCACACAAAAAAAACACAATAATGTGTCTGTCTGTTTTCTTAATCTTATCAGTACCACACACTACACAAACAATTTTTAAAATGCTTTTGATTAAAATAAAAGAACAACGCTGTATTTGTATAAGAGTCTTTACAAGAGAAATCCATTTCTAATCAAACCTGCCCTGAAAATTAATGCAGAATCAAAATCTTATTGTTTGTATTTGTTTGTAAATCTAAGTAAATGAGATACAGAGTAGGCAAAGGGAAAAAACTGGTCTTTTCTAATACATCTCATTCTCTTTCCATAGCATTAAGTTGGTGTAGCATATGAAGTTTGTACGTATCCACTATCGGATCAGACAGATTGTGTACAGAGAAGACCACGTTGAAAGCCACAGCTCTTGAAATGAGCCCTGCTCAGGTAGTTGAAATGGGCTGGTCAGGGCCTCAGACCTGCGTACCATCAGCTTTCAGGAATGCCAACAAAAGAGCTTTCATACTATGACTCTAAATTGCCATACACTATTCTCAAATCGCTGTAAAACTGAGTGCATTTAAATTAAAAGACTGGCAGCTATACCCACATTCAGAAAGAGAGAGTACAACAGCCATTAATTCTTGGCTAATTCTTGTCATTTATTAATTAATCACTTCTGTAATTCTTACTTTCTCATGGTGGGATGCAAGCAAGCTGTAAGTGAGGGCAGGAATACTGAGCAGGTACAGCCAGCATGCCACACTAGCAGGTGCTTCTGCATTCAGCTGACACATCAAGAATTGAGACTTTTCTAAAGGTGCTCTGGATTCTTTCTTAGGACAAGAGAACTTGTAATTAGAAACTACTGAAATCTCTATAAGCACAGTGGTGAAACACACGCTCCCCGTTTGTCTTAGACTGCAATTTTGCAACTGCCTGCTGTGAGAGGAGACATTTGCCTCACAGTCCATCTTTCTATGGTCTAATGTCTGAAATATTTATGGTTAATAATCTTCTTCCTTTAAACATCTTCCTTGTGTCATGAAGACACTACTAACTTAAGAAAGCAATTCAATGAAGATAAAGGCTTTTTGGCTACACCGTGTGCTGACAAGGAGAAGGAATACGTACTGTGGAAGCGTCAGGGAGACTAATTCCCAGCTTTCTGTAAAGACAGATGAAACAGGCAGCCAAGGAATTGATCTTCTGAAGGACTCAGGAAATGCTAGAATTTGTATGCAGAAACTGTAGTTCTTTAAGGAATTAGGCTGGTGACCTAATTACTTGTATGGACAATAACAGAAACAGTGGAACAATTCAGGAACCATTTTTCAAAAACCACACCATCAACACTGAACTCCGGTAAAGCGGTAGGAGAAGGCCAGCGTTCTGGGGGACATCTGCTTCTTGCTGGTGTGTGGCAATGCATTCACTCCTTAGAGACAAGGCTTCCTATCTGGCTGCTGAACTGGGAAGTTAAAGAACCAAGCTTATCCATCCAGATCCTGCTAGAGAAAATGCAAGGTAATGGGAATCTTCAAACAATTATTAATGTTTGAGGAGAATCACCTTTAAAGACTGTCTATTATTTTAGATAAGATTTTTTTTCCCGAGAATAACATGCATTAGAGACTAGAAACAAGTCAGAAAAATATTTATTTAGACTCTTATTTAGCAGAGAGTTGCTCTTTGAAGAGATTTCTGACAGGAGCTAAGGAACCTACATCTTTAAACTGAAATACCACAAACTGTAAAACCTGTCAAAGAGTGAGTGACAACTCCCTGCTTTTGGCAGCACTACTCCCTCCGGCGTCCCCCCCCACCCCCCCTTTCCACATACAGACTTGGTGTATCTTACCAGGTGTGTGCTTCAAGCTCAATCTTTTTTGAAAGTTTCAACAGAAATAGCTCAAGTACTTTGTGGGAAAAATACAACGCTTTGAATAAACATTTTTCAGGGCCTCCAAAACTAAGAAGAATCTTTCCAGAAATTCATACCACAGTTGAAAGAGGTTTCTGATGATTTGCATCAGAGCCATAGAAGGACAAGGAGAAATCCCTGGCTTGGTGTAAAAAGACTAAGGACACAAAGGGAAGGGACAGACACTGCCAGAGGAAAACTGTGTCACAGCAGCAAGAATTAACCCAGGAACACAGCAGCAGCAGCCTGTGCTTCCACAGTTCAGGCTTTATTATGGGGTTCCTGAACATCTTTTCTCTTGTGTAAATAACTGGGATAATATGTATTAGTCTTTTTTTTTTTTTTTTTCCCTCTGCCATTCATAAAAGGTATCCCTCAATTCCTCATATTGTAGTTTGGATGATTTTGGCTATGATCTGGAAAACATGCACTGTACAGACTACAGAATAACTGAAGGTAAAGGAGGAGCACTTCTAAGTTCTCCACGAAGGACCAGAGGAAAACCTGAGGAGCTTTGTGTGCCTGCAGTAACTATAAAAAAGGGCACATAAGAGGCCTGTAAAAAAAAATCTTGCCTTTTTTTTTTAAAGAAAAAAAAATCAAAACCAAACCAGACCAAACGAAACATCCAGCTACTCCACAAAACACTGCTTTTAAATTATTTACTTCAATTTCTTTCCTGTGTTGTTAGGTAATGAGATCAAGGTATTGCTCTTATGAAACTTCACCTGTTCTCAGGAGCAGAATATTTCTGAGGGAGATGAACAGAGCAGGTTCCGTTCCCTTGGCTCTGCACAGAAGGGAGAAGGGGAAATGAGAGCACAAGGACAGGCTGCATGGGACAGGGGACAGTAGGTAATGGCCTGGCACCATCCAGTTGGCTGCATCTGGAATCCGCTCCTCCTGTATACAAGCCTGAGCTCCAGTGTGTACTTTGGCATGGCAGCAGAGCGCTAAGTGGCTGAAATTCAGATCCTGCGAAGGAAACAGAAAGCTCCTGCACTGCAGTGCAGCGCCAAAAGCAAGAGAGGCTCTTGGCACGCAGGGTGAGTAGCGGGCGATATGAGGCACAGCGCTCTGATCTGCTTGATTAGGGGGCCCTTCAAATTTGAGGGAGAGCAAACGAGAACTAGAGAGGTAGCAACTAAAAATGAGGGACATAATTGAAAATGCAGAAGAGGAAAGAGCAAATTAGTCCCTGCCGGTAGTCTTCTTGGGTACAGGCCAGAGATACTTAGTCCAGGCAAGGCTAATGATGGAGAAAAGACAGAGATATCTGACTACGTTACCAGTCAGCTCCTCTTTCCCTTCCTGTAGCCTATTCCAGCTGGCTCACCTTCCCTGGCAAATGTAAAATACTTCTGGTCTGCTTTGCAAGGGGAGATCTGAACTCTAATGCAAAGACTCAGCATAACCTACTGGAAGAGAAATAGACTCTGAGGCAGCAACCAGGCCACATTAACCCATGAGTCCTCTAAACTATGAAGGCACAAACCAGCATTTAGAAACCAATTGTGGTCTAGTTAGATGGAAAGTATCTCACTAACGTGAATGCTACAAGAGATACTATAATCTTTGATTACCCCTGAGGCCATAACAAACTTGGAAGGAAGCATATGAATTGCTGATTATTTTCTATGATGATAGAATCTCAGAAACTGCTGATACTGCTTTTGTGCAGACCGATGGGTCCCTGGCCACACCACTTCAACTAAATTTGAATGAAGCAGTGCTGCTCTCATTTCAGGACAAGGTAGAATGTGCTGGAGTTTTCAGGGCCATTTTTTTTTCTAGGGACTATACACCCCGTATAGAGAGATACAGGCAGCGATCATTCAGTTTGCTTTGTAAGATGAAACTTTGCTTTCATCCATTTTAGCTCATGCATAGATATAACCTTCTGTGATGTGACCACAAAGCATATTTTCCTCATACAGTCCACGGAACGGATGACATAATAAAATGCATCAAGAATGTGTAGAGAAAGACTGGAACAGAAGATGAAGCTGTATGGTGAAAGCCAGTGAGTGTAAAATCCAAGATTGCATTATAATAGATGCACAATGGGGACCTAATTAAAACTGTGTGGTAATCTTACCTTTGATTTTCACTAACATTATATACTTGACTTCACTTTGAAGTCTCACAGATCTTAAAATGTAATCAACATGCAAGATGTTACATGTTAAGGAATCATTAGTCTTTTTTGCATGTTAAAGACCATCTGTATTTAAACAATACCTTTTTGCACAGCTTCTGTTCCAAATTGGAGGTACCAATTTGGGAACATCCTGGATCCCACTCTGCTATAAATAAAAAATATTCTAAGTCATACTAGCCAAAAATTTGATTCAAGCTATGCATTTCATGCAGAGGGGTACAAGTAACTGAGTAAGAGTTTACAGAACTTGATGCCAGGACTAACATGCTGTCCCCTTTGGATCTGTTGCTGCAGCACTTCTGAGAGCGCTCCTGTCTTTCCATGCACCAGCCCACGTTCAGGCTGTGACAGCCTGATCACACTTGTCCTAATCTGACAAAACTATTTGCCGGTGCTCCAAAAAGCCCAGGAAAGAACAGAGTACCTGTTCTGCAACACCCTGCTGCTTGGAGTCCTTCATTCTGCACTCAGAAGATCCTTCTGGCTGATGCACTGAAATAAAAAAAAAAAGCTCCCTAGCTGAAGAATAAAGGCGTGTATCCAAAAGAGTCAGTACCAGCATCCCCAACTAATTTGGCCTACATAATAAGCAAGTCCTAAGGAACAAAGAAAAATTCATTTGGAGCATGAATTGCTAAGTACTATACACACATCCACATTATTTTTAGAACTACTGCTGATTTATGAGAAACAGAAGGGAGGCATCTTAGACTAAATCACACAATTTTGTCAAGAAAATAAGATATACATAGGGTATTCTTTCCTTTTAAAAAAAATCAGGGTCTGCTCAGCATTTTATCTGAAAGTACCCCATGTGGAGAGGAACATGTGATCAGAAAATGTTCACAAAGAAAATGGCAACACTGATGTTTCATCCGTAGCACCACAGATGTTTTCAGAATTGAAAACTGTTAAAGTTAACTATATAAAAAGAGGATTTACCCCAGATTTTAAATATATTTCCATAAATAAAGGAAGTTATTTTGGAAACACGGTAGGGGGTGTTCCTTTAAACATGTTTCTATTTAATATAATTTACCTTATTCTTCATGACCTGGTAGTTGCAGTATCAAGCCCTTCAGCAGAAACTTTTCTTTTTCAGGCCATTGAAATTAAGTTAGAAATCACCTCCTGACAGGGTTTAGAAAAAACACCTCTGTATCTGGCTGCAACTGAAAAAGAAACAGGTTGATGCAGAGAAGTTTTCTCTTCAGACCACATTTCTTTATTCCACCTTCAGTGAACAGTGGCCCTGGCATGTGCTGGCGGTCCCCTCAGTCCTACCAAAGGCAAAGAGATTCAGAGTTGCATGCCAGAGGTGTCACTGTCCACAGCCCTTGACAAGTCCTCTTGTGAGTGATTAATTTGTAAGGCAAATGATGGTGTGTATGTGCATGCGTGTGGCAAAAGCTCTTCCAATACTCTGGTACTGCACAAGAAGAAAAATTAAGGAACTTCTGAAGACGCATACATCATGGGTGAACTGATTTTTGGTTGTGTTTACTCAAATTTGATCTTCTGGAAAAAGGATTTTGACTTTATTATATTTATTTATTTACACATCTCCCCTCCCTCTCCCCCCTCCCCCCCATTTGTATTTACTTGGATAAAAAGAAAAAAAAATAAAAACAGAAATCTACATTTGCAAAGGTTGTGCTAAGTTAAAAAGAAGGGAAATGTATGACAACTGGTGTTCACTGTGCCTGTCAAAAGATAACCATGAATGATTTAGTTTTCCAATGAGCTTTAAAGTCCATTATAAAAGGCTATTAAGGAAAATCAATATGTACAAGATAAATGGCAAAGTCTGTGAATTAGAAATAGTGTAGTGCTGAAATACTGTTCCTCCAAAAGGAGAGTTTAAGAATGTGGTGTCTGTGGTGCATGACAGTGTGATTTTGGATAATTATCAAGAATTCCAAGGGAGGAATAGAAGATATTTGCCAATGACCCCAGGCTTCTCTTTTAATAAAACTCATAGAAGTTTGGAGAGAAGTGGCAGGTGTGAAGGATAAACACTCTGGCAATTAGGCAAATAGAATGTAACCTAGATAAATGTAAGCTAGTGTACATAGGCAAAAACAGTCTAAATATCCAAATTAATCTGCCTCTAGAGGCTACAGAAGCTCAGAAATTCAATAAAAACACCAGCAAGCAAATAATGGTTGACTACAACCAGAGCATCCCTAAAGAAAAGGTTCTCCAAGACTTTATGTACACTTCTGTGAAAAAGCTCAGCTATAATACCAGTGCAATTGGAAAACAGATGAATCAATAACAAAATTTTCAAATGTATTAGACAAAGGAAAATGAATATGAATTGCATCATGCCCAGGAGATGAGAATGACATACTGCTGTCTTAAACTGTATTAAGTTTTGACTCCTGCACTTCAAAAATACTTGGATTTTATCTTTTCTCTCTTTGTACACAAGCATGTGTATGTACCCCCCAGATCTGTACACATGAATAACCTCACATCTCCCACAAACACACAATTTTTACATGCCTGTTTTGTAATGAATTAGTAATATTTGCTATAGTTTATAAAATAAGTTGGGCTGCTGACATTTGAAAGAAGCCAGCTGATATGTTACCTCATAACCATCCCACAGCACTGCGTGCTCAAACCACAAGGCCTGTCAGCAAGATTTATTTGTAAGTCAGGAAGAAGAATAAGTCCTCTTGCTGTATTAACTTCAGGCAGAAGGCAAATTTGCAAAGGAAATGTTTGGTGGTGGCTCAGCTGATCACTGCCTGCTGGCGGTGACAGTGCTCCCCTTCCCGTCCCTCCACAACAACAGTGACTACCATGATGCTCTACAATTCAGGCAATGGTCATGGATGAGCAAAGCATATTTACTGACTCAGCAGAAATGAACCGGGGCAGTTTTCTTCCTGTTGCTATTAACTTACTGTTTGTCGACTTGTTCTATGCTGAATTAACTCCACAATCGAAACTGAGTGGCAGCATGCAAAATACTAGTTTCAGTGCACTCAACATGTTTAAGTCAGTAGAGGATCTAGGCCTTACCTGCCAGTCTGGTTTTTCCATTAGCTTTTTCTTTATTTTTTTATTTTTATTTTTTACTGCTCATGGAAACGTATACGCCCAGGTAAACACCCCAAATTATTCCATTGCTCATTAAAGCTCTGCCATGGGGCTTTTTCTGTGTGCAAACAACACCCCTACAGACCAAGTTAAAAAAAAAAAAAAAAGATGGGGCCCATTTGCAGCAAGAAGGTTGGGTAACAGCCTGAGACTTTCACACGAGGGAACAGTAACCTTCACAGCACAGACAAACAGGGTTCTACTAAAACTAGGTTTGTTTCAATACCGGATGTTAGAACTGGCTTGGAAAGCATTACAGTGAAACTAAATGCAGAAGCACCTTTACTTACTGTGTTAAAATTTGGGAAGAATCCAACAGCAGAGCTGCTGTCCACGGGGAAGGGCATAAAGGGTTTGATATCCAGGGAAGGCTGCATCATCAAGGCAGGTGTGCGCACAAGGGTGGGAAGTGTAGTAGTGCCTGCCAAGAGCAAACAAAACCAGGAATTCATAGTATTCTCCTTTCCACGTTACACACAGCATAGCTATCTGTTGCTGACACAACCGCCAAGAACAAATAATGCACGGAGGTAATAAAGTGGCTCTGCAGGAGTTAATATCATTAAAAGAAACCTATTTCCACACACTAGAGATGAGGCAGAACACTTCCCTATGGCCATGCATACTCGGAAGCTGAAGAGGAGACATATGGTATATAAATCACCCTGGCAGGTAGAATAAATCCTCCTAAAGCTGAAAAATTCTTCTGTGCCAAAAAGGCCAGGATGGGCGCCCATGGAAGTCAGATGCTTTTGCAATTCATGGTTGCCTATTAGATCAGCTAGCGCAGGCAGTACATGCAAGCTGAAATCCAGAGGTCTGTTTCCAAATAGTGAGCTGCGTGTTTGTTTCTTCTTCTTCTGGTGGCTTCTGTAACTATCAGGTGCTGCACAAACATCATTTCATATAATATATATATATATTTAATTCCTTCTGTTTTACAGTGCGATACAAATATTAGAAAATGGACAACAGATAATCAGCTGGCACACACACGAACTCTCTACATGCAATGCAGATCAACATTTTCTTAATTGGAGCACAGATCTTTCTCCCAAAAAGTGGGCTTTCCAGAAACGCACGTACTGGAATTGTTGCTGTATACACTTGAGAATCACTCCCCAGCAAGATCCCAAAGGAATGTGAAGGCACAGATGTCCAAACATTCATTTATAACTAGCTGTTTGCCCTATCCACACGATAGCATGCCTAGCACACTGCTTCCAGCTATGCCTGTGGGAGTATTTTTTTCCCCCGAAATCATAAAAAAAATAGATTTGAAACAATATTTCCCTTCACTGAAATCAAAAATTAACTAAAAAACAAACAACAACAAAACTCAGATGCTCCTTCCTGGGTTGAATAAATAATTCAACACAGACTTGAGCAGGCACTGGAACACAAGTGTCCCATGTCTTTACAGGAGGGTGAGTCATTCTCTGCCTCTCCTCTAGGTCCCTTCTGCCAGAATTTCTCCATCATTACTTCCCTCTCCTGCTCACCAGTGGCCAGCACATCAGCCAGGAGTGTAACAGTTCTCTTGGGAGCTTCTTTGGTCTCAAGCAGAGCTGACACAGTAACTAAGCATTTTTTCTCATAGAAGTTGTCTGAGCTTTTTAAACTCAGTCAGGAGGGGAAAAAAAGAACAAAGTAAACCAAGCAGTTTTCCCTCTCTTCTCCCACAAAATCAAATAATTTGCATCTGCTTGCAAGATGCCAGACAATCCACATGGGCTGCTTAAGTACCAGTCTTCCATTAAACATCTCCCTTTCTTGCTGTTAAGGACATGCAAAATTCCAGGCAGAGAAATTTTCCTCCTTTTTCATCTCATCGCCTCCACAGACATGACTTCAAACCTGTAGTTTCTTCTTTCTATAGTATCTGAGAGGAAAGCAGAGTTCAGAAGCCAGATGGGGCTGCATGAATTTATTGGATAGCCAAACGCTTACAACTAGCCCTGAGCTCAAATTTTGTAGACGTTGGAGACACAGTCAATTTGATCACAGCTGCAGCATAGTAAACATTGTATTATGGCCTAGCAGATGAGTAACAGGCTATAATCTATTCTCTGTTTCTTCTACAGGCAAAGGGTGAGGATAGCAGAAAGATGGGTCATTGACAACTATGGAAAGAAAACTGTTGGACACCATCCCAACTGAGCTGCACAACTTGAAAGGAAAAATATGCTTGAGATACACTATTCCAGAATATTTTCTCTCTTCTCCTACCCCGATACTTTCATAAATGCAAGTTTTTTTCAAATCTTTAAGTCAGTTAAACCCTGCATTCTGCATGAGCCCGTGTAACTCAGTGACACTTGTGCTTAATTGTGCTTAATTAAGTCAAAGCTTATTCAAGTGGAGTCACAAATGTCAAAAAGCTAAAGGCTGTCTAACATGCCCATAGTTTCTACTCCATATCCATAATGAAAAAAAAAAAAAAAAAGCATCAGCAGGAAAGCAGCATCTCAGAGGATTTACTCAAAGAAAATATCTTTGACTGCAAAAATGATGATTATTTCTACTCGCTGATTCTGAAACAGTACCTTTACATAATTTAGATTTCTGAGTTGTACTCCAACAGCAGCTACACTGTAATCAATTACCTAAACTCCATAAAGTGCCATCATCATCAAACTTCTACAAGTTTCTCTTTGAAGTTCAGAAGCAATTAAAGATGCATGGAGTTAAAAAAGACCTGTCCTCTCTTTGCATATACACACTTCAATTAAGCTATGAAGCTAAACATGAAGCAATGAAGCTAAATATGGTTACATCTTTTAACTAAATTTTACAGGAAAAAAAGAGAACAGAATAGAGTTAAATTGTGACTGGCATTTAAAATCAGAACTAAGCGAGGTTTCTGATGCTATATATAACTGAGGTATAGAAAACATTTGGCATAAATTTTTTTAAATTAAAAAACTATTAGCATCCTCTGCTAAACAATGCAATCTTCATCGTACGCCTCAACTGAGTACAGATCATTTAAAATACATCTGAAATCTGCCCACAGTTTAGCAGCCTATGGTGTTTCTGCTGCCAGCATAATACATGATCACTAGATTAGGATACATTCAGAGCCCCTGTGGAACAGAAAACATACACACCTACCAGACTGATTAGTGTAAGCATTAATAATAAATTTGTTCGCTTCTGTTTTGCTGTTTACTACTCCTACTATTGCCAACCATATACCAGTAGTCCTGTTTGACTGAAGTTCGATTTTCAGACCCACATCTGAAAGCCTCTGGAAGAATGATAGGTAAGGATGACCCGAACTACAGGAGGGAGCACTTCAGGACAATTATCTGATCCAACAGAACAGGGCATACTTTTCCACTGGCATTTTTTCCAAAGGTCAAATAGATTTTTGCCATCACTACACCAGGTCTGTATGCAGACCTGAGCTAAGCAGGAATACTGGCATAAGAAAGATGTAACTGACAAGCTTCATTATCATCATAAATTTAACAGATGTTTACCATTTCATTAGCATTTTAATGATAAAGACAATTTACCATGTCAAACACAGATTGTTTTAAACTACTTGTGAGTCTTTGGCATAAATATAACTGATCTTTCTTGTAAATTCATTTGCTGATTTCAAATTTGTAATTTCTAACCTTTTTAAAAACAAACAAACAAAAACTTTCATTTGTGACTACCACTGTGGGAGCTACCTAAGCACAGGGGATGAAAGCAACAGACTGCCAAAATGATGCACCAAACCTCAACTGATCTGCTTTATTGTTGTCTAAGAGAGGGAAAGCAAACTCATCTGATCCAAAATGTCTCATTTTATAAAAAAAATTTCTTCCTCCTACACGTCTCAAAAGCAAGTCCCTGTGTAACATGCTCTGTTTCTTTTTACACATGGCTTCACGCACTCTGAAACTCACTGGGACACTGGAGGTTTTACAAAAGGTTAGACTTTGTCATCTTTATCCAAACGTAATCCGTGTCTAACAAAAAAGGCACATAATTAAGCAATGAAATCAATATTTTGGAGGAGGCATTTGGAAAGTTTTGTGCCGGTCTCTCCCATGGCAGCACCAGTGAAAGATGAGTTACAGACAGCCTGGCAGGTGGCAAAGGGGGTCCACAAGTCTCCAGCAACTCCCCTGCTCTTCTTTTCCTGCTCCACAGAAAAGCTGCAGAAGGCACAACTGGCAAGATCACAGTCGAGGCAGAGGCAAACACAGCTAGCTTCTGCCACCGGTCATCCTTCTCAAGAGAGGTGTCAAGTCCAGTGAAATCCAAGCACGCAACTGCTCCCTTTGCATCCCCCTGAAAACTACTTGTGAAAATATTACCTTTGATCTTCTCTTGAAGACCATTTTCTATCACATACAAACACACAAAAACATGTAATGCCTGCACATTAATTCCTCTGATTTGTGTCAGTATTAGACTATTACACATATGCACACATACAAAATCATAAATTACTCATCTAAGACATTTTGTGAACAATTTCAGCATATTTAAATAAACAAATTACACTTTTCAAACTTGAAAGCATGGTCTTGGAAAGCTTTCACTAAAGGTCACTGTAGAGAAATCTAGAGCCATATTCAATTCCTTCCCATTTTTAATTACTTAAAGATGTTAATACAACACTACGGTCCTCAGATCCAAGGAAGAAGCCCACAGTCAACACAGGAGCAAGTGGAAGAGTAACCGAAGTGCTATCAGGACTGAATTAAAGTATCCTGTCAAAAAATTTCTGTGCACCGGACAATCTGCATCCACTTCACATTGCATGTGGTCATCTTTAACTTGTGCCCAACACAGTATTGGGTAAAACATCAAAGGGGCCTCATCTGAGTTATTAACACCCACCACCACTTACACCAGTTACACCGAAGAAGTTTCAGTTTAGGGACAGGACATGCTGGCTTTCTCATCCTTGAATTGTCTGACCATTTTTGGCTATAAGGAGCCATCACCCTCTAGAGCAACGTTTAGTTGTCTCACCCAGTCAGGGAACCGTAGCAACATGTGAACAACTGATGGGATGGCTGTGTTCTGGGGTTTCTCCTCCCTTGACCTTTTTAGCGAAGCATTTTTCAGACACTGCTTGACCCAAAAGTATCCCTTCCAGGGGTGGGGGTGACAACTTGTCCCTTTTGTTTTGCACGTTGGCTGAATTTGTTATGGATTGCAACCACAGTATGCACAGTCACCCTGCCTTTATACTTCACACTGTCATCTCAATTTACAGCTTTTTCCTTCAAAGTTCCAGAAGCCTTAAGGCCGGGCAGGACATGTTTGAAATGTTTCATGGAACGATTCTGAGAGAATTCTGCATGCATTCACCCATAACCTTTATCTGGGTGTCTACAGCTTTCAGTTCAATTTATTAATTTTGTCAGTGGAAGTTTTGAATGTTGTCAGAAATATTTATTTCAGCATGTGCCTCAAAAACTGTTTTATAAACAGGTTAGAGCCAGAAGTAGTACCTAGGCTTTCATAACAAATAAAACTCTCTTCAGCTCTATTGCCTGTGCCGTTAAAAAAAAAAAAAAAAAAAGGCCAAGCCTACACTTGCTTTTATGCACCTTTATGGGAAAATTGGTATAATTACATAATATTTCAAAAAAGAAAGCAACACCTAACTACAGGAAAGCACCCCATTAAAAAAAAATAATCAATAGGTATCTTGCCAAGGATCCAATGCCTCCATTTCATCATGCCCCAGACCTAGCTACACTCAATACCATTATTTTTTTTCACCATAAATGAGAGGCAAAATCAGTCACTTGAATGTTACTGCATTTTTTAGTTTTGGTATTCATATGACATCTGTCACCAGAGCACCTACCATATCTCTCTATATTGAACAATAAAATACTAGTCTTTTTTCCTTCTCAAAGTTTACATGATTTAGGAATCTTCTAATATTGCTTGTTGTATATTGCTATACATGGGCATTACAGAATGTCATGTGCTCCTCTTCACGCATAAGATAATCTGCTAAAAAAAAAGTGGATTCCAAGTAAAATACTTCTGAGTTTCTGAAAAGCAGGTGCTGATTATCAAAATGCTTAAGGTAAAAGCTATTCTAGGATGCCATTAATATTCATGAAGTTTAAGACATTCTCACCTCTTAAATACAAAACAATGTGAAAAAATATAGCATTTCAATCATTTTTTAGAGAATTCAATCAGCAAAACATTGATTCCTTATAATATAAAATTATGATAAATTAGATTTATGATATCCATAGAGATTCCATTGGATTGAAAGTAAAGTAGTAAAGAAGAGAGAAGGCCACTCCTTCAGCAGCTTCCCTAACAGCAAATTAACATGATCCTAAAATATATTCTCTATCCAGACAATGTAACTTGTTTTTAAAAATACCTTGAAACAAAACCCCAGTATGTATGAGGTATGACACAACCCCCAGTTGACAATAGGAAAAATGCAAAAAACTTCTATGTCCCCAGGGCACCATGTAAACTAATTCATTAATGAATGACGATGCAGGTCCTTTGAGGGTTGATATGGTTATCACCAGAGCTAGTCACTTACACATCTTTTAAAACTTGGAATGCACTGAATACATACCTCAAATGTTATTCAGAAACCAAAGAACCAATCAGACCTTCCACTGACATACTAACTGATTTAAACAGCACAAATCATACATCCCCATCCAAGTCTGACAACTAAAAATGGGTACAATCCTCAAAGATGTGTGGTGGTTTTTTTTGTTTGTTTGTTTTTTTCAGAAGCCACAAGGAGAGACATCAAGAACTGGTATAGAGCTTACAGCTATTCAACAGCATTAAGCAAGAAGCACTCTGCATAAGCATCTTAACACAAGTTATCAGAAAGCATTAGCCCAGGCCTATGTTGCAAAGCAACATATGCATACAAAATGACATGTCAAATATTTTCACTCCAGTCTGCGTTTATTTTTTCAGTGGTTGCTTCAAAAAAGCCAGAGGCATTTGATGCAACTTCACTGCAATGTACAAATAAACTATATAATGCACAGTTTAAGATCTTCGTGCTCAAGTATGACCTATCTAAGAAACATGTCAGATGATGAAAATAATTCTGTCCCTACAAATTAAAATGTGATTTACAGTATGCTTAAAGTTACTATTTCCATTATCATCTAGAAATAAATGTATTATTAAGACAAGCTAACAGAATTCCATATTCTCCTTTTGTATAAAATCAGATACCGTGAAATGAAGTATTTCTGCTTTTCAAATACATGTAGGATTCCACTGACTAAGTCAATACCAAAAATTAATTGAAACTTGATGCTGCTGAAATGAATGGAATTTCTGCCATTTCATCAATCCAAAAAGTCAACCATTACTTACTTACCTAGCGTAGATGATTATATATAGCTTATTTACAATCAGAAAGAAAAGAAGTATAGCTATATATTGCATGTATTTCTTAAAAGGATTCTAAAATAAAAACATAAATCTGACTTGGAATCACTAATTTCTATGATTTGTTAATATTCCTTCTCCAATGTTTTATGCAGACTAAATATTGTAAATACTATACATAAGCTTGATATGAAGGCAGTCATAGAAAAGCTGGTATTTAAAATCTCTACTGTAATAATAATAATAATAATAAATAGAAATACATTAATATTTATTCTCCTAATCTCAACATTTAGCACACCAAAATCATGGAGAACAAATAGCGATGTTTATCAATTGTAGGGGGTGGGAGCATAGAGGGATAACTATAGAAAACTGTAATTTCATTATTCTAGAGACATGTAGATCAAAACATTGATCAAGAAATTCTTACTCTCCTTGCAGTTGTACTGCATTTCTAGTAGTTTGAAATAACTAGAATCCCTGTAGGTTTTATATATAAGATAGCACAAAGATGGAATATGCAGAGTAGTCCAATAATTAGAAATTGAACAGACTGCCTTACATTTTCCTTAAATAACTTACAATTATCTGCTCCTAACTTTTGGGAGAGCTCCATCCCTCCCCAGGTTTACAGAATGTGACCCACACCAGCGTTCTTTCTCCTTTTGCCTCCAGTCTTCCCTGTATTCTTGCAGCTGAGAAAGGAAACACTAGTGCAATACCCAGCTTAAATTTTACAGCAATCGTGCTACATTGCTCCACACACTTTTTGCAATATTTATATTCCCAAGTCAAACGAACTCTAGAACTATTATACTAGTATTAATACATGTCTGTTCGGACTGGCTCCTTCTCAAGCTTAAGCAATTAGGTAAAATAAGGACCATTCTTCACTGATATTCAGAAGAAACATTCTGGCTGCAGCAGAACCACAATTTGTTATTATGTATAGGCAGTATGGAAATATTTGTCATTAGTAACTTAAAAGAGCTAATTTTCTTCTTATAATTTTCTAAACCAAACAAGATGATTTGTTTGAAAAGCAGAGTGGCTTGTTACATCTTAACACTATCTTGTTCAGTAAGTTGGATTTTACTCTAAACAGTGACAACTATTAATGCAGACAGGAGTATTGCATTTATTAAAGTCAGCTAGAGTTTTGCAGTACACTCCAGCTTGTTTTTCTTGGAAACTCCTGGCTTGTTCAGACGTCTCCCTCTGGTACCCACAGCCTGAGCACCTGAGCAACTCCGCCCTCTCCTCTGTTCCTACCTGGTTCTGGGAAATGCTGCTTTGGAGTGGTTTTCTCTTTTGAAGTTGCCAAGTATGACAGAAAAAAAAAAAGAAAAAAGAAAGAAAAAAGAAAGAAAAAAAAAGCTGTTTCTTTTTCAGCTCTCTTGCCAATTATACAAACAGAGATCTTTCTGAAATCCTAAGGATCTCTTTTGTTGTTTTACTCAAATTATTTGCCCCCCTTGCATTTTCCACTCTCCCAACACAAAGGTGCAGTGAGAGAGCACTATTTGGTTTTATGCTGTCATCCCTAATGAAAAGAAAAATATCACCACCAGCCTACTGAAGCCACAATCTTGTCCAGAGCATGGGACAACTTACATCCCATGTTTGTTTTTATTGTTCTTTATTTTGTTTTGTCTTAAATGCGTGTTCTTGGGTGCTGGGCATCGAATCAGTTAGTGTCCCAGGATGGAGCACAGTAACTATCTCAGGATCTCAACACAGTAACTAACCTGTGCCAACAGTTTATTACCATGCCAGTACAAGCACAAGTGCTTTTTCCCCTTTAGGGAACTGCTGTATAATGATGAGCAACCTCTTAAAATAAGTATCTTTATCTAGAAAATGGAAAAATTATTAGGGGAGAGTATAAAGGTATCCTTTGATTTAACACAATATTTCCTTACAAACTGAAGTGTCCCTACTAAGGAACAGCTGTAAAAAAAGACTCAATTTACACTACCTTAAAAGTTCCATAATACTGGGGATAGAACCTGGTTGCAGTTTGCTTTCTAGAGAGTGAATTTCCCCTACACTTCTCATATGATACCATGTTTCTCAATACCTAGCCCTTTTATCCCAAATTCTGACACCACTGAGCTCATCATCTAATTCTTACTGAGGCTCAACACAGCCTTTCCTTCAGGACATCCTGAGTTGCTATCCACTAACAACAAACAAGTGTATCAAAGGGAATGCTGATGGGTAACCATTTTGTTAATGCTCACATAAAGCCATCACACCTTATCTTGTACATTTGGAGCATTTATGTCTGCAGTTGGCTTCTTTCTCCTTATTCCACTTCAATACCCCAACACAGCAGCTTGGCAACAGTGTACACAAAGTTAAAAGGGAGTCTAGACCCAGACGCAACCTCACAGATGTGTCTAACCATTTAACCAATTAGTCAATTATCAACTCTCTTAAAAGTCATCATGGCTCAGATAATTTCATGCTTCATTTGCTTTTCCCACTTTCTACACAGTCACCTCTAGAAAACTCGGTTACCCAAGTTGTTTCTTGTTTTCCTTTTCTAAGATCTTCTTTTGGCATTGCTCCCTAAACGTCCATCAGGTAAAAGATTGTATCAACAGGTAATACAGATTTTTGAAAGTGCTCTACTGAAACTGTCTGCCATGGAAACCAGGTTCACTGATGAATAAAATTTAGCTTTCTGTCCAATAAAAAATTGTCAATGTTTCAGAAAATAAAAGTGCTATAGATCACCAGTGCCTTAGAGTATTCAGAAGCTGCAGAGTTTAGCTAAGGCCACGCAACCATGAATCGTTTTAGCAAAACAAAAGCATAAAACAGACCATGCAGTCCCAGTTCCCACTGCTAATCGGTGTCATGATGCTTACCTTAGTACCCAGGGCTACAGTCCACCTCCACCGCAGCATTTAAACATACACACAGCATGAGACTCAGAAATAAATAATCCTTTCATTTCAACATGGTGCATTTGTAATGTTGGGTGCTATGAGACAGTGGGCAACCAACAAGTCCAAACAAATCAGGGCTGCTGTAATTGTGTGCTTAGCTTTAATTACCCTTGAGGACACTGTTTGCAACATGACTCCAGAGGGAGGGCAGCCTACTATTGACATCACCACATCAAATATAACCTGAAAGACTGACAAACTGTGTTTCAGTGGCACCTTTCCTGTTATTATTATTGTAATTAAAGTTAGAGGTTACTGTTTTAGATGGCTAGCTGGCTGCTACAGAGCTGTATCTTTTAAATAGGTTCTTTTTATTTTATATTTTTATTTTTAAAAGAGATGGTGTCTGTTTGAATTTTTGAAAAAGTTAATAAAAGGGGATCTTGGAGAGCAGGGTTACAGAGATTCTGCAGGGTCATGAGATTCAGAAGAACAGAGTCCTCAAATCCCGGCTCTGTGAATTAAGGAGTACTGCTTTACGTATTCTCAAAGTTGGGATTGATGAATAAGTAAAAATTTAAAAATCTATAAAATTATAATACATGGTATGTACCCTTCCTTACATGGGAAGGAATGAAGGCAATAGATTTAAAACTAACAGATTTGGTAGCACAGATCACCACATTGGTAGCGTTATTGAACATTGATTAATGACTGGCATTCAACTAGAAACATTTTCTGCTTTTGGAAGTAGCAGTGCACCAGCTCTGCCAGCGATATATCATAAAGAGTTTCAGTGCTGTTATGTTTTCAAAGACTGCATGACATGAACTTGGGCAACCCTACCCTTACCTGCATTCACAGTCAAAGAAAAAAATAATGCGTATTTAACAGAATGTTTCTGTAAAATTAAATTGAGATTGAACCAAAGAAAAAAACTTTAACAATATATTCATTGACTTTCAACAGAACTTCAGATAGTGTAACTCTTTGGAAAAAAAAGTCACCCCTAACTTCTCAAAGGTTAGTATCACTTTAATATCACATTTCATAAATTAAATCTAATTAATCAAATAATCTGAAAATAAACAGAAGATAATATTTGATGTAAAAACAGCATGAAAGCAGTTTTATGAAAACTTCCATGCAGCCTGCATCTACTTTCCATGACCACACTTGCGCAGACTGGGCAGCCCCACCACCCCTCCATTCCCAACTCTTCCCTTGAGCCAGCACAGTGAGTCAGACCACCTGGAAACAAACCAGCAACAAAACAACAACAGAGAAATTTGCTTTCAACCAAACCCATGAACTGATTAAACTGAATCCACGATAGTGCAATGGAGAGTACTGAGATGGGGGTGTACGAAAAATTAGAAGTGTTGTGACCAGCGATGCTTCTCACTCCTACCCAGACTCACCTGAACTGTCCCTCAGCTTCCTGGCAGCATAGCAGACAAATTTAATGCCTGCCAAACTGTTTCTGGTTCTCTCTCAGGACAGCATCTGTCGAACGTGGCATTGTTAACTCATAATCAGCTTGTGATATGCAGCAATCTTTTTCTGCATTCACAGAGCAGCGATCCCTGCTTGTGTGCCCTATTGCTTGTTACTCAGATCCTGTTCTCCTTTGTATGCTTTGCCACAAATTCACTTGTCTGCATTTTCAAAGGGAAGATAATACATTAGTTCTTAAACTCAGTTTGGTCCTTCTCCTCTTTTAAAAACACTGTGACCCATCTGGTCTCTTTTAATGCTCTGGGACTTCCTCTTCTCTTCACAAGTGGTAAGAGCTCCGGGATTTCCATTAGCGCAAATGTCCCTGTACAGCATTTGTCAGATCCAGCATTTTGAAGATCCCAGTTCATCAAAACACCAACTCATTCTTACATTGCAATCTCCCCCTTTCATTTAACTTCCCCCCTTCACTTATTAAGATGACCGTCATGTTAAAACAATTGATCTTTCTAACACCAATAATGCAGAAATGGCACCACGCAATCCCAGCTTCTTGACTTCCTGACAACCACATAATAACAATCCAGCTTTTTCCCTGGTGTTTTGTAAGCACTGTAAGTGCATTTACATAAAAAGTTCTTAAAGTTTGATGCTTATTTCAGTCTCATTTCTTGCTTTTTTTTTTAATTTTGTCCTATACATTCATATTACTCTTTCTTTATCATCCTTTGTAATTTGAACTACTTTTCGTTTCCTATCTACACACAGTCCTTGTGCTTGAGTACACAAAGAGCTTATATTTTAGTAAAATTATCTTTGCTGCACTTCCTGATAATTTGCACTTGTGCTCTTATTAGGATGTCTTTAAAGGAACTTGCAAACTCTCACAGTAAGTTTGATAAAAGAAATAGTCGGATAAGTGAATCTTGAAGAAAAAAAACAATCCTCTGTGCAAAATTCCTTTCACTACCAGTCATTTCAGATACTACATTATTTCTTTTAATAAATAGACATAGTAGTATTTTGGTGCGTAACTTAACAGGAAAGAAAATTATGTAAGATGTCTATTCTGTTCTTATGCCTATTAAGAATATAACTCCCTCTTATCTCCAAAACATATTTTCACTAACTTAAAATGTAATATTTTACTCTGTTTTTAAAAGCAGTAATCCTTATTTAACATTTAGTTTCCTCAGTGCTAATAAACTGGACAGATCTAAGCAGCATACAGGCTTTGGCCTGCCTCCTGGAATGGGTAGAAATATTTGCCTTGTCCATTCTCTTTTTAACCCCCTGACTATTTACCGAAGTAAAGATCAAGCCTACGATTCTGAGAAGTAAGAATGAAGCAATGCACACTCTTACATGCATTTTTGTCTGTTCTGAACTTTACTTTGCCTGTATTAAGAAATAGACCATGTTCCAAATCACTGGTCTTTAAATTCATGTTTGAACCTTTTCCTTAATTCTCTTGAGTTCCATGCACATTTACTCTTGCTTCATACTTAGTTCTTGGCAAGACTGAAGTAATGGAGGCTTTGCTGACTGAAAGGCAATACACATTAGACACAGAAGAAAAAAAAATCTATAACATGTCTCTGCTCTTTTCCTTTTAATTACATATATTTGCTATTGAGAAATACAGAGGGAAGTAAAACTACTTGTGTACCTGGAGGTATAATGTGCAATGTACAAAAGTCCAGCAAATGGTCCAAACTTGCATGCATTACCCTGGTGTGAATCCATCATCGTTCCTTTTAAGTCCTCAGAGTCACTGGAATTAGCAGCAATAAAAGAGTTAAATTTGGCCTATTAACTTGAGCAGGAGCTCTGTGTAGACACACCAGCTGACAGGCCAGATGCTATAGCTAGCATTTCGCAGTGCAAAGGAGTAACAAGAGGAGGTACTAGGGCATTTGTTAGCGCACTTATATGTTAACAAAAACCGCTACATGCTATTCATTGGCTAATACTTCCTACGCTGCTGCACAAAGAAACCCAGTAAATACGTGGAATACATGAACACCGAATGGAAAAAGGGAAACAACTATGATACCACAGAGATCACAGCATCTGCAGCAGGAGGACCACAGCAACAAGCCATGCGGAACAACCTGTAGCCTGGGGACATGATCACAGCTTACACCCCTCTATCTACCACCACATATTCTGCACCACATGCTGCAGCTTCCTCATCACAAACACTCTCTTTCCATTGCTTTGCAAACATCCTGAAACACAACATCTCCTTGCACTAATAATTGCCACAGTAGCATGCTAAACTGGGCAAGAGAAGTTTGCAAAGATAGAGATGAAAGACTGGTTCCTTAGTTAAGGCCCAGGTTTATACATTCCTGTGGATACAGCAATCATGGTTTCACAGTCGCCTGCATTCCAGAATGGGTTTAAAATATGCTGTATATTTCTGCAATAGAACAGCCTTTCAGAGTGAAACCATACTCCAGAATACACTCACTGCTGTATAATCTAGGGAATCGAACCAATCTAAACCAAGTCACTAATTCAGGAGCCGGGGTTGATTAAGGTAATTAAGAATTAGGCTCTGAACTTGCATTTTCAGAAGTACTCACTGGAGGTCAATCACCTACAGAAAGAGCCTGTACTTTTAACATGGTTACCCCCAACAGATAGCATGAGTAATCTCCCTCTGCCTCCACTGGTGGTAAGTACACCCTTAGCATTTGTGTCGTTTTCCAGAATTTTCAAAACCATTCTCTGGAAGGATTTGATATTAGAGTCTGCTTGAAACTTGTCCATAACTATAGTGTATGCTTTTGAGCACAGGAAGAAATCAGGCAACTGAATTTACCATTAATCTGCTTTTATGTACTCTAATCAGAGAGATCGGGATGGCCTAAGTTGCTTCAAAATGGAAAAAATGTCCTTAGGTATTTAAGAAATTATAGCCAGAGTGCAGAAGAGAACAGGAAAGAGAAGAATAAACCCCCTTTTTTTTTTTTCAGTAGTAGAATGTTTACAATAGAGAGAAGTAATCTACATCTACCCCTTTAAGTAACACATAATAAGATTTTTGTTTATTTTACCTTTTTTGTTTTAATTGAAGGTCTATTTCACTAGAAGTTTTGCAAAGACAGTTTCTATCTTACAGCTTACTGCCAACACAACAATGCCTACCTCTACAACACTTTTTCCCAGGGCATGAATTTCAAACATCATCTATTAAACAACACTCCTGAAAATTACACAAAACAAAAATGAGTCATGCAAAGTGAAACTTAATCCTCAGATGTCTTTTCTATAATAGAAAAACAGAAATGTATGTAGCATATTTTAAAGCCCTTATGAAACACATATTTGAATAGAGATCAGTGACCGATACCTCAATTAAAAAGAAAGAAACAAAACCCCTTGTCTTTAAACAACAATGCAGCCAGAATAGGGAAATAAAAAAAAAAAAAAAAAGAAACAAATCTCACCATTTTTTTCCCCCCAGATTTAACAGCATTGATTTCAACAATGAACATAGCCATCATTTTACAACAAAACTTAAGGAAAAATGTCTTCTGGCATATTTTAAATTCATTTTCAATATTAACTGTGAAATGTTCATCTTATGGGGTAGGATCTCACAGTATTTAATCTTGGCGTCCATGATGAAGTAAAGGGGGAATGAACTCAAGCTGGAAATAAGAAGAACTTCTAAGAGCAGCTGGACTCCACTGTGGTCAGAAGAAGAAAACTTCAACAAGATTTGAGATTGTAAACCACTATGCCTACATTAACAGGGGTATGGACAGGATGAGCTTTGTCCAATATTTCCATTTCTGTATGTGCATATTCAATCATAACAGTAGAGTAAATCTGTAAATCAATCTAAGACCACCTGGTCTTCATATGCAGGGATAGGTACAGATCATAGATTGATAAATCAATCTATCAGGCAGCTGTGCAGAGCAAAATAAGACAGACAAAAAACTACAGAAAAGAAAAATATCTGGACATTCTATGTGAAATGTTTTTTTATTATTATTATTTGTTTGTTTGTTTTTCTAAAGATAACCTTGGTTACGTAGCAAGAAATATGAAAAGGTACACACAGTAAAAACATTTGATATGTTTCCAAATAATACTTGAGTTGCAAGAGTGAGGGACTAACCTGCCAGAGTAGCAATTAAGGATAATGAGGGAAAAGCCCAGTTCCCTCTTCCGCATAAAACTATCATGTGTGAAGCCTAATAACCTGACCACAGCACGAGGGACAAAGCTCGAAGAATCAATATACATTTTCCATGAAGCAAAAAATTATTGGTCCCTTACTGACAATGCTTACTGTGTTAAGCAGCGAGTACCTTTCAAATTGAAAAGGATTTACAAATTGAAGAGACTGATATAAGAAGCAAGCTGTGGAAAGTCTAGCATATATAAAGAGTTGCATGTGTATGTGCTAGTAACAATACACAACAGACAGAGAGGCAAGGGGGGACACTGGGTATTAGAAAGACTAGTAAAGAATTTTGGAAAGGTTTGAAAAATAGAACTGAAATAAAAGGACACACATACACATGGGTCTGAACATTGGGGAAAGTTTCTCAACACCAAGATTACTCTCAGTGACATTTAATGTTCATGGTGGCTGAACCAGACTGTGGAAATAACCTCCCAAGAGAATTTTGGAGTCTCAGCAGCACACACATCAGTATCAAGACAATAAAATAGTGTTATACGTAAAGCAGAAGCAAAGCTATATGGACAACTAAAGGATTAAATGACCACCAATGGATACAGAGACTGCAGACATTAAAGACAAATTACAATAAAGATATTTACAGCCAGTTTCATATACTTTTCCTTTTTTTTTTTTTTTTGAAGTATAAACATGGCCTTGCTTGATTTCAAGGAGACTGTGTCTTTCAAAGATAGTTTTATCACAAATTCTAGGTAATAGATAGATACAACAAAATTTAACAGAAGCAAACAAAAACACAAACATATCCTACAAGTTGCATCAGTGATGTCCCAAGTGCAGTGGATTTTATCGTGTGCAGACCACAGCACAAAAGTGGGTCCTTCCCACACAAACAGGATTGTCAAAATCTTAACATCATAACATGAAAGCATATAGAAATACCTATTTTTTTTTGTTGTATATAAAAAAAGAAACTTTAATGTAATGTTTAATGTAACACATTTATTTTGTATCTGAAATTTGCGTTTTTGTTTTCCTGTTGTACTTGCACTTTCTTGCATTTTAAATTGAGAGAACAGTATAAACACTAATAGAATCACTCAGAGTGATATATCAGTTCCTGCAGAAAATTAAAGCGAACAAAAACTTTTCACATCTAGAATTCTGTCAAATATGGTTGTTGACAACTGAATAGTTTAATAGTGCCCAACACACTACTTGCAAATTCTGGGAAAAGAAGGTTGCTAAGATTCCCTCTCACTCTGAAGGTGGAATTTTCCACTTTATAAAATACTATTTTTGTCAAAGCAATTTGTACAGAGTTCTGCTACCACCATACATGAAATGGAAAGTTCCACAGCTGTAACGAAACTGGGAACTTTTGTTCATAGAACACTTATTTTCATATTTTCATTAAGGACAAACGTGTCATAGTCAAGAACAGGGTTTCTTATCTGTGCAATAAATATATAGAAATTACAGTCTTATTCACAAATATAAGTTGCATCTGATTTTAAATGTTATTTTTCCATAAGACATTTCTAGCAAAGTTCATGATAACACACCGTAAGCACAGCTGCTCATTGCCTTATACCCACTGTAACAATTTGTTTGCATGCAAGTTGCTGAGAGCTGAATCAGTGAAAAGCACAGACAGCTTGCATTTAGGGACATTAGGGTTTGTGCAAGTTACAAAGAAAGATATTTATTAAAGAATTTTTCTTTATTTATTTATTTTTCCCAGGGTGACTAGCGTCTTTCAGCCATTATTACTAGATACATCAACAATCACTGTAAAATAGGACTAGACAGAATCTAAAGTCATCCAATCCATCTGCATAAAATGAAACCTTTTGATAGTCTGGCAAGAATTCTGCTTTTAAATCTATGGCATCTGTCTTGCTCTACACTATTTGAAAATCCCCTTACTATAAAAAGTACTCAAAACACAGGGTAAATAAGTAAAGGTAAGAAAAAAGCTGACAGAAGAAAAAAGTCTGCTACTGGCTCCATGGTATTTAGTGAGATTCCTGTGCACGTGTGTAGCTCAGAAAGAGCTAAAATCAGATCTTTGAGACAGATCTTAGTGAACTCTAAAGAGATATCCATTAAAAACTAGAAAAATCCATAAGATGTCTTACATTTAAAAGAATAGTCAGCAGGATTACTTGCTACTTACTTTGCAAATATTACGTAATGACAAGCATCAAGATCTTGCTTACAGACTGGAACTTCAATTACTTGATAGAAAATTTGGAGAAAAATAATCAGTTATTATTTTTATTAATTATACAGATTAATTGATGGAGTTATAACAACTGTTTAGGCATTTCAGTGTTCATCCTTTGATAGCAACTACATTAACAATGTAGTCAGGCATTGGAACAGGTTGCCCAGGGAGGTGGTGGAAGCACCGTCCCTGGGGGTGTTTAAGGAAAGGTTGGACATGGAGCTTAGGGACATGGTTTAGTGGGTAATGTTGGCGTCTGGGGGATAGTTGGACCAGATGATCTTGGAGACCTCTTCCAAAGTTAATAATGTTTCTGTGATTCTAGATATTGAGAGATCTGTTCTAATACCAGTGAAAGCAATTTAGACATGCGGTCCATCTTTCCTTGAAAGTCTGGAATCCCACTTCTCAAAGTTTTGCTCACACTGAAAAAGTTAGTTTCAAAAGTATAAATACATTTTTGACTTGCAAAAAAATATTCCACTGGTGATAAATCACACAAAAATGAATTGTATGCAACCTTTAGTTTTCAGAAGTGTTTATAGAGATGGATTTAGGAAAAATAGCAGCTTTGTTTTATAGGTTAAGCAACTTTGTTAGGGAACCAGATTTAACAGAACATATCAGAAGGGAAATACTCCTTGGAAGATTCAAACAAAGAGGATAGGATGGCAACAGGATAAAAAATGTCACTGTAAGACAAGGTACAGAGCTAAGCCTGAAGTGACAATGATTTAAAGCAGGCACTGCTTGGCTTGGGGCCAGCCTGGAGTCAGCTGGTGGCCTTCAATTCCTCCTGGCGTACACAAGACAGACATGCAGATGTATTTGCCACTATTACATATGTAGTTGTCTTTCTCAGGAAACGAAACAGGTATAGAGAAGCCTCTACTACTTAGGTTATTGCTGCTCTGCAAATGGAGACTGTCAATCTCTAGTGCTGCTGTTATCTTGTCTCTCATGAAAATAAAGTTAATTTTTCTAATTGACTATAGTCCCGCACTTCCATCAGCTCATATCAATTAATCTCATCAAAAACATGAGAGCACATTTGCCTACATTTATTTCAGTCTCATTTAGATTCCTTCCATTCTGCCTTGTTTCTTTTACTGCTGAAGAGACAGATGAACATACCTGTCAAAGGAATGAGGAGGTGGCAGCTCTTTACCCTGATGTCCAACCTCCAAAGTTTAAAAGTGAAAATGACAGAAACCTTGCCACTTCTGAACTTCCTTGCAATGCCGTTCAGCTGACAGTCAAGGACTACAAAGGTTAGTGTTTCACTTTAATTAAGAGTTTTATGAAAGTCTAATATAACTGGTAACTTCAAAATACGTGTTATTTAATTTGAATTATATACATGCTTCAGGTTTATCTACAAACTTTCAAAACCAGAGATCTGTTCAGAAAGCTTTTGCAACTGAGACAAATGAAAACAAATAAGGAAACTGAACTTGTTGAGTGGGAGATGAGGCACTAGCAGCCCTGAAAGTTTTGTTTTAAGAGTATCCCCTCTCTCACCCCCACTACACCCCCCCCTTCAAAAAATAAAATAAAAAAGGCAAGAAAAACTTTTTCCGTGCATAAGGCAAGGAGACAGTGAGAGCTGGACATGTTTCTTAATGCAAACAAGCAAAAGTATTTGAATAAAACAAAGCTAAAAAAAATACTGATGCCTTTATTAAGGAGGGACAGAAACAGGTGTAACTGAAGCCATGAGTAACCGAGGACCACATGAATATCTGTCCAGTTCTCTGAAGTCTAAAACAGACATCAGACGGTGTTTTGTGCTCTTGTTACTGAATGAAGCTGTTCTGCTTATCTGTGTGAAATGAGGGCTTGTGTGATGCTGTCAAGTCAGGCTCCGAAAAACACCTGGTTGCAATCTCCACTTTCCATCTTTCCTGTAGAGTAGAAAAGCCTTCTTTGATAACAGACAGCTCAAATCAAGAGCCCTGGATACAAGAAACGAAGTGACACCTTTACAAAATACAGTGCGCTAACATGACATATTAACTGGAGAAAGTAGCATTTAAATTCAGCTAATTTAAGACTCCAGAAGTTATTTTGGTACATGCTGTATTGATGGCATATATTTATATTAAGAGGCAGAATTTCCACAGTACATCTCATCTCCAATAGTTTAAAGAGAATTGTCAAATATTGGACGAAAATTACTTAAAAGAATAGTTTTATTTTCATTAACTCATCCATCATTACTTTTGTTTATGAACAGATCTCCTCATTCAGTACCTCTCAGCTACATAAAAACTACTTTAATTCCAATTCTCTCAGCTCTAACATCAAGCATCTTTCTTAAAATCATTTGCCTCTCACAGCTGGTTTCCAGCACTAGTCTCAGTCTGATTTACTTAAGGCTTTTTCTCCAAGAATGATTTTCAATTCTACGTGTCAGTAAAATATCCAAGCCCCTGGGAGCATGGGTCTGAGATCAAAAAGTGGTAATAACTCCTCCTAGTCCCCTTTTATTTTATTTATCTGTAAGAAAAGCATTGCCTTTTCTTTTTTACATGCTTCCTTTTTCAGATCAACACTGAAACTAGATGAGAACATTAACCTTTAGCTTTTACCCTCTTTAGGAGCTTTGTTCTCTATTCCATTGACAAACTGTACAGAAACCTTGAGCTCTCCTCTTGAGGTGGCACATATTGTATATACAATGAGCACGCAACTCATGCCATTACAGAGGGCAAACCACAGTTTCCTGTTGAATTTTGAAACAGTACCTCATGCATAATTTATAAAATCTGCTGATTGCATCAACCTTACTTTCTGATATGCTTTCTGCTTTAAAATGTCACATGCAATACTTCTGTCATAGGTGCAATATCTATTACTGGCTGTATGTGACCCTGCACTGGCATCCATTTTGTTGTTATCAACAATCACTTGAAAATTACAGATATTTATTTTTATTTTTTTTGGCTGATAACATCACCTACTTCTTTGTTGTTACTCTTAAAGTTGCCATGGAAACAAAAGAACAGCTGAATAGCAATTTTAATGCTTGAGAAATGCTTATTCTTTAGTAATAGGATGCTACTTGCCAGTATGGACTCTCAGGGTTTAATGGAAACTATTATAAATAGTAACTTTTGAATCAAAGCCTTGCTCAAAAAAAAAGACAAAAGCCAAAAAAGAGACTTGTTTTTCTTCCTACCCACCTCAGTTCTACTAATAATGAACTGATGTAGAGGAGATGATCTCCCTGCTGTGACACAAGGCATCAGCACAGGAGAGTCCTGCCCCCTATCCTGAAGGAGACAACAGTTGCTGCACAGAGAAACAATGCTTACCTTTTCTCTCCAAGTGTCTCTATGTTGCAAGTAACCTCAAAATGGAAAAGAATATGGAAGTTCCATACTTCATCTTCCTCACCAACTCAGGTAAATTGCTGCTCCATCCCAGAAACACAACACAAGCTATGAAAAAATCAAGGATCCTCTCTTTGAATTAATTCTCTTAGCCACACAGTTCTCCTCTTTCTCTAGCACAATCCTTCCTACACAGAGTAGGAAACTCAAACTAACAGCTGAGTCCTGCTGCTGTCTGCCCATAATCCACGAACTCACATAACCGTACAAATTGCCACTGATGGGAACTGAGCGCGCTCAGCCCCTGGATACTCGGCGCATTTCAGATTCCTGTCCTAGATGTCCAATTCCTCTCATCTCCCTGCAGCTCCTGAGCAGACAGAACACAAGGGATCAGCATGAGTATCACCTGAAGCCTCTTCTACCTTAAATCCTGTTGTTAATCAGTCAGAGAATTTGCAGATATCTTTATAAGCAGCAGAACATGACTGGTTTGGTACAGAGACAACATGCAATACAGCAGAGTCTTGCTCTGCAAAGCCAACCAGTAGGCAACATGCAGCTGTCAGGGACAGCTGAATGAATATTTTCCTACACAAGAGCTTTTCCCTCACCCTGCTGACAGTTAGCGCTTGGCACTGCTGCCCCTCTCCCAAGACCTCAATGGCAACAAGAAAACAAACCCTGCCCCCACGGACTGCAGGCTGATCCTCTCCCAGCAGCAGGAGCAGCTTTGGCTCCTCGAGCTTTGGCACCATGAAGACTGAGGACTGACTTGCCCTTTCCCATGGTGCGCAGGATAATAGTCAGGAGGAAATATTCTAGTAAGGGAGCAAGTGCTAGAGGAGACAATGATGAGGAAGACTGGGATGAAAAATGTTTATCTTTCTTCACCAGACATCCCTGCAGAAAGATGGCTGCACACCCTTTCCCAGTCACTGAATCATCTCTGCCTTCCCTGCCTTTGTTGCCCACAGCCCTGACTCCACGCTTGTTGCTCCTCTAGCTTTTACAGAAACCTTCCTGTAAAAACCCACAGAAAACCCGCAGCTTTCAACAATGCCGTCTCTATGTCAAGATGCATTCCGTTGACACCTGGAAGATCACTTCACACTGAGGATTATGATCTTTTACTTGGGTTGGACAAAATCTGCTTTAGCTAAGAAGCCTTGAATTGACTTTGGAGCTCAGGGAAGCAAAAGCATTAAATGTTAATATATGAAAGAACATGCAGGCTCTGAGAGCAGAGGGCTGTTTCTCTTGCTTGGGAATTTCCAGCTGAGTGAGAACCTTCTATTGATAAACTGGATTAAACACAGATTGATTCTAGTTTTGCAAATTCTCTGATTAAAGGTGTTTAAAGTGGAAATAAAATTCTGAAATAACACTGCTTTTTAGTTCTTTTGAGCCAATACTTTTTTATTACTTTAGGGGGAAGAGGAGAGACAATAAGGAAATAAATTCTTCTCACAGTTGTTTAACATCTCAGACACTTGCCTGTAATGCTAAGATCTAAGGGACATGATGCAAATGATCACAACAACAAAGAGGAATGAAAACATTAAGAGCAACTTCATCAAAAAGAGAGTGAGACCACACTTCACATACACTCCTGGCCCACTCCATTTCAGTTTCATTATTCCAGCCTCAGTTTTGCCTAAGCAGATCCTTGTTCTAATCAAGGAGAGATTGCACAGCCATCTTTGCAGACACCCGGTGAGAAAGGAACTCTGTTCTTATAATAGGCTGTTCAGAGGCATCAACAGCCCAAGGACAGAGTGCAGATCCACTCCGGGAGAGCTCCCAGGGGAGCACGACCTGGGTATCAACCCACCAACACCGCAGCAGCTGCTGGTTCCCAAGGGGCCTGAGCGATCCCACTGGTCTTGGGCTCCAGGCAGAAAAATAGAGCCCAGCACATCACATCTAACAGGACCAATCCCACAGCTCTCAAAGTCAGAGATGGAGCCAGAAGATAAATCTGCTAACAAAATGATGTGGTTTCTGATCTGATGGAAGGGAATGAAGTTCACTCACCATGAAACAAGGTAAAATTCAAAGAGAAGAGGAAAGACTGGCAGCCTCAGCTTAATCCTATCAGCATTTTTATCAAATATGTTTGGAATTGTTCCCATCTTGGGAGAAGATATTCTCTGAAACACAATTTAAAGAAATGTGTGATGGTGCACGAAATAAAAGGGCTTCAATTTAAAAGGTTATATGGAAAGACCATGCTATATGAGGAAGACTTTCAGAAAAGTTTGTTCAGTGAAAAAAATCCAGATGGAATTCAAAAAGAAATAAAAGAGGAAACTGATAACTTTAGGGTCACATTGTATTTGAGGACTGACATATATTCAGAAATTATGAGGAACATGAGAGAATGAGCATTTAAAGTATAATAGCTATTCACATAGTCTGTGAGACATGCTGGTCTAGCATCTATGTGAAGTCTAGCTTAATTCACTTTGTTTAAGGAAACTGGGGACACAGGGGAGCATAACTTACTCAAAGTGAGAGGTGTTCTTTCACCTCAGACATGACAACTATGTATGAAAAAAGAAAATCAATGCCCTGAGATAAATTATAGACAGTTACCTTGTAGTGGTAGAGGTTTGCCTAAGATTTCAGCTCCTATATTTGTATTTTAAGTATCTTAAAGCAGGACAATGACTGGTTAGCTTGGGGTGTGGGAGAAGGGTACTCAGACTACTCAAGTGCAGAGGAAGAAAAGCATTTAAGACAAAACAAGTGGAGGTCAAATGAATGAAGTATTAGAAAGGATCCAATCAAACTATGAGAACGAAGAACAGTGCAGAAATTGGCAAACAAAGATCATTGGGAAACTTCTAGCAATAAAGACAAAGAGGAATTAACTGTTTTCTTGCCATATTAGTTTAGTACTTTCTATCTGGGCCTTAATCAATGAAATGAGTGACTCCATGGTGTGCAGGTACAGACCTGGGAAGCCTTTCTGTCCAGAGGTTTGGCAGAGAGGAGCCACACTGCTGCTCACAGCAAGGGGCTCTGGGCAAAAGCTGGTAAAGTGATTACAGCATCCATGCAATGGCCTCGCAGCAGCTCACATGAAGAAACTGCTGCCCTTCCAGTAAGTCCACCTCTCCCTTTGTTTCTCATGGTACAATCACTCCAGATGCAGTTTAATGGGAGTTTGCATATTTTTTCAGAGGTCAGCATCAGGTACTGGGTTATTTATGTTCCTGGTTCCTTAGGGCATGACAGTATCAAGAGGGTTTTCAAAATTCTTATGAAAGGTTTTAAAATTCCACCTGGATTTGTATTCATAATTGGCAGTATTATATAATTTTTAAGTACAGAATGGCTCAGAATTGGATATAAAATACTGACTTTATAGCAACTTTGTTATGCTTCTTAATATTTCTTACACTTTCCTTGCTCTAAGGGTCTAAGATTTCAATCCCTGATGTTTGGATTTACAAGTAATAATTCCTCTCTTTCATGTAGAAGTCTTTCCTTTGTTTAATTTTAAAAAGCAAAGACAGCGCTGAGATCCTCATTTTTGTTAGACTTGCAGAACTACCTCTCAAAGCACTTCTCAAATAGCTGTAACAGAAGGACTTCCCAAATCTTAAAACTAGTCCTCTAAGAGCAAAATAAATCTCTGTGCTTTATAGACTCAGCATGTTAACTGTATATGGATGAACATTTTCTATGTAGACCAAGAATTAGAAACTTTTATTTTTTTTGTTCTGTGGTTAGTTTTCCTGTAATCAGCCCACTCTCTTCTTCCACAAAAGCTGCTCATTCTTTTAAACTCTAAGATCTATTCAGATCTTGTAACACATATTTGAAATATTAAGGCTATTACTATACTGTAGTGATACTGGAGAAGCTAGTAATAGTTTTTACTTTTATTTAAATCTTTTTATTCCTATCCAGGAATCCAGATGAATTTTGTTGTTTTGTTTGCTTGTTTGTTTCACTATTAAGTCGTAATAGAATTCCATCCCTTTCATTATCTCATACCATTTCTCAATGGCCAAACTTGAACAGGGACTCAAAAAGTAAAATGATACTGTTATTAATATCCCAACAGCAGACAGCTAAAAGAGTAAGTTGACACCATTTACAGCTGCTGGAAGTAAGCATTTGGCTAAAAGAACTTTCATGTAATCTAAAAAAATATTTCAAAGCACCATATATACACAGAGTATGCCACTAAAAGTAATTGCAAGGTTACTGCATACAAAAGAAACATCAATAATCAAGTGGCAAAACACCAAACATCACTTGTGCGATCCCAGCAGCCAGGATAGGAACCACAGACTAACATGATCACAGGGAAAGTGATATTCAAAAGGTATTTACAAGTTCTCTAAATAAAGACAATTTTGAAATAAAATGTTTGAATGATGTAAGATCCTTAAACGCAACCAGAGGGCACCATTTCTAATGCTGTTACTATGATTAGTTTAGAAGGAAATTAGTATATGTATCCCTCATTGTAGCACAAATGTTTGAGGAGTAAATATTGTAAGCAAAGAATATTCCTTAATCTGATGCACTGGGACATAAGCATGAGTGATAGGATTGAAGAAGGAAATGAATGGTATTCCTAAGGATGAATACTGGGAAAACCAGAAGGACAACTTGACCAATAAAGCAAAAGGAGAGCATCCCATGAGAAGGGTGGGAAAGCCAAATGGCTTAGTACTTCTGCAAGATCAGAAAATAATGAAGATGGTGAGTGTAGCCGATTTTCAGATATTTTAATATCAATTTCACTTATATTTCAATTTTATTTTTAGTATTCAACTATCAGATGAGTTTTCAATGTGATAATTACCGTAATTTTAAAATTTTAAGAGCACAGAGCCATGGAGTAATCTTGTAGTCTCTAAAATTGCTGATTTTAAAGTATATATTTTACTATTGAGTGCATTCAGTGAAAAGCTGAAAAGCTGATTGATTTTGTTCTACAGCTGGAGTTGAACTTCATCAGAAACCACACATCACTCCTGGTGGATGACTGCACTCAAGATGCAGAACCAAATGGAAAATGACCTCCCTTCTAAGATTTTACTTCTCTCTCATTTAAATCAGATAAATATCAGATCTTGAAGATTTCTGAGCCTATTTCTGTTCTCACATATGCTCACGTCCATGAGATTATTTTCATTAACCTCACAGGATTCCCAACAGTCAAAAAAATAAAATAAAATAAAATAAAATAAAATAATTAAAACAAAACAAGATAAAGCAAAATAAAAAATAAATACATGAGAGAAAGAGACAGAACAAGCCAGTCAGAAGACAGTTTCAGGTGAAGCCCGTGTCCCACACCAGACTGATCTGCAGTACATAAGGCACCTGATACACCACGGACATGCTAATCAGCACATCAGAGCTGCAATACATAACTTCAGGAACCAACTCCTCCTTCCACTGTAATAAGTGGCAAAAATGCCAGCAAAACCAGAATTAGAAGCTAACAATTCAATGCTTAGGAATAACATTTACAGGAAAATGGAAAACGCAGTGCTTCTAATTCATAGCCTGTCAAAAAACACAAACTATAAGGACACTGGTAAAAAGGGACACTTCACCACTTCAATCTGTCTCCAAATATTCCCTGTATCTTTTATTGTTTGAACAGCTACCCTGTCAGTGCCATCAAAATCCCACAGGCACAGAAATTATGGAGAGCTGGGCGATCACCAACCACATGAAGTTTAACAAAGGTAAATGCCGGGTCCTGCACCTGGGACGGGGCAACCGTGGCTATACATACAGACTGGGCGACGAGACGCTGGAGAGCAGCCCCGCAGAGAGGGATCTGGGGGTTGTGGTTGACAGCAAGTTGAATATGAGCCAGCAGTGTGCCCTGGCAGCCAGGAGGGCCAACCATATCCTGGGGTGCATCAAGCACAGCATTGCTGGTCGGTCGAGGGAAGTGATTGTCCCACTCTACTCTGTGCTGGTGCGGCCTCGCCTTGAGTACTGTGTGCAGTTCTGGGCACCACAGTACAAAAAGGACATTAAACTGTTGGAGAGTGTCCAGAGGAAGGCGACGAAGATGGTGAAGGGCCTAGAGGGGAAGACATATGAGGAGCAGCTGAGGTCACTTGGCCTGTTCAGCCTGGAGAAGAGGAGGCTGAGGGGGGACCTCATTGCAGTCTACAACTTCCTCGCGAGGGGGAGTGGAGAGGCAGGTGACCTATTCTCTGTTATCACCAGTGACAGGACCCGTGGGAACGGTGTCAAGCTGAGGCACGGGAAGTTTAGGCTAGACATCAGGAAGAGGTTCTTCACCGAAAGGGTGGTTGCACACTGGAACAGGCTCCCCAGTGAAGTAGTCACTGCACCAAGCCTGTCTGAATTTAAGAAGAGATTGGATAGTGCACTTAGTCACATGGTCTAAACTTTTGGGCAGACCTGTGCGGTGCCAGGAGTTGGACTTGATGATCCTTATGGGTCCCTTTCAACTCAGAATATTCTATGATTCTATGAAATTACTTTTTCAGTAAAATTATAAGATTGAATCTCTATCCTTATTCCTCAATCTTTTCAAAACCTTTAAACAATTTGAATTAGTCTCCTTTTATGTCTATAGTGCCCTTAGTTTCCTATAGCTGTAAACACACCTAGAGTCAAGTCTCTCTTCGCACCTTCAGTGATATCCCTACTCTGCTCTTGACTGTTTTTTGTTTTTAGTTCAGCAGCCTCACTGCTTCTGTAACTCTCTCTCTCTACCATAATGCTCTTGATACTTGTTCTGATGTCTCTTATGTTCTTCAGTTTTTGACAGCACAGTTAAAAAGCAAAACCAACAAAAATAAATAAATAAATATAAAACAGGAGTTGCAAAGGGATGATTCTTACAAAATACACACTTCACCTGTACAGATTTTGTTATCAGCCCCAGCCATTGATTCACTCTCATCGACAACTTGAAAGCTAAGTTTTAAAATGCATATTCCAAACACCGTAACTAACAAATCCCCTATTTATAAAGGAGCACTTTACCAAGTTTCCCTTAATTCTAGAACTTTGGGCTACCTGAGAGAAAATAGTCTGGCATTTGGATTAAACTAAATGAAGCTTCTTTGTTTTGCCAGAACATGGGATGGGAAACAACAGGGATTTATGGGGAGCTTTAGCTCTGGATGTTTTCTTTCAGGACAAATTAATGAATACTTAAGAGTTTTTATTATTATTATTATTTTTATTTCTTTAGGACTTACATCCTTTTTTCTTTTTTAATAAGTGAATAAATCTAAGTTCCTAAGTTAATGTCTTATAGTTAAATTAATATTCATACATCAAAGCGGACAAAACCTGATTTCTAGTCAGGGGCAATTTTTCTATGATTTACTCATACACGCAGTTCTTTGGCTGTCTGTCAGGAGATAAACTCACCAACATCACAGGGCTGCTTTCTTGTCCTATTGTGCTACTATCTGTCATGCCAGAAAGTTGGCAGTAACTTTTCAAAGAACTTTTCAGAACTATTTTTAGATCTATTACTGACATCTCTACCTAAGTTTCAGCTGTGCCACCATGACACGCTGACAGTCATTAATATACTGTAACTCAAGTCACTAAAGAGCAGCTGTTGATGTCAACAAACTGATTAATCTTTAAACACAGGACAAAGCACATGAATCAACCAAAGAAAAGGCCCGGAAGTTATCATCGAACAATCTCTGATCTATATAATTCTCCTAAATTCAAGCAAAACAGAAATAAAAATAATAAAACTCATTCTTAAATAGCACAGAACTTCCAAAATAGATAAGAAAATAAAAATTCCAAATATAATAATTAATAATTCCAAATAATAATTCCAAATAATTCCAAAATAGATAGGAAAAAAAAGATGTTCTGATCTTTCAAGGTTTCAAGATTTCTGGGAAAAGCATAATTCTTTTGATATTTTACCTATTTTTTCTGGGATTAAGGATTAGATGTCTTTTCATAATTCTTCTAATTTTGGATTAAGCGTCTAAGATTTATGCTACAAAAATCAAGAAACATAGAACTATATGTGTTTTCCTATCTTTGTTTTAAGGTAATTTTGGATGTTGCTTTTTATATCACATTTTCTAGGGCTAACTCTTTAGCCTCTTGCCATAACTATGTCATTTAGTCCTCTAAGTCTGGTTTCATGAAGCACCTCATTTTGGAAAGACCTACCAAACAGACTGCTAAACAAGAAACCTGATAAATGAACCACATAAGATTGAAAGGGCAGCCCTTGTGCATCCCCAGTGGTGGTGAAAAGAAAGAGCCTTTCAATTCAAGTCCAACAAGCAAAAATGAGGGTCCTGGTCTATCAATAAAAATATGTTTGATAAATGATTCTGAAAATATATTTTTAATCTCTGAACTACAGCTAATATTTCATCTTCAGCAGTACAACTTTGTATCAGGGAACTACTTTTTCCACAGAAATTATTATCAGCTTGTATCCAAATGCAAGTTATGAAATTGAGTGTTTACTATTAAATTCCAAAAGTGAAAATTGAAAGTGCTTGTTATACCCAGCAGCTTGGTCAAATACTTCTTACTGTTTTGTCTTCGATAAAAAATTTTGTTTTCAGAAATATTGAGTTGACTGGTATTTACTGTCCTTATGAAAGTTCCAAGATATTTTTCCTTCAAGATTGTATATAACAAGTATAGCAGCTAAATTATTAATGATCCTCACCGTGGTTTAATCTTCCAGTTAGAATTTAATTAAGTCTGAGGAAAAAAAGTACAAGAAACCTATTGGTTGATTCGTGCCAATTAAATGCCTAAGCCTTTCACACCTCCTTGCATATGCCGGTCTTTGCTTTCGGTCCACTCTCTAAAACAACAGTAAGCAGCCAAATTCACCACCTTCTTTTTTTTTTTTCTGAAGTCAGCTGCTAATGCAAAGGCATTTCACAAACACACGGGCAGCCACAACGTTATGTTGTGCTATTACCACAACAGAGAGACAGAGGTAACACGAGAGTATTCCTTTGCGTCTAGCATGGTGTCTCACCATGGCAGACACTGACAAAACCTGTATTACTAGAGCTTCAACTAGTCTATATATGAAGCTGTCTTTTCATTTTACTAAATTACTGTGATATTTCCTAAATGCAGATGACAGAGAGAGATGAAAATGATGCTGACCACTCCAGAACCTCCAGCCTTCTATGATAATATTCGTGAAATGTGTGGAAATGACCACACCCTTACTATGTATTGTTTAAAACAACTTCTAATACCTGTTTAATATTACTATGAAACCTCATGTAAGAAACCAATCTGAATATTATGACAAGTATAAACTGAAATTTGAGAAGTAAGAAAAGCAGACTAGAGAAAATAGCTTAAAAAGCCAATCTATTAAATTGGTGTAATTGTGTTGACAAAATAAATTTTACATGAAGACATAGAGACTCAGGAGATAATATTAGACCATTACCCACCTGTTCAGGTCTTTTCCACGGAGACCTGATAACAGCTTTCTAGTACCTAAAAGGGGCCTAAAAGAGAGTGGAGAGGGACTCTTTATCAGGGAGTGTAGTGACGGGAGAAGGAGTAACAGCTTTAAACTAAAAGAGGGTAGATTTAGACTAGGTATAAGGAAGAAATTCTTTACTCGGAGGGTGGTGAGGCACTGGAACAGGTTGCCCAGAGAAGCTGTGGATGCCCCATTCCTGAAAGTGTTCAAGGCCAGGTTGGATGGGGCTTTGGGCAACTTGGTCTAGTGGAAGGTGTCCCTGCCCATGGCAGGAGAGTTGGAACTAGAAGACCTTTAAGGTCCCTTCCAACCCAAACCATTCTGATTCTATGGTTTGTAGGATCTCAGTCTGCAAGCATTACTGATGTGCAACATTTGATATCAGAACCAGTCTACTTTAAATCTACTGATGTGTAATATTATATTTGATAGCAAATCCCTGCAGGAATACCTCTTACATACTGGCAATAACAGTGATTCTCTCTATAACTTCATTACATATCATATCCTGACCAAGAAATATTTTGGTTCAATGCAAAAATGAGTACCACACACAGAGCTTTCGCAGACTGCCAGCCCTTTAACTAAGACACAGCAGTTACAGTCTCTTCCAACATCATAGAAACAAATAGACTAAAGTGCAATACTCATAAAACAGAACATGACTTGGATCAGCAGGAAGCAGCATGGCTCAACTTCACAGTGCTTACAGAGACAGGCCTCCTGATAAGTCAGCAAGAACAACTTGCCTAAGAACACTGTAAGGCTGTACCCCTAAGTGATTATGAACAATGTAAAAGCGTAAAATTAATTTAAATATCTAGAGTCCAAAATAGTCATAATTCTATTTGAGCAACTGTGTTATTTAGAAGGATATATTGTATTTTGCTTTATTTACAACAATGAACTAAACCAAATTGAACACAAGTAACAGAAGTGTGTATATATATATTAAGAAGGGATGCGTTATTTTGGGGTTTTGCTTAGCCTTTTCTCAATCAGGATAGGTTATTCTATAAGCTTAAAACAGACACCATCCAAGTTATTAAGCAATATGGTGTTTTAGTGTAATATCATAAAGTGTATGACTGAATGCTTTCATGAGCAAGAACAAGAAATGCTGGTAACAAGGAGCAAAATATAGTAGGATGAACTTGAGCATTCTTTTGTGTTGAGCAAATGCCTTGACATTTAACAATACATGTATTGTTGAAGAATTACAAAGAGTAAGAGTTAAAAAGAAATTTTCTATACTCCATTATGAAAACTCTCTTTCTTCAGGTTCCCAATAAAATTTGGAAAGAACAATCTGATTCTTTAGCCATCACCTTCAGTTTAGTACAAAGCACAGCTTCTCTGAGAACATATATTTTAGTCTAAATACTTGTAAAAGTAGAGGGAAAAAATGTTTAGAATCTAATTTAGCTAAACATGAAAACCTCAATTTGCATTCTCTTTTTTCTAGTACCACACAAGCACAACCATTTAAGCAGGATGCTAAACAAGAAAGCAATACCAGATAGAGCTCTGCAAAGACATGAAGATCTGAGTTGGCCAACTGCTGTTTTTTTTTGGAAACAATATAAAAAAGTACCTTGTAAATGCTGCTGAGATGCCTCATCTCTTGTGGATAATTGCATTTATCAATGTTATAATTATTATCTCTTCAAGTGAAGGAATTTGCTTTATCAGGTAACCCTGGACACCGATTTGGATCTGTGCCCAAACAGCATATATAACAGTTCTCTGGGTAGCATCGCCCTTTGAAATGTATGTCTGAGCTTCAATTCTCATTGGTAATAATGGTTAATGAAATCACCTAACAAAACAAACTTCAATCACAAAGACTAGAAAATTAAATTGGGTTTCATAATATGAGCTGAACTTCACTTACTGGCTTGTATTATTACAATAGGTAACACATTTAGAATAACTAGGGGGTTTGCAGGGTACTTTTTATTATTAAGACCATGTTTTTCAGTAGCCTATAATCTCTCAGTCTGACAGCTGAAATTTTCCTTGCCTAGTTTAAATTTTTGTTATTTTAAATTTTAACTCTCTTCTGAGAACACATATTAAAAATAAACTAGAGGGCATATATGCTTTAAAAAAAAAAAGAGAAAAATTGATATATATCATCCAATTACGATTACCTGATAATCTCCATTGTTTAGAATTCTTAAACCTTTTGGGGAGGACTCCTCACACTTCTACTGACTACAGATATTTGAAGAATCTCCTGTGTCTGTCCACCTGATCTTTGATCTACTGACAAAACTTCTGAAGAGTTAAAAATCATCAGTTCTTACCCTCACCATTATCCCACAGAGACTTTAACAACTTTCCAAGAACTCCAACTAATCTCAGAAACAATCCTGCTACTCTAAAGCTCGTGTCATACCTTCAACCTCCACACACTTGGTGCCGTACAACAGTTGGAGCAGTGAAAAAGAACACCAGGGTAGTGAGCAAAATGTCCACTCTCAAAATTGAAATTTAGCACAGTGTCTCAATACTTTAGCTACCTGCCCTCCTTCCAATGAACAGGTCTCCTCAAGGAGTAAGGGGGCAGGCAGGTCTTTCTCTCAATAATTCTTTGCACATAGCACATGCTATTTGCAATCATTCCTAGCCACAGAATTTAGGGAACAACATTTTTCAGAGTCCTCACAAGGAGTATATTGGAAACGAAAGGAACCAAGACAGGTTTAACTTCAGAAAATTTCCTGGATCCAGCAACCTTCCTCTAGAATTGAAAAATTTCATCTTATATTGTCAGTTAATATTATCAGCCCTACAGTTGAGACAATTACAAGTATTAAATATACTGTTTGCTGTCCCCTCTTGTCCCCTTCTGGTTGCACTGAGGTAGGCTGTGTTCTTGCTTCCCTTGCCTACAAGCCTGAGAACATGCCCCTGAAGGCACCCAGCACAAACAGAAATAAATATCACAACAAAGGATTGCAGGAAGATACAGGTATATCATACAGAAAGAAACTATGCCAAGCCACATCAGGACCAGATTGTTCCACAACTAATATATGGAGTCTCACAAAAATGCAAGTGAAAGACCTGATCAAAATCCCAGGAATTAAACCAGAAGAAATCTGTTCCAAACACATTTCTAAACAATCCCTTGCTTTAATTGCACAACTCCAAATCTCAGCCAACAAGGTTCTGCAGAATTCAAGCCAAACCCATCCCCAACCGTACCCATCTTTAGCTATAAAGAAAGTTGTTGTTCACAGGGATCCTACCTTCTTTTACCAGCTAAACCGAGTTTTGTAGGAGAAAGTACTGCTTGTCTTTGTGTCCACTACCCTATTGATTGTAGTGTAAATATTAGGCTTCCTGCTTGTGGAGAAACTACTGCAAAGTTTCTTTCAGTTCTGTTTGCACATTTCAAACTTGTGCGTGGTTCAGAACAGGGAAGTTTATGTAATGTTCCAGAGAAACAGCAGTACATCATGGCTCATTATAATTCAGGTATGAATACATGACACAGATGAATTCACAAAACGCTCCTTTCATCTGAAATTTAAGTAGTAACCCTTTTCCCCCTGAAGATTTAAGCTGCTTTAAGTGACGAAATGATTATATTTTCCTGTTTCTTTAAAGCAGTACTGGATAGAAACAGCTTAAGATGAATCTTTCCTGAATTTATTCAAAAGAGAGCACACCATCAGCTATAAGGATATTTGAATAAGTCAATCCAAAAGATCTCAATGTTCTCTGCAACTCCAGAATATGACGATTTTAAAGTTTGCTGGAAGCACTTTAGTATTAGAGCATATAAAAGCATCTTTTCCCAAAAGGCCAAATTTTCAAGTACTGAACAAAGCCAAGTATCTACTTGCAGAATCAAGAAATCTGTATGTGCACCTGGAATATTCACCTATCTAAACACAAACCTATGACACAAATTTTATGTGCACGCTGCCCTTTAGTGCCCATCACTGAACATCCTGCTTAACAGTAAAACTGGCTTCATCTTTCCTACAGAGAGGGCTTTTTTAAATTACTGTTACTAAGAAATATCATTGGCAAAGTGACAGTGGTGTACTTCCATACTTCTGGATTACCCTTGCTATCCAGACACCCACTGTAAGCCCAGGGTCCTGTTCAAACACGCCCTTTTCTGCCCTCACTGTTGCTTCGTGCTCCTACCCTTGCTAAAATTCACATTATCTTCCGTGCACAAGTTTCCACATTTTATTGGGTTTCCTCTTTCAGTTGGGTCTCTCAGTTTAACAGAGCTGCATGTTCTGTATAAAGCAGTTTTGATAAGTTAAAACAACCTTTTTGTTCTGTTTGTTTCTTTGTTTGTTCTTTAAACTTTCTGCACAGACAGAATTTGCTCTGCAGTTTTCATCACATTGTAACTGTCCCCTAAGGCCTGATACCAATTCTGGGACTCTTACTTCTCTCCCTCTGCTTGCAAGCCACGTTGCCAGGACAGTGTCATCTTGGGCTTGCCAGCTGTTGGCCAAGAGCAGCAGACAGCCACTGCCTGGCTCGCACAGACCACCCAGCACCTAGACCTCATCTCCTGGGAGCAGGCAGTACTGAGATTTGGGGCTGTCTGCGCTGCCCAGCAGCCCTTTGCTGCAAGTGACACGCAGCAGCCTTGCTCATCTTGTGGGCCGTCACTTGAGCCAGTGAGAAACCGCAGGTAAACATGAATCTTGCTGTTACCTTGATAATGGTAGTACACAAGGAAGGTCTGACCAGTGATCTTAAATAAGCATCCTGAAGAAGGCATGGAAGGCTCCAAGTTCAGAGAGAACAAATACATTTCTAATACAGAATGCTGAAATCACTGAGCAAGCAGTAGAAACAACCAAAGGGGCAGATTTCTCTCAGACTTCGCTGTTAAAACCTTCCATAGCACACATTTTTTCACAACACAGCAAATTATCATCATGACTGTGTCTGAATACACAAGATGAGACAGGGAAGCAAAGGTCTAGAAAAATCAGAAGGCATTTCCCTACCACAAACACTTCAGCACCCAAGCTGCAATACTGTGGTCATCAAATGAAACGTGAGCAAAATGTCTCGGGCACATATGGAGAGAGACCGGGCAAGGCATAAATGCTTATGAAATAGCTGTACTTGCAGTCCTGAAGCACCTACAAACATGCAAGTTATTTTGCTTATATCTGCCCAACTTAAAAACTACACTAATCCTAAACTCTTAACAAAATCATCTCCCTAGGGCATTTTCTTGCCTTTAGAATGTTAAAACAAGAAGATGGTAACCAAAAATTATGGTCAATGGATACATGTCTTTCTTGGCAAACTGAGAGAAAAAAAAATGTTTTAAAAACAATGAAAGCCTATGAAGCCAAATTTTCCACAGCCCAAGGATGATCATACACAGAGCAGAGAGTGTTTTATAATGTTCAATTCACTGCAAATGAGCATTTCATCAGTATTTATTTTGATATCTGAAAAAAATACCAATTGCATTCCTCCTGATAAGGTTGCCTTGTATGAAATAAAAATGTTTTCTACAAGGTAATCTTTTAACTACAAGCAGGACTTTGAGGATAGAAGGAGAGAATTTATCTGCTTTCAACCTAACAAGACATCCTAAGAGGAACTTTCTGAAAGCATCGTGCACATTTTTAACATTGCTGTTAAGCAGTACAGTGAAATCTGCTACGTACTAACATTTCATAAGTTCAATAATTTGAAGTTGTTCTTTAAAATACACAAGAAGGCATTACCTATTTCAAATGTTATTACTATTTATGGTTGTTGAAACTATTATATAACACTGTATCAGTCAACAGGATTTCGCAGCATAATACTAAAAGGAAATTAAATACATTCAATAATCAGGCATTAAACTTTTATGCTCAACTATCAGCACGTTCACAAGTAAGAAACAAATTTATTTTAATATTTAATATATTCTTCCAATGGGCTTACTAACAAGAATTTTCATTTATAGCCTTCCTTCAGAAAATGTCATGTTTACCATCTTAACAAGGGAAAAAAAGAGAGAAAGTTCAAATGCTGATTTTGGCATTTGTATTTCTCTGATGTAGTTTACCTAAAGATGAAAAAGTATCTAGAAAAATAGATCACAGATGCTCACAAAGCTAATATTTCCTAATTCAACTACCCAGCTCCTAAACTACAGCACACAATAACAGCTTTCACTAATGGGTTGCTATTAAAAAATAAATTGTCAGAAACACTGCATGCATTTTTCCTTCCGTTCAGCCGGAGCAAGCATACAGTGTTCTATTATGCAGCTAGGTGAGACAGCTTTCAACCTCCACATGGTATTACTTACCCAGAAGCATGTTTCTCATCTACAGTTAGTTCAGCAAAATATGAAGCTCTGCACAATAGATCTAGCAAAGGGAATGTTCCCACAAACTCCTTTTTTGACTCGGGTTGAGTTTTGAGTAAGGTTTGAACTCGAGCTGCTAAGAAATATGCCTTGCCCCATAAAGCCGCAGGGATACTTTACTTCACTCTCATTGGTGAATGACACCTCTTCAGACTACATCGAAGTGATGCAGAGACAGTCAGTAGCTGGTGCCACTTTAATTTGAGGTAACAAAACCACAAGGGGGAAAAAAAAAAAAAAAAAGCAAGTCATCACTACATTAAAGTTTTAAAGTGGTATATTTTAATAAAGCTGCCCTGAAACTGCTTTTAGTTAATGCCTAATCTTTGAGCAAGGCAAAAACTCCTTGCAGAACTCCTATGTTACACAGGGTGTTTGGTTACACAACACTAAGTGTCTAAACAGTAGGCTAAACTCAGGTTCTGCAAAAGCGAATGTCTGATGTTACCACAGTGCTTGATTACCTCACAGCTGAATTTGTGTCATTAGATACAATGTGCTTCCTTTAAAGAAATATCAGCAGTGAGCTGGTTTGAGACTTTTTAAACCTGGAATTGCATGGCTCAAAAATCACCTCCAACCCTAATTTGAACATGAAATAGAAATGTTCAGAATGCTACTGCTACCATGGTAAGTACCCCAAGTCCCCTAAACCCCATGACAGATCGGTTCTGTGCAATCACAGTTAACCTCTTATTGCAAAAGCAAAAGGCAAGACACCTGAAAGCTGGGACTGGAACAATAAATTGCTAATGGAAAGAGGTGTCCATGCCCTGGATCACCTTGCTTTGGGATGTGCTGTTGCAGCACATACACAGCTGTGGTCTGTACAGAACTTCTGACGCCTCAGAAGAATGCTTCCAAGAACAACTAAATCAGGATGCTTGAAAAAAAAAAGTTTATCAAAACAAACGCCCACACTCATGCACCACCGGGAAGTCCAAGAGCATTAGGGACAGTTCTTTATCTGATGCAAATTTGTGCAGTTGTAGTAAAGTCAGACAATTCCTCATAGTCAAACTGAGGATTATGAAACAAACTTCGTATAGAACCCTCCCACTTCAGTGCTTTGCCTTAGATGTACAGAGATAAGAACTACTTAATTTCCCTGTTTGCTTTTATAAAAATGAGAGGATGGGAGGAGGGGGAGAATAGGATTTTTAAAAGCAAACTGCTTGGAACAAATTACCTCAAACCTAGAAATAATAGACAAAATGTTTCTGAACAGATTAATTTTGTATGCAGTCCTTCATAAAACATTGTTCCAGTGACAACACCCTTCTTTAGGGTGTGACTATTGGTTACTCAAAGTAGCACACATGAAACTTCAGCCTAATCTTCTTATTGTATTCTAGAGCCTCCCACTCCTCATCCTCTCTACTAAAAAGCAGCTTACTTCAATAATTACCTGCCAACATGAATTGGCAGCAATTACTTGATTTTGTTACATGTCCTGAACTATTTGGTACTCTTAACAGTCCCCTCAAATTTTTATTTTATTTTTTATTTAAAAGGAGGGACATCGCTAGCAGTAACAATCTCAGAAAAAAACAGTGGAAAAAATGAATCAGTTCTGACATAAAAAGGCAAATAAAAATGAAACCCAATTAAAAATAAACCCCTCTGATTCTAAGCAAATCTTGTGATCTTGGAAGATGTGACTCATTCTCATTGCGCACTTGGGATTGGCAGCACCAAAACTCTATGAAACTTTATGTGGGTTTTATATAGACTCAGATGACTTAGCAAGATGACCAGTATTCCCAAGTAAATACTACATTCTCTCATGCTGACAATAATACTACTACTTGTATTTTCTGTGAAGTCTGAAAGCTTTTTTTTTTTTTTTTTTTTAAGTACACTGTAAACTGCAGAAGTGTTTCATACGTTCCATAAGCATTTGGTATAGTTGTGCGTTATAAGAAGACAAAATGGCAAGGACTATATGCCCTTGAACCAGCAGGCATGCTTCCCTGACTCCCTCCACTTGTTCAATGTCTGTAACCTCTCCTTTTTGGCAATGCTTGATAGCTTCTTGTTAAAGCCATTACAACGCACTGGCATGGTCAGGTCCAACCAAGTAGCTGCTTCAATGCACTGTAGCTCCCTTCTATTTCCCTCAACAGCACACAGCAGCTGGTCTCACAGAGACTGGCCTTCAGTTGAAGGCACGCTCTCAGGACTCACTAACCACAGTTTCAGGGTTTTGGCCTGCCCTCTAGCTCACATTAAAAATGTGATTTCTGGGACCAGACAGTCTAAGTTTTAACTCCAGATCTCCCTTCCCTCCTATTTAAAACACATATTAACTCCCATCTACTCCTGCTAGTGCCCACTGTCCCATGATTGTGGAGGTTCCTCGATTATTTTTGGGCCTGACCAGGCCCCTTTGGAGATACCCAGCCAGTGCCGGTACTGACATGGCTCCTCCGCACTGCAAGCGCGTTGGCGAGGAGAGAAGCCAGAGGAGAACACTTTCCATTTGAGCACCAGTCTGAAGCGGTCATGCAGCTACTGTATTATAGATGGTGCTAAAGAAGGAACAAAGGTTAGGGAAGGTGCTGGAAGAGAAACTAGAGAGAAACAGTGGAATACAGAGGAGAAAGATGAGGGGAAAAGGGCCTAAAAAAAACAACACAACATAGTATGTGAGAGAAGAATGGAATAAAAGGCAAGGCAAAATGTTATTGTAAGATAGCGAAAGGCACATAGGGAGAAGTGAAAAGAAAGCAAAAACATTAGGGAGAAATGAAGGTAAAAAAGGCAAAGAACAATGGTAAATGAAATATGACAAAAATGAATGCATTTTTTTCCCAGCTAGCTATCAGGTGCTGACCTTCCAGAAGATAAGGCGGTACAACATTCACTGCAAGCCTGGTACCTACTACCACAAATCTCATTAAAGGAAAGAAAGCATGCACAAGAGCATGCACGCTGGGACTGCAGAGCAGCAAGAAGATAAGCAGCTGTCGAGCCGCTTATCTGAGGGCAAGTACACTCGACTTGCTCACGAGCAGCTCCCATAGCCAAGAATGAAGAGCTGACAGAGAGCTCAACTGGTAAGATCCTCAGGTGGTATCTTTTTACCAAAGTTAATGCTTTAAATTTCCACACACACCCTGTGTTTTCCTGGAATCTCTCATGTGTCAAGGCTGGAGAAGTGACACTTGAGCATTTGTAATAGGTTATTTATTATCTTTGGCTAATAAGTTTTAATAACAAAAGTAACTTAGAATCCAACAATATCTACATAAAACATGGTGTTTGAACTTCCATTCTTTCTACTGCTTTGATACAGACAAGTCTCCCTAGCAGGCTGTGATATAACAGGCTTATATTTTGGCTGATGCTTAGAAACCTGGAGAACTGTACAGTCAGGATGTGACTGAAGCAAAATGAACAGTGTATGTAGATGTACTTTATTTTCAGCTTGAGCACAGAGCAAGTCATCCTTCCAGAATTCCAAAATTTAGCACTTGGGACTTCCATAGAGATTAGTGTCAAATAGTAATAATAGCATCCTGCTGTCAAACCCGTAAGAGGCTTCTCTGCATGACTGTGCTTAGATCCTTTAGGTTTAGTCCTTTGTTTTCTGTGCATGAACAATTCTTCAGGTTTGTTGTACTTGTTCTCAAGGTTTTATCTTCAGTGCAACATCTACTAATTGCATACAGAAGTGTTACAGAAATTTTTCACAAAAAAAAATTGACTGTAGCTGCTACATCTAGTAATTACTAGTAAGTTCTTTTATGCTAAGTTTTTGACCATATTATTGTACTACCCATCATGATTCTTAACCCTCATTTCTGTCCATCAAATATTTTCAAATATATATGTTGAATAGAAGAATGTTAGTGTTAAGATCTTGATGAATTCATAATGAAGACAGATAGATGGAATATTGCAATGCATACCAATGAACTGCAAGTACTCTCCAGAGAGACTGACTTAAACCAGCAGCTAGTATAAGAAAAAAAAGACCTTTGTTCAATGAAAAACACAACTATCCTACCTCTTATAATAAAGGATTCAAACCCATGCTCCAAATTCTGCGAAGTATAGGAAGTACCAAATCACCCACATTTTGTTTTTAAAATTCAAGGCAGGATTCAAAGCAAAAGCAAGGAAGGCCTGGCTTCACCAGGCAACTGTGCAAACCTGTCACACATGCATGGGTTTCTGAAGGTCACATTCAACCAGCATTTTCATCCAATGCATTTTATGCAATCCCTAAGAATCATCTCAATTTGAAGGAGCAAAACAGAAGTCAGGAGACTGATAGAATAACATGATCCTACTGTACAGACACACAGGAACATGCAGGAGACATTGTCAAGCACAGATAAAATTTTGACCTAAGATAAATATTTATCATTATAAGGTCCAGATGACAGCAGACATTTCAGAGTCATTCCATTAAGTACTTCCCCGCAGTCAGAAAACAAGAATGACAAATTTATTTTCTGCTTTGGATCTTGTGCTACCAGGCACTGGAAAACAGAAACTTTCACGTGAGGTACATCAGATCCCCTTACCCCCTCCTTATTGCAATAAGCACAGATTCTGAAAGACTCATAGACTTCCAGTTCTCCAACTCAGTTTGCACTGGATTTCTGTATAACCTTCAGAAAAGTTTAGAATAGAAAAGAAGGTTATACTTGAAAACAGCAAAATTTTAAGTTGCACATATATCTTCCCCAGCTTTTGCTTCCAAAACTCAAATAGATATATATTCATCATAATGTTAATGATAAAAAAAGTTCATAAATAATGTGAATAGAGGGGAATCACTGAGCTTAACTAGCTGCAAGCTAGTCTATACAAAATTCTATAAAATATCCCTTGATGATTTTTAATTTTGTCTATTACAGTGATGCTGAGAGGTGTCAAGTGACATTAAGCTTCACAGTACTAAGAGCTCTGCATACAAGAATTCCTGACCTAAGAGATTTCGATGTAAGTAAGCAGTACCAAAAAGGATACAGATGACAAGTACATCAGGTTTTCTATGTAATGAATTAAAGCATCTGTGACTTTCCCAAAGTCAAAAAAAAAAAAAAGTGCATGATATGCCTTCCTATGTAATACCAAATCTTCTCTGCTATGTTCCATTCTGATTTCTATTTTTTTTAAATGACCTGTTCAGACATCTTTACTAGAGTTGGAAAGCAGTTATCCCATCACAACAGATAAACGCCAGTGACATTGTTCCTTAAACACAATCAGCTTTTTTAGAAAGTGATGACACAACATTTAAAGAAAGAAAGAAAAAATACACAACCACCACTAAAGGCTTAACCATTCCTATGCCATTTGCAAAGCACTTTGTTGCTGAGGAAGAAGCAACTCTCATGCCCTAGAGATTCCAAATTGTGGTGCAAAGAATTTCATGGTCAGGTTGGGGAAGCTATTTGTGCTTGAATGAAGGCATGAGTGCTTTCAGGGCAAAAGAAAATAGGAAAAGGCAATAGGAGACAGGGATTCAGACGACTGAAAGTACCTCCTACAACTTGTGCAAGGGCAGGCATATTGTGGCATATGGTGATACCAGAAAGAGATACTGCCTCATTTGTACTGAAAGTATTTGACTCTGCCATCAAGAATACCTTGAAAGGAACTCTATCTTGAGAGCCACCCTTTCATTTGACACCAGAAGTATGAAAATATGGTAAAGGCTCTGGGAAACGAGTATGCTCATGACTTTTTTTAATCAGCATGCTTCTCTCTGTTGTTAAGGGATAATGGACTTTAGCAAACCAATCATCAATTCATGGCATAAATGGAAGCAGAGTAGGTTGCAGTCACAGAAATGTCAGATTGATGATAAAAAATGAGAAAGACATTTATACTGACATGAAAATGTAAGTTTAATACAGCCTTCTGAGCAATTATTTAGTTTGAAAATACATTCAAATCCTTCTGATGACTGTAAGAGGCTTAGGAAGTTAAAAAAAAAAAAAGAAAAGAAGGAGAGGAGAGGAGAGGAGAGGAGAGGAGAGGAGAGGAGAGGAGAGGAGAGGAGAGGAGAGGAGAGGAGAGGAGAGGAGAGGAGAGGAGAGGAGAGGAGAGGAGAGGAGAGGAGAGGAGAGGAGAGGAGAGGAGAGGAGAGGAGAGGAGAGGAGAGGAGAGGAGAGGAGAGGAGGAGAGGAGGAGAGGAGAGGAGAGGGAGGAGAGGAGAGGAGAGGAGACATACTGTTTCTAAGTACTATTACGCCAAAAAGTTTAACATAGACAAGAAGTATCAAAAGACAGTTTCTTATGAAGCCATAAAAAAAATGAATGACACATCCAGGTGTACTATACTAAGGGCTAATAGTTTAAACCCCATTAATCCCATTTTAAAGACAATCTCATAAAAACTGCTCATTTGCCCTTTTTGCCTCTCTCTGTAGCATTTCAGAACAAAATTTTAAATTAGAAGCAGCAGCATAGCAAATGTAAAAAAATAAATAAAAACAGCTGAGGCAGTGATTTTTTTATTTACATTTTTAAGCAGATAATGGCATATTGATCAGCTTAAAGTTCATATTTTTGGCAGGACTGGTCTTTTTCATAAATAATACTCAGAGTGGATAGAGCGAGCCAATGACTTGTTCAAATTTGTACTAGTAATGGCTCAAAATTACCTTGTGATATTTGAGTGCTGGGTTATGAAAATAACAACATCCTGATGCAAGAAGGAACAGAAAAGAAATGAAACCATGTAAGGAACTACCATCCCTAACTCACAGGTTCACTCATTAGGAGAATTTATTGGCAGACTTATCTGAGACATTAATGGCTGTTTCTGCTCAGATTTTGCATTCTTTTTTTTTTTCCCCCCCTGAATGGACATTCTCATTTAATGGCAGGGCACAACAGGAAATTTCCACAGATGAAAACACTTCTGATAAAATACAGGGCTGGAAGGCTATACAGTCTCATCCTAATCTGCGTGTTTCAAAAGGATTCAAGTATGACATAGTGCAACTCACTCAGCATTTGTGTTAAGCTATAGTTGTAAAACAGATGCTGAGAAAAGTCTCCTGCTTTCAGGGGCTGAGTTGCTTAACTGGCACAATCTGAGAAGCACAATTTCCACCCCTGCTCTGTAAATGTGAAGCAAGATGTCTGTTCTTCTGTGGACTGTGTATTGGCTCCAATCTTCTCCCACACAGCCTCTCCAAATTAGAAGGGAACTGCACATTCCCCTAACTCCCTTCCCTTCAATCCTTCCTCTCCATTTGCCACTTTCTCTGTCTTCCTGTTCTTTGTCTTTCCATCTATCATTTCTCTACTTAATTAGCACTTAATTGCACTGTGTGCAGCTATGATGATACTGGCCTCTTTGTTTGCTCTTCTTGTACATTGAATCCTTTTCCTTTTTGGTGATGCTCAAGTTAGCAGCTATTTTTTCTGGGTTTGCACCGGATCTCATACTGCAACCTTAAAGTATTTCTGCAGTCCACCAGAGCAGTGATACCCACAGCTGGCTGGAGTGAAAAGCACACTCCTACCCCGGCACAGCTACTTTGCAGGTCATGGGAAAGGAGAAAGCTGCAAGGAACAGAGACACCCAGCACATGAGAATCCATGTCAGTGTATTTTGGAAGTGGAAGATGTGCCTGAGAAGTAGACCAAGGGCTCTGCGCTGTGGGGTGAGGGAAGGTTTCTGGGCTCAGGCAGCTGAATGCCAGTACAATACGACAGGGTCTGTTGTAATGAATTCCCTCTGAAACAGACAGATGTGTGCTACTCTACAAAAAGAACAGTCTCCCCCAGAGCATGGTGACAAGTAGTAGCTCGTTTTTATTTCTGCCTTAGGTGTGAAAGCCAATTAAACTGCTTAACTGACACAAGACACTGAGTTAATTTTTCTTGGCAGCCAGCCTTCTCTTTCTACAAAAGCCATCAAATTGTGCATGAGCTTTCCAGAGATGGCATCTGTACAGACGCATCAGAACTAGAAGCAGATTTACACCTGTTAAAATCCATCCCCAAAGGTTTGCAGATTCACAGATGCACATGGTTGTTTGAATGTCTGTGAGACTCCATAAGTATTTATATCTAATACGAATACAAACATATGCTCCTAAAGCTGTGTATGAACAAGTGTGAGATGTACAGAAGGTTGGCTGAAAATTTCCAGGCTTTGGATGGGAGCAGAAAAACCACCCTGCCTCCTCCCAACCCCCAGGAACAGCACCGCAGGCCTGGACTCACTGTCAGACCTCCACCCCTGCACTTTTGATGGAAAATTCCATCAGTTTGCACTTCAGCATCCAAAGCTTACACTTCTAAAAGCATCACATGATTTTTGTGTAAGGTATGTTGCTACCAGCCCAAAAGCTCAGTATTTCAAAATGAAGTAATTGCCTTCTCTCTGAATCATGTTATGTTCAGTAAGCTTTTTGCCCAGAACGTTATTTGCAATATATGGATGACATCCTCTCTTTCCAGTCTGGATAAAGAACTAATCTTGCAATGTTAACCTCTAAGCTTCTTATTGATACCTTAGCTGCCTTTTTCCACATGCATTTAGGTATGATTATTTCCTCCAGGGAATAGGAGACATAACTGTTTTATCCCTTTGGGACAACCTGCTCACCGAGGATGCCCTTCCTTCATCAGAGTATTCACTTGGCTAATCCAAGTTCTCCAGGGACATTTATAGCACTGATAGCAGTGAGGTCATTCCAGATACCTGTTATGAATTTTTGAGCAATCTAATTTAATTAGTCATCTGGGTTTGCTCAATTGGAATAGCATACATTTTCACCGATTTCTTAAAATGAATTGCTGTGTTCTTCAGCGGATTAGCACTGCAGTCTGCCACCTCTTTGGCAAAGTACCAACATATTGCAATCCACGACAGGACAAATTTATGCCCATAAAAATATAATTGAGTTTTTAATTGTCATAGAGAAAAACAGATAAGCACCACTTTTTTTTTTTTGAATGCAACAAACATGAATATTCATTTTTTCCATCTAAATCTCATTCAAATTCACTTATTTCAGTAGTGTTATCTAAAATTTCTATCTAAAATAGACGTGTAAAGCTGTTTGACTAATCTTTTCCTAATCTGGTGATCATTCCTGAGGGCTATTTCACTATTATCTACCATTCAGACCAGTTTCAAAAAGCCTCTGAAATTACACAGAAGCAGAAAGAAATTGCAGATACTGTGTCCTTGGATAACTGAGTCAGCTGTGTCTGGGACTTGAAGTCCTTCAGCTGCACCTCAGCTTAAGTCTGAGGTACCCTTAAAAATAAAATAAAATCACTACTCAAGCTTCTTTAAGCAAATGTTGCTGAAGCAGTGCAATTGCAGTTTTGCCTGCTTATCCAGTACTAATTCCAGTTACCATGATAGTCTAGTCCTAAAAAAAAATATATGGGCAAAACCTTATAACATGGATGAGGCTTACATCTGTCCTACTTGAAATGATACTACAAGACAGATTTTGTTTAGCAATTCAGTTCCCTAGGGAAGCTTTATGCATTGTCACAGAATGAAACAGATAAGAAATGTATAGGAACAGAGGAACTAAGAAGAGCTGATCGCCGTGGACTCCACAGTACAGTCCATACCTCCTTTAGCCGGACAGCATTTAGGCACCTAACAGGGGATAAAGACAGTTTAATGGAAATTAGAGACAATTACATTTTCTTTAAAGCATGTGAAGGGTGTTTGGACACTTCCCTTGAAGAAGCACTCAGGATAAATCAAACCTTGAGAGGAAGAGTTGTCATCAGTACTCTCTTTCCAAATGTACCCGATTATTCCTAGGTCCCTTTCTCCAGTAACATCTGGCCTCACGGGCTCAGTAAAAAATTGATATTACTCAATATTTTCCTTTTTTTTTTTTTTTTAAACTATAAAGCTTAAGTTTAGAGAAGTAAATTTTAATTGTCTTAAGCAGAGGATCACTTACTGTGCATGAGTCAGTGTTTAAAGCCTGCTCATCTTGACAGCTGTAGAACTGTACCAAACACCTCAAAAAGATAACTTGCACTATAATTATTATTAATATTTCTGAGATAACAGTAAATTAATTTCCATGTCTACTCTAGCAATCAAATAATGATGATAAAATGCCCTATCCCTCTTTATTTATATCAAAAAATTCCTATATCATTCTTACTAACTGCTCCAAAATTCCTTGGTCCAGCATCAAGTATCTGATAGGATCACAGTGGAGGGTTCTTCTTTTATGTCCACCCCCATCCACCAAATGCAAATCAGTCCTGCACCAAGAGCAAGAGGATAGAGAAACGAGTCTACAGGACCTGTTAAATGCTGTACCGGACAGCAGATGGAGCCAGCACCTACCTACAAGCCTAACAGAGGGACATTAAAGCCCTACATTCACTTGTCTTTAAATTTGCCCTAGCAAGTCAGGCTGGCAAAGTAGTTAAGAGTGCTTCCAGCATATGAATTTGGGCCTGAAAAGTCACCTGCTTCTTATCTCCCCAGACTTTCTGACTGGCGTAGTGACTCTCTGTACCTCAGCCCTGCTATTCCGTGCTCTACACTATTTCATGGCAACTCCAGGCCACTACTTCAGTGGATTCGTACTTTACCTGGGATGTTCTCTTTCAGGTCCAAGGAAGACATGAGCATCTAGCAATAGGGCTGCACAGAGCAGCCTGCAAGGCTAGGGCACCCTACCTCCTTTCAAAGGTAGATGAATAATGGTGGTCTATACTTTTAAATTTCATTTTCACTTCCTCTTGCAATACACAAAAGTATGTTTTGCTGGGAATGGATTAGTTCCATTGTGGTTCAGGCTTGCTGACTGCAGTAGTGCCAGTTAAAGTAAGTACTTTAACAAGTGCCTGCACTCAGCGAAGGGCAGTGGGAGAAAGGAGCTCCCTCGCTCCTGACCGATCTGCACTTATTTAAGAAGAAGGGTATAATTTTACTATTCCTGCATTTTTCTCGATGCCTGTTGCTCTACTGAGCATGTCATACCTTCTTTCATTTTATCAGTTTCAAAGGAAAATTTAACTGGTACACAGTAGTTAAGCAGACTTAATGGGAGATGAGCAGAAATGGTTGACCTTAGGATAACTCAGACTAATTATTTCCTCTTCTAAGTTTCACATTCTGTAGGTAAAAATAACATCTTTCTTTACTATGTTCTTCCAAAAATTCACTTCTTAGAGAGAAACTCGATAATGGAAAGACTGACTTTCGTTTATATTTTTAAAAAATGGGACCTCTAGAGAAAGTCTAAAGAAGGGCATACAGGTAAACAAGCATTTCATTTTTTTTTCTCAAGTCATTAAAAGTAGTTATATTTTGTATACAAGAAAATAATTATCTCAGGAAGATGTATAGGATTGAAGATGTATACAAGGCAAAAATAATCTATATAAATAGTAATGCACAAAAATAAAGTTTGTGTAATTACTCAGATTGTTCTTAAAATCTTACAAGTCAAGAACTTTTAGTCCTTCAAAATCAGAGAGAAGACAGACCAATATCCATCTTGTCACAGAGCATATTCTCTCTGCAGTGGGTTAACCTGCAACCGTGGCCATTCTCAAACATATCACAAGACAGAGATGGGTCTCTCCTGAAACTCAGAAAGGACCCCTTACATAAAATCTTTGTGCTCTTCAGAAATGAATTGGACCTGCAGCCAAGCAACTTTCTCCCGTCATTGTAAGCAAGTGTCAAAGAATAACAATAACAGAACTGTGAAATACAAATATTTCAACACTAAGAAATCAGCTAAACAAAAATGTATTTTATTTCTGGACAACTCTGAACAGAATAACACAAGTAAACTCCTGCCTGCCCCTCCCAGACAGCTCACATCCATTTGTATCAGACAGCATTACTGGCCCCTGACAAGAGAAAAACTGACTAATGAGACAAGTGTTGCATCTATACCAGAGTCAGATTTAGATCTGTACGGAAACTTGAGATGCAAAGAAATGCCAGAGCAGCTTTGTCTCAATCCTTCATGTAACCTCTTATTTTCATTGGAAAGGCTGACCAGTTATATAGTTAAATGAAGACTGGCATCAAAATATATCTTCCAACCTCACATCTCCATTTTGAGGTAGACTGATATCCTAGTTTTTCCTTACAGATAAATGGACTTTTTTTTTTTTTAATTATTACTATTATTTTTCCCAACAAGAACATATGTATAAAGAAAGAAAGAAAACAGCAACCATGTCTGAAAAGACTGGCTATGAATCCAAACACAAAGACTGAAGAACATCATAACCAGCCCTGGTCATTTCAACTACTTTCTGAAATTTCAGTATGGAACAAAAACATGCTTAATCTTAACCAGTTTTGCGACAACATATCATAATAAAGTTTATAAGTATACATACATGTGCTGATCATGAAAAAAATGTGCTAAAAAAGTCACAAGAACGGTAAATTAACACTTATCAAAGAGCTTATCTCCTGTTCACTCTTTTTTAAAACAGACATTGAAACTCTGCAATGCCTTCCACAGTTCAGCATGTACAGAGTTTCTTGCTTAAATTCCAAGTCACTCCCACTATATATAGCACAGTCCATCGGAAAAGAGCCATTTTGTCTAGTAATAGACGGGAGACCTAAACATAACATTCGATAAGAAAGAAGTCATATCAATTTTTGGTATAATACATCACTATGCCACAATTTTTCCTCCTCCCTACCTTACTGGTAGGAACTTTATTACTGCAATTTTAGTTACCATTTTAACTTAAATAATTTCCTCTTTTTTACATGTTAAGATAAAGCAACATCATAAGACAGACCAGAAGAAAATTGCAGCTGAACCTCAAAACCTCTACTACTGTTTATGTCTCTGTGAAGTTAAGAGCTTCCCCCTCAAAAAAAAAAAAAAGATTTTTTGTATGTGTTTTAACCCAAAGAATCAATATTGCTGATATTTTTAATAGATCAGAAGATATATTATTTTATGTTGCCACCAGAAGAATGAAAAGGTAGTTACAAAATTGTGAACAGAGGAGGAACTAGAACAAGCAAGAAGAAAAATCGCACTGGCTTGAGAACAACTCAACTATATGTATATAAAAGTGTATATACACATATATATAAATATATATATATATATATATATATATATGTATATTAACCTAGTAATTGCTCTTGCTTAATGCAGTATGACTTCATCATTCTCCAGACCAGTCTTGATCCCATGCAGTTGAGAACCATGGACACACACAGGTTGCTATAAAGTATATATCACTAACAGGTAACACCAACTAACAGGACGCTCTTGAGTAACTGTAACCACATTTAATGAACTCATTGCAAATTTTATTTAGCCTTGATTTGCAGCAACAAAATTGTCCTGATGTGTTTTTTACTGTGTCTATTATTGAATTATTAATAGCAACACAACAATAAATCAGATAAGAAGCAAACCCTCAGAACTCCAGCAGAATTCAAAGCAATACATCCTAAAAACATGTCATTCTTGGGGTATGCAAACATGGAGACGTACCAAGATACCTAAGAGGTTTGGGCAGCCAAAGTATCACATGACAAGCAACAGAAAATAAACTGTCAGACTGATTCTGTACAATAGTGTAAAAATTATTTCCATTCAAATGAACAGCATATTGAAAGGTACATCAAACTGGAGACATTTCGTGGTTGTTAATGAACAATTTTATGTTAAGAGTTCATAAGCAAAGCAAGCATTGGACCTATCAAGAAAAACAGAAATATGCATCAACTCACAAGTCCCTGGATAAAGAATATTGAAGAAAAAACAGTTTATGATATTGAGTATTCACTTTAATCACACCTGCCACTTCACCTCTGCTTAACATCACTAGCACTCAAATGAAAAACAGAAAAATAAGTTCTGCTAAATATTAGTTCAGGAAATGAGAGACTGGCCGATCAATACAAGAAACTAACTTAAAATTCAGACGTCTCAGACGTCTTCAAGAAATAAACCAGTGGATGTTGATAAGATCCTTCCAAACATCTCTGCACCAATAACATGCATTTACTAAGGGTCAAGCGTTTACTGGTTAATGTTTTTAAAACAGATATTAATATTTATGAGCTTTAATATTGCTCATAATAAATGGATTTTATTTTTTTTTTTAATAAAGAAGCCATCACATATTGTTATTAGATGCTTAAATCCTAGGACTAAAGAGAAACAAATTATAAAGAAAACAGGCTTTTTTCTCCTTTCTACCTTCTATAAATATTTTTAATTTATATTTTATTTTTCTTCCTTGCCTGCACAATAGAGGACATGTTTAAGCATGCTTAGCTACCTTACTCAAAAGGACATTAATGCTTAAGTTCCCAAAAGCAGACATATTTTCGTAACTTAAATTCATTAAAATTAAAGGACAAAGCTCAAACCACATTATATATATATTTTTTTCAAATTGTTATTATATATTATGTAGTTTCTGTTTTTTCTCAGCTTTTTAACAAGAAAAAAACAGTTTGTGCTTTAACATAATTTCCCCCTTGTTTTGAAAAGCTTTCCATGAGAAAACCCTCCCAAAATGGGTAATTCCTGGTCTGGTCCTTTCTGTCAGCTACATGTTTGAAAATCAGAGCTGCTTTCACTAAGTAACGGAACAGCTGAATAAAAATCCTGCTCATTTAACATCAAATATTCTGAAATGCTACGAGTAAAATTTAAGAAATTTTTCACATAGCAGCCACTGGCAAAGTCCACAATTATGATAAAAATATGAGATCTATTTTGTTTCTTTCTTTTTTCTTTTTTTTTTTTTTATCACAAGTCTTCATTCTAAAACAGATACAATTGTTTGAAAATTGAAATTACGTTATCCCTTGGTGCTTCTTGATTTTACAGACTACTATGACAGTTAACATTTACGAGAGCACAATGTTTTCAGCTATAAAATGCCCAGTATCCAACTTCTATTAACAGCATTGTGTACAAAGGTGAAGTTCAGCGTTCCACGTGGGAACTGAAAAACTGAAATGTATCTTAACATTAACTACATAACTACAGGAAATACAGCATATTCATTTCTATGTCTGAAGTCACAGAAGCTGTGACAATTTTAAAATCAATTAAGGATCTGTCACAAAGATCATTTCCTCAGACGACTCTGCAGCCCTAGTTTCCGAAAAGTGGAACGGGTTCCTTGCCAGATAGATGTATCTGCAGATATGCTTAAACGTGTTTGGGCTCAGAAGCCACACGACGCATGCCTCAGTGTGAAATAGCCTGGGTTTTAGATTGTTATGAGCCCACTCCGCTTTCCCCTGCTCCTCCCCAAAATGCACTTTCATCAAGAATTTGTGTTAGGTAAGCTTATTATAGTTGCAGATGACTTCCAGATCTTTAAAAAGAAAGTATATAACTTAACACAAGTGAACTGCATTTCAGTCTTGATCAGATCACAAGAATACAATTTCATTGTTTCTACACCCATGCAAATTAAAATACATATTAAAGATTTAGAGAACAAACAAAATCTTAGAAAAGTAATGTGGAGCTGAAAAACAAGACTTTCTCCTTGAACGGAGACAAACAGGACTGTCCTGCAAACTCTTCAGTCAAGTTTAGAAACCATTAACTCAAGCTACAAGGTCATCAGGATAAGAATAAAATCAATAGGATTGTCCTTCTGGGCTCGTTTCAGATGTGGCTAGGAAATCCCTACAGTACTTTCTTCTCCACACTGGTTCCTTTTTATTCAAATATTTACCCTGGTTGTAATTTAACCTATAGTTTGTTTTGTAAGGTGTCAGTGTTCTGGTTTTGTCTCTAGCACAATTTCTCACATCAAGGGGGACTGAACTGCTGTACGGCCTATACAGATCTAAATTGAGCTGAGGTAACCCACAGCTTGCTGAAGAGAATGAAAAATATGATCTTCACACTAACGGAAGATAGTACTTGGGTATTGAAGTTAGTTATGACCACCATTATAAGCTGAAATGAAAGTCTATGTGAAGTTTGATGTTATTCATTGAACGTAGTAGCAGAAACAGAACTATCCTGAAACTCAACAGACAACAACTCCAGCATGAGGCAGGGACTGGACTCCATATGGCTGACCAGAGCCACCACAGCTCGCTTGCATCAGCTGCTAGTGGAAGAGCTCTCATCAGACACCAAGGAGTATCAGAATAGCTTATGTTTAGTTGTTGAACAGAAACTTCTAAGGCCCTTTGCAATTAGGTCTCTCTCCCACCAATCCTTCCACAAATAATGTGAGCATCAACTCATTTGTCTTGCAAGCAGGTAACACCTTATGCCACCCCTTATCCCGGAAATTCCTGTCCAATGGCCACCCTGTTTGCCATCATAAACTTTGTAAAGGATTATTTTAAACAAACTGTCATCTTCTAGTAGCTAAGTAGATAGTTTGGGAGAGAATTAATATTTAACCTATTTATATTGCACAGCTTTTGAAAAAGCAACAGAGATACATATCTGGGTTATATATCAGGTATTTTCTACATCAACTTGTTTATTTTGGCCTATAACCTTGTTCCTTGCCTTTATCCGTGAACCCATGCTTCCCAAGTCTGGTTGTGCAGTACCCTGTAGATCAGTATCATCTTGGGCACTTAACCTTAGGGAGCCAATATGCACAGAGGGGACACATGCAAAATATATACATAAATATATACATATATTTTTTTCATCAGGATGCTGAAGTTACTGTTGCAAACATAATACACCAAAAGCAAGAATTTCAGGAAAAAATTAGGAAGACTTAATAGATACAGTCAGGTGTAAAACTTTACATTATTTAACTCAAAGTTGTTATCTTTACTCTCAGGATTCCTCTCACCTTTAAAAAGGGCATAGCCTGTAACAATGGAGTGCTTACTTAAATTAATCTCATTTACTTAAGTGCTTGTAAAAGTTAAGTGTGCTAAAAAACGTATACTAATAAACTCTGGAAATTCAAATGAAAACAAAGCATAATGCATATGAATAAATTCACATTTAACTTATATGGAAAAGTATATAGCATGATAAAAAACAATTGGTTTATCAACGAATAAGCTTTTTCAACAGCAACAACTGCAAGGGAAAAAAATAAAAATAGGTATTTGGATACCACTGAAATGGTATTAAAAGAGAATATGTATTCAAAATTTATTTCATAATTATGGATGAAATTTAGCTATTTGTTCCAATTCAGTGACAGGCATGTATTACACATGTGGCTGGAAAAATGACAACCTATGATATGATATGTAAAACTCTAAAGCTCAGAGTTATAAATACGGTGAAATAATGGAAATACCCTACTCATATTTATAACTCAAACATGGATGATATTTAAGTAGATTAGTACTATACAGAACCTTTCAATCACTCCCCTTTGGTTTACCTGGATTAATGTATTGTAGATTTATTTATTTTAGGAATAAGAGCAAAGAATTTCTAAATGTTATGAAACTGATCAGCCACATATCCACTGAATACATAAATCTTACAGAGGTAATGAGTTAAATTTCAGTACCATAATCATAAAGCCTGAAAATGTTCATAAACAAAATGAAATTAGACAAAATCTAGAAACACATTAAAAGTCATTCTCCATCAATTGTGTAGAGCTTAATAACATCAATAGCTCTTTGTATAATTTTTAATGACAGCACATTTCAATAAAATCACATTGGAACTTTACTTAAAAATGCAAATAATCTACCAAAGTAATAAACACAGAAAAAAGCTCACAAATAAAAGGATGTGGGTAATATTATCTGAATTCAAATAAAATTAAACAAATTCCAAGAAGTCTCCAATTATGACACATTGGACCTCAAATTTTCCACATCTAGCTCAGGATTTGCGAAAAAAACATCTGGAGTACTTGACTCATCTCACAGAATGTGCCTGACTGTTTGCCCTTGCTGCAATGTGCAATCCGAATGGTACTCTGTACCAGTGGTGAAGCTCCAGGGTACAAGAGGTTGCATTGGTTTTACTGCCTCTGAGTCACTGAATAGAAACTTGCATTTAATTATAAAGCTTCAAGACAGTTACTTAAGAACTTAAGCACATGCTCAAGTGCTCTGTTGGATTGCAAACTCAACACCTTGCCACACTAATCCTTGCTGAAACCAAAGCATATGCCATTTAGTTTAACCATTAAGCTGATATGCACAGGATGAACTAGCATACAAGTTTACCTTGAGTTTTCCTGCCTTTGTTAATTTTGCTTCAATCAGCAATATGGATATTTAAAAAAAAAATAGTTAATACTGTTTTTTTTTTCCCCAACAATAGCCCACAGCTGAGTTTTCAGAGAAAAAAAAGTAATAACAAGAGCAACACTGATGGATGAATAGAGACTCACATTATTATGCAAGAAATGCAGGTGTTTTGTTTTGTTTTTAGCATAGATTGTAGGCCAATTTGCCCTGTGGCATCATTTTTTTTTTCTGATAAGATTATCATATTAGTCATTCCTGTGGTCTATCACAAATAAACTTAGCTAGCGATTGAAAAATCAGGACCTAATTCAGCCATGAACCGTAATTTTGCATTATTATATAGGTTTCTGCCAATTTAATATTCATATACTAAGATAGTTTAATGTTTTCCACACGTGTTTGAAGACGGGCCATTCTGTCTAAAAGCAGAAGTTTCAAGCTCCTCAACTCAATTCTTTGTACACTACCACCTTGAACAGGGAAATCAGGAACACATTTCTGGAGTGGAAATTGTTTCAAGACTCCTACTGGATAAAGCAAGTGAGCCGCAGAAACCTCCCCTGAAGAGTACTCAGCAGAAAGCAGCTTGGCAACATAAAACTTCACAAACCTTTCAAATCTCAGAGGACCAAATGCATAATACTAGATTTGGGATGCATGGATCTGTAATTGCCTCAGAGACAGATTTTAGAAACTAATTAATAGTAGTAGTTGGTAAAACTTATTGTTTATTCTTGTGCAACAGCTAAACAATGCTTTTCTATGACAAACACTCTGTGATTCAGCTTGAGTTTCATGAAGTGTGACTTGATCACAGCTACAATGGTACATTTCTTCACAGATCTAATTTTGCAAGTGATAATTCTCCTTTGATCAGTTGCTAAATTGAGAAGATAACTGAAGGACAGGGAATATCTGAAATCAACTACATGGGACACATTAAAAATACAAAGAAGCTATGTAAACAAGAGCAACCCATCTTCTTTAACAAACTCAGAATAGCAGTATTCCCCATAAATGGACTATAAATGATCAATGCCCTCACATTAGGGGCAATACCACCATGGTGTGCTAATCATGAATACCCTTGCACAGCCATTGGTGGGCTAAGCTTAATGACATGCCAGAAAAAGAATGTGAGGAATAGACAGTAATACCTACTATGGATGCCAAATTAGCCTATCTACCTTCTGTTTTCAAGATCTGAAAAAGACAAAAGAAAAAAAAAAATCAAACTTCCTTTTTTGAACTATGCAGTGTTGCTGCAATCTCTTGCTCTTGGAGAAGAAGAACGGTCTCCATCTAATAAACTAAACAATGAAGGCAGTCACTTCCTTTACAAATGCGGTTGAGAATCATCTCCATCCTTCAGATCAATGATACACCCCAAAAACTGTCAGTGAATATCCACTCCCTCCGTTGAATACATCTTCATTCCCAATGGATACTGTCTGGAAGGAGTTTTCCTAATGGCATATACAGATCTGAACCATTCTCCTCCAAGATGCCGACAACCATGGCCATTTCATCATTCTCAACTGACAAAAACGAGAGTAAATGAGAGTAAAAAAATGAGAGTAAACACAGTAGTTGAAAAGGGCCATAAAGGTTACTGGGCTAAAAAATAACCAAAGAACAAAACCAACCATCAAACAACAAAACAACGCAACCCCAGTGTCACAAATACAAGACACAGATACTTAAACTTGTTATTCCTAAAGCTTCCTCCTGCCAGGCACCCCAGAATATCTCATACACCACTATATATTTAGTTCATAAAACCTTCCTTCCTTGCAGTTTCTTTCTGTTTGCAAAAAGGAAGAACTGCATGCAACAAATGCTGAACACATCTCAAAGTAATTCTGAGGGCATTCAGTATGATAGCGATAAATGTATAATATAATGAATAGAATGTATTATAATTTTATACACACTTGTTTACCTTACATATTAACAACCCAAAGGTAAATAGCAAACAATTCTAAAAAAGCAGAAAAAAATCTTATTTATGGCTACAACACACAACTGAGAAAAATGATTATTCTGAGGTTACCCTAGAAAAGCATCAAGATTTGTGCTAGCTGAAAACCCAAACTATGGACTTCCAAAATACTTCCAGATGTTTCTCCAGAAAGATTATTTTAGTCAATGTCACGAAAAGCTTGCCATATTTTTGAACAGCTGTAATTAAAGCGCTGCAATTTTGTTATGAAAGACACTTAAGTAATACATATCTCTCAGTGACTTGAACTGGTATGTCTTTTCCACTCTTGCTAGATGCTGTAGTCCTAAATTCCCAAGCATATTTCCTATGCTTAGACATAACAGGAAATAAATTGAAAGGAGAACCAAATAATTTATGCCCTCATTATGAATATGCACAACTCTGAACTAATTGCAATTCACTGAAATCATCTATCATTGCTTAGATGACTAGCACAGTACTTCTCCACCAGCCTCTGTTTCGTAGTCTGGAATTAACTTTAGTTATTTTTGAATTCTATGTGTGTGTATATTACACACAAGCATATATATCCCTATAAAAGTATAAATTGAAACACTGCTGTTTTAACCCATTGGACAAAAGACTAAAAACCAAATCATTCTGAAAATCAAATCATGCTTTGAACAATGGCTTTAGTAACAGATTAGGTCATGCCTTTATCCTTGAAAGCCCAGTTATGAAGAAATACACTTTGAATCAATTCCACATGCCCATAAAACTGTGTGCAGAACTTGATTTCTTATTTTTAAGTTCTGTAATACTGTACTCTGCTTATTTCCAATATCTCCTTGGGATATGTTCTTGCACTCAGGTATTTCCCTGAGTTACATTCACGTACTTTAAGTGTTTTCACTTTCAGACATTGCTTAGACTTGCTTCCCTTTTCTGTTTTTTTCATTATTGAAATGTTCAAAAGCATTTCAGAAGTTTCCTGTGATACAATCTTTACCGACTCCTATAAAAATAGCACAGTTTTTCTTTATCCATACCCTTTCCACACAACCTCAATCTCCTAACGTTTGAAAGAACCATGTTCTTCTTCAAACTGTTTAGATCTTTTTTTCTTTTGGTGTTTAAGATTTACTACCTGCGACATATTTTATTGCCTTATTTACTGGCTTCAGTGGCTCATTCTGGGAAAGTAGGCAGATCAGCTACATGCACCCCCAAAGACAACGATGTTAATGACTCCAGCTGATGTTTCTCCTTTTCCAGCCAATGGAAATGTGAGCCCTGTTCCTGCAAGCGGCATGTTTCCTGAAGCACTGCCCCAGCTCACTCCAAGCACTCACTACCTGGAGCAACGCCAAATATATACCCTGGCCTGTTTCACAAGACGGTAGAAGACTACACTCAGTCACCTAACAAAGAGAAGTCATTTATATTTTCCATGAGCAGGACTGTTCGACATAAAACCAGGTGAGATGTGAGAAGGAAAAAAAAAAGGCTTATTGTCTCCGAGAAAGTGGCTAAAGGCAAAGATAGCTCAGTAACAGGAAAATAAAAATCTGAAAGAGTATTTCCATGAAGCCTTTCATTTAAGGATCCCCAAGTAATTTAAAGACATTAATTCACTTAGCCTTCTAACACATCATTTCTTTGTTCACATAGCACTGAAAAAAATCAATATGCAAGCTTTTGCTCACAAATCTGACATGCATAAAACCAAGAAAAAAAGATTAAAAAAATGCACGTTTTGGAAATGGTTCAGTTGCACACATCAATAAACACCCTAACAAAGCTAAGTTTCCTTTGTCCAGCAATACAAAACTGGCCATTCAATCATCACTAAATAAACAACAGAAATGAAAATTCATGCAACAAATACCTGTGACTAAGAAATTTGATTCCTTCCTTAAGCAATGAGAAAGAGGTGACAAACCTGAGGGAAACTATCCTGCTACTAGCTCCTTCCAATTACTGTGGCATCCCAGACAGACTGTGTAGACCTATCAGCAGTCACTCCAACTTTCTTGATACTCTTGTAGATACTTACATTCTAAGACATATGGACAAAATATTTAACACCATCCCAACATCTCATGGTCAAAAAGCACTTTAACAGCACTTGACAGATGAAAAGAATGAACAGGCAGTGTACAAGGACACTGACTGCATGATCAGCTTACAAACATGTTTTAAAAACCCTTAAAATATATGCAATTTTATGTTTATATTTCAACTGAAGTACAGAAATTTAAGATTCAGCAAGCATAAAATTTGGACTCTGTGCATTTATCACTGAGGACCTAGAATCAAGATGCTGAAAACCTGGGCATGAGCGACATACCCAAGACACCACAACCCAAGGTAGGGTCTCTGATTTCTTCCTCTTACATTCTTCATAGCGAGAAAATCACTTGACTTTAGCAGAGTGATCATTTCTACATTTATTTTTTCTCCTACTTGCTATATAGTGTTTTCATGCATTATATTTCAAAGTAGATTTTAAAGTTTGGGGGATAAAAGTCTTTCCCATAATTTTATACAAGTCTAGCATAACAAAACTGTGGATTTTAAGACACGCTTGCAATATAAATAACCACTCACTTGATTGTTATGGCATAAAAGACAACAAGCTCTGAGTAAAATGCCTCTCATTTGTAATGATGATCATGACTGGTCCTATGCCAAGACAATCCTGAACACATTTTAAAAATAAGAATATCACAAAGAAGTATAAAATCTTTTTTCAAGTGTTTTTTTGATGTTGTTGTTATTGTTATTTTTGCCACAAGGCTATACGAAGAATTATATTTTTTTCCATCTTGAAATCAAGATATACAGTACCTCCATATGTAAGATTCCCTTAATGGACATTCACTCACAGGTATTTTGCATTATAATTTACAATATCCGTTCTGGTTGGGTTTTTGTTTTGTTTTTAAAGGCATTTTATTAAGCCTCCATGCTCCACATCCTCACCAATTCTTATTACCATTTTGATATCCTATGGTGAAGCTGACAAGAAGCACTGTAGATATGACAACCAGAAGCACAGAAATCTAGCAAGAAATTACTATGCAAATGTGTCTGGGAGAAGATAACATTAATAAATATTTGCTGACGGGCTTTTTGCTCTAGTAGGTGGCACATTTATAATGAAAACTTAACAGTAGTTTAAACCAAAGACCAGAAACCTCAGATATACTTCTGGCTGATGGATGACGAAGAAGAAGAAAAAGACTTCTGTGTATTGTCATTTTAGAAGAAGCAAGCCAATCTCACTACCTGAGATGAAAATATTTTCTTCCCAACCTCTCACATTCTATAATTTATTTTTTATTTTTTTGTAAATAAAACAAGTCTTTTTGTTCAACAGTTACTAGCAACTTCCAAAACTGCGTATTTCAAAATACTCAGATAATCTCAGAGCTGAAACATGGAAGCATAACAGGCAACATTAGGTCATTATTTATTTATTTTTATTTATTTTTTAATGGCAAAGATAAAGTAGCTATTTATAAAAAGCTTTATACATGCTAAACTTGAGTTAATTCTACAGCTAAAGAAATGTACATCACAGGAAAGCATTCCACATTGACTTCACTGTAGAGAAAAAACAGTTCTAATATTTGACACAAAATAAAATAAGAGAAGGGGAGGAGATACTAGCAAGTGATCACAAACAGAAAACATTTAGTTCTCAGTTTAGACTACAAAAGTGTAAGAAGATGTTTCAGAAAAAAAACTGGCCTTGGGTAACTACTTAACCACAGCAGGGGGAACCAGAGGGAGTGCTCCTATGGCAGGAAAGAAAGGAAGCAATTCAGAAGTGACCAATTTTTACCAGTCAATGACATGCAGAAGAGAGAACTCTGCTTCTATTTTAGTTTGAGTGGCTCCACACTAGAAAATGCTATAAAGCAACTTCCTTTTTTTTTAATAAACCCTGTGATTTTTCATTCTTAAAACAACAAATTGCAACATAGTTTTGGATCTATTCATGGCCTGTACTCTCAAAATCCTTCCACCCTGAATGAATAGAGGTACACATATGGATCAGGGGTCATCCCAACACCGAAGCATAGGCTTAGGTAAACAGCAACTTATTACATTAAAAGGTCAAGTTTGCAAGCAATACAGAATTCACAGAAATAAATTCCTAGCAATGTTTTAATTTACAGAGTATTTTCACTCCTACTTCTGTGGGAGAAAATTTGGTAACAGAAAAAGGACATATTCTGTCAGCATGCCCTTTGGAATAAAAATCCTGAACACCAATTTGCAAGGTATAGAGAGATTAGCATTATGCATTACAGCCACAGGCTTAAGAGTAAGCCTGTTAATGGGGACATGATGTCCAGGCAGTTTAGTGCAATTAAACTGTAAGCACTACTTTAAGTAAAACAGGAAGGAATTAGTCATCCAAATAAATTAGTATGCTTACGCTGTGCCTCCACTCCTCCCACAAACTACAGAAAGAAAGTTTTGTAGATGGATGGATGTGGGTGCTGTGGACACACTCCAAACGAGTTGAAGACATCCCAAGGATAATAGTCTGAATATCACGCAGCATGGTATTGTTCCTAAACAATACAGATGAAATGGGAAAAGACAAAAGATAACAGGCCAGGTACTAGTACTGGTGTACTGAAAAAGACAGCCTCTATGAAGTTATTTACATTGTTGGATTGTGGATAATCTTGGTTTCAAAACTTCAGGTAAAAATATATGCAAAACTTCTGTCAGGTAAATCACATGCTGTGTCTTTACAAATTGCCTAGGAAATAGGCAGAAGATTCTGTACTCCCTATTTTCTGTGTCTTTACTGAAGATATGCTTTAGATAAAAGTCTTTGAAATTAATACTGATAAAATTATGTGAAATATTAAACATGATATAATGGAAATCCAACTAAAACTAAACCCCTTTTTGATATTAAGCTTCATGCGTCTGCAAAAAAAAAAAGATGAAACAATGGTTAGCATAAGTTTAGGTGACAAAAGTCACTGCACAATCATGCATAAACACCATCCTAGGTGGTATCAAGAAATGGTCATACAACTGCTGCATAGCTGTCGTTCCCTATTTAACATACAGAGCTAGAATGGAGGCTAGCCTCTACAGAAGAGCAAAATAGACTGGGTATACCACAGGTGGGGGATTCAACCTGGAAAACAACTGTCCCTTCACAAGTGCTCTCTGAGAAAAGCTTGAGCCTGCCAGCTGAAAATTAACTGCAGGAGAGAAAAGAATAGCAAAAGTCCAGAAAAATCTTACGAAAAACTGGTAGCATGCTACTAACTTGATACTAAGAAAAAGAGCTTTATGCACACAGCTCTGGCTGAAAGAGTATTTGTTATTGGTAAGAGTACATCGTGAAGACTTCAAAAAACAGGACCCACCATTCTGCTATTGTGGAGGCAAAGCTGTCATTTTGATTCATTAGAGAGTCCCTGAGATCACGGATGCAAACCATGTTATTAAAAGAAAAAGGTAATAGATACTCTTTCCAGATGTTACATGATTTGTGTTTGTAATTGCATGCTTAATACAAACAGTACTGGACTTTAAATCAAGCTACCTGTGCATTTTAAAAAGGAGAATGTATCTCATAGGCGATTTAATAGTAGGGAAGAAAAGGCACCTCACAGCTTATAATTAGAAAATTCAAATTAGAAGTAAAATGAAATTCTCAGCTACAACGGTAAAGGATTCTTTAGACAATTTAAGAGTGTAACAGATATATTCATCAAGTCCTGAAGTCCTCAAGTTATTTAGAGACACATCCAAGTTCAATATGTTCTAGTTCAGTTGCAGAGCTATTGGACTTAACACCAAGCACTCACATATTAGGGAAAGCAATTTCTTCTATTGAAGGAATTAATGTGTGTGATTATTTTGTCTGTTACTGTACAAGAGATATGGCTAGGTGATTCCTTTGGTCCTCAAAATCTTCCAGCCCCATTACGCATTTGATTTTGATTATACCAGAAGAATCAGGCTAGACCATACATGGGTTACAAATTCTTTGACTTCCAAATGTCTTGGTAACAAGCTCACTTTGATCCGTGTAACAGGAATCTTTTCCTCATTATTCTCAGTTAATTGGTATATGTCCCTTCAGACTTTACTTGGCTCTGGCAGCAAATTGCTCCATGCCACAATGGCACAAGCATTCAGCAACAAGGACAAAAGAAAAAAAAAAAAAGAAAATAAAGATTGTCCTGCTTCTTGAAGACAGTGGTTCTACAAATGGTACTGTGTGTCTGCACTGTTACTTGGTTTTGCTCTAACACCTGAGTGCTCTAACACCTTGAGTTTGCAAAACAATTTCTACTGACCCTAGAACTCTATTAAAGGTAGGTAATAAACAACGTGTTCATGCAAATGGTCTAGAAAATAACATAGTGAGGTAAAGGGATTTCAGTTTCAGGATAGGTAGCGTATTTCCAATAGGACATTAGTTTCTTGCAGATTATCACCACTCATCAAGTTGCTATTTTGATGTATTTTATGATGCATCATTTCTAGCTACATTTTGTGACCATTCAAGATAAAAATTGCTATTTTTTCACCCATGTTCCACGCATGCTCTCTATCTTATACATAGGCACCTCACCCAGTCTTTCCAAACCCCTGACATTTTTCCAGCAGCATGTCTTTGCCACAGAGAGATCAGCACTGAACAAATGAGGCATATCCTCTTTCAGAGGGGCTGAATCAGTTCCCTTCTGCACAGTACACAGCTGTCAGTCCTGAGAATGAAAACCCCTGGTGCAGGAGGGATCAGGCTCAGAGCAGTCAAACAGGCTGCTAATCAGCAACCAGCAGAAAGAACACATTCCTGCTCTCCACTCTGTAGTTATTCAATTAATTTATGAAAATTCTTGTGATTTGCATTCTTATCTTAGTATATTTAAAACAGTTAAAGTAACTTTGATGCATTGCATCAACATTGCAAAAGGAAGACTTGAAGCAACCAGGGTAATGTGCTCACTATCAATGTAACCCCAGGTTTTTGAATGGGGAGAGCAGTAAAAGTACAAATACTAGAATTGAACTTTATTTGCACAACTTATCCACTTCAAGTCTGGAAAATCATAACATAACCGAAGCAAAACAGCAGCAGCAGCAGCAACAAAAATAAACAAAAAATGACTGCAGTTAGTCTAAGACAGGTTATGGAACGATAGATGTATACATTCTGTTTGGTATTTATGCAACAGAGATGCATATTATGATCATAAACATGGCTTGTCTTTGCCAGAGTAGATAGCCCGGTGCAATTAAGTGCAAAAGACAGGATCATCATCTACTAAAACCTGCTCTTTCCTTCTGCCATTGGAGTCTTGACATGAAGTGTGACTGAAATCTATAACTTAAACTTCATACAGGTCCATGAATTTCACGGTGATGCTTAGTTTTCAATAAATTAACAGTCCTTCAAATGTATTTCCTGTATATACAAGACTACCACTTAGAAAAACCTATACTAACAATCAGAGAACTCCACAAAGCTTCTCTTTGAAAGTATATAATTTTTCAGTGAAGGTAGCTGGAAGGTCTACTTGAAACAATAATAATAAAAGTTAAATCATCTGACAAAATTATTATTTAGTAAGCTATTCTTAACCTTTTGAATATTGTTCTATTTAAAAACATACCTATTAGGCACAAAATGGACTTCTAAAGAAAACAGACCAATTTGGTACATTAAATTGCATTTCTAAACACAGATAAGAACGTGAAGTGCATCATATTTATTCAAATACTAGTCTTTTGCTATACAAATATAAAGCAATACAAAATACTTAAAAATCCAAACACTTGTGTTTTTCTTTAGAATTATTTTTCTGATAAGTTGTATACTTCCTCAAAACAAATTTTAACTTCCTCTAGTTTCCCAGATTTCTTAATATATTTAAAATTAACAAAACCAAAAAATACACTGCAAAATTCATGCTTTCCAGCCATTTGCCTATTCAGCGGTGATCAACTTCATTTCTAGTTTACAAACACAGTGAATGGAGGCAAAACTCGAGGATGCTCAGCATCACCCACCTTGTGGGGCAGAATGCTGCGCTGCTGTGCCCCTCACATTAGCTTCACTTTCTGCAGACAGAAAGATGAGAGATCACATCAAGCTAGCAGCCAGGAAGTGAAAAACAGAACACAATAAAAACAGAAGAAAAAAAAGTGCGTATCTCTTAAGTAGTATTTCTTTACGCCTATCCCCCCAAATACCACATTACTTTGCATCTTGATAGCATGCAAAAATTCAAAGGTGGAATTTATCAGTGACCAGAAGCTGTATTTTCTTCTGACCTAATTCAAACTCCTATTCATGAAAAATACCCAACATTCTGTGAACACTAACAAATATATAATGTTAAATGCAAGAATAATCACCACTAATGTCTCAGGCAAAGCATGCGTGGGAGTGTAGGTGACTTTAGAAGTTTGGAGCACCCTGACTCAAGTGGAGCTGCTGTTTCATTTCATGCATCAGGATGCAGCAACGCCTTCTGCTCTCACAAGCGTCTTCCTCTTATTTTAATTTACTTCTTAACTGCTACATCGCAAGTAAAAGCTCTACTCTAAATATCTCCCTTTTCACCACCATGCACATTAACATCTTTCCAACAAGTGAGCATAAGTATCAAAAACATGAGGAGCCACGTGTTCAGATTGCAGAGCACCATCAGAGGAGCATGGAAAGCCCTACTGTTTATAATCCATTCTTGCCATAGCTCATTCGCCCCCTTCTCAGAAAACTGTCATAAACTTGGGCCTGATCATTGAATATTTTTGTGAACATCACGATAGTTTTGAGTAAAATCTGATCAAACCGTTTGTAAAATGCTTCTGAATTTATACATGTTTATAAATTAGAAAATACAATTATATAATTAATAAATCACTTATGAAATTATGTCCATTTAAAGATTTCTTCATAATTGTCTAATAGTTTGAATACGTATTTTCAAACTAATTGTTCTCCAAGTTAATTTTTTCTCATTTTATCACTTCACTTCTTTCCCAGTGGGTATCTTGATATACTTGAGAGCAACAGGATGTTTCTGCCTCAACTGAGTAACTGCTAGTGAATAATATGAAACATCCTAAGTTCCAAACACTGCCAATTTGCAACAAAAATCTTGTAGAATTTGGGAATTTATAAAGCATTTAGATAAACAACTTTGTCACCCAAATATTCCTGAGTGAATATTCTCTTACAAAGCTTAACTAGCTAACAGACCATTCATTAGTTGCTAAATTATTACTTCATTGATTTGGATTTTAAGCTTCATTGATTATCCAATTCAGAAACGTTACCTACAGAATGATTCCAACAGCACAGATACCATGCTGTAACAATGGTTTCAGTGTAGAAGTCTGCCATGTAATTAAGAGAAGAATATCAACTGAAATCTTTTTTTTCCCCAACAAAAGTAATCTGAAGCAATCTCTACAAGAAAGTCTTTTGACTTGTTTGTCTTGAGGAAGAAAGAAAGAAAAAGAAAAAAGATCTTCCCTGGAAAGAGAAATGCTTGATAGAGAAGATGAATTATTAAAACGAGCAAATGCTAGCATATGATAGACAAAATGAAAAAGGGACTACAATATTTTTGCTTGTTTCTGCCAAATCATAACTTGTTTCTATCAATAGTTCTTAAAAAATCTGGTATTACAAATCTTTAAGATAAACATTATTTTTAACAATGTCTACAAAAAATAAAGAAAGGGGGGGGGGGGGGGGGGGGGGGGGGGGAAGATGGTCTCATGATGATTTAGTCCCCAGCTAATAAACTTCTGGTGCTCAAGCTTTGGCTTTTCTGAAAGTCTGCACCCTGCTCACCAGCTAGAGTGACTGAAAAGCTTGAACATTTCAGAAGTAAACTGGGTACATAGGTGCCAACTGCTACTTACTTTTTTTTCCTTAAAGAGATCACTACAATGATTGCTTAATATAGGGTGAATTATTGCTATTCAGGACCTTACCAGAGACATATCAGGCTTCAGTGGTACCACTAACAAAGCTGGCCACAATACACTAATTGCAATTCCTAACAATAAACTTCAGTGCTTTCCAACTAGTCTGCTTTTTCTTGATGAAGTGATTTCTGTGACTCTTTATCCAGATGTGCCACTCTAAAGCCTAGAAATCTTCCTCACCTCTTTATTTTCTCCATGGTCTATTTAAGCATGTTGTGCTGATTAAAAAAATAAAAAAAATAATAAAAAAAGAAAAAAGAAAAAAGTGCCGCCTTTTCTACTCAGTCCTAGAAATATGACTTCATTCTACTTATTATGAAACAAAATGTTTCAGGATGTCATCATTGTGAACACTCTAGGCTGAGTGAGAAGAAACTGCACATATGTGAAAATTTAGAATCCAGTTTGAACAAAATGAAAAAAGTTTTTAGAACAACCTTCATGGATTTCTAACCTTCCCTGCCTCGCTGTTTCCCCTCATATGAAGTATCCTAAAAAAGGGAAATGGAGGCCCCTGGGTGGAAGTCACAAGCTTCCATATAATAAGTTCTGACTTCTGAATCATATTCTTGCAGAATGCTTGACGAGAGCAGAGGGGAAACAACAGTAATGTTGTACTGTATTAAATCCCACTACAGAGAACTACATAACCTAAATTTTATGTATAAATAAATAAATAAAAATGAAGGCAGGGAAGAGCTCCTGGGTAGGTTCTTGGCTCAAGAACAGGTTCTAACCAGTACACTAGGGACTTGTCTTCTGTCTCTTCCTCTAACTCAGTAAGAGTATAAATAGCACCCAACTGAACAGCTCTACCACACCAGAAGGAAAAAAAAAAACACCCGCAAACAAGAACAGCTCAGAATTCCCTAGACCTGTAAACACCTTTTAACCACCAGTCTTTCAAGAGCAGGAGTTCAAGCTCACATATATTGAGCCAAACACAGATTTCGTATGCTGTCCAAAGCAACTGCAGAAATGAGCAAGTGGTATCACCAAATGCATCATGCCAAGAATTCTTATCCAGCCAGAAGTCTGACATTTTCATGTTGCTTAGCAAGAAAAGTTTACCCACCACTGATATGGTTTCAGTCATATCTTTTCACTCACCTAACTCCTAAAACACACTGCATGAATCTGAAAAATCTCAGTCCTTAATTTGAAGAAAATATATTTCTCTATTCAGAGTTAAAAACAAACAATCCTTTCTCCCCCCCCCAAAAAAAAAAAAAAAACACACACACCTTTATCATCCACTCTGAAGATCTGCACTTATCATTCGCTGTCAAAAACTTTCCTTGGGGTAGGTCCAAGACCTACCCAAAGCTAAGGAATTTTGCCTTTTATCTGTCCCAACTGCTGGTGTCAATACAAAAGCACCCTTCTTATACCCTTACAGATCAAAAAGTACCCTGCTTTCCTCACTTCAGAAAAGAAAAAATCCTTATAGGAACAAAAGACATACATGAAAGGAAAGTTATTCAGTTCATTTTCCCATGAAAGACATGTTATGAGCACTGCCCAGAATCCAGCAGCTCAGAAAGCACGTGAAAAAAGCACACAGTTTCTTGGCTGAACATTCTGGACGAGACCTCCAGAACATCTCAACTCCCACCTGGCTCCCCAGCCTATCGGCAGGGAACAACATGCATAAACTCCAGCTTCAGTAGTAGGCTTCAACAGGGTTGACACAGTGAGCTACAGTTCTCAGTTTACTCTTCTCCTCTGGCAGGCATCATTGATGACCTTCACTAAAAAAAGACAAAATCAAGATTTCCACAATGTGCTTGCCTAGTTTCAAGTTCCAAAGTCAAGTCATCAACATGGAATTGCTTACAGCTCCAAACCACTTCCCCAGTCATTTTCTCCTTCTAGGTGACAGTATCCTCTTGTCCTTCAGAGTCTCCTTGTAAGTAAACTTGCAGTACTGAAGCTGCTATCCCCTAAACTCTCTCAAACTGTAAAAGATCCCATACATTAACATTCATGTCTTCCAAAGGAGAAGAAATTGAAGCTATGGTGCCATGTGAAAATTGGCAATCTGATACAGAAATGCTCCCTTTAGGCAGTAGGGCGCCCTACCAGGAAGTTAAGTAGCTTCGTCCAGTGTAACCAGCACTCTGGATCTCACTTCTCTCATTACTTACCAATGTGAAATGGCAGGAGAGGAAATGTGCACCAGTAAAGGCACTTGGAAGAGGATCTCTGAAGCTAAAAGCACCTTACATGCAACAAAGTCTTGGAACAGAACTAGCCAGCTTGAAATGTGACAAGCATATATTTATAGTGAAAAAAAAAAGCATGGATAAAAGAATTCTACAAAGAATAAAAGGACAAGGAAAGGCATTCTAGCTGAAGTACTTAAATAAAACAAGTTTTATATGTCATGGTAGTGACATGTCACACATTGTTTTCCAAATGTTCATAACAATATTTGATGCCTGGTAGCCTTGGAACATGTGCTAGAGAATAGCAAGCAAATTTATTCAAAGGTCCTAAAATGAGAGCAACCATATTTTTTAAAGCTGTATAAAGAACAAGCTGTCAGTCTGCCTCTATTTCATGACTGCAGGATGCTCCAAGTCAACACAGCTTTGAGAAAGGAGGAGCTCTGTTGAGCTGATACTCTGCTGCACCTTCCAAGTGACATCTGCAAAGAGAAGTAGTCTCCATAGTTTCCACTTTTCTTCTTTCTCCATGATGATGGAAGAATCAAAAACTGCTACACCCACTTAAGTTCACTTCTTATCAGGTACAGCTTCCAGCTACTCCTTTCCCAGAAAGGTGTATCAGTAGGTGATGAGAATCTTTCCTCAGTACTTAGAGAAGTAGTCTACCACTTCTAGAGCCCACGGGACCTTCCATACAAAGCGCAGTCAGATTTTGCCCAGGGCCGACATATTGGCAGAAAAGCAAATATTGTATCATAAAAAATGCTCATTACAGGATCAAGTCAAAATTATGGAAATCCATATAAAAACAGCGCGGTCTAAAGTTACCTATTATACAGCAGAGATTAATGTAAACTGGACAAAGCAACCCAAGTGATGCCTAACACTGTACAACGTTAATCACCTTAATCTTTTACTGTGGGTAGCTGCTATTAAGGGAACAGTCTGTAATCTCACAGGGTTAGAATCTCTCCCAAGAATGGAATATGGCTAAAAATGTTACCTCATCAGTTTACAAATTACATGTATTAAGGAACATTTTTTAAAAGTGTTTACTAACAACTTACTGAGACTCCTACAAGTTTCCAAATAAAATCTAACATGCTCCACACTTGCATTCTAAAAAAAAGATAAAAGTCTCCTGAATGTTTAGGGTGTTTCACACACTTTTGACAACTGTATTTTGTCCTTGATCACTGAATAAGCACGCAGAGCAAAACAGCATTGATGGATAATAAATTTCCCTTATCATGAAAAAGTTTATTGCAAAATGATTAAAAACCACTGTATGAAGTGTAAGAAGGTGACAATTTAATATCTTTATGTCACGGTTGACAAACATATGCTTAGGAGCGTTATCTATAAAACTATAAAAGAAGTCCAAAATGTTAACAGGAATGTGAGTAGTTTAATAAAGAATAACTGTCCCCAATGACCTAAAGTCTCTCTAGATCTCCATCACCACCCACTTTTGTTGGTTTTTGTTTTGTCTTTTTTTGGGGGGGCAGGGGAGTGTGGGGTAGCTTTTTAAATTTTTCTTAATCTCCAAAGAACACCTTAGCAGGAGCTATCGGCTTTGACAGAACACCAAAATTCTGGCAGTGAACCATAAATTGACCATTACCATAAAAAGAACTGCTAAATGAGAAACCATGTGCTCAGTATAAAACTAATTTCATGCTTTCAAAAGCACACAGTGGCTTCCAGCAAGATAGTGGCCCTGGGACTTGCAAAGACAGATTGGCTAATACAAATGGTGTGTGCTCCTGATGCAGTCTGCTTAGCCAAGCTTTACATGTACTGGCAGTAAATGGAAATTCTCGAATCTTCTGTCAAACAAATACACACTTATCTATAACTTTAGAGCTGAAAGCTATAAAACAGCTGCCTCATAAATATATTTAGCAGGAAAATGCATGAGCTGTCCTAGTTCCTCATAAAAAAAAAAAAAACAACAACTAAAAAACACAGCAGTCTTTACACAGTAAGCATAGACATTTTTAGCAAGGAAAAAAATAAATGAAAAAGTATTTTTTTAGCATCTTCCCTACTTTTATTAAAATAATTACTATCAACAGATGCAAACATAATCATAGCTGGTCTCACGACAAACTAAAAACATTAACAGAACAATAATGCTTAACAAGAAACTGAGTTTAATAATTTTGTGTGTTCTACAGACGAAATTTAAAAAAAATTTTTAAACAGGTACAAAGTCCATTTAGGTTTTGATAATGCTTCTTTAAAACTTAAAAGATTTACTACTAGAACTTCACAGGCTACCTTTAGCACACTATCTGTTCCCTTAAATAAAACTTACTGCACTAAATCTCAAATTTAACTGGTCACGGAGAAGTGACAGTAATTTTATACCCTTCTCAAAGCAAGCTGTCAGTGAATGAATTATTGGAAGCTATCCTGGGCATGACAGGTCATAACTTTTAATATTAACAGTGACAGACATATACAACACTTCGAACCCAGTATACAATTTATTTCCTTCTTCACTTTCATAGTTTATCTGGGAGAATTCAGCAGCTCTTATGCTTTACATATCATTATAACTATAATTTGATATTTAACAAGCCAGAAAGCAAGCTCTCGTAAGAGGCAGTTAGTCACACTGTTAATTAGCTTCTTTCTGTAACAATAATACAGCATCACTGACATGTTCCAAAAACATTTAAAATGCATAGGAAGTCACCAACTGGAAAGATGCCCTCTGCAAACAGCAAGAAGCAAGGAAAGGGAGCTTGCCACATATTTAGAGTTACTTTGAATACTGAAATAAGAAGAGAACAAAACTATCCATTATATATCTTGCCATTTTTCTTATCCTTTCCATTGGAGTAACTAAAATACAAATGACATGCACACAGAAATACTGCCAAACATGTAATCATCCACTACTAATATCACATCACAAAGCAATTCAGTGAAGTTTAATAATAAAAATCATGCTCACCTCTACTGGGAAGTCCACTCCACATTATGGCAATACTATTTAACCAGCTCAAATAGCAACCAAGTTACGTAAACAGAACTTCCGATATGTGACCAATATGATCTACGGTGCTACAGAGCCTTTGCTCCAGCCCTGCTCCTCTGTGACAGTGCACCGGTACACCAGAGCTGCTCCAAACCTTCCCAGATGCTGGCTTATTGCATTGCTCATTGAAAATCCTTCACACGCTGGCAACATTTTAGGGAAGGACAAGCACACTCTGAGTCATTTTGTAAAGAAAGCAAAGCAATTTCAGTTCTGTATCTTCATGCGTACAGAAACACAGAGCACTGTCAAAGTAGAAGTCTGAGGTGAATTTATGCTGAGAAACAGGCAACCTAAGCCGTCATTATCAATGCATGAAATCAGCTAGTGATCAAATTCAAACAAACCATAAAAAAAGGGTATGATTATGAAAGGCTCTACAGATTCAGCTCCAAACCGTACAGAAAGCAGAATCATCTATCTAGCCTGTGTAAATGTTAAAAATAGCTCTGTCTTTTCTACAATGAACACGAGAAAGAGGAGAAGCAGTAGCCTGTATTGTGGTGAGCTTCGTTACTGGGAAAAAAAATCTAGCAATAAAAATTAATGATTCCTTACAGCTTCTGTAAGTAAGATTAATTTACAATTATACAGATGAACAAATAAGTGCTTTTTAACCATGTAACTGACAAAGTCTATTAGCAAATATCATATTTGTTTATATCTAAGGAGACGCATAAATACCTAGATGAAGAATTTCAGAATACCAACCCATCCGTACAATCCGGCAGATCAAGTATTCATACAAAAAATTCAGCAACTAAAAGCATTACATGAACATTGCCTTTGCTTTTAAAAACAACAATATTTTTTAATTACTTACTATGAAAAATCTCCATGGCTTATTAAATTCATGCTCTTCCTACTCCCACAGAGCCCTCCCAGTGTGTAAATCCTTGTCTTTTCAGGTACTTCATGCATTTTCTTTCCCAAAAAAGGTAAGAGGGCATGTGCCACTGCACACACTCCCACCCACAAAGATTTTAAATGCACCCTGTAGTAAGAATCAGATGTAACCATGAAGAGGTTAAGTTTACAAAGAAATAGAAAGACACGGGAGTTTTTATTACAATACCTGTATAGTTATCCAAATATACTACTGTGTCATAAGACAACTATGAGAGAAATGTTGGCAGGATCTGTTCCCAGATTGGGATACTTACCACACAGAGTATCTGATTTACTTTTCCAAGATAAAAACAGTAAAAAAAATCAAAAAATACACACACACACCTCTGACTTTATTTTATCATTTCAGTCATGCTTGTATAAAATCACTGTTGGATATACACACTGAATAAAAATGACAACTCCACACCTAAAGAAACCATGACAAGTGACCAACCTTACTTTTTTTTTTGGTCCTAAACTCTAGAACATCTGATTATCAAACATCTGAAATGCTGTTTCTTTACTACAATGTAATTGCTTCCTGAAGAGAGGTTAAACTATCCAGAAAGGAATTCTGCAGAGAATTTTGATACAAGAATATATTTATGCACACTCATGTATCAGGGACTAGAGCAACAAGTGGTGACTGTAATAGCCAATTTTATTTTGAAACCCTTCACTACTCATTCCATCCAAAACCAATCCCCCCCCATAAACCATTTTTTGTCTATACTAGTCATATAACCAGCTTGCTTACAAGTGTCATTTATGTGCTTACTGCCTCCAAGAGAATGATGTAGAGACTACAGATGGATAACTGGTCTGATACCCATTAACAACTTTAAAAAAGTTGTTTTTTTTTTTTCCTTTATTAGAGCATTTTTGAATATCTTGCTTTAAATCAGTTTACCAATTACTTAAAAAAGTAAGAAACACCTCAATGAAAAAATAGAATTTTCTTGAAGACTACTAATGACAGTGGTAGTAATCTTTTTGTATTACCTTTACCTGTACTTTCACAGTGCAGCTACTCAAACACAGAACAAAGTATTACAGATACAGTTTCCAGATATTAGCAAACAAGAGACCATCTTTCACATCAGCTCTGTCCCTTGGTATTCACTCCCATCATCATTTTCTAAGAAGTATCAAGAGCACCAAAACAATACAATAAAGGCCCCTAATTTCAGAGCAACTAATTATAACTGTTGTGAAAGAAAAATAGCAGTCAGATATCATAAATGTATTTCATCCTGTAAGAAAAATGTTAACTTGCATAATACCACATATTTCCTAAGGAAATTGGGGGAGATACTCAAGATGGGAGATACCGTCTACCAAATGCAATCTATTTGGAACACAGAATAGGTAAAGAAGTCAATATACATTGCAGTGAGAAGGGGAATACTAACACAGTTTCTGAACAGCTCACTAATCTAAGTTACATTACAAGAGTATAACATTCCCTCCTCCCCCCCCCCTTTTTTTTTTTTAAATTACATCAGAGGGAGGTAATGGTCTTGCTTTCTATCGAGACCCTAATCTTTTCCAAACAGACAGATTTTGCCCAGAGTAGGACAGCAAAGAGGGGAAGGGGGAGGGCACCTCTCTTTCATAGAGAAAGCAGGGGGACAAAGCCCCCAGATGCCACCCCATTTTGTGTCTCCAGCAGCTGACCAGTCTCTCAGCAGCTTTCTTCACACTCCTTCCCAACAGATTGGGCTGTTGGCAGCAGACAGAGAAGGCAGAACAAGTGCTGGCCTTACACGAGTCTAAAACAGGTTTGGGAATAAGACAAGAAAGAGTAAACTCACAGTACTTTCTAATATCCTCCTCTACACACTAACTGTATAGCTACATATGAAGAAGTTTAAGAGGACTCAGCTCACCAACTTTTTCAAGTTACTTTGGTTGCTCATTAGCATTCCTCTGAGTACTCAATAGAATAATTAATAAAAATCTTGTGTAATAAAAATCAGATTATCCTTGTTCTTTTTTTTAGAGAAATGACAGATAAATGCTGACAAGAAATTTGAGGACCTAGATCAAGAGGCTTAAAGCAAGCAAAAATTTTGTTCTCCGTTAAGTTTGCACAAATTTTATACGGCAACTAATCTACATGGCAAAAAGCTAATCTGGGCCCAGCTCAGGATTCAAATCTACATACAAAGCCAGTCAGTTAGGATCAGGTTCCGCTGACAATTAAAATCAATGAAAAATTTCACTGAAATAAGAGTAACCCACTGCGGTTTCATTTGGTTGTAACAGACCAGAGTTTAATCTTTGATTTCTGATCCTCATCATTGATCACGAAGTTGCACTGACATAGTCAAGGTGAATTCTCTACAGTTTCATAAAGCAAAGAGTCTTTCTCACAGGCATCAGTGCAAATATGGGTATGTGGATGTATGGCTACCTGGAATATTTTCAGAGCCATTTCTTGAGGTTTACCAACAGCCAGTTTTATTTTTCTTTTTTCCAGATAAAAAAAAAAACAGTCAGATGCCTAGAAAATTAGTTATTAATTTAAATGAGCTCTTTAAGAAGGTGCTTTTCATTTGAAGTAGCTGAAGGCACTTCCTGCAAGTTACCTGTATAGCCCATGGATCCTTTAAATGACAATTCAGAGCACTTTAGCTGTGAGCCTCGCTGCCTCCATTGAACTGAAACGATGGCCAGACTTCCCACTTAACATGGCACTACACAACGAGGCAAAGCAGATCTATTCTCTATTGCCAAAAGTGTGTATGTATGGTGGGGGGACCTGACACCCGACCTCTCCCCACTGCCGTGTTCTCCTCCCGTGCCACGGCTGCAGCTGGGAGAGGCCCAGGAGCCCAACCTGCGGGGGACTGGAGCGGAGCTGGGGGAGCAAAATCAGTGCTCAGGAATACAACGGAGCCCCTCACAAGGCTGGCACCGCAGGCACTGCCGAGCAGCTCGCCGCTCTTAGCACACACCTCTCCCTTACTAACAACGGCTAGTAGAAAGAACAGGCGCCGAGCATGGCGCAGGCTGCAGCCCCCCCTGCTGGCCGCGGGCCCGGATGCCGTCGCCGCCCGCAGAGGGGGGGAGCCCCGGCCCTGCAGCCGGCCTTCCATGGCCCGGAGGGGGCGACCCGAAGCGGCCGAGGCTGCGCCGCGGCCTCCGAGGGCTCCCCCGTCCACCGCGGGGACGCCGCCGGGGCCAGCTGCGCGGCAGCAGCGGGCCGCAGCCCGAGGCTGCCCCAAAAACACAGCGCTTCCTTCTCCGGCCGTAGGAAATAAGTGAAGGGACTCCAGGTCCAAGCTGCACCAGCAGGTGGATGCTTGATTTTCCCTGAGCTGGCAATTATTGCCCTCTGGCAGAAAGCTGGCAGGGTGTCAGAGGAGAGAGAAAGGCCTTTGGCACGGTACTGCGGGGTACCGTCCCAGTAGGGCAAGAAAGGAGGTGTATCTTAATTATTAAGGTTGGAAAAGACTTCCAAGATCATCTGGTCCAACCATACCCCTACCACCAACATTACCCACTAAAACACATCCCAAATACCACATTGAACCTTTCCCTAAACACCCCCAGGGACAGTGACTCCACCACTTCCACAGGCAACCCATTCCAATGCCTGACTGCTCTTTCTGAGAAGAAATGTCTCCTAATTTCCAACCTAAACCTCCCCTCGCACAGCTGGAAGCCATTTGCTCTAGTCCTATCACTAGTTATCTGCAAGAAAAGGCTGACCCCCAGCTCCCCACACCTTCCTTTCAGGGAGTTGTAGAGAGCAATAAGGTCTCCCCTGAGCCTCCTCTTCTCCAGACTAAACAACCCCAGTTCCCTCAGCCTCTCCTCACAGGACTTGCATCTCAGGCCCTTCACCAGCTTCATAGCTCTTCTCCTGACACACTCCAGGGCCTTGATGTCTTTCTTGTACTGAGGCACCCAAAACTGAACACGGTCCTTGAGGTGCGGCCTACCCACAGCAGAGTACAGGGGAACGATCACCTCCCTGGTCCTGCTGGCCACACTATTCCTGATACAAGCCAGGATGCTGTTGGCCTTCTTGGCCACCTGGGCACACTGCCAGCTCATGTTCAGGCAAGCGTCAACCAACACCCCCAGATCCTTGTCTTCTGCACAGCTTTAAAGCCACTCTGCCCCAAGCCCGTAGCGTTGTCTGGAGTTGTTGTGGCCAAAGTGCAGGACCCGGCCATTCACCATGTTGAACTCATCCCACTGGCCTCTGCCCATCGGTTCAACCTGTCCAGGTCCCTCTGCAGGGCCTTCCTACCCTCTGGCAGATCAACACTTCCCCCCAACTTGGTGTTGTATGCAAACTTACTGAGGATGTACTCAATTCACTCATCCAACTGATCAATAAAGATATTAAAAAGGGTATGCCCCAATACCCAGGGGAACACCACTTGTGCCCGGTCACAAGCTGGATTTAACACCATCCTTTACAAATGGGTAGGAATTGTCAGTTGCAAGGAGAGCAGCAGAGGTTCTAATCCCTGGCAAAGTGCCATTGTGGTAGTCCAGTCCCTCACTTCTATCACCAAGCTAATGAAAATGAGTAGTTAGATGAGTGCATCAAGTCACCCAAACCTTTAATTTGGTCAATGAAGTTCTTGATTTGGTCAAATCAAGGAAATGGTAAACTTTAATTTGTGTGCAAGATAACGAAAAGCAACTGTTGAACTTTCTTTTGATTGTTTTAATTTTAAATTGCTGTGGAGTTATCGACTTGTACAGGCAGGGTAATGAAGCTATTTCTAGATTCAGTAGTGGGAAGAGAGGGAGTCAAAGTAAATGGACTACAGAATCAGAGCATGCTTTTTGTAAATAAATGTTGCTAAATACCTTTTGAAATTCTATGACAATTTTACCCTGATTATAGAGACTAACTTTTTAAGTTTTCTTTAAAGAGATATTTGGACTTTAAGTATATGGACCCCATCACCTATATACTGTAGAGTGTTATTGCCAGGACCTGGAATTCCAGTTACGTAGCCTTAGTAAGTTTTTCCATAAGGACCATTACCTATTACTGAAAGTTAAAAGCAGCAAAGTGGGATTAGATCCATAAAACACAGTGGAGGTCAACAGTTAAAAGGATGCTTTATAACATCCTGAGGCCACCCGTCACAGAGAGGACCTTTGAAGGGGAGGGATATGAAAACATGCTGCATGACCCCTTCGTGTTCATCCCTGTTTGGAAGGAAGCCCACCAGAAGCCAGGGAGGTTGGAGGCAGCAGTGGTGCAGAGATCAGTTCTGTTGCACAGGTTCAAACCAGTTCTGGCAGGTCTATAATCCTGGTCTCTGTATTGTCAACATACATTTACAGGCACATATATTCAGAAATACCTTATTTTCAACAGGAATATTATTCATTTCACTTTCATTTTGTGAAGACAAAGGAAAACCTCCACCATAGATTAGCAGGAACCTTTGCAGAAAGCTTCCTGCGGCTTGCTGAACTGCTCACCAACTGGTTCGTTAGAAGGGTACTTAGTTGTAACAGTGAGGTATGAGAAGGGCTATTTGTTTTCTTCACACGTGGAATAAAGTCTGTTTGTTGGTGAAGTGAGATGAACAGAATTGTTGTCTTACCATCTGCACCATTAATTGTTTACAGTGTTAGCCAAAGAAATGGGAAAGGCAGACTCCCATTACAAGGGCTAATAACACTCCAGAGGACATGGATTAAAACTAAGCCTGGATAACATCAATTTATAAGAAAATAAATTTCTACTTATTTTTGAGAAGCGTTCTTTTGAGAATGACATTTTAGTAAACATTGTTCCCCTACTGTCTCTTAAGCATTATATTAAACTGTCTATGCAATTATAGTAAACTGCCTATGCAAGGCATTTTTTTTTCCTCTAAATGCTTATGGAACTAACATCCTTCAGCTATGAAAACAGCATGCCTGTTTCAACATGCACTGGGCAAAACAGCATAGCTAGAAAGTAAGTGGGATGCAGTCAAATATACAGTTCAGGAAACAAAGCACACTGCTAAAAAACACACGAGTTTTAACTCCTATGCCATATGGTAACCCCAAAGTGTGTGTTCCAGCAAACTTAAAGTGTTCTCGGCTTCAGAGCATTCTCTGGGCAGCAGTGCCAGAGCATCAGCTGCAATCCCCAGGAATGACTGCAAAGACATCAGGTGCAGGTGTCAAGCTAACAAAAAAGCAACAGAAAATATATAGCGCAAGCATTTTAAGTGTTTTGTATCAACACAGAAAGGAATTTAATTGAGAATGTCTCATTCAAAATTAAGATATTTTAAGAATGCACAGAACTAAATCATTTAGGTGTTTTTCAGTAGGCATTTTTTAGGCCACAGGACTTGTGTAAGTGATACCCTTACACTACTTGGTTCTAAACAAAGCAAAAGAAAGAGTAAAAAAATAAATTCAGTTAAAAAATCAAAATAAAGGAAAATGAGACATTTTGCATTTCCTTTTTCTTTTTTTTTTTTTACTTACCCTGTACTGAAGTTTGATTGTTTCAATACAAAAAAAAAATCAAAGTAAATCTCCCTCACATGGCTAGTAAAAAAAACTAATAAAAGAAATACAACTTTTCATGAATATTTGAGGTCTGTTACTTATCAATACTAATGTACTAACAGTTAATATGCAGCAGCATTTGCTTCTTCGAGACAATAATTCCTTAGAGCTGCAGCGTTTTCTTGTCTCAGAAACAGTATGATTTGCTATATCTCTTTTAATGTGACATGTAAGGAATGCTTTTTAAGATCATCTTTGGCACTTTGGGATTTAAAAAAAAAAAAAAACACCTGAATGTTGTTTAACAAAATAAACAGAAAGGGAAAAGATATCTACTTCAACTATCAGTAAGAAAAGCATCCTTAAAATGCTCTAACAAATTTTCTTCAGTGTTTTTGGAGCATCACAGAAAAAGGATAATCCTGCAGCAAAATCCTTAAACACAGAACATCAAAGCAACTGACCATCTGGCATACCAGGACCCTTCATAAAAAGGGAAGGAGAGTTCCAACATCCTTTCCCTTACAACTGTACAACTTCAAGTTATTTGTTTGATGTGTTCAAACTCCTACATGCCTAGAGAAGCATGGAAATATTACACTTTTCTCAGAATAGATAACAGTGATAACATCTAAGTCTAACACTTGAAAAAAACTTTTTAAGATGTTATGTACACCTTTACATACTGCACGCCGGGTGTACTTTGCCCAAGCATTTGGGACCTTTGCTTTGCCCAGTAAATAAATACTATTTCAAATTACTTTTTCACTTGAATGAGAGCAATTAAAACTCAGACCAGTAGAAGCAAAAATGATGAAAGGACCAGGCCTTTCATCAGACCAAGTTGGAGTTTTCCCCTCCTCTTCCCACCACTATATTCCTTTAAACATTTCTCCTGCACATACAGAATCCTTCCAGAACTTTGTTTTTTGAACAAAAATAGATGACAAATGCATGACTATTAGAAGCCAGGACAGCTACTTTTAAATAGGCTATAATCTCAACTACATATGGCCCAACCCAGTCATCAATCACGCAGTGATGTAATACTGCCTAAATAAAATTGGCTTCACAGGAGAAAAAATACAGTAGTAATTCTGAACGTGACAAAATGTTAATTACTAGTATTAATCTGTATTAAGCATAATAGTTATTCTGGGTTGGGAAAGTAGAGCTTAAAAGCTTCCTCAAATTTCTTGATCGAAATATAGCATCTCCTACTGATCATTTACCTGTGCTTGTACTTGCAAACAAGGTGCCAGGAACTGTACTTGTAGGGAGTTTTCCATTATTTAACTGCTTCACTCTTTTCAGGTGAGACTTCCCATTGTAATGAACTTGAGCTTGTGCTGCAGAGTTCAGCTGTATATTGCACACTTCACAGAATGAAAATAGTATCTTCTTCTTTTCTTTGCTTAATTGATAGTCCTGTCCGTCGTTCCTCAGTCCCTTTTCTTCAAAGCCCCACAGAACAGCTGACTGATTCATAATCCCATCTTCAAAGACATGGTCAGGACTTAATGGACGCTTCATTCCTACAAAATAGACAAAATTGTTACTGGAAACTGACTAGTAATGCTTAATACCAAATTGGCATTTCTGTTTTCAAAATGCATGAACCAAAGATCAGTTCCAACAAATAAGGTTCCACGTTACAAAAGTATCTCTTCATAGAGAAAAGGATGCATTGTGACACCTCAGAAATAAGAAGGTGAGCAGTATCTCACACTGTGCCAATGACAATTCACGTACTCTATTATGTAAGCTATTTTAAAACAGGTTTATTACTGCCTCCCTAGAAGAGGTTAAGATCATCTTCAAATTTATTTCAACTGCCTCACTACAAACTGGTTCCAGAGATTTTCACTTGCCACTGCCCATAGTAGTAACGGCTGCCCAAATGCAATAATTCAACCAAAGCAATGCCAACATGATTTTCTTGAAACACTGTTTGGAAGACAGCATATTGTTAAGTAAGACTAATACATACTTTCCATTGTTATTTACACCCAAAACTTAAGCCTTCATACGAGCATTAAGATGTCTATAAAAGGCCAATTAAGATGTCTATAACAGACTTTCAACTCCTTCGTTATTAAAGCCGTTACACAAAAAAATGCCAACTCAAAGTTTCTCTTGTGAGAACTAAACAAATGCACAGTAAGTGACAGTCCGTGGACAACAACCCAAGAGCCTGAAATATTCACTTGTTCCTAGAGAATAAATCCTCATCACGATAAATGAACCAAGCTGCACAAAGAATAGTTTATATAAAGTTTATACTAAACAGGTACAGGGGAGGGGAGTCTTATTTCTTTAAGGTTATTTAAAGGATCATTTCTATGGAGGGATGGAGTATTTCATCACATTCCTTACTCTAGCCCATGCTTAAAATGTTAGTATTTGTTCTCACTCCTCCCCAGCCATGAGTCACTCATCCAGTATTCCAAGTAAACAGAGCTCAGTCATGTATCTGTTTCATACAGCTCACAGTTCTGCCATCAAACAAAATATAAACAATACATTCATTAAGATGTACATCAAATATTAAAGCCAAAAACCATTATTGCAGGTACCTAATTGCTTTTTAAAACAAATACGAGTGGATCCTGAAAACCTAGGCTAGACACTGTCACACTAAATCATTTAAGCATAAGTATCATATTTCAAGGCAAGCAACCAAGATCCTTGACTCAGCTGAGCTTAAATGACATTTTCATCTGAAAATTTAATCTGCTCAGAGCTTTGGTATTTGTTACTTTTCAATGTATTTTTAAACCATAAATAACTTCCCCCTACTCCCTTTGTTCTGTTTTCTATTTTTTTTAATTAATATTATTTCTAAAGCACTGCTGTAGTTTCTTTAGAGAAAGTAAATGGTTCTGGAAAAAAACATTTTTATATCACTTTTGTTTTTAGATGCTACTAACATACAGACAATGATTTAATAAAATAGATAAAAATCTCGGGTTGTCAGATTTCTCATAAGTTTGCAGAAAGCAAATGGTAATTCAATATGTAATTCAGTAATTATCTCGATAATTCAGTGAAGTTTAAGCTCTTTATGAAATTCCATTAGTGGGGATGTATTTAAAACTGGCAGAGGGTAACGTCTGCATTAGGAAGTGGTGGGGACTGGAGGACAGATTCACAGAGCAGACAGCTGGTGCAAGATGCCTGCAGCAGCACCACCACGTTTCAAGGAGGTTATTTTGGAAAGCAGCAGCCTGGCGCTGAATTAGCCCACAGTCACTGGAGCAGGGGATGCACACACTCCCGGACTGCATGTTTTGGTTTAATTTCACATAGAACAATGAAGCCTTTCAGTTAGTAAAATCTGAGACTGCTCTGCAATATAACCAAAGCAAAGCGAGTGGGGAAGATGAGAAGTCTTCCCTTAAAAGTGTACTCCTGACGTGACCCAAACTGTAGACACACCCAGAAAGAACAACCAAGAGCAGCAAGGACTCGAACACCGCACCTACACCCTAGGGCAGCATCCCAGCTGCCAGACAAGCAAGAAAAATAATCTTCAGACCAAACAAAAAATTAAAAAGAAATAAAATAAAATAAAAGCAGCCATGGTCCAATTTTATTCCATCTGTGTTTTCTTAAAAAAAAGTTATAAACTCACTTTTTTCTAAAAATTATTGTCTTAGCTATATTAACACAGGACAAACAAGTTATACTGGAAGCAATACCTTTCTACTAATTTAAGAATTAAAAACCACAAGCTGAAGTTTAAAAAAAAAACAAAACAGGCTGCCTAGAGCTCCATGTCTAAGTTAAAAGGTGACCTGACTGCAGGTAGCACCAGCCTCCCAACAGCTGCTGGGAGCAGCAGATGCAGAGCACTTCAGAACCAATACCTGTACCGAGCATCTCCAGCCTCGGCTTCAGGAGCGCAAGCAGCTGCATGCTCTGATGGGTCCGATCCTGGAGAGGACCCATACGTGCAGCCAGAGACCAAACCCTGCCAGCCCTCAGAAGTCCGTCTGTTCCCACGCAGAAATCCCAGCCCTCATTTTCCTGGGATTTGAGACCTGAACATTTGGCACAGCAAAGCACTTCAAATAAGGTATGATGGAGGCAGAGGCAAAGCTGCGCTCCTGCCTGCTGCGATGAGCCAAGGGGACCCCATGCATGCCCTGAATGAGCGGACAGGTTGCTGCCCCACTGCACAGCTGGCTTCAGTGACTAACTGGGGAACCACTGCACCTCCAGAAACCGATGCAGACATCTTCCCAACCTGTCCTACAGCCAAGAGTGGTTCAACACACTATGAACATGCAGGCACAGTCACAAAACACCTTCCCTTCCTCTCTCAAATTGCTCTTACCAGAGAGAACTGCTAAAGTCTTGCCCATTTCTGTAGGTCCCATTAAGTAGTTGGAATTTGTAAAAGGCCATTTACAATTACACTTAAAATGCAGACAGGGATGATCTGTATTTGAAAAGCCCTAAACACTTGAAGTGACGGGATAAGAAGAAATTGTTGGTGACAAACATTCACTAGGATTTTACTGCAGTAATACAGTTTCTACCATAACTGAACAGTTTCTATGGTGTATATATTTGTCTAGAAAAAGTTATTACATGAAAGGTCCTATCTGTCTTTAAGAATCTGTCTCCTTTCTTCTTTAAAGTGAGGGTTGAAAAAACACCTTTTAAAATCTCTGCTGAAACATCCTGGCTCTAGAGTACGTAGCACATGTACAGTTCTGCATTGGGTCGGCGTAAGAATCTCAGCATGAATGCAGATGTATTTCCCAAGAGATAGCCTTCTAAATAAAGGTTACCTGAATGTTTTGCACTTCTCTGAAATAAACTTGTACATTAAAAAAAAGAAAAAAATAAAAACACAAAACAAAATGCACAAACATAAGACTTCAGTATTCTTCCTACCCTCTAAATTTCCTAGTCGCTTGAATTTATGCAAGCAATCATCAGCAAGTTTTCTTTTTCCTTAAAAAAAAAAAAAAAGCCTTTTACTGCACACAGACTTTGAGGAGTTCTGGATAGTATTTGTTCTCACTCAGCAGGAGTCAGATATGAAATGGGGCCAACTAGTTCCTCAGGCTAAGCTGAGGAACTCAGCACACTAACACAGCTCACTAACATTATCATGTAACAGAAACAGCTACCTGAGACTGCAGTCAGTGAACTGAGAATTACGAGAAGTTACATGATCTTTATACTCTGTGAAATCAAAAAAGTCCATTTAGAGTAATTGCTATATATGGGACTGTGACGTTTTTAGAAGCAGGTTTAAGACTAAACAGAAGACTATGAAATCATTAAATGGGATAAAGGATGGAAATTATCATATGGGGAAAATACAACAATAGATCAGGACTTCTGTGTTGGTTAAAGTCTGGCCAGATTTACCAGTTGCTTATGTTCACATTTAATTCTACATGAATATCTATTTGAAAATTAGAGTTTTATAGAAAAGATTTTATAGATATTTGGTGAATGCGTGATTAAAAAAAAAGTCCATAATTAAGAGAGGATATATCTATAAATATTTTCATACTAATGAGTTTTATTAGTTTTATTAGAACTGAACATAAAGTTAATTTAACTTTAAACAGTAATTTAAGTGAGCAAAATTCTCTTCTGTAATGCAAATATGCTGTTCCTACTACATGTGAAAGATCGCCAATTTCCATGTGTAATTTGCAATCTGTACACATAGTCTTCACTTAAAAGCCACAGAAATCACTGTTCTTTCTGAACACACATGAAGACATCTGCACAACTCCACAATTTGGACACAAACATATCAAAATAGTGAGCTTCTAAACCTGCAGTATACATGCGCAAAAAAAAATATAAAAATAATTTACATACAGGACTGTAGTTCAGGAGACATTTATTCCTGCCCTCAAAGAGGCCAATATTTTGGGCACTTTTCCTAGATGAAGACAAACAAAAGGGCGTGGTCCCCAAACACAGCAGAAGGCACCTTTTGCTCTGTCATTGTTGCCACAATACCTGCTACTTGCCTCAACTGGGTCTTAAATTCTTTGCTCTGTGTAAGGCAATGGAGTACCTTCGTTTTAGAAGCAAAGGGCTATAACTCAGAAGTAGACGTATATTTTTGGCATTTATTATTTACTGAACAAGCCATTAATGCTTCCTGTTTAAGGCTAACAAATTTAATTTGCTTCTGCAAGGTCCCACATTTGTATAACCTGGATATAGCACAGTATAGGCCAAGTACAGTTTCAAACCGGATTAATTTTTACTCTGATTGAGGTCACGTGAGGAAACAATGTGGGTATAAGAGCTTTTAGGTACTTGAGGTACATTGTTACCAGACTAAAGTCCTCCCCCTCACATTTCATCCTCTGTGTACGGATCCATCCAATAGATTCTGCAAGCAATACCACAGCAAGAATAAATTAGTGATTTATGACACCACATTAAAATTCTTAGGTGTCATGAGATACCCTGTTTAGACTTCTGAAACCACATCTTCTCAGCCTCTTGCAGCTGGCAAAGAAATCTAAGCATGGACATCCTTTGTATTTGAAGCTCAAGGCAATTAGCCTTTCAATTTAGCTAATTTACTTTTTAAGCAGAGTTGTGCTTTCAGAGGAGCTACAAAGAAGTATTATATATAGTACACTGCTGTAGGTGAGAATGTGCAAATCTTTACTCAAAGGAAATAAGCTTTTGGTTATCCTAATGAATTAGTGATGGTTACACGAAGCATTCTTTTCCTGAGTGCTGGTCTAAACTTTTGCAATGCCTATCCCTAATTAGTTCATGCTTCAAAGAACCACTATTCTGGAAATGTAATGAGAATGCCATCCGTCTGTGGATCTATGCCAGGTAAGCAAAACAGAAAACGTACTTTAACAAATTGCATATGGGCAAAGAGAATATTCTCTGTTACCCTTTGCAAATAGTCAAATGAGTTATGGAAGATTCAGGAACAAATACAAAAATTAATTGGCTTTTTATATTGCTACTTTTCCAAAAAGGTTCATTCAGACAAGTGGGAAGGGAAAAAAAAAAAGAGAGACCTAAGACAGTCTTGTGCTGTACACCTCTTAGGCACTTCCTATGGGGAAAAAAACTGTGTATGCAGATGGACCAGTGAAGCCTGTGTGCCTAAGGAGCTGCTGTCTCATAGTGGAGCAAGTATGATTCCATAGTTCCTCAAATCTGCCATAAAACACTCAAAAAAAAGTTCAAATACCTCCAGAGCACTGTCTAAAAGAAATTCACTAGAGCTGCTTTTGAGAAGTCTTATGACCTCTCATATTTTTAGACAGTATTTCCCAAACATAGATAAACTATCGAGAGGCATATGGTTTGCACCATCTGGGCAACAAGCTCTATTGGGATACTGTGGTGAACAGCATATGCATAGTGCCTTGTGCTCAGTATCCTACAGTGTTAAAAAAGCACTAGAGACTATTTTGAAGCCAACCTTGAAAAATCCCCATATGTTTAAGGGACCAGTTTCCTTTCAGAAGATATGTTCCTTTTTCTTTTGGTACAAATCAAAACAGAGAACTGCCATGTTTAATCTTTGTCTTGCTCTGAAATTCCTCAAGGAGGCATCGTATTCTGTGATGTCGCCACCTGTCAAGCTATTTATTACCCCATCATATACCTCCCATCAACTCTTCCCTACTTCCTTCATCTGCTCGCAAAGCACACAATGCTTGGTTTCAAAGTTACAATAACAACAGAATGGGTCAGGAAAGTAAGTAATTTTTTATTCCTTGTGCCAGATAAAGAGTAACCAGTTAATCATGCACATCGCCCAAGCACAGTTAAATAAGGTTTCAGCCTGCACATATTGTGATGCTGGTTTATCAATGGGAATAGGAAGTCAGCTTGCTATTCCTGTACATGAAAAGTTTTGAATGGTGTAGTATGACAAATGGCTGACAGCCTCCTCACTAACACATTTCAGAATATTTAACATTTGAACGAGAATCTCTTTAAACTACAAAAACAGATGGTTGTTTCTCAACACAAACATTAGCTGTTCAGTACAAGGTAATTCATAAAATTGAAAACATTCAAGTAGCTAGTATTTTGCTTTGCTTTACCAGCCCTGAAATTGTCCACTTCAAGGAAGCCTAAAATTAGACCTGCTGTACTAGACCAGGAGCTCCGCTAAACTGGAAATAAAATCACTCTGGATTTAGATTATCACAGACTGCAGTTGCATGTATCCATATCTGTAGCTACCTCTAATTACAAGGTTTCCTCTTCAGCCCCCATACTCAACAGATTTCTGGCCTTCTTGACATTAACAACAATAGATTTACACACGGATTTATTTGCCGGATATATTTAAGAGATGTATCCTGCCCTGAAATGACATAGCTGTCTGCTGCCAAGAAGGTTAATCAAGTCTGAAGTCTAGGCAGCTATCTTGGATTATGCTTCATGAAGAACAGATAGTTTTCCAGCTCGCTGTATCATGATTTTGCTCGATGAACCATTTGACAAGTTGATATCTACTTGTCGGAAACCTGTCATTGAACAATTATACTTTTAGTACATCTGTTTTAAGTACCTTTACCTAATTGTGCAAGAATATGTAAATACTCAAAGTGTCTAACCTGTGGTTGTATAGTGCATCCTAGGCTTTTATCCTCCCCTTCCAAGTGCGTAAATCTACCACAGAGAGTAGACCTACCAGGAAAAAGGCTACTCAGCTCCCTTAGACTTCTTTACCGAACATCACTGATTGTCAGTATCAGGTCATATTTACTTCTTATTTCATCCAAGAATTCTAATCTTTTACCTAATTCTTTTTTTTTTTTTTTTTTTTAAATCTATCCAAAATGCAAATACTCTGAAATTCTAATGCAACACCCAGAAAGGAGGGGAAAAAATAAATAAGACTTAATAAAATTAAATGAAATCACTTCCTTGTTGGCCTAAGCCAGGATTAAAACATCTTGCGTACCAAAATGCTCAGCAGCCAGGAGAAAAAAAAAAAAAAAAAGAAAAAACACACACCACAATGCTCTTAAAAGGTTAAACATCTGAAAAGTACAAGTCATTTTAATAAGAATGCTGCCTCCTCAAAAGTAGATCAAAGTAACAAAATTGCTTAATTTTCCCCAAGCAGAAATGAAGTGAATTTTCTTAAATGTACCCCCAATTTTGCCTGTTTTCACAGTCTGCTTACATGAAACTAGGGAACATCTTATTTTATTAAATTGCTAATTGATAAATTGTATCATATTGTCTCTACAGATTTTCTAAGATCATTTCCTATATCTTTAGGATTTTATGAAATTGCTGGATTGAAGTGTTTTCTTGCATGTTAAGAAATATTGCATCCAAATACTCTTTTAAATCAAAGGACTCCTCTTGTATTCCTCCACAGGAAAAGCATCTACAATGAATAGCATAAAACACTAATTAGATGCAGATTTTACACCAGATTTTACAACTCAAAAGACCCAAAAATAAACTTAAAGAAAAATAAAGAATATATAGTTTGAATCTGCCCTCAGCAATAATCAGAAGGACCACAAAAATTAAGAACAAATTGCTTTAAGATGTTTTAGAATCATATCTTAAAACATAAGATAACTTAATACCTCCAATTTAATAAGTTACTTAAATAATTGGAGAGTTGCTACAAGATACATGGTACTTCTGGTGAAGTATATTTTTATTATAAAGTTAATTTTAGGCATGAACTTGCAGGAATAAAGATCAAAACCAACTGACATAATGGGAGATTCCCACAGGGTGTTTGTACCTGGCTGTTACTTCATCTTGCTAGAGCATAATCACATTTGAGGCGTACGCAAAACTTTGGTCACAGAAAGCAAAAAATCATTTCCTACCTTTCTTAAAAATATCAAGAATTCACCTGAGCATATAAGGAAGCCACAGGGAAAGCCAGGAAGAGTAGGTGGCCTCTGTGTTCATATAGCAGAAGTCTGACAATGGCAGGAGCTGAATATAATTTGTACTGAAAACCATTAATTCCGCATAAAGCCTGGCAATGCTGTAGAAGGGCTCCTGGACACAAGAGCAAGACCTTTGAGGCCTGTGTGGAAAGAATAGCTGTGCATGAACAGAGAACAAGCAACATTCAAAAATAGCATGAGACTGAGACACACCAATTTGTCTGACTGCAGTAAGACTATGAGCAAGACAAAAGAAAACCCTGCTCAGAACAGCAAGTGTGACCTGTGGCAGTGAAGGCCGGTCCCAGTGTGCTCCTCAAGGGATGGTCTCAGCAGAGTCACCCTGAAGAGACTGTCAACTTCCACGTAAACAATTGATTCTCTTTTGGAACTGAAGAGATACTGGAAGCAATGTTTCCTTTTCTTGAAATGACAAAGGGACATGACACGTTTTGTCTTAAACTACTTAAGAGTTATGATCAAGTTCTAAGAGAACCACCCAGCCGGGAAAGTGACAGCCCGTAAAAAAGCTGAGGGATCACCTAGTTTGAAGCCATCTGCAGGAAGTGGCAAGGTTCAGGGTTGCTCTGCCTTGAACGTACCCCCGCACTTTCCATTTTCTGTGTTTGAATGAACCACAGCTAAGCACATGTGGTGCAGACATCCAGCACGGAGAGGCCCCCGGCAGTGCTGCAGATACGGATCGCTTCCTAATTCTGCCTGCTGGGCAGGAAGAGGCTTGCACAGGCGTCTCCTAAACTTGAACTGTCGGTCACCTCGGGCTTAGCAACTGCTGCTTGCAACATCCATTCTCACTACCTATCCTAGTCCACACTAAAATACACGCCTCAATTTATAAGGAATGAGACACCCTTTTACTGGTTTTGCTGAATTAGCGTATGTGTGCACTTCCACGCTTCAGATAACCCACCCTGCTCTCCCTTCAATTCTTCAAACCACCTGTTTGAGTGCATTTGCTCATACAAATTTGAAAGACGAGCTCTCCTTATTTCTTCACATTTCTGCAAGCGTAACCATACTGTTTCATTTATTTAATCGGTAGTCAATAATCTTTTGGACATAACTCTAACCTTTACTTTTTATTTTTAAGCTGAAAGGTAGTACTTGAATTTAGAGCTCATGGGAGTTTTTGTTTGGTTTTCTTCCCTTTTATTATTCGTTAGCATGAATTCATTAGAAACTCCAAGATCTAGTTAGATTAGATAAACCAAGTATCCTGGAAGTACTGCAAAAAAAAAAAAAAAGAATAGCCAGGTCAGCTATTTGAATCACCACGGAAAGTGACATTTTGTTGAACTTAATACTCACTTCAGCAAATACATAGACCAGTGAAGTGTGAATAAAACATGCTTTAACACACACACACACAAAAAAAACCACAGATGTCTTAACTGCAGTATAAAGCAAGTTACACAGCAGATGCAGATTTCTTCTTTTCAAAGATATTTATATTCAGTACAACCCAGAGCTTCCTACTGGCTTCACTATCTAAGTCTAAGTAAAGAACTTGTCACATAAGTGACAAGGGACCCTTCCAACCAAAACTGGTCTAAATAGTATTTCTCAACGCATGCATGTCAGGACAAAGACGTTTAGTGCATAGAGGCAGGAAGAAGCTGAATGAGGAAAAGTTTGCATGTGTGCATCTCCATGGTTCACCCTCGTCTACTCACATTTTCCCCTTCTCACAGAGGGGGATGCACAGACACGAGCGCCAGATATGTGCAACTCCACTCCTGCATCTGCAGCAGAAAAGTGGGCTCTTTCCCAAGTAATTTTACACATTTGGGTCCAAATTCTGACTGATTGAAGTCATCCCCTTCCTTCACCCATCCACTCAAATTATACTGTCAAAGCAATAACACATTTTATTCTGAAAATTTATGCTCATTAACAGCATCAGGTATGATCCAACAAGAGGCATCTATCTAAATACCTCCTCTGACACAGTGGCTAAGAGTGAGAAGAGTTAGTCTTATCTCAGAAGCACCAATAAACACTAAAGATCTACCAAAAGTGCCATGCAAGTTCACCATCAAAACTAACAAACTATGGAAGAACCACCTCATACCCACCCACACGCCAGAGAGAGACCCAGGGCACACAAATTCGTTTTTTGCTGAATACTGCATAACATAAGGTTTTTGCAGTGCTGACTGCATACTAACTACAGTACTAACAAGCAGTGTCTTCCTTCGGACATTTACAAACATCAGAATGCTTATTCACGACAGTCCCACATATCATCTGCCATCCCAGATGGTGACTGGTGGGATGCTGATTTTGTCCTGAGGCAGTTACCACCCACCAAGATAGTATATGCAGGGCTAAACAAAAGCAAGTGCCATCTGCTGTCAAGTTTGTAAGACTTTGAGACCTGCTAGGTTAGTTTATTTTAGATCAGACAGGTCAGGATGCTATCGCTCTCCAGATGCCCAGTAAAAGAAGTGTAAGCTGTGCTGTAACAGACATGCAGTAAACCTCAAGAACAAGTTACAAGGTGTTGCCGAGCCAAGCAGCAACGGATTCTCACTGTCATCAGTGGCAAAAGGCTCAGACAGCCCACAAGCTCAGAGGGAATTGGAGAGAAACTGAGACCAAAAAACATGATTAAGTTCTGCAGAACTTAAACTTCTTTGGCCTCAAGAAATTTTTAGATATTTTCATTCTTGCTGACAGGATGTTTCCTTGCATCTCTCTACTGCTGTCATTTTGACAGCTGTTCTCCATCGTACGATTTCTTTCCTGTTGTTCTCCTACCCTCATATCTCTGTAGACTCTTCTCATCCTACTGCTCGTGTGCTGTCACACTATATACACATAGGAGAAAGAAAAGACATTTAAAAAGCAGAACCAGTGTGACATCTTCTGCCTGCTTTACAAACTTCCTCTTACTCCCTTCATCTGTCACATCTATTTATGGATGGTTAACAGAGAATACAGCAATATCCCCAATCTGGGACCATTAAACATTCAAACTACATAAAATAATGCTACACATTCTTCTTCAGTCACCTCATTAAATCTCATTTTACACTAATAAATAATAAAGACCTAAAGAAAGTAGAGCAAACAGGAAGAAAAAAAAAGAACATCAACCAGTGCATTTTTCCTAACATATTTAAGCCACTAGGTACATGAAAACCTTTCACTGAGGCAGGGAATTGTGCAAGCGTACAGGTTATATCACCGTCTGCACAGATGGAGAAGAAAGCAGTGCCTCAACTCACCCCTTAGGAGCTGGAATTTCAAAACACAGCCAAATTGCCTGTAAGTCGTTAAAGTCAGAAAAACAGGACACAAAGGAGATGGATCATAAAGGTCAGTACTGCACAGTAATGAGAACTAGGGGTTGCAGAGGTCTCTGTGGGAGCCCAAGGCTGTGAGACCCCCTGGCGCTACAGCCCACGCCAGCATCAGCAGGGATGCTTCACGAAGCCCAGCAGCAGGTACTGCAGGCAGGTGCCTCCAGCCAGCACAAGCACATTGCCGCCTCCAGCATCCACATCATGCAGGGCAGAGGCAGGGCAGAAGAAAACGCACCAAATGCTCACCTTCAAGTGGCAGCTTAGCTCTTAAATAGAGGCCATCTGAAGACAGAAAATCTGGACTAGTACATGCAAAAAGAAGGTTTTATCATTTCTCTCCCCCCACGCAAGCAACTAAAGGCAATGGGGGCACAAGGTGGAATTTCTCCATGCCCGCAACAGAAAGTTTGCTTACTCCTTGAAATTACTGTTTGCATAGGTGTCAGTCCTGCACCACCTGAAATCGTACCTTTAAATCAGACTGCTTCCTCCACTGCAGGGACCTCAAACACCCATTTATGCATCCTATTGCAGCTAAATGTGTAACACACAACTTAATAAAGTGGCCACGTAATCATAGTGTGATTAAAACTCAATTCCACAATAAAGTTATCTAACACAAAAAGATCTGACAAACAAAATTACACAACTCACAGTTAGTTTTATATATCCTGCCAAGAACAAAATTCTGGTATCACATTACAATTATGTATCCGAAGTCTCCAGAAATTCATGCATACTGCTCCCATAAAAAGTAAAAATGTCATTTGAGAGGGGATAAACTTCTGATGAGGGCAGTCACACTGGAAATTGGCTGTTAATCTCCTCTAAATAAATATAACCCCCAGAAAGATGGAAGTGTGAGCAGAATATATACTTTTTACACTTGAAAATGCTGAGGTGCGCAATAAGAAGCTTTCACTTTAGCGCTTACAACTGAAGTTATCCTTCAAAAACCCATTTTACTCTCATGAGATATTTCTCTCCAGTCATTCACTTTTCAAAGCCTTTTGCAACTTTAAGATTGCAGTAAAGCTGACTTTTATACCGTTTCAGTAGCTTTTTCTCCCTCATCCAATCTGTCTCATTCCTTGGAGACATTTGGTGTTTTTTCAATTTCCTCAACACTTTAATTAAGAAATAAAGAGAATACTCTTTTTGTGATGTATAGACAGTGGACTTACAATACATCCTTGTGATAAAGAATTTCTCTGATAGATCACGCAACTGATGAAGACCTTGCTCTCACACTAGCTTACCTAGTTGACCTGTACTGCAGCTACACTTTGTTGAATAACTGATAATAGGGAACTGAACACAATTTCTGCTAAAAACAGTTTTAAACATAACTTTATTGCCTTAAAAGATCCAGTGGAGTAAATACACCTCCTGTGCTGATATCACCAATATGGTGTTTTGAAACACCAGGCATTTGGAAAGGTTCACTTAAGAAAAACTAATTCATCAGTCTGATGCCTCTCTTACTGCTGACACTCCACTAGCCAGTCCATGGCTGCTAGCTCTCAAAATTCTCATTATTCAAAAATTCTCAAAACTGCAGCATTAGCCATTTTTCTTAAGCCTGGCTCAGGCAGTCATAAAAACCCCTGGGAACTCTAATTTTTTTTAAATATCCCTGTAATCCTTGCAGAGAAGACTGGAAACATAAACCCTAAAGGCTCAAAAACTAGAAGGGAATTAAAGAGAAACCAATTTTAGTTTTCTCCTAGGACCAGACACAAGATTTTTGAGTGTTCAGAAGTGACAATATTTCTGGCAGCTAAGCAGAAACGTTGCTGTCCTCTTAGCCATGCACTTGATCAGGTCCCGTATTGCTGCTGCGTTTTATTGCTGTAAAACACACAGGACTTGAAAAATACCTTCAAGTCCAGTCCTCTTAAACCTCAGCTTTTATCACCTAGCATCATGCATAAAGCTAATGCTCCTGTACTGGGACATTAGCTCCCCCTGTTCCCACTAGTAAGCTGCTCCAAATTGGCAAAGCTCTGACAATCAGATCAGTCTGGCCATACAAGGTTTTCATGGGTCATCTCCTGATGCTTGTTCTGGGCCAGCATTGATTGCTGGTTTAAGGTTCCTCCTTCCCTGCTATGTGCAGGAAAATAAATAATATTCTCTGATTTATTTTATTAGAAAAAAAAAAAAGGCAGGTGTTTCCTCTTCCCTCATGTTACCACAACCTCCCCATTCTCTTAGCCTTTATTCTAAAGCTAAGGAAATCTCCCCACAAAATTAGGATTTCCCTTTCTCTGATCAGAACCACTCTCTGCACCCATCACCCATCTGAACTCATTAACAGCAGCAATCACATCTGCTCCCTAAATTCCAGATGAGGACTCATCAATACTGCAATTGCAAATTAGTGCTTCCTTATCCCTAAAAAGCAGGAAGTTCACGCATTACCAGTTCATTTACCAACATACGTGTAAACAATACACAAATCAACTTTTGATTTGTTTAATCACAATTCATTAGGTGTAGCAATTAAATAACTGGCAAGTATCAGTGAGAGTTCTCAGCTATCGTAATTCATTCAGCTTATGCTAAATGACTGATTCAATCAGTAACCAAACTGTCAATTAAATGACACTTTGTTTTTAAATATTTATCAGTCCTTTAGCTAAGATGCACAAACAAAGTCCAATTCAACCATCAGCAGAAACAGACTGCCATTTTTCACAGGAAACCATGTGGGAAAGCAACTCTAGTTCCAAGACTCAACAAAATATCCTTGCAAAGGAAAGGATATTACAGGTGTACCTTCCAGAGGAAAAAAAAAAATCCAAATACTTCCCCTGAAAATCCTGGTTTGTAGCCAGTTTTCTCTAGAAGTGAATCCATTTAGTCAACATATTTATTTTTCAGAAATTGCACAGCCATTAAATAGCATCCTGATGACCTGCTTCAATATTTTCAAACAAGCATCACAAATGCAAAGATGAAAAATAACTAAATTTTACAGAAGTAACTTTTGAGTTTTTAGGTTTTTAGTTCCCCCCCCCCCCAATCTGCTGTTAAAGACTTTCCCACAAAATTTAAAGTAAGAAACAAAACTGACACTGAGAAGTTAGGTGAGATGGCAGTTTGGTTTCCCAACACTTTTAACCAACAAGGTCTGTCATTCGGAGACTATTCTTGAACTAGGCTGATATTGCCAAAGTCTCCTCAATCCTGTTAATGTCTTAAGTTGGGTTGTCGGCTCTGGCAGCAGTTCTAGCTGTGCGGGAGATGATCAACAGGTATTTTTCAGGAAATGGGACTGTACCCTAAACCTTACTCTCCTTCTTTGATATATGAAAAATCTCTTTCCAAAGAAAAACAAAGGAAACATGTCCAACAACAACGACAACAAAGGGGAAAAAAAAGAAAACAGGCACCAAGCAATAGGGAAAAAGAAGCATGCTAAGGGCTAACTCAACACAGTTGTAGATACTATAGCAGAACCTTCAGACACAGTACAACTATATCCTGACACTGATCAACCTTGAGGTCTTGGCCTCTAAAGATATTCAAGGTTCACATTGGACCATGACAAATTTGCAGGAGGAAGTCACAGAACAGACGCCATTTGCATGTTATTATGTTTCTCGTTGCGTAATTGCAGTCTAATTTTACATTCCTAACACTGCAAAAATTCTCAAAGATAATCAGTGTGTGAAGAATGGCAGCAAGCTCAAGTCCACCTTTGTGTTTGCTCAGCTTTATAAATGCCAATAACCAAACAATTTACACACCTAATCACCTATAGATTAATCACAGTCAAGGTGTCAAAAGCCATAAGATATGTTCACTTGGTCAACACAAGAAACAGAATATAGCAGATTAGTCTGCCCTGTCTTGATGCAGACCAAAGTTCTTGCAGAACTCTTGAGCAAGCACAACAACACCATTACAGCACACTGCTACTGCTGAACCAAGCATATACAAGCACGCATGCACATATATTATATAAACAACATACAGGCACCTTGTCAGATACTCTCACTTTACCCTTCCATGAAGTAACACAAAAACAGACATCCAGTTACCCTAATGCACAAGCCAATACTTAAATAGTTTCATCTGCGAAGATGGCATCTGCAGTTTATTTACCATTTACTGGGAGCCTGTTTTATCCAGATTTTCACTGGAGAAAAAAAAAAAAACACCCTTGCATTTCAAATGCTAAGCAGTGACTTCTACATTTATATGAGAACAAACTGAAATAAGAGACTTCACAGGGTCCAGACCCAAGAAGAGGTAACTCATAAGTTCTTTGTCATGATTTTCTAAAGACATTTCAGACTGCTATAACAATGGCATTCAAGGTCTCCTGTAAATGTGCAGTGAACAATATCTTCATGGTTCTGCAAAGGCACCAGGTAAAGGTTTCCAAACTATATTTTGAATTACACTGTAAATCCAAAGGACAAGGTCCATACCTACTTACATTTGCTACACCATTAAGCATGCTTCTGAACTTAAGACTACATCAAAAGAACAAAACACAGCTCAGCTACTACTAACTGCATTTTTGCTCTCAAAACAACCTGTAGCATACTGCCAGCTCCTGCCCTAAGGGCATAGGTTATCTGGATGAATCCTGAACACTAGAGAAATGGTTTAACCATGAATATTTTTTTATATACAAAATTAGGTATGTAACTATCATTTTAAAGGACCTAAACTCTTCTTCCTATGTCTGAGTGCTTGGAATGTATACAGTAATTTAGGACCATTTGATCTTTTCTGTTGTTGACCTTCCCAAACCAAACAGAGAGATGGACCAGGGAACCACAAAGCTAGATTACTTTCCTCCTGCAGTCATTCATGTGATTCCTTTAATGAACACGCTTATTTCAGGGTATGCACAAATTCTGCAGGGAAGACTTAACAGAGAACCTGAAACTGTGTAATCATCAGCTGACTTTCCTAAGCCAATTCATACTAACAATTTACTGCAGAACATTGAAAGAAAAACATAGCAATTTCTCCTATGTCCATAAAAATCATAGCGAACTCATTTACTGAAAGTAGGATAGAAATCTAATCAAAGAAAGCCATATGGAAGAACTGTATTCTATATAGAAGTAATTAATTATATTCCAAATTAATTCTTGTGCAAGAAAAATAGTTGGGAACAAATAAATCAGCAGCCTAAAACTCTCTCAGAGAGTGAACTCATTTGGGAAGTACAGCTGTTGTGCTTTAGAGATTTGGATTAAAATCCATCATTATCTTTCAGTTAATACTCTTTCACCAACCAATCAGCAGTCATATGGTGTTTACCAACCCTGGTCACTTAACCCACTTGAATGGCCTTTGTGCTATAATTTGTACTTCAATACAATCAGATTACTTCTAATCTAAATGATTTGTGTCCTTTATGGGACAGATAAACACTAATCCCAAGGTTCCTAAAACATTGCAAGCCTAAACATTGCCAGTATGACATTCAGTGTCTGCAGTTTTAATGGAGTGTTTCATTCAAATTGGAAAATATTTGATTTGATTGTACTAACCTTGCATTTTAGATGCTTGTTCCAGTTTTCTTATATAGACAAAGAACAATTATCAACAAAAAAAAAGAACACTCAAATATACAAAACCAGCAGCAAATAATCATTATACCGATACTTAGGCACTACTTTTTGATCAAGTTATTTCACAGGAAAAAATATTTATTCTTTAAAAGTAGACTAAGCAATGAGAAACATTTTAGAACTTCTTGCTGAGCAAGACATTACACGTGGTAATAGCCCACAGTCCCCAGCTCTCGATTTAAAAAGCCCTCCTTCTCCAGAACACTTTTCCAAGGATTCAGCAGTTAAAATGTCCCCTATCATTTGTGTTCTTCTGTTAATCTTGAGTGACGCTTGAAATAAATTGCACTACAATGAGATCTAACATCTAATTACATTTGCCAGTAATACGCTTAGGCTCTGATCTCATGCAGGTGGATCAAAGAACATGTGACAAACTTCCTAGAAAAGGTGGAACCCACAGATGCAAATACTTTTCCATGATTGGAACCAGGTACATCAGTGTATCTGTAACCTCAAAAAACACCAGAGTTGGGAAGAAGAATACAACAGTTCAGTAATAACCTCCTGGGGAGGGCAAGTATGCAAACACCTAAGTACATAAAGATATTATCAATGTTATGCTATCATTCACACAACCGCTAACATACTTTTTTTTTTTTTAACCTAGAAAAATGGGTAACTACAGAATATCATCATCTAAAATAATTGATTGCCAAATTAGGCAGGGATAAGTGTACCTGAGAATTGGATAAAACTTTCCCAAGAAAAAATTAAGATGCTGGAAGACGTGTACAGCATCATAGCTAGCACCTTACGTAAATCTAAACATGTTTACTTATAATACTTCAGCACAGGTGCTTGTATTTCCTTTCAGCTGAAACTCTTTCCTAGTTGATGGACTAAACTAGGAAGAGAAAGCCCAGTTTCTTCTGGTATCCCACTCACAAGCAAAACAGCTCTCAGCAGTAACTTCAGCCTACCCTGTAGCAAAGAGTAAACAAATACATGCAGAGAAGTAGGAATCACCACCACTGTCAAAATTTTACTGCCAAGATGTGAGCCTGACATGTAAACCTTTAAAAAGCCTCCATCTACATTTGAAAGGAGTGATGCAAATCTTGTACAGCAAAACGTAGAGCACAAGATGGACTGCACTATGAAATCTGCCATTCAGCAAAGAGTACTTACTTCCAGGATTACTCTGCAAATGGTACATATCTTATTCTACTTTGCAAATGGCCCTTTCAGCATTCCTTTAACTTGGGGCAAGATTCCTATTAGATATCATGCAACAGCCTTCTGGAAAAGCCTAGCAAAAATTACAGCTTGTCAGAGATTTCCCATGTGAAGTAACAAATTCAGAAGTGCTGGGAAAGCCTCTGTAATTCTGTAATTCATTTTTTAGAATAACCAAAGCCATTAAAACTATAAAAAATCCAGAATTAACTAATTTGAATTTACAGAATTGTAGTTAAGAACATCAGAAACACCGTAACAAAGATGTTGTAAAGGCAAGTATTCCAAAACTAACAGAAATATAATTAGAGAAACTTCTGGCATAAGAGTAACAGAGCACACAATAACCTCTTTTGACACAAAAGTTACTGAAGTAGACAAAGCAGCCACCTGGGGGGGGGGGGGGTGGGGGGGGGGGGGGGGGGGAAACCTCCTCAAAAGCCCTCAGCTAACAAAAGTTGTTGGCCTGTTGAGGGTTTTCCACCCTATTACTGGAATTCACAATACACAAGCCATAATAGAATACTATTCCAGTCAGAATATCACAAATCACGCTAGAATACTATTTCTCTCAGATTAAGAAAAAGTTAGAGCTAGAGATTGAGAATACATGTAACAACTACATTAAACTAAGTTTGAGCAAGAAAGACCACATGCTCTTTTCTATTCCTATCTGCTATTTTTGTGCTTTATGGAAGGGCCACATTCCCTCCTCGCTCCAATGAATTGGATATGTGACAAGGAAGCAAACAACCATAAGTCACAGCAACATGGACTTTTACATCCTTGCTGTAATAAATGAGAAGATGCTTACAGTTACTTTCTCCTCCTCCCCAGCATACTAGTCACCTACCTAAGGAAGGCATTAAACAATTGGAGGTGTGAACCCAGCCTAGCTTTCCACTTCATTAAGTCATATATCATTTTTACATAGGAGTCACAGAGCCATAAATCATGTGAGACAGAATGAGAACTAATTAAAGGGTCAGCTAAGCACATAATTTTGCATTGTTGCACATCAGAGAGCTTTAAAATTGGCTATATTTTCTGTAAAATATTATCAAATATTACAAGACATTTCAAGCAGATAGTTATTTGTTTTCCTAAGAAATGGACACTACTATATAAAAAACATCAATATTTAATTTCCTAGCACGGAAGCACCATGAAACTCCAAGACCACCTTTTGTTTCTTTTTTAATAACAGACTTAACTTTGCCTTGCACACGTGTAGCGGTGAGTCTTGAATACAGTGTTTGAATGCAGTCTTTTTTTTTTTCCTGTTAGACCAAGCTTTTATGCTTTTGAAAACAGAAATTCAAAATCCAAGAAATCTATACATGTACTAACGCAAAGCATTAATCAATGCACCTAAATCTAGCAGTTAAACTTAACTGTGAACACTTCAGGCTACTTACAGAATTCCTTTGCCTACAAGCTATGGTTTATTTCAGAAAAACAATCTATTTCCTGAGACCAGATTTCTAAGTCAATACAATTACGTGATACAACATTTTCTTTGGAGGTTAGAGGTAAATCTATTGGAGACACGTTAACTGAAAGAAAAAAATTACAACCCAAGAGGGCTTTTAAGTATGCATAATATTACTGGAGCACCTAGAGTCTCCGTTAGTGGGCAAGAAACTCATTATACCAGGGTCACATAAAAATAGAGCATGGGGATGATGCTCCAAACCAGAGAGCATTTTCTCCAGGGGATTTTTATATAGGTATGGATATATGTTTTATTTTTATTCCTTCTCCATTTTCTCTTTAATGATATAATAATTGCAGCTACTGAAGAAATTCATCATCATCAAATGCAAGAAAATTCATTTCAGAGGTTTTTAAAATAAATATATTCATCAATCACAATAATGCATGACTGCAAGGCATAGTCAAGTGCTTATATAGCAGTCTTATCTGTTTTCATAAATTTGCTTTCCCATCAAATACTTTAAAATATGGAAGATCAAATATTTTTCCACTCTGAATGTGTACACAGGATTCACAACTTAAAAATAAAGACCACTCTTTTATTCTACTGAATAAAAAAATGTGTTGGAAATGTTTTAGAAATAGTTTTATTTCAGGTTTAAAATAACTGGAAATGGGGCTCGCAGACATTTTTATTAAATATGGGGCAGCATCCATCTGAATATTTGCATTTTACTCTGATATCCTAATGAGTGTCTGGCCACTCTTCTAATTTTTAGAGATGGGTTTCAACAAGGAAGGGGGACATGGATCAGATGCACAACTAGGCCAAATGCTAAGGTCAACAAGCCATCACAGGTGGCAGGAAATTAGAAAAGTCAAGAAATACAACAACTGAAGGAAAGGCCATAGACCAATGCATTATGCTGTGTGATGAGACGACAAAGAGGCAGGCTCAGAGGATAGCCAAGACCAGGAATGGCAGGGAAAGGGGCAGAGGACGGCACAGGCCACAGCAGTGGTGCCCCCAGGCCGAGCCAGGCCACCAAGCCACTGCTTGCTCTCCCACGCTCCTTAGTGCCTGCCCCAGCATCTCTCACCTCTCCTGCTGTTGATGTCTGTTGGCACCCCTCCTCTTGCTGCCCACTCTGATCCCAGCCTGAGCCAAAAGGAGGGCAAATCCAGCCCCACCTCCAGCCCAACCCATCCTGCCTGGCCTCTGCCCCAGGAGACATGAGTCTAGGCTACCCCAACAGCCTGGAGACTGCTGCGCAGCCTTCAAAAACTCATGAGACCCGACTTCTGTGCCTGACGGGTGGAACAAAACACCCAGTCGCAGGCCAGTCCTTCACCTTGTTTTTCCCAGGCCTAATTCCCCAAGCCTGACTGCAACAAGTTCATCCAGGAAAGGCTTGGCAGGTGTGATGTTTCCTTAAAGACTTGGCATCACCCAACAGGAAGGCCTCATGGAAGCCAGGGATCTCACAAATGCTCTGCTCCCCTCCCTAGCCTCCCCACCCAGCAGAACAGGGCAACTCTGTCCACCCGCTCCTGCTCCAATGCACTACAGGGCAAGGGTGACCTTCAAGCCTTCAGGATCCCAAGCATCCTTGAGGAAGTTTCTCAGATTCACAATATCCTAATAGCTCTAGCATGTATTTGACAGTACTCTGGTAAGTGAACTGAGTTCCGCTGATAGCTTTTTGGAAATACCATGAAATACAAATCCCAGTAACAAACATTCTGGAGGCAAGAGTGTGACACTGCTTAAAAATAAATTATTGTCCTTTTTTGAAAACTAGCCCATTCAGAAATGCAAGCTGAAGTGATCAGTTTAAATAGCATAAAATAATCCTTTGGTCCAATGCCAGCATCTTCGACCTTTAAAGATATTTTATAGTATATCTATTTGTTGCAGAAAGTCATTGCCATGAAAAGAATTTGAGGGTTTGCACAACCTGTCGAGATGGAAGAATAAGCATGACAGCAGCATAACAATACACAACACCAGTGGATTCAACACATGTAGTGAAACGTACATAATCAGAAACTCAAAACTTTGATGCAGCGTCACACAAAACATGATCTCAAGCTCTGCAAAAACAGGAGCCACTCCACAGAAAACCACATTAATATTACAAGCATATTTATACAGTAGTAGTGCATGAAAGCAAATCTGCCAAGACCCCCAATGCTCAGCATGAAACAAGCTGTTGACTCCAAATTCCCCATTACAGTTCCCACAGTTATCATAACCACATGGTAAAATAAGCCTCTGATTAACTGTGTACAGCACATGGAGCAGGAAGCGGCCGCAGTGCTGCATGCAGAGATTACAAACCCCACACGTTCCTTTCGGCCACAGACTTCTATGTCATGTCATCTAGTGCTTAAGACCAGCATGCAGGTTTTTGTGCTTGCCCTTTTTTTTTTTTTTTTTTTTTAAGTTCTCTAAATCAGATTAGGATAAAGCTTTCCTCTGAACAAGGTCAAAGTTTTCCTGTCCCTATCCATACCTAGATGCCCATTTTAAACATGGAGAAAAAAAAATCAATTCCTTTCTACAAAACTACTATACAGAAACTCGATCAATATTCTAATTTACAGTTAGGGAAGAAAAATGAAAAGCTTTCGAGAGCTACAGACAACACAAAATAAAGATCCACAGTGTTCCTCCAAGGGCAGAGGCTTTTCAGGCTTTTAAACTGCAACAAACCACCACTAGGTTATATGAACAAATACTGGCTGATGTAAACTCAAAGAGTTAAAAACAATCATTACAGCATTCCTGTTTTGTCTCACTCTTCTTCCCCATCGTATTTGTGTAACACAATAAACTGTAATTATGAGGGGACAATTGGCACTCATCACATTTACAGAGTTAAAACACAGCATTATAACAGTGTTGAAAATATAACCAAATTATGAAGTTAACTATATAATCAAATTATGATATTCATTCTGTCAACATTTATTACTGATCAGTGCAACTTTCTTTTATGTTTGCCAAAGTTCATGAAGCTTTATTTTCTGGTTTCTTAAGCTATTTTTGTACTACTCTTGACTTGTAGACTAACCCACATGCTGAGGAGAGACAGCAGAATTTGACTTGAAATATTTTCTCAAATCTGGTTGAAAGAGAAAGAAAATGCTAGTGTGGGCGGCTGTTGTCTAGCCTTTCAAGAATATCGCTGCTCAAGAGCGTCTGCCACCTGCCTGCAGTGAAGAGGCTCCACATACAGTGGTATTAGACTTGCTCAAACTAGATCAGTAAAACTACAGCAGGCTCAAATACTTCTATGAGAAGAGCAATTTCTATAAAAAAAAAAAAAGTTATTCGTTTGCAGAAAACATTAACTTTGAGCAGTTTAATACAATATAATAAGACAACAGCACCAAATGTCACTACCCATATTGTTAAAGCATTCCATGTTCTTCTGTATTACCTATGGGACTGGGAGTGTCATCATCCCACTTTGACTGCCCCAAACTTTTTATCTCTAATAAGATTCTGCTGCTTCTGAAAAGAACATTCTGTCTAAAAGAACATGCTGAAGTTTTCCATGCTGGGATCTAATGAAATAAGAGCAAATACCAGCAAACAGACAAAGCATGTCAAGCCTAGCCTCTAATGCTTCTCCATACAGTAGTATGAAGTTGATTTCTCCACTGCTTCAGTCATTCCATAACATCCAGAAGCTACACCCTCTACCTAAACATTTGAAAAGCACTGATGAACAATGAAAGACTTCCCAAGATTCCTTAGGACTGAATTTAGGGATTGTCTAATTTGCTTTAAAAAAAAAAGGCATCAAATAGGCTTTTTAAATTACAAGACCACATTTCCCCTCCTCTCACAGACCAGAGATCAATCAAGACAATTGACATAAGTCATGAGAACAGCTACCTACTGGGGAAAAAAAAAAACAGACAACAACAACAACAAAAAAAACCTGCCTCATTTGGTGTAAACTGCCTCATTTTGGTGGTGGAAGCAGGGGACCACAAGAGAAGAGATTCTCCCAAGGTTAAGGCACCTGAACGCTGCAGTGCAGAATCTGTCTGTAGCCTGGCCTCTACCACAGAGCTGCTAGCAATGCTAAGAAAGTCATTTAAATCAAGCCCTCCACCAACACTAATTGCGCACCGCTTTCCTAGGAGCCAAACTTCCTGAGAGCTCTAGTTTACAAAAGTGCCGAATGTTTGTGCTTCAATGCAAGGCAACAGAAGCACTGCCGTGAACACGCGCTACATCACTCCGAGCGTTGACATACCAGCTTCCACGACTCTCCAACAGAGCATCTAACACTGCCTCAAGACCTCTCTGTGCCAAAATTCCCTGTCCACACAGGGGGAAGGCCACCCATTTACATCACGGAAGTGTTGCAAAGATTATTTATTTAATTTTACTCTTTGCAAAGCACACAACTACTACAGGCCATGCATCAGTGAAAAAAAAAAAAACATCTTAAGAATAATGTTTGACTGACAAGCCACACACCGAAAGACCCAGGGAAAGCCATTCGTCAGTAATCCAGCATTGGCTATCCTGCTCACAATGCCTGGTGAGAGCCCCACAGAAAAAAGTAAAAATGATTCATGACTATATGCACCAACAGGCTCAGTTAAGGTTGTACAGACATTTCTGGTGTTTCCTTATTTTCAAATAGCTAACTTAGCAACTTCTAAGTTCTGTTAATGCTGTTTGACGTCTAAAATACAGGTATGCTCATTTCACTGACTAACAGGGGAGTGGTTCTGACTATGCAGAAGCCCCCCAGTCTACCCAGCATGAAGTTCTGGTGCAGTGCACTAGCACTGCTGAAAAGACTGCAGAAATGGACAGAGGTAGCATCTTCTTACATAAAGCTTTGACATTGATTTATAAGGGATTTTCTTAATTAGTAACATGCATTAAAAAATCTCATTTCAAAAGAAAAATGAAGGGCATCTAGGCACTTACATGCACCTGTGATTCCAAGTCAAAGATTCACCATCCAATTATTAGCAGGTGGCCAAAGGAAGAAAAATTAAGCAATTTTTTTCTTTGTCATATGCAGTCATGCAAATATAGAGACTAGGTGGCTTATATTCTTCTGCTGTCTTATATTAGCATTTCCATTATAAAATCCCATTAGGAGGTTCCTATACGTTCTTTGGAAGTCTTGCTGACCAGGGCAGAGTACAGGCACTTTAAGAGTGTTTACTTAATATCCTCCCCAAACTCATCTTCTCTGTAATAAGTCCTGGTAATGAGTCTCTATGCTCAAAATTATTGTTTTTCCCCTGACTTTGGAAAACAAGCTCATTTTCAAAGCTCATAATTGTGGTAGAAACAAATGAACACTGCAAAAAAGTAAGCCAAGTTACATAAAAATCACATTATAGTATTTTTCTTTCTTCCCATTTTGAAGCATATCATGGTAATGCTGCCTGTCACATCATTTGTCCTTGAACTAATTAATGTTTGAAATTGTATCAGATTGTAGGACTAAAGAGACCTGATAGTCTACAGTATTCAAATAAGATGTACTGAGAAGTGTCAAATTAAAACTCAACACCATGAACTGTTAAGCAAAGCCTCCAACCATACGCTGAACTTCTCGGTATCTGTGCAAGTACATACAGAAAGAACAACGTGGCCTACAGCCATAATCACACATGCTGTAAACTCACGAGATCATACAAGCTTGGTAATGGTGAGCAGTGTTAAAGATTCAGTAGGTGGCATCCTTTGCTGGGAGTAAGCACACCACCAGCCACCGTTAAATAAAACAACTATAAAGCACTCAGCATTACAAGACACTGGTTCTACAGTGTCAGCATTTTGGCTGCCATGCCACACCAAAGACCTCACAAAGAAGAAAAATACCACGGTACCTTAAAAAAAAAAAAAAAAGAAAAGTTTTAATGTTATATTACAATTCAGGCTTTACTTAATTAATTTTACCTTGCTTTCCTGACCTTCCCCTATCCTTTCCATCAGGTAGAAGATTGTTCCTTGGTACCTGCCCTAAGAAGTTACGTTGTCTTCCTTTACACACAAGGCTTACCTTAGCCTTATCAGGATCACCTTCCCTGCCACACAGCTGCAAGTGAAGGGGTGAACGTCATCATCGTATTATCACAGAGTGGGCTGGCTTTGGGATTTGTGGTTTATTTGCAAGAGGATACTCTGTGAGATTGTGAGATGTCTCAGTATGATTCACCCAGCTGTAGGAGATGCAATCACCCTGCTTCACGTGCAGAATGAATGACTTAGTTGCAGATACGCCTCAAGTCCCTCCATTTTCAGCACTGGCATCTCTGCACCAAACAGTTCTCCAATAGAAAGCCATGAGTAATGAAACACTGTCCAACATATTCTAGAACCAGAGCATTTTACCAAAAACACAACCTATCATCCTGTCATGAGGTAAAGTAACCTGGAAGAAGGTCTCAAAAATCATGAACCAAGATGGGTATTTATGCAGATCCTGAATTTCATATCTGAATTTGCATTGCACTTGTTTGAAAATTGAAACCTGTTTACTCCCTGCTCAAGACAGAACTGCAACATTTTAAAACCTACAAAAGGTAGTTTAATGAAAAGACTTCAGGTTGTAACGTAAGGTGAAAAGGACTTTGTGTGTCTAACATTAGTACAAGCAAAGGCAAAAAAAATATTTTTTTTGCTAACCTCCTCCCCTTACATTCCCATATTATAAACATTTAACACCAAAAAAATGTTGTTGCCAATAAAGAAAGCATTATAGGGTAATTTGACTGAGGAATGAAGCATTATCAATGTTTCCATAACAGCCTAACTTACTCATACCCAAATAATCATCAATAAAGTAAACAGTGCAGTTTAACTAGATGTGCGTTAGCACCACCTGTCCTTACAAGATCTGCTTGGCAGTCCCACAGCAGCAAAATAGGAAGGTGCCAATATTGATAAGCAAAGGATTGGAACTGCACTGATAGAGTTAGATTGGTTTACAAGTCTTCTATATTTACAAGCCTTGGCAGCTCAGGTTCTCTAATGAATTTTTAACATGTCAATTAATATGTTTATACAAAGCAATGTCAGCTTTAACTCATACACAAGAAAAATCACAGTTGCATGCAGAATGTACAACATACGTGTTAAGAGGCTACATTTCACTATATAGAGATATTGAAAAGAATTATTGCAGACAATCTGATGAGAATGCATCTAGAAAAGAAACAATAAAGTTGTGGAAGTTAATGGGCATGATTCATCACTCTTGGAAATATGTCAGCATCAAGAAATGTGATGTGTTGCAGGGCATTAAAAAAAGCTTTTTTTTTTTTTTTTTTGGGGGGGGGGGAGGGCTGGTGGGTTTCTCTTTTGGGAGAGGGGAAGGCACAACCCCACCCAACCTCCTGTCATTCAAAAAAACAACACATTATACTGAAACAAAACACCAAGTGTTTTGTTATCCCATAGTTTATAAACTTACTGTTGATGCCAAGAATTAAGCACTATTTACTTAATAACATTGACTTCCACTGTGTGCAACAGTATTAGTGCTACAAAACAGTAGCTGGCGTTCTTTCTCCAACAACGTGGAATGCAGTCAAATGACTGCACTGTGAGACATGATTTTTGCCTTAATTCCCTGGTTTACTCTGTACATTACATAAAATCAGAAAACATGACTTAAAAATCCTTACAACACAATTTTTCAAGGTGTTTTAAATGTGTTTTTTTTTTTCCAAAGATTTTTCTTTAAAAACATTTTCATGTGTTAAGTAAATACAAAAACAAACTTCCCATAGAAAGATTAAGCATAGCCTCTGGAGCTGCAGTACAAAGAGAAATTTCACCTCTGAGGAGAATCAGGGCATTTTACACTTACACAGAAAATAAAAATAGAAAATAGCCCTTCAACTAATACCCAAATTGCTTCTGTAAAGCTAGGCAAGCAGAGCTTCTGGTGAAAATCCACCAAGCAGCTAGTGGGACGTTGCGATCACACTGGAGAGTGAAGTTCCTGCAATTCCTTCAGCTCACTGTACAAATTCCCCTTTCAGTAGCTGGAATATGGTAGCACTTAGCATCTGCCTCTGCCTTCATTGCATCAGAGGCAATATAGGCTCACATCTGATAAGATATTCCCATTTGTGTCATGATGGATGACATACGTTAAGTACTGACTTTCTAAAGCAAATACAAAAGTTACAGAACTATTTATCTGCTACAAGTTCATATTCAAGGAATGTTATCAGGTTTAAAGCATGTAACAAAAGTGATAACAGGATTTCAGAATGCAAGCTATTCAGATTGCAAAGTCATCTCTTCTTTGTATTAACTACAGATGACTTAAGCTTCGCAATGTATTTCAGCACACTAGAGCCAAGCTTGCACTTAACTTTTGTCTCTGTTACAGCCCAGCACAGCCTGTCAGATGTTTCAGGATTTGAGGCTACCACAGCTGTTCCATATGTTCATTTTTAAAATAACACTAATGTCTCATTTCATAGGTTCTCAAACTCTTTCAGCAAATATTCTCAAGCCACAGTCCCTTGTGATAACCTGAAGAGCAAAGACTGCAGTGACGCTTAAGCATCTGTTATGTTTTATGCAGCAATCCTCACTGCTGTTCGAAAACTAAGGACTTCCAAGCTAATTAGCTAAGAAACCTACACTCCCCCAGAAGATTATCTTCCACAAGGCTTTTTCCTGCTTTTATACCATCTTATCCCCGAGCAAATGTAGTCAAGTAGGAAGACATCCTCTCAATTAAAACTTCATTGAAGAAATCCAAGAGAGGAAAAAGATGGGAACAGCTAAGAGCAGTTGATCAGGAGAGGCTCCCGTTGGGGCGATCACAGCCATCGCCACCGGCACGGAGCCCAGCGCAGACAGAACAGAGCAGCGAGGGACAGCTCCCGCCACAGTGTAAGCAGGCAGGACGACAAAGTCTTCTGACACTGTCTGGTTTTTGCTAATACTTTAAAGTTTAACCAAGCATCCATTATATTATTCATCAGGGGAAAAAAAAAAAAAAAAAAGAAAAAAAAAGCACAGGACCTAGATGACTTAATGAAGATATGTAAGAAGATTGTTTCTTTTCTGATTCCTTACCACTTTATGGATTATTTAACAAAACAACAGAAAGAAAAAGTTAGCATCGCCAATTTCACGATTCACAATTTCACTTCTGCCTGCCTGACAAGAATCACACCAAACCCCACTCACTGGAGAAGGTGCGAGATACAGAAAAGCCATTCAAAGAGACCGAACACCAGAAGGGTTAGGAACAAGTCCATGGCCATGGAAGGACACCCTAGCACCCAAAAAGCAAAAAAAGGAAAAAACACCTCCCTCGCCCCTCTCTCTAAGCAGTCTACTGACCTGGTGAGCTGGAAAGAGCAGCAAGATGACTTATTTGGGAAAGGAGAAGCAGCATAACCCATTCACACCCGCCTAGTGCCAGCTCCGAACTGCACAGAGAGGCAGCTCGTTCTCCTCCTCAGCAGCCCCACTTTGGGAAGGGAAGGCCAGCAGGGCTGGGGGCTGCCACTGCCCTGAGAGCAGCAACGAGCACACCCTGCCTGCCCTCAGCTGCCCACGCTCCCCACAGGCTCTGGCCACAGCACCCAGCGTGGGCCTTAAGCTGCAGCCCAGCGACACGTCCCACCTGCCTGCTGTGAGGATGTTGCACCGCATCCAGTTACGTTTCATTCAGGCACAAAAACGTGCAGGTTCTTGACAGTAACAGAGGGCTCGTTTTGCACCTCGTTTTTATACTCTGTGAAGGACATCGCTGACATAGCAGCAAAGGGATAGAAACAAAATTATTTGTTATCTTCTCCCTGCATATTCAGTGGTTTGCTGCCCCTAACTTTTGCTTTGAAGATTTAAACTTGAGTGCTCACAGCTTTAGAAGTGCCAGACTTTCCTAGCATCCAAACTTTTCTATTTACACTTCCCTTCTCAAGCTCGGCAGCAAGATTTACCCTTAAACGCCAGCAGCAGAGCTCCCTCGTTTCTTTAGGGGCCAGCACCCAACAGCAGGCACACGGGAGCGTTCACCGCGACCCGACACCGGGCACAGCCCCGCGCCCACCCTCCCGTTCGTGCCTCGGGACGGAGCGTGCAGGACCCCGGGCTTCGCGCTGCAAGCAAACCACCGCCCCACCGGGGCTTGCGGCGAAGACACCTGGAAACTGACCACGGGCAGCGAACTCATCCAGGGCGACTCCTGGATGCAGGTTAATTCCGCCTTCACTGAAGAAATGCCCCGGTCCCAAAGGCGAAAATACTCGCCCTGCTCGAACCCCGACCCGTTTAGCGGCGCGCCCGGCATTTGCTAGCGGCGGGTTTGGGGCTGCGGGGAGCCGCGGCCACCGCCCCTCACCTGCGGCTCCGCCCGCCCCAGCCCCAGCGGTGACATTGAGCAAGGTCCCTGCCCCGCCGCGCCCGGCCCTTACCTCCGCCGCCGGCGAGAGAGATGCGGCGGGGCAGCCCCGCTCCGCCCGGGCTGAGACGAGCTCGTCCCAACTCCACCGGACCCCGGCGGCTCGCCCGCTGCCGCCGCCCCGGCGCATGCGTCCGGCTGCCCGGCCCGGCCCCGCCGCCCCGCCTCAGCGGGCTCAGGTGCGGAGCGCCCGCGGGCGGCCGGTGGGCGGTGAGGGGAAGGGCTGGCCCCGGCCCGCGCTGAGGGAGGAGACCTGGCCCCGCGGCTCCGCTGAGGGGCGAAGCGCCCCGAGTCGGGGCTTCTCCTGTCAGAAGGGCCACGGCTGTGCCCCGGCAGCATCAGCTTTCCATAAAACCCGCGGAAACACCATGCCGCCCGCTCCTCCTGCCGCCCCTCGGCTCCTGCCCGTCAGGGCTGTGTGTTTGCTTCCTAAATTATGACAGATCTTGGGCGCCGAAAGCCCACCTGTGAGCTGTGCAAAGCGGCTAGCATGAGCAGTAACTTGTGGTTTGTAAACCGTGCAAAGCCGTGTCTTAAATACAAACGTTACCTTAGAAAACATCTCTTTTACAAGTACCTAACACAAATCACAACAAATGACAGACACATGAAAATAAATACAAACTTAAGTATAAGTACTTCTATAATATCGCCTTTTATATATCCCTTCAGGAGAACGTGATCCAAGTGGCGAGGGAAATCCTCAATACTTAATGTGTTTGTTTCTCTTCAGAAAGGAAAACAAAAACATTTAACATTGATTAGAGAAAACTTGCTTGCTGTATCTTAATTTCAGCCTTTGGAGAACAGCAGTGCCACTTGATACTGTTAAGAATTGCATCATACCTTGTTTACGGTTCCATGTTCAATAAATTACTTCATAATTCAGGAAATGTTCAGAGTTTGAATTAATCATCCTGTTAAAACATGAAATCTAAGGTAAATACCCCTTCTTCTGCTCTGTTACCTACCACAAACTTCTTGCTTAGAAGAGATCTGAACACTAAGCATCACTAGGTGTTTTTGAAACGTTTGCTGGTATCTCCTACAGAGAGAAAGAGAAGCTGAGAACAGGACACATACTTTTTTCTTCTCTTTTTTTTTTTTTTTTTCCTCCAGAAATTCTGAGTTTGTCTGAATCTCTAATGGCAGAACAGATGACACAGTGGGAAGAACCCAGTTCTGAAACTGGGAACACTAGACTGCTTAGAGAGGAACTGCCGGTGTACGCAACCCCTTCAGTAACTCAGCTCACAAACAAAAAGATCCAGGCTTGCAGGATTTGAGGTAAATCAAACTCTAAACTGATTATCCAGCACGGATGATCCATGAAAGGAACATCCACATATGATTGTGCACCAGCAATATCCAACATTTTAATATTTGTTTATCTTTTATCTATCTTTTTGCCCTTTTCAAGACAAATTTGCTGTAATATAAAGCAAGAGTCTCCAAAATGTTTTCAGAAAGCTCCAAATATCTATCAAACTGGAAAAATCAGAAAATTTCCCTTCATATCCAACTGTTAAATCCTATTGTAAAGAACAAGGAATATTATGTTCAAGAAATATTATTTTTCTATGTAAGCAGCTGTTGTGGTTGCCATAGAGATGTTATTCAATCTCAAATTGGAAGGTGGTCTACAATGGCCATGCATCACATTCCCTGTTAAGATGAAAATGTTTAAGAACCTGTGTGAATTCTGTAACATTCTTCAGAACAAACGTACTTCCATTTAGTAGCGCTGTGATTTTTTATTTTTATTTTTTTAAATGACATTTCAGTGAATGCTAGCCATCAGCCACCTACAGAGAGATGTAATGGCAGACAGATAATTGTATATAGCTTTGAACAGTTTATGTGAAAGTGTATCTTGGATCTCTTTGAATGAACTGGTCTCTTCAGAAACACCATCATTTAACCCATAATTGTAAGGCCCTTTATAAAGCATTTTGTTTAAGCCTTTCTCCATTGCTCTGGAGTAGACTCCAGCTCCCTATCAAATGCTCTACTTTAGAAGATGGCAAAATGGTAAGGATGGAAAATTTTAAACTCCATGTGATCTGTAGTATCTAAGTGTCATGTCTAATTTTTGTCAAATGCTGAAATCATGCTGGAAGTTATGAAATGACAGAACTGTTGTACAATTAGTATTTCTTAGGAGTTGAAGAACACCAACCAGTTGTAAAAGTGTTGCGAGCAGCAAAAAGACTTTTAACACAGGAGAGCTGGTGAGAAGGTACCTGGCCTGAACCCAGAGGAGCCCCCCCAGAAGAGGGAGGCAGGTGTTTGCTCCATTCCCACTGAAGAGCTGCATGACCCAACTGCAGAAGGAGGCCAGGGAGAAAAGGAGGGTGGGCTCCTATCTTGAGTAGCGTAAGAATGTGCAGAGAAGGAAGAGGACATGCATGAATGGAATTAGAATTGCATTTTATCATTTCAATTTATTCAGAACTTAAAATTTCTGTTCTACCAAAGCAAACTGAAAATCTGCTGTTTTTTAAAAACATTTATCATTCAGAATAGATTTGATATGACATGAGTGTGTCACTTAAGGGACTGAATCCATACAGAATGGTGAATGCAAACAAACCCCTTAGGGATGCCTGCAACACAAATTTGGTTAGGGAACTCCCAAGAGCTGGAAAATATTTCCTGCCAAACCAAACAGCAATATTAAAGGCCAACACCAATCTGTATCAGATTAAGGGGAGAGGTCACCACCGGAAAGTTTAGAGCAACCCTTACAGGCATGACATACCCTGCAAGAGCTATAGTGCAAGAAATCCAAGTAACATTTTCTCTTTTCTCCAGAAAACAAAAAAACAACCAAAACAAAAAAACCCACCAAGACAATTGCTGAGCTCTCTACCCTAAGCCATTTTACATATATCAAAGGCCTGATAATTATTATGAGAAAACCTTCCTTACTTGACCATTGTACTTTTTGTGAGAATTAAGGTTCAATAAGTTTTTATTCTCATCCATTTTGCAAATAAGCTGTGCATCTAAGTACCACAGGGCATTGAAGTATGAATGTAAGCTTTATGTTATTGGTGGTCTATGCCAAATATGAAATTAGTGTCCTAATGCTCCAGATGGGGATTTGCCTCTTTGGTCATCTTATAAGACCAATGAAAGGAAGAAGAATAAACTTTTCCAAGGAACATTCCACAAGTTCCCTCTGCAGAAATACACCCAAGTGTTTCCAATTCACCTTTTCAAGGGCCCTTTCCAATAACCTAATCAATGTTAGCCTTTGTGGGAATTGTTTCAGTAACAGAGATTTCAGAAACAGGGAGACCAGTTGTAGAAACAAAGAACACAGGTAGAGTCAGTTTGGTATTTCTTCTCTATCAAGTACTAACTTTTCATATAATGGGAAAAGTTTCTAAGTGTTTACTTCAACATCTTCTTTTCCAGGCTAATTGGCCTAAGCTCTCCAAAGTCATTTTGTCTTGACTGTAACTGATGATGAACAGCCTTCAGTGTTTGCTTTGCACTCTCCAGTTCCAAGGCACGAGCCTTGTTGCCACATAGAGGTGAAGAAAAACTTAATGGAGAGTTTGCTCTTCACTTTCAGATTGTTGTGCTTAGCCCTGCTTATTGCTTGGTTTTGCGTGTGTTTGCCACATTAATGGTCTCAACAGCATATTCAAAATCAAGATACTGGATTGTTATTCTTATTTTTAAAACTTATTTCTTCACTAAGTTCTTCAAGATGGTGGATGGTATGTGTGCCTATGTTAAGCAACATACATGCCATTTATTGGTGTGTATGTATACTTTCCTAGGAAATAACATGATGCAAATTTGAAATAAGCATTGTCTTCCCTTATTTACTTTAGTTTTACACTTTTTAACGGTGTGAATGTTAATTACTTGTCTTTGAGCATTTAATCCAGATTTTTTACTTGTTGGAATGCAACAAATATGTTAATTTTTGTATGGTTGTCATATGTCTTTAGTCATTATTTTAAAACATCTACCGCAATACTCTAGAATTTGGCAAAACCAGAAAATAATTGCAATGATATTCTAAAGCTTCTTATTTAGACCCATCTTTAATTTAAAAAAAATATATATTTTTTCCTGAAGATTTCCACCTCATTCCCGTGATCTTCAAAATTAACATTTGTTGGAGTTTTATGAAAACACAGCGAAAAACATGACCACCATCTTCCCGGCTTGGAAAAGTATGGTGAAGAAAGCCCCTCTGTTGACTGTAGCATGAACTGCTGTGCCTGAATCCATGCCTCTGTCCCTAATCACATTGAGGTCTTTCTGGTGTTTTCTCACAATGTTGCTTCAAAAGACTAAGATTTTTCCCTACTGGCATGCAGTTCCTTGTTTGTCTCCTGATTATTTGTTTTTCATTTAAGTTTTTTTTTTTTTGAGTTGGTTCTGGATCAAGCATTTTTTTTTTTAAGACTTTTGGAACTTCCTTGATTTTCTTACTCAATTTAAAAAGCACAGCTCTATGCACATCTTGAGGTAGGTTCCTCTAAGCGAAGCTGACATTTTATAACCAGATATCTTATATGGCTATTCTCTAGCTTCCCTGTTACTGCCTCTGGGGATACAATCCCAGATTTAGTCAGATCTCCATCTGCTTCTCCTGCAAAACAGACAAAGCAACTACTTAGCCACCTTGTTACTTCCTCACCAGTCTATCTTTGTTTTTTAAGTAGGGCAATGATTTAGTTTGTTGTTCTTTTCTACCATATTGATATTCATCCATATTTGATGCAGTCCTTGTTACTTGATTCTTTCTGCAACTTGCTATTAACTCTTTACTGCTCTGTCTTCTTTATTTTCTTCTTTATTTTTCTTTATTTTCTATATTTTCTTCTTTATTTTTTTTTATTTTTATATATATCTCACAGAATTCCAAATTCCCAGTGTCTTAAAAGTATGTTTAAAGCTCCCAATTGTCCTCTTAGCTTCTCAAAGATACCCCTTTTTTCAACTTGTGTTTGCTAGCTCTAGGGACTTCAGTATCTGATGAATTTAGTTTGGTGAGGGTGCTTGCAAATTATCTGCGTTATTCAAAATTACGTGATAAATTGTTTATATGATTATACTTTAGTCCATGAATTACCTGCAAATTATTCAATCATACATAACTATGCTGTTCATACTGTGTGACAGGTCAGTTAGTTCCCATGATACTGTTTCTATTTCCTTGTTGCATATTGAGTAAAATTACATGGATTTAGACTGTAAGGTGTTTGGCACAAGGAATCGTTTATTATCTGTCTACACAGTGCTTAGAAAATCACATTTATGAGCTATTTTTAGGGTTGTCTGCACACATTCAATATCAATAATAAATAACACACACTTCTCAGGACAGTTGTAAATGATCCTACACAGAACTTTCTGGCTTTATTTATATATTCACAATTCTTTTCAAAATCACTTGTGAACAAACATTCATGTTTTGTACTAAGTCAAAACAGTATAAAAGTTACAAATCAGCAATAAATATTTTGCTTTACTGAAATAGTCGCATCTGTACTTCATTACTTTTCCAGTTATGTGAAATGTTTTTATCTTTTTGCAGTACATTCTTTCTTTGAGAAACTGAAGTAGAAAAAAAGTGATCTAAACAAAAACGTATGACATCTTACCAAGCACTTGGAAAGCAACTAAACCCTTCCTTTCAGTCACAATCTGTTCTAAGAATGAGGGCTCACTGATACATATTAAGACTATTCAATGTTATCCTGTCCCCAGAGAATATCAGCTTCACAGATAACATGGAAACTTATTCCTCTGAATAAGTGACTTACTGTGAATGCTGGAAACCTAGAGAGTTCATAATTTAGAGAATAATTCCAATAATACACAGGAAAAATATTTGCAAAAGAGTTTCACATGCTTTAAATTCTAATTCAGTTCAGGGAATAAGATAACTCCTAGACAGGGAAGAACAATTGGGTAAAGAAAGTACACTAGTAATATAGGACTTAAGAAGTTGAAAACCAGCAGAGGGAACGTCTGAAAACCTCCTGGTGAAGTATCCAGGTAGGCTAGCCAGATGGCATATTATTTGTTTTCACTACTTCATTTAACATGGAGACAAACTGTTCTTCAGCTGAAAAACAAAACCAATTAGAATATTTCTTTCCCTCAGTGTTCCTAAAGCAGCCTCCATTAAAAATCACCAGGGATTTACAGATAAGAGCTATGCAGTTTCTCTTTTAAAGTACAGGTGAGAGATCAGAGTCACCTCCTGAGCTCCCATCTGTTTTTAAAAATAATACTACCTGCACAGCATACAAGAGATTAGAAACTGTGAGAAAGACAGCAGAAGAAACTTGAGTTAGTTTGTTTTTTCTTCTGTCACAAAAAAAAAAAAAAAAAAAAAAAAAAGATATATCATGCATGCTCATGTATTGGAAATTTTTTATTAATATAAAAATAGTGCAACGAACTATGATTCCAAGAAAATCTGAATTGAAAAAGATCATTCTTCAGCTAAAGGGCAGTCTCCTCTCTAAGAGATCTGCCACTTTACAGACAGGCAATAAGCCAAGCATATATAGCATAGCTTTGCCTCTTGTCCCCTGATGAAAAAGTACATGATACAAAATCCAGTGTAAATGCTAGTGGTTTAGATCACATGGGAAACTAGTCATCTTCTATCTTGTGCTGTGGACTGAAAAAAGTACCAAGGATAAGAGTAATCTTTTATTCTTTACATAGCCAAAGCTTTCATTGGAAGAGTTAGTCTGGCATAAAACAAGAGGAGTGATGGTGAACAACAGGCTCCTTTCTTTACAACAGCCTCAGGACCTTCTCTGAAAGATGAGAATAACAGAAAGCAATATGAAAATGCATTACAATCCCTGATTGCAAATATTTGAATTAGTACTACTCAATATGAAATCTCAGTGCACCATCCAGAATCACAAAGTAAATAACAGTCCTTCTAATTAATCTCTGGAGAAAACTTCTCTAGTGACTTCAACATTAATAATAGGATTTGGCTCTAACTATAGGTCTGTCGGTATCTTCAACAAGCCTACCAGTGCACCCTTGGCAGCACAGGTGATACTAAACTAAACTGGTATAGCATGCCATAGAAGGTCCACACTGGAAGTTTGTGCCAGCAAACTCTGCAAGTTTGTGCCAGCTGTGTCTCTTATGACATACTGACACTGTCTCTGATGACATACTCTTTTAGACATACTCTTCTGTCTGAAAAATTGTGAGTATTTGACTGCTGGTTTGTTGGTTGTTTCCCCCCACACCAACAAAGGGTTGCATATTGAGACTTCTTTCTCATGTAGAAACTCCTCTGTTTCCATATTAAACCTTTTATTTAAATACAGGACAAAACCTGAACTTAACTTAAATAGCTTCCTCCACACAAAATCTGAATGCAAACCAGGCCTAAGAATATTTAAAGGACAAGCTGCAGCTGTGCTCCTCTAATTTCAGCAAAGATGTGACAAATTATATCAATGGGGTGGATGTCTCGTAGAGCCTCTGCATGATTCATATGGTTCAGTCTGCAGGGCACAGTACTTGGACACCTGCAAGGGAATGCTTGTGCCATAAGAATGGCATGGGATGAGAAATGAGGGTGACCAAGAACAAGACTTTGATTATTTGGATTTACCATTTTCATAGATTATTTTTTTTTGGCCTGCACATATGTATTCAGTTGAGTCCCAGAAAGTTACTTCTGCTTAACGAGTAGGAGGAATGGATATATTATGTGGACAAACAATTTTTGAAATACACAGGGATTTCATGAAGCATTGAGTCTGGGTTATGTTATTGGTTATGTTATTGGTTAAAGACTAATATTACAATTACTGAATTTTACTTGGCAGATAATACAGCAAAATAAGTTTGGGAAACCTGAATGAGTTCAGCATTTTAAGGATTAATTTTAATACACAGACTTGTAATTACATTGTATATTTAAAAGAAAAAAAAAAGAAAGAAAAAAGCAATGCAATGTATAATTAAATAATTACCTATTAAATGCACAGCCCCACAGATTTACAAAATTATACCCTTATAACTACCTTATTTGCCACTAAGTCCCACAATAATTTTTAAATAATGAGTCTTTCCTCAGGATGTCTGTATGGGTCCTGTGCATTAAGATGTTAGGAGGAGATTAATTCTGACTAGAAATCAGAGCAACACTTCAATTCTGCATCTGATTTTCCCAGGGTTTCTAACCCAGCTGGAAAAAAAAAAAAATGTTGATAGTTTTACTTTTCTTTTTTCCCAGCACATTTTCTTTCATTCACTTACTCACTCATTCTGTAGAGAAAGACAGCAATAGATACAGCTTAATTATATGCTTAACAGATCAAAAGCTGCCTCTGTATGATTACACAGTTCAAAAAAAGAACAGTCACCAAAATAGTAGCCACCAAATCAAACTACATCAGCTGTAACCACAGAGGAGCACATCAAACCTCATGTGTATGGTACAATCTGCACTACCACGAGATCTTCCTTCTCTTTAAGAGGGAGGCTTAACATGCCCCCAAAAAAGCGCAGCTTCAGCACAGTCAGAAGAAAACACAGAATGGGCACTCTCAGCTCTCAGAAAGGAAGTGCTTGGACTACAGCTGCAAAAAAAGTCGTACCTCATTTTGTTCTGGCGAACTTCTGAGCACTGAGCTCCTCGAATAGCAGTGCCACGGCTGGAGCAGGGAGGACTCTGTGACATCCTTCCCATCCCTGCCACAGCCATTCCTGGGGTCAAGGCTTGCTACAGGGCGCAGGGGCCTTAGGCACTTGTATATGACATGTGCCAGATACTGTTTCGCCTTGCAGCTAGTAAAAAGTATATCGTAGTGTTTCTATCTCATGAAGCCTCTGTGGGCTGCAGAGTAAATCTCTCTCCTGGGTGCTGTGTGAGCCAGTGTCAGGCTATAAGGAAACACAGCAGTAGTCCCAGGGATAATGATGGGGCACAGGGATCTCTGGTGGCTTTTCAAGACCTATTACAGGATTCAGAGATTTTGGTAACAGATTTACTGCTTGTGCTAGAAAGGGGGGGAATAAATTCTCTCTGAGCTCTTGCCATGCCCATTTCATGGAAACTCTGAGGGGACACGAACTAATATTCTGCTTTCCACATAGGTAAAACTACAAAACTATAAATACAGTTTACATAATAAGGAGGTTTTATCAAAGTTGGTCATTATCTTAAGAAATAAATTGAATGGAATGTGAATGACTTCAGGGAAATGAGCTATTAACTTACAGGCTATTTTAACAGATGATTCACATGTACTCACTCTTTCCCTCTCCCCTTCATTGTAAAGGTGAAATGAATGACTAAGTTGATCAGGATACCAGCAACTGCGGCTGCAGCAGTGCTCAGCAGAAATGAAAAACAACCTTTCTTGCACAAACAGTCCAAATATATTATGAGTAGGGTTTCTGACATTTGTACAGCACAGACAACTAGGAAAGAAGCAAAATACTGTGTAGTCCCATTTCCTAGTAACAAGAAATCCGTATTTGAAACGAATGCAGAGAAGAATGAATGAATTTTCAGCACAGACTGAGAGGAAGACAACGTGATGCTCTACTTTGAGCTACACCTACAAAGTCCCTCTCACACAATTTTAGATCATTAGGGACAACTTTCCATACTTCTTTTCCCAACAGTCACAGGAAATAGGCTGTTTTGGAAATACATGGCAATCTAGCAACTGCACGGCACAGACAGGCTGTTTTGTCTCAGCAAATGAAATGATGTATGACACGGCTGTCTCAACTGACAGCTATCATGCCACAAAACTGCAAAACCCTCACTCATTCCTTTTGAAACTTTAAATCTAGTCAGCAGACTCAGTGTGGAGAGTGGCTTGCCACAAGAGTCTGCCTTTAGTCCGCCTCTACAGTAGAATGAGGAACGCTAAATGAGCAAGTAAAAAGCAATTTTATCAAGAGCCCTTTGTGGTTGCCCACTGGCAGCTCTTGCTGCATGGGCTGGTGGCTATGGAAGTGAGGGGTGTCTGTGTGTGAACCTAACAGCATGTGCTCCCTTCCCATTGAATAATATATGTCCTTAACAAAAATACCTCCCCACCCTAATCTCTTTGGAACTTTGCAAAGGCAAAGCTTATAATCATTGTTCTGCCTCCTTCTATAAGAGAAAACTGTTCCCTACTGGGGGACATGCCCCCCTCTCCGCGTGAAATCAGGCTATATTTTGAGGAGGCTCCATACCTCTCTCTTGCAATTATGAACGTGTGTTTCCTCACACCACGTGCCATCATTCAGATTACTGACAACAAGAGAAAGTGATAGGAAACTAAAGAACCTGAATTAGTTGAAAGGAGACCACAGTGACAGCTGAAAGTCTTTGTTGACAACAGCATAATAATGAACATTAGAAGCAATTTAGTGGATTAGTCATACACATTTTTGGGTAGCAACTGTGGAAGAAAGACCAGAGTTTCACTGTGGACAGCTCAGTGAATGTCCCTGGCCAACACTCAGTGACTAGCAGCAGGCAAATACACAGACTGCCACAAAGTCAAAAAAAAAAAAAAAAAAAAAAAGGACACTGAAAATACAATGTCATTTTGAAAATTAGTGGTATGGTCCCATCAACTGGAATGCCATGTTTGATGATCCCAGAGTATGCAGCAGAATCACAAAGGCCAGAGTGAAAGAAAGGAGAAGAAATAAAACTGATAATAGGCTGTGGAATAGGCTTCCCTCTGAAGGGAAGCTGTGAAGAAGTGTTTACAGAACAGATGAATAGAAATGCACTTAGCACTGGACATCTGTAATAATGAATATTATACGGAAGAGAAAATGAGCACTTCTTACCCTATTTCATAACAGGAGAGACACTCAATGAAAATGAAAACAACACATTTAAAACAGATTACAGCTTTTTTTTTTCTCTTAATGTTGTGGATGATCCCATAATAATAGTCTGAGAGATTTGTGGCATCTTTTTCTGAAACACTGGCCGATAATGAACTAAATATTTCAGATGTAATTCAAAACAGGGTGGAGCAGAAAGTGCGTTAATATAAATAAAAGGGGCTGGCTAGCGATGGGAGATATCCTTCCTTCCCCCTTTAATTTCTTTTCATAGAAAAAGATTATAACGGCCTTAAAAGAACAAGGAGAGACGAGTCATTAGGAACAAGGAAGAAGATGGAGTAAAAGCCAATGCTAGGGTTCAAGTGCAAATTAAATTTGCCATTCAAAATGAGAATTTCAGACTGATGACAGCTGCCATGCAAGTAACCTTGAAAAGCTCTCCTTCAACTGATATATGGATCGTTAAAATGATTGGTCTTCACTCTATTTTGTTCATAAACTACAGTAAAACTGTAATTTTGGAAATAAAGCCTTCCTATAAATACTGTGAAATGAAGAAAGTGTTTGATTATATATGCGCCCAAAATGAGGCAGACCTTGAGCCATAGGTTTCTGCCCTGTGCACTAAAATCAGGCAGTGCTGCTTACCACATCTGCGGTCCCAGCCATGCAGACCACAGGATGCGCCACCCGTCAGCCACTGCCGCTCCCCAGCAGCCTTGTCTTCACAAGCATGCTGTTCTGGTTAAGCTTAAACTTAAATAACTCCTGGAAAGGAAAGTATAATTGCATATATATATATATATATATATATACACACACACATACATATAATGTCAGAATGTGACACCAAAACATACACTAACATTGCTGGTATCTGTAATCCCACCTGTTGAAATGTCTGTCATTAAATGCCATAAAAATAAACAACTTTCCAATTTAGCAGCATTATGCTATATCATACACCACAGCAAAACCATAGCTAATGTACCACATGCACTTTGTTTTCCCCAGGTGGACTTTGCAATATTAAAAATATGAATATTTGGCACTGTTTAACACAGTATAGATGAAAAATACCATTTGGGATCTATTCAGATAGTATGGCGATTAAGCTCTTTATAAATAGCTGAAATTTATTGCAATGAACTGTCTTAATTGACACATACAACTGATCTTAAGCTCTTATGTAAAAAGAGAATGAAAACAGAAGACTTGGTATGCACCCGTGTGTATTTATGCATAGGTACAAAACTAAAAACTAAAACACATTTTTCCAGTATGTCTGCTTCTCTGTAAATAGAGCGCTAAAAATGAAATGAGAGGAAAGAATCACTTTGCTAAAATGAAACAAACTGACTTGGTGTAAGCAGGGATGAATTTAGCCTGAGGAACACTGCGGCTGGGTCCTTCCCTGCAATGGGCATAGCAGCTGACTGATCCTCCTGCTTTCTCCACATAGCAATAATCATATAAATGGGCTCAGCAAGAGAGGAGGAAACGATGGGCTGTGAAGCACTTCTGGATGGCATCTCAAAGAATTGCTGTTTCAAACAGGTACAGTGATCAAAACAGGCTGATGCACCACCTTTCCTCTACAAAGAGTTATAATGAGTTTTTTTTTTTTTTTTTCCTGTGAGGGGAAGAGAGGACAGGAAGGAGCAGAGCTGCAAAGGGGCATTTCTTTTTTTTTCTTTTCCAAATGCACCTTTTCAGTTTCTCATTTCAATTACTGATCAAGTCATTTGGCTCCAATTTTTTCTTAAGCGCTTTTGTGTTTCACCTCTGGTGACTCACAATAGTGTGTGCAGCACCAGAAGAAGGTGCCCTGTGAACCTCAAAGAGCGGCAGTCTGCAGACCAGACGCCCAACCTCAACACCTGAACAAAGGAAGCATATTCATTAAAAGTATGTGTCCCCTTTGAGGTAGTCCTCACTTCAGTATTCTTTCCTCCCATGGAGCCACAAAAGCTGCCTACACCCCTGCATAATGAGATATAAAATATTTAGACATCTTTCAACTGGCTATTTCTTCCCTGAGATTAATGCAACTTTCTGCCCACCATCCAAGTCCCCCGACGCTGACATGCATTCACACAGGCTAGCAGAGGAGAGCAGGGTGGAGGGACAGATAGAGCCATAGAATGGTTTGGGTTGGAAGGGACCTTAAAGTTCCAACTCCCCTGGCCACCTCCCACTAGACCACGCTGCTCAAAGCCCTGTCCAACCTGGCCTTGAACACTTCCAGGAATAGGACATCCACAGCTTCTCTGGGCAACCTGTTCTAGTGCCTTACCATCCACATAGTAAAGAATATCTTCCCATTATCTAGTCTAAATCCATCCTCTTTCAGTTTAAAGCCATTCCCACTTGCCCTATCACTACACTCTGTGTCAGAGTCCCTGCCCAGCTTTCCTGTAGGCCCCCTTTAGGTACTGGAAGGCCGCAATATGGTCTCCATAGAGCCTTCTGTTCTCCAGGCTGGACAACCCCAGCTCCTTCAGCCTGTCTTCATAGGAGACGGTGCTCCAGGCCTCTGATCATCCTTGGGGCCCTCCTCTGGACTGGTTTAACAGGTCCATGTCCTTGGCACAGTGCATCTCACTCTATGCCACACAAAAAGTTAGCCATGCCACTTGGCCAACCATAGGCCTTTTCAGCCAGCCATTGTACTTCCCTAAGGACCTCTCTTGGGTTGAACACAGATCCATCCCTGCCAAGATAAGGCAGACTGTCTTTAGAAGCTGAAACATGAGGCAGCATAGCCTCTGTCCGACCTGAGGTGGTTACGGGTGTGCTTACAGACATGGCCTCTGAGGTGCTGCTGTCAGAAGGCCCCATAGGAAGATCAGTTCTGGTGCCCAGAACCACACAGAAGACAACCTTACAGCTTGTTCCTTTGGGGCCACCCAAGAACCAACAAGCCAAGGCCCATCAGCATTGCACCCACTCCCCCTTGGCAGCAGCACCCCCAGTGAGCACAGCACAGGCCTCACTCTGCCACCAGCACCCTGCCGTTGACCACCACTTCTCTAGGGAACTGGAGCCTTCTCTTCCAGCCCCTACTTCATAGAAATGGTGCAGCTTATTTTCCTCTTGAGGAAAAGTTACAGTCCCCACTTTATTTTATAAAATAGTGGAAAAAAGAGAACATACAAAGGATGGAATTTAAAAGTAGAGTCAACATGTGGCAGGTTATTTTTTTTTTTCTTAATGGACTTGTCTGTTTACAGTTTAACAAACCGGTTTACCAACACAGTGCAAGGTTTTAATTTGTCATCCTTCTCCCCCCCTCTTTTTTTGTTAAATGAAGTTAGAAGAAAATGCTTAATGATAGTCATAAGGAGTAGAAAAGAAAAGAAAATTTCTAACTCCAGTCACAGCCAAATTATAGACTTGCTTGAGGAAAATACAGAAAACTAAATATAAAAAGCAAAGCATCTCCAAGTGACCTTGTTTTTCCAATGTATAAAGCAATATTTTGCTTATGCCACTTTTAACCTTGTAATACATGTGTCATGTGGTTTTAATTAAAATGGTCCCTTGTTTTGCATTTTGACTCCATTTCTTAGAAAAACATTTTGACTAATAAAAAGTTTTTCAAAGAAATACTAGTTTCTCTAATTGAAAATATATTGAAGGACAAGCTTCCTGTTCGCTGCACATTATTAGAGTAACTGGAGTCAATTGTCTCTGTTGACATAATGGATTCCTGCTTTTTTAAATTCTCCAAGAAAATTAGCCTTCTGGTTAGGCACATTTCCTTAATATTGAACTATAATTCAAAGTAGTTTAAGAATAGTCAACGAAGATGAAATAGCGTCTTTATTTTCATAAAACTGTAAAAATATAATGATAGGGAGGCTCTTAAATTGCTCCCAGAGCTTAAAAAAACAGTCCACCCTAGCTTGCTTATTTATTAGGTGGTTGATATGTGCTAAGCTATTTTAGACTATTCCCTGCATTAAAACATTGAGAAAAGTTATGTTTTTGCAGCCTTAAGTAAATTAAATAAACGCCATACTCTTAGGTTAAAAGAACACACTTTATCTAATTAGTATTATGAGTAATTTTAAAAAATGAATGTAACGTTCAATATGTATGTGATCTGTTTGCAAACTTCAGTTAACAGGAGCAAAGCAAAAAGAAAAACATCTTTGTAGTCAAGTTCACATTCTCATGCAGTACTTTAGAGATGAACTAGCTACAATTTAAGATGGCAATACTGCTTTAAATATCAACTAAAACCACTTTAGAAACCATGACATGTTAATGACTCCTCTAAAATATTTTTAATAAGCAGTAGATATTTTTGTCACAAAAATTTATCTAACTGCTCTTATACTATTAGATCGCATTTTGGTGATTTGTGTAACAAGACTATGTAAACAGTCTGGCATAACATTTTCACTCTTCTCTGGGTGAAGAGCACTTGCGACTGAACCTTGCGGCTCGCTAAGACTGAAGTAGCTCAGCATTCAGTTTACCTGTGAGGCAGTCAGGTAGTTACCAGAACATGGCCCAGATGTACCTGAATTAGGTGACTGCTGATAGCAGAGGTCTCTATACAAAGTCATAACCAGATCCACCTGCACAAAGCCACAGCTAAACTAATTCAATCCCACGTTTAAGTAACACGGAATAGAACAGTTGAGCACAACAGTTAAGAATACAACACAATCTGTACTTCTTGAAGTCTTTTGGCCAAAACTGCTGTTGAAAATACAATGTTGAACTCTAATATAGACTAGAGGCATGAGTCACTTCATCACTGTGCATGGCCTACTTAGCTAAAGAAAGAAATCCCAGAATCACAGTGGATCATTCAGCTTTGCAACAGTTGAAAGGATAAACTGAAAACAAGCAAACCCACTGGCAACTTCCCCCCAAAAAACAAAACTCTTACATCACTATGCACTTCCTGGAACACCTCATTTTGAATATTATAGAGCATATTGAGTTCTTTACCTTTGTAAAGAACGTAGTAGAATAATACCAATAATAGTAACAATAAAAAGGCAGGAAGAATGATCAGGCCTATGAAGCAGTCCCACATGAGAGATTAATCAGATTAATTTTAACTTCTGGAAAAGAAATGGCAGAGAATAAAGAGCTTTAGGTCTACAAAATCACAAGTGAGATGGCAAGCAGCAAACAATTACACACTTACTCACAAAACAAATCAGAAGGAACCAAACGAAAGTGATCAGACAGAAGCAATGAGACCTACTTTTACCTGTACTGTACAGGTAAATACTGGAGGTCCTGTCACAGGATGCTGCAGAATCCTCCCTGCAAAAGCATTGTTAAGCCACTTTATGGATGAGGTTTTATTCAGAGATGGACATAGAGCGTCTGGCTCAGGAAGCAGCAGCCCGCTACCAACTGGGAATGCCTTCTGTATACTGACCCGCGTCAGGACCATGGCAGGGCTGGGGACACATGCAACCTTGCCACAGCACGGCCATTCTTCTGAGCACCCATCTGGCACCAGACACGTGTTGGAAACACTGCTATGTTACTGCTTTTAGGTAACTTTAAACCACCGATAGTAGGAATGGTAAAAACAACAGCTATTGTTAATAGCTCATTCTATTAAATATCTATTAATATTTCTGGGAATTAAAACAAAAACACAATAAATTGTATATGCAGCAAAGACCCCAGCTCAAGTCCTATCATCACTCTGTCTCTTTTTTCTCCCTTAGAGAGCCTAGTATCTTTATTAGCTATACGAAACAAAAAAAATGGAAATGTTGTTTAAGCTGTCATTTCCTGATCAGCATACCAGAAATAAAATATATATTTTTAAGCAAATGAGGTTTTGTATTTTCACGCTTACTGTTTTAATGCATTTCCATTTATTACAGATGTAATTAACAAGCTTTTGTAATTTGTACAGAGTATCTGAAAAAGCTATGGCTTCATAAAGGTTATGCTATTAAACCCATAATATAGTAAAGGAAGTATTAGTCTAGATAAATTAAGAGTCTACAATTATTAAACCATTATGAAATACAGAATTTTGAACAACATTACTGGACAACTATCAAAGAAACAATTATCAGCATAATTGTTTTAGAAAGCATTCTCTCATGTTAACTTTCCTTGGAATTAGCACACATTTACAAAAATGCACAAGTCATTTTAAAAATGAGAAGCACAACAGGAAAAAAATAACAAAAAAAACACACTACAGTTTTAATAAGAGGTACCTCTGATGCCACTAAAGCATTTATAGCTATGTGATTCAACATGATGGAAACTTTGATTTTTCTCCGCAGCATGAATTTATTTTCCATGCTAATCTTTTTGACTGGAAATGTTTTACTACATGAAAACTGGCAGAAATAAATTCTGTTAAATACAGAATAAAATAAAAAGTGTCATTTTTCTTAGAAAAAATGTTGTGACAAGCTTTACTCCAAACTAATCTATTTCCTTAGGAATTGTTCTGATTTCTGTTATTAAACAGCTCAAATGTATTTCTATGATGTTACAGATGATGAAATGATTTAGACATGAAATGTGCAAATTTTCATATACCCAGCAATTGTGTTCATTTTGCTGAGTGAAAAAATGCCGTCTTATGGCACCAGTTGTATAATATACGACTATCACTTCTGTCTTTCCTACTAACCATGTCTACACTATTTTCTATTTCACTCCAAAAGTCTTTCTGAATTTTCCTTAGCTAGTGATGAAATTTAGTCTTAATTGGATGATTTTGATTCTTTACTCAAACAATGAATGTTAGTTGCTTCAAGTGACTCCAGATAGAACAATTTTGTTATAAACTGCTGCAACTGATTTTTTTGGGCAAACTTTGCTTCCAATAAAATTTTGCACTTCAAGCCACACAGTTCAAAGTGAAAATAAGATTTGAAACACCTTTTTCTTTTTTTTTTCTTTTTTTAAATATATACACTGGGAATTTCTTTCCTTAAACACTTCCCTTGTAGAGCTAGAGTTGAAGTCTATATAACTTTAAATCAAATTCATAGTTGAAATCCCCCCCCCCATAAGATCACAAGTATAACTAGCTCAGGATGTTACAGTATTAAAAAACACTGTGAAAAGTAACACCGAACAAGTTGACACACTTTCAAATGTGACATTTAAAACAACAATATTGGTTTTCCAATTTTTAACTCTTCAAGAAAAAAAACAATTGAAGTTCTTCATGAAAATTTTGGCCAAACTTGCTTCCTTGTTTACGAAGTTGAAAGAATATATAACCCTAGAAAGCATGAAGCGTTCATGCTGATGTTTCTAATTTTTTTTTTTTAAATCCTCCTCATATAACATTCATATTGTAACCTTAGATTTTTACGTTCATCACACTAGCCTCAGTATTTCTGGTGTTTATTTTACCAAGGTTAAAACCCAATATTTTTATACTATAAAAGTTAAAATCCAAATACTTGAAACTAAGTGACAAAAACACCCATTTCACTGAGATCTTAACTGTTTTATTCACAAAATAAACAACTTCATCTTTCCAAAGAAGAAATTTAACAGAAAGACTCAACGCAATAGCTATAAAAAAGCAGTACGGAAAATTTGAAAAAGTCTGATAAAATTTACAAATGCAAACTATCACTTTGTACAGTCTTCTTTTTAAGAAAGTTCAGTCATAGTTCTTAAAGTACAGTTTTTAACAGCCCACAAATGCACATTTATTTCAAATTGGTTAGGTATTATTTTCGTCTGTGTGGGGAATTCTCTCTACGTCTGTCCTCATTTTTTCTTGATTCTCTGTACTGGTCAGAATAACGGTTGTGCTTCTCTCTGTGTTTCTCTGAACCATTCCTGTATCTGTCATCTTGTTCTTCCTCTCTTGGACTTGCATTATTATAGGGTCTCTCTACAGATTTAGATCTCTCTCTTTTTCTACTTCGATGTCCATTATCTTTGCTCCAGTGTCTATAACTTTCATCATCAGATAAAGAAGCTCTTCTCTCTGCTTTCTTCAGTTTTGAATCACTGTGTTTATTTTCTAGATCCTTACTTCTTTCATGGTTCCTATCCTTTCCACTATGGTAACTGTCTCTGCCATTGGACTCATCTCTGTGATAGTATTTTGATACATCATCCCTCCTATGTGCTTCTCTTGGATTTCGGTGATTTCTTTCTGACTTGCTCTCAGTATCACTTCTATCCTCATGCTGTCTCCTTCCCATTTTCTTCTCAATGGATTTCCTCTTCCTTCCTTGTTTTTTCCTGGAAGCTTTATCAGATTCTTTATCAGATTCTCTATTTTTCTTTTGTGTTCTCTTTCTTTTAGCTTTGGGAGCATCTGAAATTATAACAAATCATGTGAATAAAGTTGTATTTTAATTAACTGCAATTTGTTGAACTACATAAAGAACATTGCACACATTGTAAACTTAACAAGTTTAAAACATTAAGAGAACATGCTTAGCTAAAAACTTTAATAGTCCTAAATATATATATCTGTTATAATTTGAGTGAAATCAAAGTGTGCAACTGCTTTAAACTAGCAAAGAATACTTGATTTGCTTTCAATTAGAAGTTATATTTGTCTAATACTTTCTTTTCAAAAGCCGAGTTTTAGAATTACCTCTGAAACCATCTAGATTATGAACTAACTTCTATATTTCTGAATATACAGTAGTGCTTATCTCTGTGGAAGAGATTTTACTCCTCCTGCTTGCTCTCTATAAAGAACCACTAGATTTCACTCAACAGATGTGACAAGCCTTGTAAGTAAATAATGAACACCAAAGTTACAGCCATTTAGAGAATAACCATTACTATGGCTTATTGTATGAACTATGGTATCGTATCATTTAACTGTTCCTAATTGCCTTTTGAAAATACTGTAGCCATAAATTGATTTAATAGTACATCAAATATCTGAGTTTTAGAGCAGCTGGCTAATCTGTTTGAACTAAGGCTTACTGGCACTCTGATAATGTGCAAAGATGGATCACTTCAGTTAGATTTTGGAAGATAAAGTTTTTCTTTTCCAACAGTGTTTTTCCTATCATTTTACGTCCACCAGAATGCAGAAAAAGACTCCAGAAAATAAGTAAAAACAAATAAGCATCTTTCACTACAAATTTCATCCTCTGGTAGCCCAGTTTTGGTTGTAACGGCCTGTCCAGAGCAGTGCAAAGCCAGCCAGTGAAGTTCCACACTAAGTGTCAGTAAGGAGCAATCTCCAGTTTAGTTGCATGCTCAATTTCTAATCAGCAGTTTTTCTGTTTTCTCATACACTGTACTGCTGAAAAACTTAAATACTGTACAACACACTTATGAAAAATTCCTTTTTATCTCTACCAAGTTATTTTAGATTTAAAAAGCTGCAAACACAGTTATAACCAGTAATGGATCTTCACTTTATAGCAAGCCTGAATGAAGCTTACCATTACAGAATACAGTTACCTCAAATTATTGTTCCAACCACTGTATTTAAGTACACAAGAATGAGAAAAAAGGTGAAACCAGGCTGCTAAGGTATCAAAAGTCTTAATGAATGCGTGTTCCTGCATGGAAGAAGGACAAGTAGTAAAAGAGAAGGTCCTAAGATTATCCTAAGATTACAAAAATTAAGTGTTCGTACTAGCAGACTGCAGACTCAGTTGGTTTGTCACTAAGGACTTACCTCTCTGGTTCCTATCAAGCAGCTCAGCAGAGCTGCAGCTGTCTTTGCAGGAGCCATCTGGCTCTTTGCTGAACTAACGCCTTCTCTGACCCTGTTTAACTGTGCCCTCCTCTAGTGCTTTATTGTCATTAATGTGATAGCTTCATAATGACACCCAAATCAGATTTTATACAGTAACATTGCAACAGAGGAAAGAAATGCATTTCCAAAGCACAAGCAGTTCACACTGCTTTTATTTTATTAATCTATATTTTTGTTTCCGAGGCACACAATAAATCACATTAACTTTGAATCACCAAGCTTCTGAACTATAGAAAGTCATGCTGTGTTATCATCTGCTCATGTTACACAGAAGAGACTACACACTAATTCGTACTAGCATGTACTTCGCAGATTAAGCAACATTTTTGACACTTCATGTCAAACAGAACACTACACATGAGCAGGATGATACAAGATGCTAAATAGTGATTATGACACAAAACTATAAAATACTAAGTTGTAAGCAAAAGCTGATTCTTCCTTAGAGATTTCTCTCAAGACTAGAACCTTCACTGTATCAACACACAAACTCTTTTTGAGGAAGGCTAATTAGGAAATGGAGACTAAGAAGGAGAATAAAATTAAACACACTGCTAGAACTGAGCAATGGCTTGTCTGATCCATGAAGAGACACATATTTACAGAGAAGGACATAGTTCACCAGTAGGCATCCCACAGAGATATTAACAGGGAACAATTCTAACCCCTCCTTCCTCCACTGAACTGAAATGATAGCTCTGTAACAGGTATCAACTGTGTAAGAAAGTCTTCAATAACACAGTGTTCCTCAAGTACTTAAGTGTCTAAAAATAGAGCATAGTTTTTCTGATTTCTAAAGTAAGTTTCCATGAGCAAAAGGTAGTATTTTTAAACACATAAATTAAAGAAATTTTACATAATTTATTTTTATTCCTATATACGTTTTAAACAAAACACAGTGACACCTTCTATAGGTGGTTTATCAAAACAAGCATATGTAGCAAGAGCAGTAAATAGAAGTATAGCAACAAATAAAAGGGAAATGAATAGTTAGTGTTTAAATACCTGAGTCGCTACTGTTGCTACTGCTAGAGGAGGAGTCACTGCTGCTGGATGACTCTGAGCTACTGCTACTGCTGTCAGAATCAGAATCTGAAGAAGAGTCTGTTTCTGAAGATGAAGAGGAATCTGATGACTCAACATCTTGTTTTTGTGTCATTATCATCTTTGGTGCATTTTTCAGATGTTCTCTTAATTCATCCCTAATTTACAAAAGAAAAAAATTAACTTTTTCCCCCTTCTCAGGGGGAGGCACAGGGAAAGAAATCAAGAATCAAATAGAAACAGAAAAATGATCCTCACGTTAGTCCTCCAAGGCCAATAGAAGTGAAGAAGTTGATAGCAAAGCGAGTGTTTCTTGGGTTATCCCGAGGCAGTAATCCTTCAAAGAAAGGCTGCAATGTTCTGTTGAAAACAAACAACTAAATCAAGCGCTATGCCAGTTTAGCACTAATTCTCATTGACATTAATAAACTGAAAAAGGAACTGCACACAACTTCATAGCACGGCAAAAGTTTTCTCTTCGTGCATTTTTCAGCACTTCCGTTATATCTGTGGCATATATTAACAAAATTCTTCTATTGGTCTAATAAAAAAATACTGTCAGGTTTTGACAACATCAAGAGCCTAATTTTGTGAAGCCCTGAAGAGACCTCTGAAATCTAGCTTGTGATAGCAATGGATATTACTTGATGACCAAGAAGGTCAAAGATCTAGGTACCTATGACAAAGTTCCATCAAACAGGGCCCTAAGTATAAACCATCTACTAAATTCTGTTAATACATAGAGGTACTTCCTGTAAGTTGGGGTTTCTTCTAGTAACGAAGATTAGCGTTCCCAGAATACAGTGTATTAAAAACGTACATACTTAAAATAATGTGTTATTTATATCATATTGAAGGACAAGCAATTAATCCTCAAAAAACTAGAATTAGGTGCTTTTTTCTAAGTTTTGCCAGAAAGAGAAGTCACAGCAACTTTTATTACACTGCCATATAGCTGGCAATATGTATAAATGCACATACTTGAACCCAAGTCAACGGTAGGTAGCACTCAATTTAACAGGACTCTTGAAATGAATGAAGTTATACATGTACTTACTCTTCAATACTACAGCTACGAAACTATGGTCTGGTTTGAATTTGAAAATAGAGTTATTTTTACTTTTTCAAATTAATTAATTCAATGTACAGTTTTGAAATAGATTTCAACTTACTCATCTTTTAATCTTGCATTTAGATTTGGAAGTCCCATATATTCACTAAGTTCCTGAAAGAATATTTTGACAAAAATCCTACTGGAGGATGTGGTGGTTTCTTCACTCAGTATTATACATTCAAGGACCTGAAAATGTTCAGAGGGAAAAAAAAAAAAAAAACATTTTTTCTTTCATTTCTCTTAAAACCCATTGACCTCCTGAAATAACTAACAGTCTGATTTTTATTTATTTATTTTTGTTCACAAATATAAATGCTAAATCTTGGTCAAGACTTTTTCATCCCTGAAAATTCTGTTCTACAACCTGCAGAAAGTTTCTGATCACTTTTATGCTAGTAACTGTTTTAGGATTTATTTTTAGATAATTCCATGAAAGAAAAAGTCAGATGTGTGAACTTCTGGAAAGTTAAAGATTTGAAACTTCAGTTCTAAACAGACGAAATATTTGAACTGACTTGTGTGTGACAACTCACAACTGACTTGTGAATGACAATTAGATTAGGTTGCGTAACAAGAATAAAAGTGCATGAAAAGAGAAGTTACCTTGCAATTATTTTTTTAATGTTGTATTGTTATATAGCAGAATGTAAGATTGCCTTTATTCTTTCTAAAAGAAATCTTAAATAACAAATATGCAGCATTTTAAAATTTATTATACATTAAAACGAAAAGCTTTATATAATTATAAGGATAATTTTTATTTTTTTAGACTTATTTTCAAGAGACAGTTCTACTATTTACACTGCTGATTAGCTAAAAAAAGTACATTTTAATCAACCAATTCCAGCTGAGCTCTGTAAAATAATAGCACGAATCAACTAATTAAGAACTGCAGGGGACAGGGATAGGTCAGGAAGAAGAGATGATCAACACAATTGTTCAACAGTATGCCTAAGAATATATTTAAATTAATTATATTATTTAAAATAGCAATAGCTCCAAAGTGCAGAAAAATAGTAAAACTGACGTTTTACCTACCATTTCAAAATACTAGGCATTAATAATTAAATAAAAAGGATATGACAATAGACTGTTCTACTTACACTCCAGGGAATTGAATCAGTGTACAGTAGATGAGCAAACATCTTGGCAACATTCCTCAACTTGTTTGTTTCCAAACGATGAATAGTATCGTACTGTTCTTTGAAAATAGCTTCAAAGGATTCCATATATTCTTTTTTTAACATGCAGAAACGCTGAAACAGTATTTTACAATTTAAACAGATTAAACAAAATATTAAACATGCAAATAACCTACATATAAATTACCTGTGCAATGTAAATGTAACGGTGTTAACATTTACTGCAAGGTTTTCCTTTAAACTAATACTTAAAGGAGAAGAAAATACCTTCAAATTGATATATTTTATTGCTTTTGGCAGTTTGTCAGAGCAAGAAACTCATCTGCATTGCAGAAGTAGTAATAATTGATTTTGACCTGCAGCAAATTATCCAGCAATTTATTTTACTTCCATACATCCAGTATTCTCACTGGATGTAACCCCTCAAACATAACTTTTTCATGACATCATTGAATGGGTATTCAAAATTAGAGAGGCAGCAGGGAACACAGCCAGAGGTAAGACATTTTGGACATAAACATTTCAAGGAAGATGGAAATTGACAATTATATTCTACTGCTTTTGAATACGCAGATTCATATGGTTAATGCTTCGTAACAGAATGTCAGCAGAAATACTGGATAAAAGTAGAAATGGAAAAAAACAATCCCTTTCAGCATAACTGCTTGCTCCCTTAGGACAACTATTTGAACTTAACTAGTCAGCTCTGTCAATACAAGACAGGGAAAGCTTAAACTAAGAAATAACTGCAACTATTAATTACTTACACACACAAAAAAAAAGCCAATGAGGAGCTAGCAGTTTACTGAAAAACGAAACAAACAAAAAACAGGACTGAAATTACTGTTTTGTCCTCTAAAGACAACCTGAAGCCTCTGGAAAAGAAGTCTCCAAAGTCAATCTTTAGCACCATGAAAAGGATTTTTCTAGTAACTCATAGTACCTTTAACTTTTAGTACCGTGCCTTGGCCTACAATTTACCTTTCTACAGTAATGAAAAAAGGCAGGCAAAAAAGCAATAACCTAAGGAGAGAATGAGTTCTTATTCTGCATTCACTATGCTTATTACAATCAAAATGTTAATTCAATCAATTAGCATAACCATTTTCAGAATAAAGACTTCGTTTTACTTATCTATTAAAATTTAAGTTTGACACAAGAACTAAAGCATACAGTATAAAATCTGAAATTAGAACTCACCCCTGCCAGTAACCCAAAGAACTTCTCATACGTTCTTTGCTGAGCACAGCAGTCAAGTATCATATTGCAGAGTTCTTTCTGATTTAAAATAAAATTTTCACTAGATAAATTCACTGTAGCAGTAAAAAATATCATTACAAAGTACCAAAATATTGAAGAAATCATACATGGATGCCAGCTTTAAAACAAGACTATCTACATAAAACTCATTGGAAACATCAGCACTTTTCTGAATTTCTTGTTTCTGAGGTTATTGGGGGCCTAAACGTGAACTTTTTGCCATTCATATTTCCTCTTCTGCTTAAGCTAAATTTTTGAGCTAACACACTGTACAATGCAATAACAAAGTCAAATCTAATTTGCAAACTGCCTTTACCACAGTGAGGAAAAGGAGTTATCACAAAAACTTTTTTTTATAAATAGCACCAATCCCCTGCATCTATAGAAAATGAAGGTAAGAAAATCCATACTGAAGTATATCACAGGAAACCCCAGAAAAAATAATACTTAAGTATGGTTAGTACATGTTTGTTATCTTAATTTCAGAACTCTAGGCTTTGAAACTAGAAAGTTGCATGTATACATTCATCTTTATGAGTAGGAACTGGCAGCTCATGAATGGGAGGAGAGTTAAGCATATATACATTTATACACATCTTAAAACAACTATTTCAATTTTAAACCACAACATTTCTGTATGTAATTGGTATAATTATTCATATATATATATTTTTTTAATCACAAAGTAACCATCTGGTAGTTCAAGCAAAAGTCAGGTTTTTAAATCCTACTGCTGGCAAGAATGAGAAAAAAGCTGTAATTCTGTGAGGGGTGGGAGGAACAGACAAACAAATGAAAAAAAATTAAATCCAACAAGAGCGTTTTTACCATTCTGGATTTTTATTTATTTTTAAATAAGCTTTGGGCTATTTCAGGTTCATTAGAAATTCAGGAAGCCTAAATTTAAGCCTCGTGAGGCTGATTTGCCTAGACTTCCTCCTTTATACGGAAGGAATGGAGAGAAGCTCTTCTAAAGGAAACTGCTTTAGGCTCCTGGTTGGAATCACCCTCTAGACGAGCATCTCCCATTCATGGCTAGGAAGGAGCAGGGGAAGCAGAGACAGATTAGCCTCTCAAAGCTTTTACATACATTCCATCTAACAGACTAACAGTCTACCTTCCATTTCCCTCCTGTCCGAGGGCACGTGGATATAAGTATCAATTACAGCAATCCACAGAAGATGCTCTCCTTCCACTGTTACCAACTATCTAAAACGACCAGCTCTGACCCCAATCTCCTCTCCCAAAAAAAAGGGCTGCCTTTTTGGAAGAAAGGTTGCCTGGCCACATTTCTCCTCTTTACCCAATATCATCACCCCAAGATCATTATCTTGGCACCCCCTGGCAGCTACCACCTCATATTCTTTTGTGTGCACCAACACCAGTAGGGAATCTGGATCAAAACCCAGAGGGAAATTTGATCGTCACCTCCAGGATCAGAGCACTTCACCAGCTGAGAACCAGTGGTCTAGGCAATAAACATACATGATTTTATTTTTATATATATATATACACACACACACATACATACATATATAAATATAAAACTTATTTTCCTGGCTATGTGAACTGAGCAGATTGTGATACAGCTATGAACTGGCTCAGGGCACAATTTGAAACGGTAATTAAGACAACTGAAGCAAACATTTTTTATATAAATTAGGAGCCATGAAATATATGGCACAAACAGGACTGTAGTATCTCCCCCATTAAAACTTTATTTTAGTATTTTCTCATATGACCTACTTCATACTATAAACTAGTTTATGGCATTCCCAAACAGGTTTTAGGCTATCAGTCATTTATTTTTCATTATTAGTTCAGATAAATTTCTTTCAACTAACACTTCCATAAAAATATTACTTAACTGAGGAAAAAATAAAATGAAGTTTTGCCTGAGCTATCATAATCTCAATCATGTTATTTATTCTCTTTATATCTGAAAGCAGTTTAGTGTAACATCTACCAGACTGGATATTCTCCCACTTGTGCCATTCTTCCAAGCACACATGCTGAAAAGAAACACTTTGCCCATCACACACTGTACTCAGAACAAACAAAAAGCCAACTATGTTTAACAAGAAATAATCCCTTCTAAATACTGAGGCAGTAATGTATCAAATAGAAGCTTGCAAGTGTGTTTAAAGGCATTCCTATCAACACTGTTGCATTGCGTTAGCTTGGTATATTAAAATGCATATTAACTTTTTATATTATCCTGTTTTACAGTAATGCTGCAGTTAATCAGTTTTTAAACAATAAGCAGGGGTAAAGTGCTGATGACATTGCTAATAAAGTCAGCAAGACTTGAAAAAATAAATTACTTCTCTTCCTCATCTTAAATGCAATTACAACATTGGTATCCCCTGTGGTTTACAGTAATTAAATATTTTAACATTTTAATTAAATATTACAATGATTTCTAGGAGGGTATCTCGAATAACCACATGCATGAAAAATAGACTTGCCCACAGATATTCTTGCTAGTGTTATCAAAACAACTAGAGGTTAGGTCTAGAGTAACCATCTTCCAGATTAAAAATTAATAAACTTTAAAATGATTTAATTGTTTTTTGAGAGATGTGAGAAGTTCACATAGCAATTCTAGCTTCATTTATAGCTTTAAAAGGTTAGTTAACTCATTTCTTTGCTTCCAATGATAACACTTCTGATGATGTTTATGGCAAGGAAAGTCTGTGGATCTTAGCCCATCATTTGCTTTAGAGAATACAATGAACTTGTTTCTCAGTTTTAATTTCAATATTGTGCTGTTTAAAGACTTTCATACAATGCTGAACAAATGACTATCAAGCTTAGCTCTGAAAGCAGAGCTATCCAATCACAAAGTAAATAAATACTTCAAAAATATCTAATGTTCCATACAGATGAAGTGAATGATCTTTTGTAAATATCTTCAATTCAATATTATACCATGGAAAAAATAGCACTTCCCAAAACTGCTGAGACAGAAGATAAGGAGAAAGATCCCTCTAAATACACGGCATTTCTTTCAGTTCTCCCTAAAGAACTCCTAGTTCTTATCCAAACTGGATTATGGGTTGGATGGACCTTGGTGCAACCTAGCAGGGAAAGTATCATAATAAATTTAAAGACGCTAAAGTGTAAACCAGGAAAAGACAAAAATCAGACTTGTTTTCAGTTTTACCATTTTACAGAACAAGAATAACCTGCCCAACTCTACATTCAACCAGTATCACAAAGGCTACGTTCACTGTAAATAGAGCCTATGATCACACAAGGAACTTACAGAATCGCTGTAAACAACCCTAGTAAAGGATATAGGTTGGTTTACACCACCGTGAAACTGGAAGTATGTGAAATTCATGCCTTGCACTTTACACATACTTGCACTGTTTTCACTGATGCTGTTTCTCTTTTCCTATTTTAATTTCAGCTGAAGTTTATTTGACTTCTGCTTCCTACCTTCAAAGCTTTCTCTACAGTTGCATATTTTAGTATATGTAACTTACATATGCTTACTTTCTCCCCAGCATCTCTTTCCTTTCTCAGAATTAGAGGCAAGACTGGCTGCTTAGAGGCAAGACTAGCAAAGCAATGAAAGGTGTTTCAGTAGCAGGTGGTTTCTTGGCAAACAACACAGTGCTTTTGGCAGCTACTATATGGCCTCCAGGTCTGTCCTGTGTTTGGTCAGCTGACAGTCTTTCTCAAGTTTTATTGTCCCTTTATCTACCATTTTTTACCTCAGCTTGCTTCATATTTAGGGCACTCTACGATTAAAGCCGAATACAGTTATCAGAAGCCTTGCAACAAATTAGACCCACAAGATTTTATGTATGAATCACTAACTGGATTTAAGAGTATATGTATATTTGTGTTACTCTAAATACGTTTCCTGCTACAAATCTGCAACACACACGAAAGGTTCTGGTGAAATACATTAAAGCCACACAGCAAGAGGTACACACGCAAAACTTAACTTTAAGTGATGCCACTGAGGAAATCTGAGCAATTCCATCTCCTTAGGTTAAATGCATGCATACATGTCTGAAAGATCCATGTCTAGTCAGAGTTCTAGCTAACACCTGTTATAAGCAACATACAAAAATATCAATTCCTTTTGTCTTCTATACGCTCACTTTGTAGACACCAACATACACTACTATGCATGCAAAGAGCAATGAGCTTCTCAGGTACTTAACGAAACTGGCTATTTTTACATCATCAGCATTTTTATTACTGCCAAAGATACGCAAGTATAGAGAACTTTGTTTATTGGAAATATTTTATCAGAAGCATCACCTACCACATTTATGAAGTGCATACAGCCTATATCCAAAAAATCACAATTAAGAGATAGTTGAAAATTAGTCTTTGATTTTTTTTTTTTTTTAATCTATTTTCTGGTTGAAGAGATCAGTAAGAGCTGAAAAAATTAAACTTATTGAGAGTTACAGACCTTAAAATAATCTCATCTTCTAATAGATTGCATGTATTCCAAAAAAGTATATTTTAAATTTTAAGTTGGGTTTCTGGGACTTCATCCCATACAGGTATGGTTTAAAAAAGTATCTCAAGTCTGTTACTAGTTATTTCCAAGTGGTATTTTCAATAATCCATCTACATAACTAGACAGTTTCTCCCTCAAAATCTCAGCTCCTTTGGGTGATCCAAAAGCCTCGTAAGAGTAACCCCTATTCAGATCATAAAAAAATACCAGGTCAGACAAAGCATCTAGTTCATTCACACCTACTAAACGCTGTTTAGAAACTGTTTTCGTTTCTAAATATGTAACTTATATGATTAACTGGAAAGAAAGAAAGTGAACTGGTTTCACTAAGAAGGGGCTTTCTAATTTTTAACTCAAGATCCAGATTCTGCAGTTTATCTTCAAGGATTATATTGATGTCAACAGTACTGTATGCTACACACAAAGCCACTGAATGAGCAAGACCTTGCCTATTAAGATTTTATATTCTAACTATAATGTTTAACAGCTGTTTTTTTTTTTTTTTTTTTGCTGTTATTGTCTTCTCAGGCTCCTATGCATGTAAAAAATGGATCAAAATACTATGCAATTTATAAGAACTTCAATTAGTGTAAAATGGTCAGACTAACCTAACATTACCCTTCACATTTCTGATTATTTTTTTAATATAAAAAGTAATTAAAGTTTTTCTTTTTTTTTTTTTTTTTTTTTTTAGTTTTACTGTTCTTCATCCTACTACAATACCTTGAAACTAAGAGAGCTACTAATGCCTTGAGCCAGGCAGATGCCTAGATGAGTGGTTCAAGAATAAGATTGCTTTTATTTTGATGAAACTTGCAGATTTAAGGCAATGTATTTAAAAAGAATTAGTTAAATTTCATTAGAAGCCTGAACTAAATGATATGATCAAGTCCAAGCTGATATAGTTAGTATATGGTTCATTCAATTAGGTATATTCATGTATGGAAGTGTAAGTCTATTAACAACACTGATATTAACAACAAAAGAAGCAGGGAAATACTATGTTATACTGCACTTATGCATTAACAGAACTCCTATTAAACATAAAACATATAAAACTCAATCTCATTTACTGTTTGGGTATGTACTATTTTTAAAACAGAAGTTCTGAAAATTTACATTGATTCAGCATCTAGGGCTCACAAAAAAAAATCTTCCTACAAAAGACAGAAGAACCACTTGAGGATGATCATGTTTTACAGACAGTAGCAAGTCTGTGAAGTAATCACGGTACAGTTGCCAAACCTACCTGTTGCAATGCCTTGTAGTGAGAAAGGAAACCAATGCATCTAAGAAATCATCTACTTGACCAGAAGACAGTTATGAGCTTTAGACCATCCCACTCCATACCAGCTTCCTGGACTACATTTTCAGTGGATGTAAGGTCAAAATTACTACTCCTGTTATCTTCAAACACTAAATGCAGAAATAGCACAACAGAGACACTCACAACCCCCTCCACACCAAAGCAGGACTGATTTGAGGAAGTGTGACACCATTCCATAAAAATGGAAACGTGTCAAAAGCATGCGTAATTCTTTCAAGAAGGCTGTGCCTAGAACAAGTTTTCTCCTTTCAAGTAAAAAATAAGTGAATAAATAAAAATCTTGTGACACATTATTTTTGATAGCTGTATTGAAGATAAGATATTCTTACAGATGAAGCTAATTTAATTTAGTGAAGTTCCAAACTTTGCTGTACACCAATGTAGTTCACATCACAACCAATGAAAAGAACAAACAAAAGCCAAACCTATTTCAGCCAAACTTCTAAAGAGCAAGAACAAGGTGGTGTTTTTTTTTTTCCCGCCCCTGTGGGCTGAGCAACAAGGGAAGAACACTTTATACTCTCAGCTTGAACAACGCTTAAATCCTTTTCGAAATTAAGTATTCTGTATGCAGTAAGATCTTTCAGAAAAAGATCTGCATTCCTCATACACTGAAGAAGGAATGATTCTCTAGTTAAGTACTTCTTTTTTTCTGTCTAGATCTGTACTACCATGAAGATTCTCAAATCCTTTTAACTAAAACCACCAGAAACTGAAACATACTCCTCCAAGAGCAGAGGCAACAAAAATCTGTTAAGGGAAAACAAACTGAAACGCTTATTTCTGACATTTTAAACAGGCTTGGTTTTTGCTTTCGTTGTAGTTCAGAAGCCAGAAAACTGGTAATATCATATTCCTCTACTAGTTTTAATTTATTTAAATTTTCTTCTTTGGCAATGCATTACATTAATGCAGTTTTAACACAGATAATAACAGTACTTTTTAAGAACAGAAGTAGCACTCTGTGCCAAGACCAAACATATGCTTAAGAAGTAACTGAAAGGCTTGTCTAGAACAGCTTGTCACAGGCTCTAGAAGAGACTACAACAACAAAGCTCTTCAACTTCTGATCTGCAGGTGTCAGTTGGTCCTTTAGCACTTAAGAAAAGCCAGCCTCTTTAATTAAATTTACTGTAAAGAATATCAGTTTCAATGTGTTTTTTTCCTTACAAGGCAAACAAAAAAAGAAAAAATAAAATTCTGAATATTTGACGTGCTAAATACTTCAGTGTTACTGCTAAATGGTGAGGAGCAGAACATACCAAAATGCATCAAATCAACAACAAAAAAAACTAAAACCCTTTGTTAAAGACCAAAAAAAGGAAAAACTGCCTGTAAACTTGCAATACAAAATTGTAGAAAGAAAAGGTGTTTTAGATAAAGAATAATAGACACTGAGGCATAGAAACTTTGCATCCAAAAAAGGAGCATAAAAAAAAGATGAGGTTTAGGTGAGTAGTCTGAGGAAGGAGAATATAAAGCCGAAGACTAAGAATTAACTGCATGCAAATCAGACAGGAAATAGAAGACTGATGTTTCTGTTTAACAGTATCATTTATTTCTGAAAAAGCAGCATTTCAGTTCATAGCAAAAATGAAAAGTGTCTCCATCTCAAGTCAGAGAAAAACAGCTTACTAAATAAAAACAAAAAAAACTGCTGACATTCTCATCAGTCTCCTGCAGTACACTGCAGTGCCAAGGAGTACTCTGTTGTTCTTGTATTTTAAATTTTGATTAGCAGGGGAAATACCAAGTTTCTCAAAGCTCAAACTTCTGTCTTTATTTTTATAAAGCACTTCATACAATTATGTAATATAAAAAGATTCACATTCAGTAAATTAGTACCCTATATATTAGTCCTACACGGAAAGTAACACCTTAATTGCATTTGTGCATCTTGGGATATTATTATTTTCAGCAAGTAAGGCATTCACAGAAAGTAAAAACAAGTATGCTGGCAGCAAATATTAAGTCAAGTCTCAAAAACACCTAGTTTTCCCAAATTAAGTGGTGAAAAAAAGTCTGTTGTACGTACCTAAGATTCTGACTTATGTTGTGGCGTTGGTTTTTTGTTTGTTGTTTTTGTTGTTGTTTTCCTTTTAAATACATTTACTTTGTAGATCTTGATCACAGAATAGTTGGTAGTTGATAGACTGCAGTGGTACTTTAAACACCAACATTTGAGAAGTATTTTGCTAAGCAATTACTCAATAAGCAGTGTTACTCAATTTATATCTTCATTGTATGTAGTCTGTATATTCTAGATTGTTCTCTCTGTAGCTGAACTGATTTGCTGCAAATCAGGATTTCTTTCCTCTACTTAGAATCCTTCAGGTTATGGCTTCATGGGAAGCCATAATCCTATGCATGCTTAGTATTGCATTTAGGTAGTCTTGAAATACTCCATGCACAGAATTAAAGAATCAGGTAAGAAAATACACAGCAGTCACCTGAATTCTTAATTTGCTTTCATGTAAATTATTTACTAACTGATGAACAATTTCCTTTACTTGAAAACATACCAATTGATCTTAAAAAGTGTCTGCAAACAATTTCTGTCTAAGAAGATTGCAATAAATCATCCATACCCAAGTTGTTTTAAATCAATACGCACTATTATTCAACAGACTATGGAAGCAAAACCACAATTCATTCTTTTAGTACTAGCCTATATTTCTAGCCCCACTGACAAAAGTTCACAGCTGCCTTCAAGTATTATCTCCAACTCCATTCTCTTTCAGGGACAGAATGCTGAGAATATCTGCCATGCTACAGCACTTTTGTTAGAGGTTAACTCTTCCAACAGTCCAACCAACAGACATTTTCAAATAGGCCTTAAACATCTGAACTGCTTGACAGAAAGTAGAAACTGTGTAAAAAAAGCATTTTAAGAAACAAGTATCAGCCTATTTGCTCTAAAGGTTTAAAGACATTATGAGAAGCAACTGTAAGGAGACTGCCCGTTCATCCACTCTCTTTAGCGACTAGGTCCCAGGACAAGGAAGAATTCCATATACTACCACAGAACTACTTCGTAATCATGTTAATAACAAAAAAGAATAAGAAGCAAGGCTTACAGTTTGACTTTCGGGAAAGTCCATCTTCAGCAATTTGTGAGCACATTCTTCAAAGTCTAAGCTATAATAAGACAAAAAAAAAAACATTTCTCCTTATCTGTGCAATGTAAGTACACTAAAAACCACTGACTTTTGTTCACTCAAACAATTCTGATTACAGCAATATTCATAGAAAAGTCCCAGTGCACTAATTTCATAAACACTTAAAACAAAATGTATTTATCTTAGGATGATAATTCGTAATTCGTCTACCCATCTGTCAAACAATAGTCTGCTTTACACTATTAGATCAGGCTCTATATTGAACTTAAATCCTGTTTTAGCATATAGTTTAAAGAAAAAAGAATATTCAACTTCAACCATGTCAAAAGAAACGCACTCGTGTATAAATTATATAATATTTACCTTGACTGAATAGCAAGATAAATTGTACGACGGAAGGAGACCAGGTTAATTTCTGTTTTGTCATGGACTGTAACTTTCTGGCCTGGGAATGAAAAGCAGTTTGAAATAGCAAAACATCAAGGCAGGTGTAAGTAATCTCTTATAACACATCTGTTTTTATTAGGTCTGTAACACGCTATGCAATACTTCTTATACAAATATTTAAGACTAATTAGCAACTTTGTGTGTGTATATATACATACATATATATATATATATATATATGTATTTCTTTTACAGGGGGAAAAATAAAAAAAAGTGTTTGTCTGATTATTGACTAACAGGTAAATATTTAGAGATACAATTTTAAGAGTTTAATTCCTTTGAAATCCTAAAACCTGATTTAGCAATTGCACCACTGGGTTTAATATTCTTTGCTTACGTTATTAACAAGGTATTTTCTGAATAATGTAACCATACAATGCTTTATATAGGTCCTCCTGTATTTAACAAGAGAATTTTTTATTTACACTATGTGTAGAATGCATTCTGCAAAGTCGTATTTTCTCCTGAATCAAGAGCAGAAAAATCTATTATTCCAAACCACAACCATTCCAGAAACACCTTCATTCACTATTCCTTCAGTCTTTAAAGTTTAGCAATAGCATAAACATCCTGTGAATTCTCATACTCTTCCCTTCCTTGACCCCTCCTGTCAACCAGAAGTTCCGTGGAAGTTCTGCTCTGCTGTAAAATACTCTGCTGAAGTGGTGAGGAAATTCATTCTCGGTATTCTGCAAGAACAGCACTTTGCTTGCTTTTCAGTTACAGACTCTGCACTAACATTTCAGTTATGTTGTAGTATATACAACATTATCTGAAAACACATGAATAGAGTACTTCTGGTGCAGATCAAGGGGGCTGAACAGAACTGAGATATAAACAAAAGATGTAAATACAGTTTTAAGAAAAGTCAGTCTGATTTCAAAAGCAAGTTAATAAGATATAACACGAGACATGACCATAAGGTGGTTTTTTTTTTTGTTAGTTGTTAAGTTAGCATTTTCATGTAAGTTATTTTTAACATTTTAGCTCTGCAAGGATCTTCTTGAATGAAATTGATAAGGTCAAGAACAATCAAGCAAAGATCTCTCTCATTTTGTCTATGCTGAATGCTTCCTTTTAAATGGAAGAAATATTGGATGGAATGGAATACTACTTGCTAGTATTAAATACTTAGATCTAGGAATAAGTTTGGATTAAAACCTCCCTCAATATTGCAACATTCTTAATTTTGGAAAGCGTGCAACAGAAGTTAAGGTCTCGTTTCCTGTTTCATCTACAAAAAAAACACAACAATAGGTCTCTAAGTTTCCAGTCACACATTTACCATCTTCATCCTCCTCTTCATCTTCCTCTTCTTCTTCCTCACTACTTCCAGCTTCTTGATCTGGTTCAGATTCACTGTCACCTTCATCAAGAATTTCTGAAAGAACAGTATCCCAGATTAAAGGAATGTAGAATTACAGTAGTTTCATCAAAGAACACCTGATCCAACACCTAAGAGTGAAGGAGTGTCTCAGGCAGAGAAGGTATGTCACAACTGAATGATACATAGCTGCAGAAACAACACTGAAGAAGATAGCAGGAATACACTGGAAAGGTGTATCATGAACTAAAAGGCAGTTATTCGGGACACAAATACCACCTGCTGTTAAATAATAAAATTGGTAACAGTTGAATAATTAAATGCCATATAAACATATATAAATATATATAGACATAAATATGCACACATTATACATGTAAAATACATAATACATCTGTTATATATAGAATGTGTATACACACCCACCTTTCTTGAGCATTTTGTATTTCTCTTCATTCTCCATAAAGTTCGGATCCATCTTGAAAACATCTTTAAAATAAAAAGAGAATCTTTAAAGTACATCAATGAAGAACAACACTGCATATTAAATCTTCAGTTTGTATTCCCCAAGAATACAAACACAGAAGTATTTCTCATTTCTAACTTACTAAGAATATCCTCTGGGTTGTATTCATCCTCTAATGGCAACATATGAGTAAACTGATCCTCCTCTTCCACTAGATCTAATCCCTCTGGAATGATTGGATGATCCTTGAAGCCATCTTTCCGTACAGCAAACATGACTTCTATCATGTACTGAACACGCATGTCAATTTTAGACTCATGCAGGATGTGTCGAAGACGGTCAAAGATTGCTTTCAAAATAGACAGAAACGTTAATATGAAAAATGACTTTTTAATGCAAACAAAAACAAACCCTAATGTTACGGCTAATTATACTTACCATTAATACCTCTAGGAGAAACTTCGGTTAATTTGAGCCCACTCTCCTTAAGAAACCCAATTGCTACTTCAATACTGTCATCAGTAGGCCTTTCAAGAAGCAAGGTGAGCATTTCCAAACATAAAACCTCATGAGCCTTTAAAAAGAATATCAGTAAAGAACATGAATTTACAATGTTCCGTTATTAGTAGAGTGATTTACTTGTCTGAGAAGTCTAGCCTTTGAGGATGTCACGTGACTCTTGTTTAATCATGCATACACAAGGCAACACACAGGACAAAGCTAATTAAGATGTAGTCAACATTTCAAATACAATTTTACTACCTGTATATACACCATCTTCATAGTCAATATGACTATACTACCAAAATGTGGCTACACTCTGGTGAGCAAGCAATGAAAAATATTTTGCCCCTAAGAAAAAACAGAACGCATTTCCAACAAGCAAATAAAATAACACATTACTAAAACCACCTGGATGTAAAATACTAGTTTTGGAATGAATGGTGTCTATAATCAAACCAGTCTTCCAGGGTCATGTATATAAGCAAATGGCATATATGAGATTGTTTCTTTCAGTCTTTTAGAAAACCACTGGGAATATACATCATTTTATTAAAGAAGAAACTAACGGTTCAAACTGGGGTATTCCATTTAACTGGGGTAGAAATCCTGGGATTTATAACACAGAAGATAGTGGCATACAGATAGATTCAAATTTGATTTAAATGCAACTGAGTCTAATTCTGCCTACAAAGATGCTTAAGTCTGCATGAGATTACAGTGTTGTGAGAAAACTCTGTTTAAGATCTGTGGGACAGAGCCCCAGACTCAGCCTTTGATAAAAAGCCAACTATTGGAATACTAGCCTAAACACATACATGAAGTTTTGGGAAGCTCTGAAGCATAAGTGCAACGGCAAGTGAAAACTTCATAGCCAAATTACCAGATAGAACGTCTTTTCTAAAAAGGTTCTAAGCACTTACAGCAAACACTGTAACCTTTAGAATAGAGAAAGCATCTTCACTTGGGCTACCATAGTCTTGAAGCTAGAAAAATAAATACAAAAATAGCCACATAAAGTATGGATCAAATAGTAACATACCACATTCTGATTCATCAGATGTGCAACAAACTTTGAAGATGTTAAACAGAGTTGCTGCAAAAGAAATAAAGCAGGAAATTACAACGCGTCTTATACAGAAGAAAAACTTACAACTCTGACACTCTTACTAAAGATTTGTGCATATCAGTCAAATTAAATCATGAAAATAACTATTTTGGTATGTTCTACAATTAGGACTACATACTTTCAAATAAAAAAACCACCACAGTTCCAACTTAGAATAGGTTGTCAAGCTTTCATGATACTCTAGTACTACTACACTTAATGTACTCATGTTAAGTCAAATATAATGATGGGTCCCAATCCACAGGTCTCGGCTGTGTTCCTTTCAAGTACATCATTTGAATGTACACGGTACAAGTTCAACACAGCAGAACTACATGTTTCAGCATGCTGCTTCTTGACATTTTACATACCTTATCATTTCTGCGATATCCTTTGCGAAAATTTAGTATCAGTCTCTTGAGAATCAATTCACCAATATTTGGAAACTTGGAATTGATAATTGCCACAAGAGCTGCATAAACATGGGTAAAAATTGGAGAGGCACCCTGAGCTTGCAAAATCGATCTAGACAGCAACCCCCTGTAAAAATACATAAATGTTTTATTACAAGAAAAATCTTAAACTTAATGTTTTTAATGCAGTATGTATCATAAAATAGGATTGCATTGTTACAACAGTTTGAAAATAACGGTCTGGTATCTTTCTATCAGTTGTTTATTGTGCAACAAATGGAGTTTTCCAAAATCAAGTTGCCCAAACATGACTGAACTCAGAAACTCTTAAACTAGCACCATATCTTTCAAATATTATGCCTATTAGAGCTATTTTTTAAAGTGGTAAGCACTTAAAAAGTCTCTATCTTGTAACCTGCAATTATCCTATTTTTAACCGCACTGCAGGCTCTTTTAAGCTTTTAAATTTGTATGACTGTGCTGTTTCTTCCCCAGCCCCCTCAGTGGAAATAGCAAAAATCTCTTTGTGACAGAAAAAAACATCTGCTCTGCAACTATTTACAAAGAAGAATTATGATCCAAAATACTGAATAACCTAAAGAAGCAAAACTAGCTAGGAAATCAAAATTATATTTTCATAAAAGATCCTTGAAAGATCCACTTAGGAATAATAAAATTGAATGCTTAGTAAAGCCAGAATAGGCAAAGTAATACTTTTCAATGCTTTTCTCAGATGAACCTGCATTCTTCGACATTGTAACTATGTTTTGGAACACAACTGAAATAAGACCATCTTTTTAGAACCTAAATGAATAGAAGCAGAGGGCTCATAAGTTACTACATCATCCTAAATATATATCAATAGAGAAGTCTGAAAAGAATCTTCTGAGACCTCTCAGATTTACTTTTTCTAGTGCTGTAGTACATAGAATTTCAATGTTGTTGCATTAGTTCATTACAAAAGGGAGACAAGAAAAAAAAACCTCCAAACACGAATCTTTAAAGTACATACTTGAAAAACAACTGTCTTGTCTATGGTCAACTGAAATCTGACTGTGTCTTTCAAAAGAAACTCTACACTGATCTAAAGCCAAACTGCATCAGCTTATTCCTACTTAAATCAGAGGTCATCAGTTGAAAAGAATCACTTCATACTGGTGTACAGGAACAGAATATTTTGTTTTGAAACTTAGATGCTCTCGGATGCCAGTGAAACTAGCCTAGTTCAGACCGCTTTTACTTATACAGTTGCCATGACTTAGTACTGATCTCAAAGAGCACAATAATCTTTTCTCCACGCTACAATGGCAAAGATAAAGGTGGAAAACAATCTAGTCAGACAGCTGTAATAGAAAGTGTATTTTCAGACAATATTTAGCTCCAGATAAAAATCTAGGAATACTGAAGTAAATAGACACAGACACCTGTAAGTTTCAAACCATTCACAAAAAATGAGCAGGTAAAACTACTATGAAAAGGAAACCTATCATGTGTTGTACTCTCTTATTCCTCCAAGCATACGGTACTTCCTCCACCTCCCCCACTCCCAGACCCTTTCCCAAGTAGGGAGCTCCTCTACATTGGACGATACAGACTAAGGTGAATTTTAAAATCAGACTAGTATCCATTTACTAAACACACAGAGCGATGCACAAGTGAACGATATACCTATTAACAGAAAAGCAAAAGAGATGTTTTAAAATATTTTAATCGCTTACCTTCCCCGAACAATATTTTCCTGAAGGAGCTCATGAATGATATTTTCTATATTAGAAACGTTCACTTTGTTGACAAGACCATTGATCGACTTCTTCAAGGCTTCCCAACTCATCCTCTGATATGCCAAGCTATTACAAAGGTATCACAAATGATTAATGTGTAAGTTTGAGGCAGCGTTGTTGTATAGTGTTATATAAAAGCGTGAAGGCAAGCTGCATTAAATAACATAGAAAACATTCACTGCATAAATGTGAAAAACAGTTCACAGTTAAACATTTAACTATCAGGAACCTACAAAACCAACATGATATACCAAAATGTAGTTCTCCACAGATGTGGTGTTAACACAGTATGTTTGGTTTTCTAAGGTATTACAAAAAAATCCCTGTTTATGCTCTGTATCCCACTTTTCCATTTACAGCAGAAATGGATATAGTCATAATCTGAGGTGTTTTTTTTTTTGTTATGGTTTGCTTTTTTTTTTTTTGGCTTGTTTGACTGGTTGGTGTTACGTTCTGTTTTCCCAAGAGACAAGAAGGACGAAGACTACAAGCAGACAGATCTCATCCGTTTTTCTGAGAAAACTGTACCTTCAAAAGAATCATTACAGCCCACAAAAGGTATCCCATTTTCACCAACATTTCCTGAAATCCTTTACCATTTTGCTTTTAGAAAGAATCTTAATACATTACCATCAACTCACCTATTTTTATCAGTGATTTGTTCTTGCATCATCCTGAGCTTGGCAGGTGGAATATATGCACCACCTGTGCGAGTAAGGATTGGATCCACTTCTTCTTTCTTCTTCTTTGAAGTGGTCTCATCATGAGCAAGCGAGCTCTGAACTGCTGATCTCTCTGGACTTCTACGATCAGGGGAAGAGAGTCTTCTCTGCTTCCTTCGATCAGATTCTCTTTCCTCCCACTTCTCATAATGTCTGTCTCTCCCTCTTTCTGTCCTTCTAAGGAGACAAAATAAAAGGCAATGAAAAGGTTTGTGAGAATTTTTCACCTTTTATTCTATAAAATCAGTACTTCCATACTCATTAAAAAACAGGGCTTGGTATTCACCTTCCTTCTGAAGTTCTGTCATCATAGTAGTCCCTTCTTGAATATTCCTGATCATATCTGCTGTCATCAGAGTATCTTCTTCTTCTTCTGGGAGATGGAGACCTGTCACGTTCTATATGCCTATTCACAACCCAAGAAACAAAATTCTCAGTAAAAGGCTGTGCTATTAATATCTACTTGAAAACAATGTTACATATATGCCAACAAGTCCACCTCTGCACTCTGGGTCTTAATACATGCATCACTCAAATAGAAGATGCTCCCTTTATAATAACATGTTGACAGCCAGCGAATAATTTTATAAGTTTCACATATTTATATTTTTTTTTAATCAAGAGAAGCACTGTAAAAGGAAGCACCTCCTACAACTTAGAAGTACGTGCCAAATGGTAATAGCATCAAATACCAAAGGCAAATGCTGCATGCGGTATTTCTTAAGATGTATGCATTCATTTCATCTACTTTTACTGGCATTGCGTGAAACAGAAAAGACATTATTAAAAATGACATTCTGTTTGGTACAAGATGTTTTATATCAATTAAAACATGAAATTAAAGTAAATTGCTAGTAGTTCATCTCCTGCCTCAGTAGACTGCACTTCAAATGATATTTCTCCATCTCCTCCTTCATAATCTTGTTCTAAAGCAACAGTTGTAGTATCAGCAATGAGTCCAAAAAAGAAGCTGGCATCTAATTTCCATTTTTGAGACCCTTGAGATTTTAACTAAATGAGTAAAGAACTTTTAAGTAATTAGTTATAATAACAAGTCTATTTAATTACTGTTTTCTTGGCATGCAAGTATTTTATTAAACCTGCAGTTATTTTTCACTGCTCAGCTATGGTAATAAATAAAAAGATAATAAATATAAATAAATAAATAAATAAATAAAAAGATAAAAAGCACAGAGTTTTTTGTTTGTTTTTGGACTTGTCTTTATGGCAGGTATATAAATGAAAAAATAGGTTATATAAATCAGTCATTTCTACCTGTCCTCTGGAGACAGACTTCTGTGGCGTGAACTGTATTCCTCTTTCCTTTCATGACTGGAACCATGCTTTAAAGAAAACAGGAAAAAATTCAAGCCCCGATGTTATAATATAATATAATCAATATGTATTTTGACATGGAGGCATACCATGGCTTTAGTCTCCTACTCTCTTACAGGAAGCGAAGGTCATCAAATAAAGCTTACAGCAGTCAGGCTCATAACAAGGAGAGCTAGTTCTAAATAATGCCTACTTAAGCAGCAGAACCCCCTGCTACAGGATGACCCAGATTTTAAGTTTGGACACGGGTTCATGGCTGTCAAACTAAACACAGAAAAAAAATAATCACATGGATTCCAAAGAAACTACCTGGCTCAGGAAACTGCAAATATGTGGAGACTGGGAGTGCACTTGTGAAGAGTTTAGAAGCAGGGCAGCCATGAAAGTACTTTCCCAAGGCATCTGTTGGTCAGACTAGAGACTAGGGTAGACTGACCTTCAGTCTCCCTTTGTTCCTTTACTACTTTCTTCCTCCATGCATCACTGTACAATTTGTTGAATCATATCCAATACTATTAACAGAATTCTACCACTTTTTTGGTGTCTTTTCCCTCTTCTGAGAGTCCTCTTTATTACATATTTTTGTTAACCTCCTCCTTTTCTCTAACCATAATTTGTTTTCTTACTAAATCATTCCCAACTTCACAAGCAATGTATATAATATATATTTAACACATGGGAAGAGTCGGGTCTTTTTTGGACTACCCATTCTCATAAGTTCTACAGTATTTGCCTTTGCCCTAACAACAGACAAGTGAATGTTCACAGGAGTAAAACAATGCTATGGATGCTGCTGGAACTGGGAGTTCTCATGTCTCCTTGCAAAAGCCAGCTATGTTTGCTGAAGTCACCCGCAGCTCTTGGCCAGGCTTCCTGCCACAGCCAGCAGCCTCCTTCCTAGTCAATTTCCAAACAACATGCCTGGCCTAACTGGCTTACTTGAAAGATGAGGGCGCACTAGTATAATTATATGACTGGAAAGATACAAGAAGATATCAACCTATCCCTCAAGCATCCCTATCAAAAGCCACATCAGTCAGAAAGGTCAGGATAAATGTAAGAGCAAGGAAGCCTATGCAGGGTTCTAACCACCAGTAACAGAATAACCAACCCCCATAATTTAGGCCTAAGAGCACTTACATTTATTTGTGTCACCCGGCTCTTCATCTCGACTTCTATTTTATGAAGTTCTGAACACGCAGCAAAGTGGATCAGTGCATCAAAAACATTTCATCTACAACACACAAAAGACAATCATTTTTTCTACCGTGTAAGATAGAGGAACCTGAGTTTTGAATTTGTTGTTTTCATATGCTCGAATATTAAACCCAAACAAACAGCCCCACCACAGGTACACACCAACCCCCTCCTAGGGCTGCACAGCACAGGCACAAGGACGTGCAGGGCACACAACGGCAGCTGGACTTCGCCAGCGCCCCGCCACAGCCGGCCTGGGCCCGGCCACACGGCCCCGAGCCGTCTCGGCGCTGCGCCACCGCCCGCGGCCTGACACGGAGGCCGCGACCACCCCACCCCAGCGGCTGGGAGACCCGGCGGGGGCTGCCCCGCTCCTGGAGCTGCGTGCGGGGCAGGGCCTCCCCGGTCCCCCCCGGTAACTCCAAGCCGCCCGCAGCGCCTCGGCCCGCACCTACCACCCGCCGCCGCGGCAGTTCCGCCGGAACGCGACGCACAATGAGGGCGCCGGGCTCGGCACCGCCCCGCTCAGCCGGCGCCATGTTCCGGGCAGCGCTGCGCGACGGGAACGGTAGTTCTGCGGGCATGTGGCGCGGCCGCCATCTTGAGGGCCGGGCCGCCGGGCTGGCTGCGAGCAGGGCAGAGGGTAGCTGGGGGAATTAGCGCCGTCTTCGTCCGTGCTCTTGTTGTTCAGGCTGTTATTTTGAATAAAAAATGGTTGTAGGGACTGTTGCAGGAAAAAAAAAAAAAAAAAAAAAAGGCAATAACAAAATGGGAAGTAAACTGATACAGCACTTCCTGAGTTCGTTTGTCCATAGTAGGCCTGTTGCTCCTATCAGCCCATCTGGGACTCAGCAATGCTGATGTGAATGTGTCACAGGGAAAAAAAAAAAAAAAGAAAACATAGAATCATAGAATCATTAAGGTTGGAAAGACCTCCAACATCATCGTGTCCAATGATCACCCTACTACCAATGTGACCCACCGAGCCATGTTTAGTGTAGGCACCACGTCCAACCTTTCCTTGAACAACCCCAGGGACGGTGACTCCACCACCTCCCTGGGCAACCTGTTCCAATGCCTGACTGCTCTTTCTGAGAAGAAATGTCTCCTAATTACCAAGCTGAACCTCCCCTGGCGCAGATGAAGGCCATTCCCTCTAGTCCTATTGCTAGTTATCTGTGAGAAGAGACCAACCCCCAGTGCCACACACCTTCCTTTCAGGGAGTTGTAGAGAGCAATAAGGTCTCCCCTGAGCCTCCTCTTCTCCAGACTAAACAACCTCACTTCCCTCAGCCTCTCCTTACAGGACTTGTGTTCCAGGCCCTTCACCAGCTTCGTAGCCCTTCTCTTGATACGCTCCAGAGCCTTGATGTCTTTCATGTACCGAGGGGCCCAAAGCTGAAAACAGTACTCGAGGTGCGGCCTCACCAGAGCTGAGTACAAGGGGACAATCACCTCCCTGGTCCTGCTGGTGGCTACACTATTCCTGATACAAGCCAGGATGCCATTGGCCTTCTTGGCCACCTGGGCACACAGCTGGCTCATGTTCAGGCGAGCGTCAACCAACACCCCCAGATCCTTTTCCTCTGCACAGTTTCCAGTCACTCTGCCCCAAGCCTGTAGCATTTTCTGGGGTTGTTGTGGTCAAAGTGCAGGACCCGGCCCTTTGCCATGTTGAACCTCATCCCATTGGCCTCTGCCCATTGATCCAACCTGTCCAGGTCCCTTTGCAGGGCCTTCCTACCCTCTGGCAGATCGACATTTCCCCCCAACTTGGTGTTGTCTGCAAACTTCCTGAGGGTTCACCCAATTCCCTCATCCAAATCATCAATAAAGATATGAAAAAGGATAGGCTCCAATACTGATGCCTGTGGAACAAGGGTCAAACAAATTTACAAGGTTCCTGTCTGAACAAATGAAGTACAAATAAAATAATAAATAAATAAAATAAAATTTAATTTAAAAAAAAAAAAAAAAAAACACTTCCCCTAAGGGGAAGAGAATTGGTCCAAAGTGTTCCAGCATCACTGTAAAATGTGTGACAGTGTGATACATACATCCTTTCAACCAAACCTGTATCTGCAGCATGCATGTCTGTCACTTCAATAGGAGCTGCGGCTGAAACATCACCTGAAATATGTCAAGGACATGCACTACGTAATACGTTGTACCATTTTGAGTGCTTTTGAGTGCTGTTCATTAGAGGGGTTTTTTGGCTGCTGAAAGTTTGAAGTAGCAGAGCATCACTGATTAACGGGGAGTCTGGCTCATTATAGGCCCAAGTTTGTTTGGACTGAAAAAGTAATTAAAGGTATAGGGGTGAAAAATAGGAAAATGCTATGTAAGGTCTTAAAATGCTTACAGTTCATTTTCAGCTCTTGTGAGATAATGAAAACAAACTCTTAGAGGACACAGCAGATCAGGGTCAGAAAGGCATTAATTCAGCAGAGCCAGATGGTTTCTGCAGGGACATCTGGAAGTGAGCAGCGTGCCGGGAGCCAGCAGGGCAGGAGCTCTGTGGCAGCGCTGCCTACCTGCAGCCTGCCAGTTCTGGTGTGTGTGCCCCTCTGTGTGCACACCTGGTGGGGTGCAGTGTTTTGTAAGGTGGAGACAGTGGCAATGAGGTGGGAGTCATGTTGGGAAAGCACATGATTTCCTCTTTCAAACAAAATGAAGAAACATATCAACAACAGAGTAATTCTGGTAATCATTTGTGTACTTTGGCCTCATGGTTACAGCCAAGAATAGTGATGGTACTGTCTGCTAGCGCATTGCTCCATCTGAAATTTATTTGACCATGATATCCGTAGACCAGTCTACAAGAGATGCAGATATTTGCATGCAATATCCCTGTGATGTGTTGGGGCAAGCATGTCATTCTACATGTCTTATTCGCATTCCCCTTTTCCTCCTGTTAGAATTGTGCCCATGGTCACACACTGTATTTGAGGCTGCAAGACAAGGGATGCTTCACTCTCTTGTGTCTGGGTAGTTGTTAAGAATGTGTCCTCCCCTGTGCTGTAGGGTCCTTGTTCTGTCCCAGACACTCAGGGGCAGCTCAGGGCTTCATTTCCGCTTTGTTACGTGATGCTGGAAAGTCTTACGCACCAGACAGCGACAGGATGGGTAAACAGCATGCATGGGGAAAGAAAGTAGAGGTGCATTATTTCCTGAAACATTTGGAAAATGTTATTGAAATGGTGCAGAAAGCCAGTTAATTCAAAGTGCTCCAAAGTACCAAATAAACACTGAAATCAAAATGGTGTACTAAAGAGAAATGAAGGTTTCATTAAAAAAAAAAAAATCACTTTAATAGATAGTTATTGGAAGTTTGACATCATAATATTTATAGTTTAGGTAACAAATTCAAAGCTCCCTACTTTTTCTGGAAAGCATACTTCTCTTTATCTTTTTGCTAGTTTCTAAAAATAACTTACCCTCAGGAATCTCATAATTTTTTCATGTTCACGAGGGATCATGCTTACATCTGATTGCTGGAATAGCTAACTTTTTCTTTTTTTCCTTTCTTTTTTTTTTTTTTTTTTTTTTTTTTTTTAATGACCTTTCAGGACATTCATTTGCTTCTTTCATTATTCAGCAGCCATATTCTTCTGTTAACACTTGATGTATACACGTGTAATTCAGTACTTGTCTTGTTGTGGGAATGGTGCAAGGCATCCGCTTTTCAGGAACGGGACATTGATTAAGAAAAGATAGTTACTGAAAAGATGGGGACATTTGTTGCTCTTAATAACAAAGCATACTTAATTTGTGCATGCTCTGTTATATTTGTCATTGCTTAAGTACATGCGTACAGACCACTGGATAAGACTATTAAAAATTAATTGTGCTTACATATTTAACACTTCACATTTTATTCGTTCTTATTAATATGGAAATACAGTATTTATTTTGTGAGAATTCTCTTGAGACAAAGCTATTTGTACTAAAACAAAATGCTTTTTAAATCCCAGTGATGAAAGCAACCTCCTCATTGTGCCCTGAGGATTGCTTTGCAAAATCAGGACTGCAACATGCTCTGCATCCAACAGGAGTGTTCTCCTGCTTGAAGTATGGTGTGGAGCTGGTGAGTTTGCAGAGCTGGGGCCTAATAGTTGCGAATTTGTGAACAGCATGGGCTTCACATGACAACTTTGACTGGAGCCTTATTGCCTAATTGCATGTGGTTTTGTTTTGTTTTGTTTTTTACGTTTGTCTTGCGTATTTTCTAAAAAATAAATAATATGTTTAGTTATATAACTAGCAAATGTGACCATAATTATGATTCACTTTAAATAAGGCTTGATTCTACTACCAGGTTCTGTCATGTCAGATGATTACCACTGATATTAGGACATATCACATAAACAAATGTTCTGAAATGCTGTAATTTGGAAGAACCATTCATGCCTGGTATTTATGGTCACACAGTATACAAACATAACACATGCTCAATTAAAAAATATGAAGCTGGTACCTTTTGATTCAAATATAGGAAAATGTTTCAGTCATGCCAACTTTCATATAGTTGCACCCTATAGTTAAAAGACAAGTAAAAGGCCAATAGCAGGAATGAAGGCTACTTTTTAAATAGGTATTACGTTAAGGAAATGAGAATTTCAATTTTAGACGTAATTAACTGCAACTTAATTATCTGAAACCAGCAGTGTGGCGTACCATATCTCACAGTATTGCTAGAAGAAGTCTGCTTTACCAGCAGCCATCCCTCAAAAATTACCTAAGTCCTTATTCAAGTCCAATTTTAAAAATGTCTGCTAATACAGCTATAATATGCAATTACAGCTGAAAGCAGGAAAGACGCATTCATGACTAGGCCCTGGGCTCATTTCAAAGACAGATTCCAAGACGTTTTGATGAAAACATGAATCTGTAGTAAATGGTATATTGTCATACACATAGAGCTGATAATTCCCATTTCTTAATTATCAAAATTGTGAAGTAACTCAGGAAAGAAAACTGATCAGATAATGAATTGCCAGGTATAATTTCAGTCACAAAATCTACCTATACCAGTGAGGCACCTGTTGGGCCAGATTTAGAAACTTTATGACCAGCATTGAGGAGCTTATCAGACATCTGATTCATACAGGTAAAGTATATGATGTGGAACACCTGATATTCTGCTTTCATTTTAACAGGTATTACAGGCTTAAGACCTCAGCATTCAACACACAAAATCATGACACAGTGAGTGGGGGGACGCTCATTAAATAATACTTAGACTGGTCAAAGTCTAGTTAATTTACTGCAGCAGTTTAAGACTTAGTCACCAAAGTGTAAGCTGTCTGTCCTGCCAAAGACTACTAACCCACAGAAGAGTCAGGGAAAGGGAACATCAGGCCATGCCCGAGATGGCTCAGCATGTATACAGCATTTTAACTCGAACCACTTTAATTTAAACAGTCTTTGCTCTCAAACACTTGAAGAACTTGAACACTTTAATGCACTTGAAGAACACTTGAACACTTTAATGCACTCAAGTCCATGGGCCCCAATGGGATGCATTGATATGTACTGAGGGAGCTGGCAGAGGTGATCGCCAAACCACTCTCTACCATCTTTGAAAGGTCTTGGAGAACAGGAGAGGTGCCTGAAGACTGGAGGATAGCCAATGTCACTCTGCTCTTCAAGAAGGGCAAGAAGGAGGATCCGGGAAACAACAGGCCAGTCAGTCTCACCTCTGTCCCTGGAAAGGTGTTGGAACAGCTTTTTCTGGATACCATCTCCAAGCAATTGGAAGAGAAGAAGGTTATGAGGAGTAGTCAGCATGGATTCACCAAGGGGAAATCATGTTCGACCAACCTCGTTGCCTTCTATGATGGCATCGCCATCTGGGTAGATGAGGGGAGAGCAGTGAATGTCATCTACCTTGACTTTAGCAAGGCTTTTGATACTGTCTCCCACGACATCCTGCTAGCAAAGCTGAGAAAGTGTGGGATAGAGGAGTGGACAGTAAGGTGGGTTGAGAACTGGCTGGCCGAGCTCAGAGGGTGGTGATCGGCAGCGCAGAGTCCGGCTGGAAAGCTGTGACTAGCGGTGTTCCCCCAGGGGTCAGTGCTGGGTCCGGTCTTGTTCAACATTTTCATTGATGACCTTGATGAGGAAATAGTGACCACCCTCAGCAAGTACGCTGATGATACAAAGCTGGGAGGAGTGGCCAACAAGCCAGAAGGCTGTGCTGCCATTCAGTGAGACCTGGACCGGCTGGAGAGATGGGCAGGAAGAAACCAAATGAAGTTTAACAAGAGCAAGTGTACAGTCCTGCACCTGGGAGGGAACAACTGCATGTATCAGTACAGGCTGGGGGATGACCTGCTGGAGAAGAGCTCTGAGGAGAAGGACCTGGCGGACCTGGTGGATGACAGGTTGGCCATGAGCCAGCAGTGTGCCCTGGTGGCCAAGAAGGCCAAGGGGATCCTGGCGTGCATAAAAAGGACAGTGGCCAGCAGGTCAAGGGAGGTGATCCTCCCCCTCTACTCTGCCCTGGTCAGGCCTCACCTGGAGTACTGTGTCCAGTTCTGGGCTCCCCGGTACAAAAAAGACAGGGATCTTCTGGAAAGAGTCCAACGGAGGGCCACAAAGATGATACGGGGCCTGGAGCATCTTCCCTGTGAGGAAAGGCTGAGAGACCTGGGTCTGTTCAGCCTTGAGAAGAGAAGACTGAGAGGGGATCTTACCAGTGTTTACAAATACCTTAAGTGTGGGAGACAGAGGGATTTGGCCAACCTCTTTTCAGTGGTTTGTGGGGACAGGACAAGGGGCAATGGCCACAAAATGGAGGACAGGATGTTCCGCACCAACATGCGAAAGAACTTCTTCACAGTGAGGGTGATGGAGCACTGGAACAGGCTGCCCAGGGAGGTTGTCGAGTCTCCTTTTCTGGAGATATTCAAGGCCCGTCTGGATGCCTACCTGGGCAGCCTGCTCCAGGGAACCTGCTTTGGCAGGGGGTTTGGACCCGATGATCTCTTGAGGTCCCTTCCAACCCCTACAATTCTGTGATTCTATGAAGTGTTTACAAAGTGAATGCAAACCTGTTTGCATTTTTTTCTCCCAAAGGCCAGTATCTTTAAACTATGCATCATACCAGGTATAAGCATTCTGCACTGCAGAGGGAATAGCTGCTTTTACTTACTGTCATAAAAGTCAACTCTCTCATTACTTTGTAATTCTAAGAAGAAGAATTAATAAAGTAAGAAAACCCTAATAAAAACAAACACAGGGATAAGATATTTTAAAAATAATAATAACTGGAAAAGTACATGTGTGTTTTTCTGCTTACAGCTAACTATTAATCAAAGAATTTGATTTCTTTGGCTTTTAAATTGATTCGCAACTGTGGTGCCTACACAGTAGAGTGAGAACACAGTGTTATCTGGGTGGTTATACAGACTCCGACAATATGAATTGTTAAACACTTTCACTAGATACACCATGAACTCACTGCAAATACAACATCACCTGCTGGCAGGGAATAGTACCCATGAGCTCTCTGTGATTTCCCATTCTGCTGGGAAAGGAATCTTTTTTCCTGACTCACACTGTGTAAACAGGTGCCATCAAATAAAAAGGCATATGGCATCAACGTGACAGCACCATCTCGCAAGAAGGGCTTCCTGTGGCTGATGGCACGTGCCATCACTCAGGCTGTCCCTCTGAATGTGCTGAGAGAGAGCAAACAGTGAGACCTGAGCATCCCCGTCAGAGGGAGTCTGAGGACAAGACCAGGAAATAAACAGTCTGCTTTGAGGTGCAACCACTGGGAGACAAATAATTACCCCTGAGAAATGAGCTTATGTTTTGGAAGCAGCTGAATGACATCGGGAGACTACATCCTCCCATGAATTTATACTATTCAGTTTCTCTGCTTAAATGTGGAAAGCAGAGCAGGGGCCAGAAGGGTGGAATTCATTGAACAAGAAAGGGAAAGGACAGGTTAATACTGAATAGCTGCAATGAATTGAGGTTTCCCTTTTTCCTTTCCCATGCTGATACTCTTACTATCAGATTACAGAACGAAGCCACCCTCTGCTCATTGCTTTTCTGGCCTTCTCATCTTGCAGTCCATTTTCTGTAGTGTGACACCCTTGAATTCTTCATCAGGATGAGTGGAGAACACCTTCAGTTTTATAGAGGGTCTCGTCTTTCAGTTTGGGGACATGCTTTAGGAGACGTAGGTTTCAATTCTAGGAAGGTGAAACGACATGCATCTCCCAAGCCTGCACTTCCCCAATCAAGGCTTGAAAGAGCAGACAGCAACACAGGTTGAATACCACAGACCAGCTTTTTCAAAGCTCCTACACTCAAGATCCCAAATATATAGAGCTTGAGGTAGAGTCGAGGCCTTGGTTTCTGACTTGTAGAAAGGAGTAGGAGTTCAGGTATCTCCTCTTGCTTGGTGTCTTTCACAGCTTCTTGCTCAGCATGTGGGCCTCCTCAATTGCTTGGAAAGCATTCAGTTTTCTGTGGTGGTGGTGGTGGTCGATGAAGCCATGTACCTAACTGTAGCAACCCTGATTGCCCTGCTGGAGCCAAGCAGCTAGTCCTTAAGTGCGCAAGGTGGATAGGATCTCTTATCTCTATCTCAATCTAAATCAAATTGCAATCCTTGCAATTGGAATGGAACATGGTTATGGAAAGTTTGCCAATTTAAACAAACAAACAAACAAGAACTCATAACCTAGTGACACTATATACCTTAAAAAACAAAACAAAAAAACACCCAAAACACTCAAGAAAAACTCGTGAACATTACTGTGTAAACATATACTGGAAGAAACTGCATGAGCATGCTTTATCTAGAGCTCTCTGGAGACTTACCATATGTGTTTATATGCATTTCTGAGATACCTCAGGGCATGTCTGCTGCACAGTGCAAGTGCAGTGCAGATGTGCAAGCTAAAGGTAACTCTAAATGAACTAGGTCTGGTACCAGAAAGCATACAGCCACTCTAAGGGGAAATCTGCTCTGTTATACCTTGTTTCATCAGGTTAACACAGCACTATAGATTGGCTAACATGATCACATTGCTTCTGCTATCTGAATTAACTCATGTCAATTAGCTTTACGTATATCAACATAGAATGCTTCTTTTTTTTTAAATATATGCCCCAAATGATATCTTAGACCTTAGAAGAAAATAACACTCAATTCATACAAAATTAAATCAACTTGAGAAGTTGTACCTTCAGATAAGGCAAATTTAAAATATAGATTTCTACATACAGAAAATAAAGAAACTAGTGACAATTCAACTGAGACTAATAGCAATTAAGCCAAACATAATTATATCTTTGAAACTTGCACAAAGGGAGAAAGGATAATGTTCTCAACACATTCATATTCAGCAGCTTAATGTTGTGCATGAATACGCCATTAGTAAGCCACAGGAAAAATAGTCACGTTGTTTTCCCTTAGCAGTTTTTGTTACTGTGCTTGAAATAATACAAGTTAAAAATCATCTGCATGCTGCATTCCCTGGACTGGCTCCTCACCTAGTGTGAGCAGTCACAGCTCCACCAGCTCCATTTTTTTTTTTTTTTTTTTTTTACAAGCAAACAATAGAGGTTTGCATATAGATGCTCACTGAAAGGACCCAATACTACTGGAAAAGCAAATGTAGCAGCCCCAGTACCTTACCCCAGTAGCTGATTCTTAGTACAAACACCATTTGCAGTTAACACTGCTTCATTAATTAATCACTGAATGATGAATTGGAGACTGGTTTCCCTACCTGCTTTATTTGGAATAAGAAATCTACACACAAGTAGTTCCCATTAAAGCTAATCAGTGTGACCTTTTAGCATGCTGTAGAATTACAATTTTGTGCAAGGCTCAGATGGCAATTCCAGGCAGCTGCCACAGTGCACCAGCTGTAGGATGTTACTCCACACCTCAGTGACACAAGAAATCGCATCCTCGGAGCTTTCAGTACAAGGACAGATAAGTTAGCTGGGCCTAGCCAGCCAAGGAGGTCTGAGACAACAAACCTGGATTTATTCTCAAGCAGAGCAGGATATGGCCATGCAATACCTTCTGCTACCAACTTTTTGTTATTATTCTTTGTGGCAGCAGCAATGCCTGCTACAGGATGTTAAGAATCAACAGGTGGGATAGAGAGAGAAAGAAAGAAGCTCTAACATCACGTATACAAATCTGTTTCAGAGAGATCTAACTAATGCTCTGAAGTCCTGTCACCATTACTTTTTAATAAGTGCTAGAAGTTTGGGAATTTATGATAGTAACTGAATAATGTACCTCATTTTAGTACCACAAATGAGTGACATTCACAAGGCTCCACCACAAATTTTATTTTGTCCATGAAGGCACCAGCAGACTCCCAGCTTGTTTTGAAGGCTCATCAAGCAGAGCTATCCCCAGGGGCTCAGTGGGTAGGGATGAGCAGACTGAGAACTTCCACACAGTTTTCCACCGTGTGAAAAACACATCACACATTTTCTATTATTTTTAATGTCGGTCTCTCAGCTGTTTCTCACAGTAGTAAAAAATGTACCCAGCTCCTGTTTAAAGTAGGGTCCTAGTCTGTACACTAGGATTTCTTTTCTTTTAATTTTGTGACAATGATGTCTTGTAACGGATTTTTGGGACTGTAAACAACTCCTATCCCTTCAGGCACCTCCTACTCTTAAATTAATATGTACACAAACATATTCAGAAAATGAACAAGCAGGAAATGCAAATTTGCCTTTTTTTTTTTTTTGGTCATTTGTGTTGCTAATGTTTGTCTGTTTGCTTGTTTTTTAAAGTCATTCCTACTAAGTGGTGGGGACTGAAGGCAGAGGTAGTACTGTAGGCACAGCTCACCCTGCCCCATGTCACCTGGTGTTTTCATGTCCTTATTTCACCTCATATCTACGTACCTCAGAGGAACACTGGGGCTTTTCTGCAGTGATGGGAGTTCATCAAACCAAGGTGGCACACTACAGCCAACCCCTGAAGCTAGAATAGATCTGCATGAAATGTTGAGGCTCTACCATCAATTCAACTGTGCAATCATTTGGCAGCTTTAGCTTATTTAGCAACTAAAATCCATTTTTAGCAACTAAAAACCTTTCAATTGTGTTTTTATTCCATTGTGCTGATGTTTTTTAAACCTTTATGAAGTATTTTTCTATCTCCTGTAAGAAAAAAAAATATATCTCTACAGCTCTCCAGAGCTGTTGCAGCAGAGCACCTCGGTGGGGCCACCATGCGCGGTGCCAGGTGGTGGCTTTGTGCCCAGAAACTGCAGCAGGGTGTCAGGAGCACGTGTTTCTTCTGCCCTGCCTGCCTCGAACAGGCAACCATGTTGTGGGGTGGGCTGGGTGGTGGTTGGGGGGCTCCATCTGCATTATTTGATAAGCATCCAAAGCTTCTCCTACTTAACTCTTGATATATACTTCTACTCAAGTTTTACTCTTTGAATAGAATATGACTGCAAAGATATCAGAAACAAAAATACTCTATTCATATCGTAAATTCCACCTACATTTTATCCCGTGTTAAGGACCAATGTGTTAATTGTTGTATGCTTCTAAAAATGTGGCTAGGTGGACAGGCCATTCAACTGTGCTTTTTCAAGCTTTTCCCCATAATTTATCTTTCTCAATAGTTAACCTAAAAGAAAAGGAAAAAAATATATATATATATCCCCTCTTCTTTCTTTCGCTTTCCTGTTGTACTTTATCTGATTATTTCATGAAGCAGAAGCAGCCACACAAGCCTTTAACTAAAGGACAAGTTAGCACAACAGTTTCTCAGCTGCTGAATTGGCATTTGGGTGTTGCATTCATCTTTCACCCCCTCAGCAATGGAGAGGGAGAGATCCTGTCTGAGTGCTTGCAAAGAATCTCATGTGAGACTGAAGCATAAATACTTCAGTGCAGATGGTGTCATCGTAATGTACTGGGAAGGACCTGGCCATATACAGTTTACCTTATGGTTAATGGGCCTGAAACATTAAAAGCATGTATTAATTAATTCTTCCAAATTTCTTCATTGTCTTGATAAATCTTTTGGTTCTAATGCCATCACAGAACATACAGTGCTTGGCAGGATACTGAGCACCCCTTGGAGCTCAGGGATCTTGGGGCTTATTCAGCTATGGGAATTCATCTCAACGGAGATTAAAAAATTTAGAAGGTTGTTTGAAAATATGTTATCTTCTGAGTTTAAACACAGTAACAATGCTGGGAAGAACCCCTGCAGAATTTCACAGAGAACTTTATTATAAGCAGAACAGTTATCTAATAAAAAAAAAAAAAAATAAAAGATTATAGTAAAAAGAAAAATAGCAATGAAATTCTAAACTTAGGCATCTTTGTATTAAAATATTTAATTCCTTTGTAAAAGCTAACCAGTGCTAGGTATTAGGATTTGTGCAAAATGTGATACAAATGTTTTTTTAGACTTTATTTATAATAAAGAGCATCTCTTCACTATGTGAAATCAACATTTGTTTTCAGGGTGGCAGTGATCCAAGGGAGACCAAAATAAAGGAGGATGGCAAAAACAGAAACAAAACCAACCAAACAAAAAATAACAACAAAACCCAAAGTCAAACCGCCAAATCCAACAAACAAGCAGACATTGCAGCAAAACATAGACCTTGAATGAAGACAGTCAGAAAGGCTTTAACAGTCAGGCAGCAAGTATAGCGAGAACTGACTTCATTGGAAAGTGGCAACTTTATGGACAATGCATTTGTGGGTATTCTTAGTATCAGAATATGTGGCCCACTATAAAACATTAATGAACATTTTCCAGATAGGTGCTATAAGTTTTCCGCTAAATTAAAATATTTAGTAGGCATCTCATTACCATTGAAAATCACCTATAAATTTAATATGGTTGAATTGTGAGCTGCCTCCTTTAACCAAAGACTAATTTAATTGCAATCAAAGTTTTTTGAGAGAAAAATTGTATTGAAAAGAGTAAAGCAGCTTGCAACACGTCTAGAAATATAACCATCTTCCCTGACTTGTGATTCTTGCTGGTCCAAATCCTTGCAGAACCTTCGGGCTGTCTCTGGGGCAGAACTGAGAAATATAGACAATGTAATCCCTGGACACTTTGAAAAATCTTTTCCAAATATATAACTTCATCTAAAGTGAGAGTTAGTGGTCATTTCTAGTTAATTAGTTTGTACTGGAAAGGCAGTCTCCAAAGTAGTTTTCTCTTTCCCAATATAAATAGCCTCCTCTCTCAAAAGGATTCACAAAACATTTCAGGGAGTATTCTTTCAGAAACTTTGAATCCTCTTCTCAGATTTTCATTTAAATATTTTTAATCTTAGTTCATATCATATCAACAGTTCCTTAATACCACCCAGATGACCATCTTTTTTCTTGCTATATCAAAACTTCTTTAGGTGGTATGTAATGAACAGACAGCACTTTAATCTAGAAAAGAAGATATTTCAGTCAGTAAATAGAGTTGCCGTAAATAAATAAAAACAATGACTTTGGAATGGCAGTGACAGTATGTATGTAACTCAGTATGATTTTAAATAAAATTTAGTGGACTTGGTATGTTTAAAAATATATATTATTTAAAAACAATTTCACAGTAATTGGCAAAATTGTTCAAAATAATGAAAACAAATGCCAAAATGTTGATGCTCCTTTGATAGTTTTAGCAGTTGTAGTGTTTTTGCACACTGCATATTCCATAGCAAGAGCTCTTGTCCTTACCTAAAGAAAGATATAAGATCTGTTAACATTTTTTCCCTTTAAATTACTATGATACATTGTCTAAATTTTTACTTAGAACAGTGTTATCCAAAAGAAGACATCATAACAAGCCGCTTTAGAAGTATGTTCATCATGTCACAAAATGTTACATTTTTTAATTACCTTTCCTTGGCACTACAGCAGACCTTCAAATTAATAGCTATTGCAAACTATAGGCAAGCAGTAGGTGCCTGACTTAATTAACTCTGACTCTGTGTGATGTGATTTGTATCTCAGCATTGCTTGTGCTAAAAATGGGCACTGGTTTTCCTATGGCATATGGCTCTGTTTCTCCAAAGGGCTGTGATATAGCTGCTTTAGGATCTAGAATACTTTGTTGTTATTTGATGATTTAGTTTCATTATGGCCTGCGAATTAGAAGATCTATGAGAACCAGGACAAATATGCAGAACAGGGAATAATGCAAATCTGAATGCATTGTTGTTTTCATGAAGGCCTTTCACAAATAACAATCTGATTATTTTTTTTTTTTAATAGGAATACCAGAATAGATTTGCTGTATGGCCTAAATACATACAGACTGTATGATGACATGGGCAGGATCTTCAGAAGGGCAGAATCCCTGAGCACTCAAGGGAGACACTTCTGATTTTCCCCTGCAGGATTAAATTCTAACCCCAACCCCTTCTGCCTCCCCGTTACCTTCACTCTACACTGTGGTTGTACACAGTTTCTCTCAGCTGCTTATGGCAGGAAATTCAGCTGCTCACCTGCTGCTAAGGTATACTTCTTTGCTGACCTTTTATGGCTAAAGTATCTACTTTATGAAACTTCTGGGGATTCCATAACTGCAGCTAAACATTGGCAAAAAACTGCTTCACAAGAGTCCTTCTCAGGGTCCTTTTGTACAGACAGATTTCATCCTTGCTATGGGGAGTATCACATAACATAACGGTACTGCTTTCCTTCAAAAGCACAAGACAACCACAGAGTGCTTACATAACCCCTGTCTGGATGCATGCGGAGCTCAGTCAGTTCTACTCCCCAATTAGCAGGAGGCATTCCAGCACATGGGAACATACTTGATTTATTTATTTATTTTACAAATATGTAAAAACAGAAAATTGAGATTCTGTTTGTTTTTTTCAAAATGTGCAGTTGTGAAGGTCCATCCTTTCTTATCATGGTGAAAAGACTTCTACATTTTCAGGCATAAAATGAGGCACTAAAGCATATGCAAAAATGGTAGCTTCTGTAACATTTTGCTGCAGAATATGTGGTCAGGTCCATACCAGAAAATGTCACGTAGAACAGCTAACAAGCAATTAAGCAATAATTATATCAATACCTAGAGTCATGCTATGTTTTAATACCCGATATATATATATATATATATATATATACACATATATATAAATGATTTCTCCTAACGTGTTAAATTTGAAGGGAGGCAGAAAACTCATCTTACAGTTATTAGCTGTACTTTCTATTTTGAGTTGAGTCCTTATAATCTTTGCAAAGTACAAATGTTCATATCTCCTATGAAAAAGGTTTCCAAATAAGCCTTTGGCAATATTTCTGAACAAAGAGGGGCCACTGTAGAAATAAACTGGCTTTGTGTCTCAAATCTCCATGGGGTTTAAGAGGCAAAATGACTTCAGCAGAGAAAGTAGGTTAAAGCAAGGACAGACAGCCTCCTCAATTAGTGTAACTGAAAATAAGCACAAATACTCACCCCATTCAATGCACCTAAGATTCAGTAGTTCTAAAAAAAAAAGAGCATAGGTCAAAAGAATAAAATTATTCAGCTCTACAAACACATTTTCCTTAATTCTTACCTGGAGAAGGAGTCCTGCAAACATCTACTGTGACTCAGCTTTAAACTGAGTTTACTTTGCAGATGTCTTTTAAAAAAATCTTATTTGATATGATCTTAAAATTTGAAGGTGGTCTGGTTTTGAACATTTTGAACCTTTCTGAAGGTGGTCTGGTTTTGTTAGTTTTTGTTTGTTTTTGTTGTTTTTTTTTTTAAAGCATTTGATCATTGTTATTTTGCTTGTATAATAATTAATAGGTTAAATAATGTCTTGTTAATCAGTTGTTTTTAGAATTTCTTCTTTCAGGCACAGATATTCTAGGAAATGAAATGTATTCTTATTTTTTCCTACTGTTCCCTAAACAAGAAACGTTCCTATTTCCTACCATACCACTTGTTAGCAATATGGATTTTTCTTTCCTACTTTCTATCTACAGCTATAATAAGCTGTTACTTGTAGAAATCCTTTCATAAGTTCCCTAATACATTGTTCCACTGCATCCCAGCTTCACTTATGAATTACCTTTAATGTTTCAGTTTTGAAACTGAGGAGTTTTCATAGCTAAAAAACATGCTGATAACGCTTCTATCAGTTCTGTGTCATTCTCTACAGTATCACTGTGTATCGCTGTTGGAAACTAAATTCTGAGAACAGAAGTCTCTTGCTTTTCTTGGCTTTTCTCTCTTCTTTTTTTGAGGAAACAGTGCCTCCAAGAGCTCCTATTTAGGGAGGGGCAGTTTAAGACAATTAAGTCAATTAGCTTTTCACTGTTATATTAATCTCTAAAAAAAAGTCTTCTCAGCATTGCTACTAGAGATGTTGGTTTGAAGGACAGGTGGAAGACAGTTTATTTTGTTTCCTTATTTTATGCCCACTAATAAAAAGTTAGCTAAATGACTGAATTCTTCCAGTATTTCCCATATGGGGACCTCTACTGAAGCAAACGGCTTTGCTGGCATCTTGGAGGAATGAAGGACGCGCCGTCTGCTGGAGCTGCAGAACATTTCTTTATAAGCTTCTTCATTGCCGGGCTGGTTTTGTCATTTGCCAGTTGACATCAGGACAGCTGGTGGCAGTCCAGGAGACAGCAGGAAGCAATGGTTGTTTGTTTGTGGATAAGCAGAGAAGAAAGATGGCATGAAGTGATAAAGAACAAAGAGAGAGTAATCAAGGAACAGCTTAGCCATAAAAATACATTTAACAAGCCTATTAGCCATTTTTCCTAAAATACATAAGCACACATGCAAATAATCATGAGTAGTCCCTAAATCTCACAGAGGCAGAATTAATAACCTGAAGTGATATAATACTTTAGTTTTTTTTAAGTATGAAGAGTCATCACAACTTTTTAGAAGTAATACACAAAAGTTGGTGAGCAGCACCACAACTGCTGAAAAACTGAGGAATCGTCATCATATCATCTGACAAATTTGTCATCCTCAAGGGTGGCTTTTTAAAAGCAGAGTTTTGAAATTAAAAAATGATAGTTTGTCAATGAGCCTTTACATTCAAAGAGAACGTGAGGGAGAGGGGAAGGTTAAGACAGAGAGGGCATGAGAACAGAAAAGGATGCCACTTGGAAAAAAAAAAATCCTTTGACTAACCTTCATATTCGGTGCAGTATTTAATTTAAGGTATTACTAGTACTACAGAGAACAAGCAGTCACGAGTAAAAAGGAAAGAAAATAAAAGGATGGAGAAATCACCATGGCTAGCTACATACAAAATGCAGGAATCAGCAAAGCCAAGCAAAAATGGAAACTGCGATGCATACTGATGGGAAATCTAAGGATTTCTTTTCCTTCTTGATGGACGCTGGATGGTCAGCTTCTTGATGGAGAAAGAAGTAGTTGCATGCGTTTGTCCAAAGATATCGTTTTACATTTGTATTGCAATACAGTGCTCCATATTTAGCACTAGTTTTAGGGGGGTTGTGGAAATTTAATCACTGGTTTCAGTCTGCAAACTAGTTTTGTAAGTGTATTTAATTACACTCAAAAGCTGCCCGCGGATTACCTACCACATACTGCCAGGACAATTTGAACTGCAGATCTTCCTGGAAAAGATGATACCCAGTCCAATCTGATGGCTGGATAGTATATTGTATTATCTAAGGAAAAGTAACAATTGTTATGGTTCATTAAAAGGTGCTACATGATAGTTATGCTACAATTTTTTGAGTGAAAGGAAAGTTGAGTCTTCAGAGCAGAGAAACTTCCCACTATTCGTTTTGTTGTGCTCCAGAAAATGAGGATTTCTCAATAAATTGAACACTACTAAAGAACTACTTGACTGACATCAACAGCTAAATTTATGTCCGTAATGGTAACAATCCTCCAGTTCCACACATGTTGACTGGTTATCCTCAGAAGATCACTTCAAATGTGTATAAACACATGAAAAAAAAAGGCAAAAAATATATTCCTATCAATGAACTCCATGCCCATGACAAGTAACTCAAAATAATTTCAAACGAGGGGTAACAGCATCTGCCTTGCACAGCAGCTCCCTTATGCGGCAGTGACAAATTAAATCCACAAAATGGAAAGGAAGAGCTCCCTGCCATTGCAGACAGTCTCCCCACCAGTCCTCTGTACCATAGTCACTAACATGGGCTTTGCAGCATGGTGTGATCTGGAAATTTGTTCCTTTTAGCACTAACCCCTTTAAACATGAAACTTGACCAAGTGTATTAATAAGTATGCTATCTGGTTTCCTGATAGAGCAAATAGTTGTGCTCATCTTTAAATTTCTTGCCCTTGACAACAGTAGTCAACATTTACCATCTTGAGTTGGTTTCACCAAAATGTGATCCCACACAGCAAGTCACTTGCTGAAAAAATTTGCAAGCATCTCTCTAGTATTACTCCTTCTTGAAACTAAAGTATTCCAGTTTTTTATTTTTTATTTGGGGGGAAGAGGTCTTTTTACCTTTTCCTTTTCCTTCTGTTAGGAATAATTAAAGTAATTTCCCTGTCTCTAGAAGTAATTTCTCCTGGTCAATTGCAAAAAGCAGACACTACTTTTTCTCCCTCTTGATTTGATTTCTATGTGACAGTAAACTTGCCAAAGACAAAATGCTGTGGAAGAAAAGGAGATAATGGCTGGGTTTATGACTGTTGTGGAATGAATATTACAAAATATGGGAGAAAGATGACCTCTGCTTAGAAGACTGCCTCCTCATTAACAGATGGCTGTAGTTCAATGATTCCACTGTGGTGCAAAGAAGTAATCAAATTAGATGTTGTGTGAAGCTGTCATTGCAGTGTGTGTTTCTCTGCATAGTTCCCACTTAAAGCATGTTGTTCCTTTTATACAGTCCCTCAGATTGCTGTGTCTCATCCTTTCCACATCAAAGTACTGTCAGCACTTTTATAGTATAAAAAGGACATAGAGATAATGTTACATTACATTCTCTTCAAACAGTAATGATTTGTACACTTGCAGCATTTCTTTTTTTTCTGGGAGTTGTAAAAGAAGATGCATTGAGTAGCATGAGTAGCATCTTAAAACTGAACAACACCAGAAATATTTAAAGCTGGACCAAAGCAGCTCTGGAGGGATGGTGGAGATTTCAGAGAGTCAGTTCTTCTCAAGTGCTATCTGAATTATATTTCAGTCTTCCTAGACGCTCATTAAGCAGCTATGCATAAATGATCTGCAAATGTTTCACATTGCATTTACTAGCCATGTTTGTTTTTTGCCATCATCTATGTAAGAGGTTGTCACAAAGGGATAAAGCTTGATCAGCATATGGAATCTGCATTTTTCTTTCACAAAGAAATTATATAATTTAGTTTTTATCTCAAATTTCAAAGACTTCAGACATTTTCACAATAGGAAATAGGACGACAAATCAAATTCTCAAAATGTTGCATTTCATTTTCAAGGTTATACAATATTTCAGACATTTTTTCAAATTAAAAAAGCAAATCATTGCTGTGAAAGAAGGTGAGCACATTCTTATGAAAACAAAGTTCAACAAGAGAGAAAAATGACTATTTGGATAACTCAGTTTTTTGAACTCAATGAAAAAAATTGAAATCATGGGTATAAATGTCTAGGTCTATATATAGTATGTCTGTCAGATCCATCTCTGTCTAAATACTGTCCACTTTTTTTTTTTCAGAATTAAAGAAGATTTGTGCTCACAACTATTTCTTCCTTCCTCAGTTATCCTTCTTTCCCTTACCTCATTAGCATAGGACTGTCCATCATGGGCCTTTGGCTCTGGATGAACACAAGGGAGGAACGCTCAACCAGTGATGTTTCATCTCACACAGAGGTCGCACCTGATCTTGGCTACATCAGCATGAACTGGAGAAACTCAGCTGAGGTCAATGGGCTTACTTGGGCCTGAATTTAATCATTACTCTGGTGCAAGTGCAATGGAGGCCAGCCCATAGGACCGGTCTTGCCATTGACATACAAAAGGCAGTCATGGGGGTCCTCCGTTGTTGGCCGGCCATCTTGGAGGCGCCTGGTGCACACGGTTCTTGGCATGGCTGTGCAGAATGGGTGTGCAACAAGGCCAGGGTGTGCTGGGTACTGCGCCGCGTGTTGCTACATGGCCGGGGCGTTCGGCAGAGGTCGGTATTGTTACACAGCCCTGCAAGAATTGAAAGAAAATGAAGCTTGAATACCCCTCTTCCAGCCCCCATCATATGCCTCTGACAACCACACAGGCAGCTGGCACCCTGTTGGGGTAATCTCCGAGTCTGGCAGGGGTGCTCTCAAGTATTGCCAAGTCCCTTCAATAATCAATATGATACTTTTTGTATCTTTTGTATTTCTGGAATGGCTGTTGAGCCCTTTCGTTCCGTTTCAGTCTCTGGCATCTGTGGGCACTGGCACCAAAGCTGACCCAGTGGGATGCCTGGAAGGCAGTGCTGTGCCAGGATAGGGAAGGGCCACATCAGTTTGGATAAACTGATGCTTCCCAGCACCCACCCTGGCACAGCCACATCGTCGGGGCAGGCTATGGACACACACTGCAGCCCCCTTTCTGTCTTCTTCCTCTGTCTTACCTCCTACCGCGAACAGGAAATTAAGAACAAAAGTAATATACTGCAGCAGTGTAAAAATTCCACTTCCCACCTTGTGTGTGTTATTACATCACTTTTTACACAGATAATTTAACCCAAAGTTTCCCATACTTCCTATTAGTGGCCAAGTCTCAATCGTTCTCGTAAGGGTACCCTGTTAGCTGAACAGCACAGTGTGCACCAGCTTTAATAAAAGGCATAGCTTCTTACGAGTCTTGTCTCTTTTGCCATATCAATATTATTCCAGATAATGACTACTACTCTATTTAAGACAAAATGGCACTGAAATAGATTTTTATCCTTGGTGCTCTGCTAGTGATTTTTCCTCTCCAGTAGCTGATGTAAGTAAATGTAAAGAGCAGAAGTATTGACTAGATGGCTAATTCTGAAGGCAAAGAGTGACATCAAATTTAACAAGCCAACTATTCCTCCATTTCTTTTTGCTCAGTGTTTTTTTTACAACTATTTCTCCACTTACTGTGCCACAGTTGGCAAATCTCTGAAAAAAATAAGTAAATACATAAACGCAAGATAAACTCATTGATCTATGAGAAGCAGAGAATAAAGCCTTGTTCAGATGAATCAACAATAAATATTAAGAATTGGTTATTTTTTGAGGTTTGCTTCTTTTTTTTTTTTTAAATTATTATTTATTTATTCAAATGTTCAAAATACCAACTCAAATTTGCTGTATATTGGAAGCAATTTAGCTCATTCATTGAAAAAGGGGAATTCCATCATGGACAGTATTTTCTTCACTGCACTTGACACTTTTTTTTGGAAAAATCTCTCAAGTAGGACAACTTTCCTATTCCTCATTTCATTCCCTACTACAAATGCCATATGACATTACAAGCTATTTTCATGCCTGCCATATCAACATGCTGCTGCTACAAACCGGGGGTGGTCATTTTCTTCATCCATAATGCTTCTAGTCAACGTGAGCATATATCTGTTACACATGTTCTGCCCACTAGTTATGTAAAAATACTAAACCTAAATGCTAAAGAGGAAGGTGCCAATTTCTTTATTATCACCTCTTCATTAAGCTCTTCCAGTTAACAGATTTAATATAAAGTATAAAGGTACCAAATTAAAGCCAATGTTTCATGCACACCCAGTTTTGGTTAGAATTATGAATCTTTGATGAATACCCCACAGCTGGCAAGAATAACAAACAGGATAACAAATGATTGCCTTTGCTCTAGCCCAGATTCCCTGAAATATTCAGAGGAGTCACTAGGTAATGTCTGAAGAGGGGTTAGCACCTGTACCTGGCAAAAAACCCAGGTGTAAGAAGGAAGATCATTACTGGAGCCTCTGAAGAGTGGCTGGGGCTAATAGGTCAAAACAAAGGGAATTTCTTCACATCAATATTACAGACTGAAATTACATGAATTAATGAAAAACATACTGAGGACACTGAGGGTAGTTAGAAACCATTATACTTCTAGTGATGGTGTACAAAAGGCTGCATCACAGCCATGCCCTCAGGGGTTGTTGTCACACTGTGGGCCATATGCTTTCAAGTTTATCAGGAATTAATAAAGCCCTGACTCTGTTCCCCACCCATACACCCCCACAGGTCAGCCAAATCATGGAGTGTGCTGCCCCAGCATGCTCTCTCACAGTGGTGATACTTTGAAAATCAAGTCTAAATACATATTTTTCTAACAGGGCCACATAATAACTATCAACATATATCAAGGCAGAGTTTACATAGCAGCTTTGAGATACAAATATTCTAGCAGTTTCCACAAATCAGCGCACAATGAGTGAAAAATGTCTGAAAACTGCAGAAAACATCCTTCTCAAAATAGCATTAGCTGTGACTAGTGAGCTAATCAGACTGCATAAGAGGCATACAAGTGGAATTCCAGTTTTATATATGGGTACACGCTAAGTAATTTTTGGGGTACTTTGATCTAACTAACCTCCTTTCCACAGAACTTTACTCTGTCCATCACCTACCAGATATATAGCATTTATTTTCTCTTGCTAGGCACAAATCTGAGATGGGCCTGGTACATGTCAGTCAAACTTCTTAGAATACTGTAAATCATCCTTTTGAGCTGACTGTATTGACTGTACACAAAATTAAGGGAATGTTCACATTTTGGACTTCCCACATAGTGTCTGTGTCTTCTAGACCTGACCTGGCTAGCTCCAGCAAAGATACTATCACCCACTATCAAGTGATAGGCAGATCAGTTATTTATCTGAGGGCTCTTGTAGTGGCTAGAAGTAATAAAACAAAGATGCATTTACACTCTTATCTCTCCCAAGCTGCTCAGTCACCTCACTGTCTGTAGATTTCTGTAAGGAATGGGGCCAGAAGCCCTTCATGGAACAGTGCCTTTGGGGAGGAATGTTGTCTCACGACAGCCAGCAAAGCTGAGCTGGCAGTGGGGACCACTTTGATGCTCATTATATATCTGATATTACTCAAGCGAAATTACTTAGAATATTGTATAGTGCTGGTGTGTTGGAGCAGAAGGGCATTGTTGTTGCCAAATTCTGCACTTGTACTTACAGAAATAAAAGCTGTAATAGGACGCATATATATTACTTTCCTCTGTTACTATGGTGCTTAGGCTTAGAAAGTACTATAATAAACACGACGAATAATAATTATTCCATATTAAAAACAAAAACAAATAAACAAACCTCTTGCTCTAGTTCACTTGAAATGTCAGGCAACTCTGACTGGAATAGGAAGTATCTGCTGAGAGCAGTGACAAAGCTGGAGGGTGCCTGCTTTATAGAAATAACACCAATGAATTAAATAACACCCAACACTGATATGATAAGCGTGCTTTACTTTAGTTAGTTGCCATGAGAAATCACAGGGAAAAAAAAGCTTCCACTAGATTTTTTTGAACTGGGGTATGCTCACTGTGCTAAAAGTGTAAATGTATAAAAGCAGTGAATTATTGTAGACTCTTTAATGTTGACCTTCTTTTGATAACTTCAGCTTTGGCATAGCCCCTGCTTTTAAATGAGAACACTCAGTTTGTAGTGCTGGCTTAAATTCACTGTCTGGCTAGCGAGCTTCAGCAGGTTTAGTGCCTCTCTACTTTAGACACTAGCATTTGTATGTTTTTTCCTCTCCAAAGAAGTAAATTATTTATACAGCACCAACCTTTTTTAACCTAGCTTCTGACAGGCTGGGATTTTTCCAATCTCAGTTGAAACTGTCTAAATAATTTATCGAGTATTCTTTCAAAGTACAATGAATTCTGAAACCTAAGAAATGTTAAATGAGATTCTTTGCCCTTCCAGTGTGAGTGGGTTACTGAGGTTAAGCTAGTGTTTTCTTTGAACTTTTCTCAGTCCCTGTTTTCTCCCATTGTAGAGATTCATTTTTTATCCTCTCCTACTGTCTATCTATTCATTTTCATGACATTTTCTATTTATCAGACTTTCCCTTTGTGTTTCTGAATCTCTTGCTAACTCTTCCCTTTCTGATGTCTTCCTATACCTTTTATTTTTAGATACAGTAAAACAGTTTTCCCTTTATATGGTCCTCCAGCTAAAGAAGCCATTGATTTCTGTGTCCCAAAGTGTACAGGCAGTATCAGTCCACTCAATGTCTTTGGTGCTGGATTTTTCAGTCCAGTCTCAAATTCGGCTGAACCTCCTCCCAATCCCATAAAGAAACCAGTGATGAACAGACTTCAGATCTTTGGTATAGATGAGCATGAGGAAGTCTGCATAGAATGTTAATCTGCAAACAACATGTAAGCTTGCAAGGACATATTTCCAGGTCAGATACCCCAACCCTCCCAAATTCTGTCTGGTCAGACTTAACTCAAAGATAGAATTTTCTATAAAACTTGGATAATTATGTCTCAAAGGACCAACATAAGAAGTTCATTTTTATGAAAGAAACAAAAATAAAAATAACCCCAAATGAGTGGGATTATAAACAGGAAAAAATAAACAACAAATCCCAAATGACTCAGACTATTCCAAATTTCCCAGCAGGTATTTTAATCCCTTTTAAATTTTATCAAATGTTTCAGGTGACTTCCTTTATCCGAATCAATTCATCCAGTTTTACTCATAAGAACTTGCAGTTTTCTTTTTAGAGGAAAAAATAAAGAAGTAGGAACAAATTTTTATGTATACTCAACAACTGAGGATTTTATCTTTTATAAATTAATGATATAAAGAACTGTACCTCAACATGTCTGATGTAGTATCAGTGTTGAAAACAGCAGCAGAATTATAGGAAAGCAGCTCTCTTAACTCTACTGTATTGTAACTGTTTAAATCAAGCAATACCCCTTTAAGTAGGCTATTTAATTTTAGGGCTTTAAAGCAAGTCAGAAATTACTAAAGGGAACAGCAACAGCTATTGAAAGACAGCAAGATCTAGTGGATAACCACTGCTGAGCCATAAAAGCTGATTTTAGCGTTGACTAAAATCAACTAAAAGTCGACCTGCATTATTCCCCATGTCAGAGAAAAAATAATGCCCAGGCATAATCTTGCAGGAAACAGTAAGAAAGGGCAGTAGGTATACAGGTAACCCAGTAACTATGAAATGAAATAACCTCTATTTTCTTTGTCTCTTTCCTTTTGTTATCATATAATATAGAATTTTTCAGTGGTCACACAAGGTAATTTCTTTCTCCCTCTCCATCTTAAGTTTCTGTTGTTATCATTGTCATAATAAATAACTTCCATAAACTGAGCATAAATTGATCAAATGCTCACTGCAATTAAACCCCTGCCACTTTCTCTGTCCTAGACCCACAAATTGTGGGCCCCACTGTGTGGCCTCACTTATGTCTTTAGCTGCAGCCTGAAGTATGTTCAGGTCATATGTACAGTATCCAGAACACAAAAAATACATTTCTCCACCTGGTGTGCTATGATGTGCTATGAGTTACTCCTCTAGGATTGCACTTAAGTGGTGCCCGTGCCTAATATGGCTACTAAAGGAGGCAATGTCTTCTCAAGAGCACAATCCCTTCATGGCCTGGTAGACAATTATTACACATATCACATGATATATTAGGATGAAAAGGGGATTCCTTGAGCACAAAAGGTCTATGCTGTCTGAGGTGATCTGTAGTGGGAAGATATAAAAGTTAATTCTGAAATAAACCGTGGGAGATGTACTACTAGCTATGGTCAAGCATCCAGAGAAAACTGACAGATGCAATTAGTCTTCAAAAAAGTGTTTTGCTACTCTTTTACTATAAACTTTCACCGTACTCTAGATTTCTTTCTGTACAGGGCTCCAGAACTCACCAGCTCTTCTTGTCTGGCTTGCTGATGTCTTTCTTTGGCGTATAGGTAGTAAGTAATTTCACCCCACAACGTTTAGGTATTTTGTAGGTACTATTCCAAGTACCTGTCTAATTGTATTTCAGTTTAGAACCAAGCTGACCTGATGAGCCTACTCCAAAGCCCACAGAGGTCAAAAGAAACATTTCCATGGACATCACAGGACTTTGGATCTTGCCAGTTTAACCCGTCCCTTCTCTTCCTGTAACTGTCTGAACCATTAGTCTGGTGTCCCCTCCTTCAATGTCATCATAGTGATCAACTGCTTTTGTGCAAACCACCAGTAAATGTGTTATGCACTGACCTGTGCGCTTGATCCATAGAGGGAGAGAGTCTGTAAAAGCCCTTGGCTACAGAGCCTATAAAGTCAATGCTTTTCAGTTTATTAAATGCTCTTGCTTTTGTCTGTGTCAGAGTCTTACTGATTTTAGTTAGATGGATGCAGGAAGGATGAGGGTGGTAATGTCTGACAGTGAGCGTAAGGCATGGCAGCATTTGCTGATCACATTGTTGGCAGTAGGCATCTCCTGAATTCTGTGCCACTGCTTCACAGTGGGAATCTGTTACGTGCCAGAGCACATCAGGATAATTAAGACAGATACTACATTTAATATCTGGAGATTATTTTAAAAACACTGTCACCTTCAAAACTTTTAATTACAACACAAGTTAAGAAATCCAAAATCCACAATTTGCAACTTAAACTTTGTCTGCCTAAATCCATATTTATTTCATACTGGTACTGCCATCAAATATATTTGCAGCTTGCAGTGACTTGCACCTGCTCTTAATCTGTCAAAAAATAGGACTGTTCAATTTAGGAGCTTGTATATAAATCAGGCTCTTTATTTGCTTAAATGTCAACTTTTACAAGGAATATCCTTGTTAAAGGCTTGGGAAGTGGACAATCAGTTATAGGTAACAGTAACAATACAGAATTATAACATTTCCCTTTTACTAAATCAGAAGTGTTAAAATAACCCCTTCAGAAAAAGTCAGATTGCAATCTTCAGCTAAACAAACTACACTCAGATTTTCACTGAGTTTTGCTTAAATAAGAATGGCAGGATAAGAATCAGAAAAAAAAGGAGGGGGGCGCAAACAGCAAACTAGTTAGCATGTAAGCTCCTTATAATTATTCTTTGTGAATTACAGTATTACAGTTTCAAAGTATTTTATTTTACCCTTGCTGAATGTTGCCATCTTCTGACTTATACTGAATTCCCTTTCTGAAGGTTTCCTTATACCAAGCCACATTCTAGCTGTAAGTCTTCCCCCCAAAAAATACTTCTTAAGTCATAATCTTTCAGTTATTATTTCACCGTATATAGTACAAAGATCAATCAAAAATAAAGTTTTGACCTTCACTCAGGGAATAACAGTTTTTCCAATGTGGGACTACCATGGCATTGCTAACAACACTTTAAAACTGTATTTGTAAAGGTTTCTTACATGTTATGCAAATTTGCATTATTTATTGATTTGTGGATAATAATGTTCTAAAATTCACAATTTTAGTTTCACTGTGATACTCATTTCTATTTTACATTTGATAACAGCAAAACACTTAATTTTGAATGAAGCTTTGTTTGTCACTTATTAGCTATCTTGCCACAGTATTTTGCTTTTCACAAAACAAAAGTACGCTTTTGTCCTAAGAAATAGGAAAACTACATTCATTAATTCAGACTTCCCAGTAGATGGTGCTCTAAGTACACTTCAATATGTTCATAAATTTATGCTTGAATTACTTGAACACATATGTTCATTAATTTACAGCTTTTATGCGTTCATAAATATTGATGATATGGCGACATAGCATTCTATGTAAAATTCAAAAAACAGTCATTCTTCTATTCAAAATTTTTGAAATCTGCTGGCTAGACATTTCCCCTAGTATGTCTTTAGCTGTAGCACATTAGTTAATATATTAATGGTTTTGGTCACTTGTATTATTTTGGTCCCAATGTATTATAATGCTAGCAGCAGACTTTCCAATATATCACAGGGAAACATGGATGGTACTTTTTGAAAGCTATCAGTCAGCAAAACTTGGGGAAAACTGCATTCTGCTTGGGCCTCTTCTGCTGCTTCTCTTTTCTCTTTGGACATGCTACTTTTTTTTTTTTTTCTTCTTCTTCCCTTTTTTTTTTTATTTTTAAGATGCAATAATTTGAATATCTACCTAGGTTTTAAGATATACCATGTATTATATGCAATCACACACACTGCTGACACATATTCACAAACTGGAATACACAGATATGCTCTATTGGAGATCTATATATATTCACCTGACAGTTCACACACAGATATCTTTACGTAAAATATAGTGAAGTACTATAAAGGAATTATTATCATGACAATGACTTCCTTGTAAAGTGTCTTCCATGTACAACATTTTGTTATAAAAGATGTAAGACAAAGTTATGAATGCAGAACTGCCTTGGAGAATTTAATGGTTGCAATGTCAATTGTGTGTAATTACTTCCACGCTGTAATTGTTTGCATTTTGTGTTAACTATTTAAATAAAATAACAGCAACATTTAAATCTTTCCTCATTTAAAGTAGTTGAAATGCTTATTGCTGATACACAATTTGCAAAAACAAAAACAAACAAACAAACCCACACACAAAAACAGCCAAACAAAAAACCAACCCAACCTACAAGAAACCCCAAACAAAAAACAACTCTTTGCCAAAATTTGAATTTACTATTCTGAGCAAGTGAAGCAGGGCTTAAAAATGTTTTATGTATTCTAACACATAGCTGCCTCTGAGTGCCTTATCAGCAACATAGCATGTCATTCAATCTATGTGGGAAAAAAGTGTTTCTAACTTGAATCTAAAAGTGGGTACACAATACATAACAGTGTTAACTAACTTGAAGATACCCTGAGTTTACATCACTGGCAAAACTGTCAGCAACAAATTCTTTCAAATCCATAAACAGCAAGTTTGAAATGTGCACTAAATTAGAAGACTGAGGTTTGCAGCAGAACACTGATGCATGTGTTTATTAATTGATACTTTTATTGTCATTTTTCCATAATGGTAAAGTATTTCATGTATACATTTATATCAGCCACTCAAAGTACTTTTATCAGATAACATGGCAATGACAATTTAATGGGAGCAGATTTGGTCACCCTGCTGTGACAGACTAGCGAGTAATGTCATTTTCATCTTTCATGTATTAACTTTCTAACTCTTTAAAATATAGGCACTTATACATACAAAAGATATTGAAGTTCTGTTTAATGAGCAATTTAACAGGATTCTTATCTTCATTAATAAATCAAAGAATATATTTATATGAATACCTAAGCTGAATGTCTGAATTTCTTTTTTGCTTCAATATTTACTTGCCAAAAAAAAATCTCTCAACCTTCTGGCAGGAGATAATTTTTACTGGGATTGTGGCTAGTGGTATGTTTGGTGGACTTACACAAAAATGTTCTTTTCTGTGTTTGCTTGTCAGTGATATGCTAACTATTTTTATACCATTTAGTTTTAATTTAAAAAATCTCATTGCTTAATAAAACAATCCTAAGTGTATTTAAGAAATGATGTACCAACACTCTTTATTTCCTGAAATGTACCAGAAAAAAAAAATGTTGTTTGGACCTGTAAGTAATTATTATATGCCATTCACACCCTGATTCCACCAAAGGATTGACACTTGTATCCACATAAAACCACAGGGACTTCACTGGGTCCAGGGCACAAGGGAAGGTCTCACATGAATCAAACAGCAACATTGTTATTTGCAAGAAATCATAAATCATGACCTGTGCTTCCCCATTATTGCAAATAATGAGATTTTAAAATTATAATATTTAATTTTAAAATTTATTTCATAATTCTAGAGCCTCTTGGCTTCTGATTTTCAAGATTTCTAGAAAAATTATGACAATAATTATTTTTTAAATTTAAGAATAAATTCACGATTCTAGTTCTCTTAGCTATGCTGGCAGAGCTCTCTACGTGTTCAGCTATGTCAGCAGAAAAATGCTGTCTTTGCTTATGTGATTCAGGAATGTTGTTCAGCTATACCAGCCAAAAAATTCTTTCTGTCAGCATGTCTTGAATGTGTACTAGGGCCTCTGCCAGTCAGGCTAGTCTGGCGTAACTGCAGATGCAATAAAGATGAGCCTTTAGAGCCATGCTGAGGACCTAAGTTGCCAGAGCACAATTTAACCTTTGAATGCCCTATTAATGATCGGCAGCTCCAACATAAGCTTAAGCTTGAAGTCCTGTCCTATGAACAAAAGCAAAGGTCCTGATGTGTGCTGAAGCTTCCCTGCTTTGCACAAATGAGACGCTGGGGTTGCAGAACTTGCCTGGTACTGTCCATGCCAGCTGCTTTTGCAGCATAATGGTATGAATTTACACCTGGCTTACAGCTTTCAATGGTTCTCAGACTTGCCAGTTGGATGAATGCTTTTTCTCTTAATTTCTGTTTCTGTCTTGTCCAGCATGGGAATAATACATTTTGTTAACAACTGTTCTACTCCTCTACTAACAATGTGTCTATCAAGTATGATGCCACCTTAGGCCTCACATCAGCTCCCAGCAAAGCAGCAGTATGCTGGTGGTGTGTGTCTGAGTCCGTCCCTAATTGCATGGTGAGAAATACATGGTGAGCACAAATACAGCAGACAAATGAGAACAAAAAATAGAGCCAAAGAGGAAGGAGTTAGGTAGGAAGAGTATGCCCCAGGTGGAATTGTGGATGCCCAGACTGACATCTCCCATGCTTATTTAAAATATATTTTGAGAAAGGCACATTTCAAGATCTGGTTGAGTCAAAACTGAGACTAACCTTAAAGCCTCATTCTGTCTCACTAGTTTAAATTAAAAGAACTCTCAAACTGATGTATGATTTATTTTTTTCCATACACGAAGAGAGTGAAAAGCATCACCTAAGCTATGAAGTTGAGTGAAGTCTACAGCAGAGGCATATTCTTAATCACTTCAGGTGGGAGAGGGTGTGAAGAAAAGGGTTAGCAAAGAGCATAGTGTCTTTAGGTTTGTTCGGTAACTCTTAGAGTTGTGTTCTGAACAGAACAGATAGGAGGGCAAATAGGGAATTATCACAAATGTAAAACAAGCATTAATCAAAGCATCTTTTGAATTAAGGTAAGCAATAATTTTCTACATGTTTGCACAGCTCTTCATTTTGTGCATATGGTATTTTAAAACTAAGGATTAAAATAAAATATTTGAAGTGGAGTTCACAATGTTCACAAACATTATTGTGAACTGAAATACCACTAATATCAAGAACATGGTGTGGTACCGTTTTTGCACAAAATGAAAGACAAAAAAAAGCATAGCTGAGATTCTAACTCAATTTTTTTAAAATTCATTTTGAATGAGTTCCCCCATCCGTCAGAAGGAATAGGCAGAGAAAAGAAGTGTTTGAAAGTCAAAATACTACTTTGCACATCTCTAATGTTTTCCATTCAAGGATCTCTAGTGCTTTACAAGCTTAACATGATTAACTTTATGCTCAGTAAGCAGTTCTACCCATAAAAATAGGTAGGTCTTTACAGGATTAGGGCCTCAATTTGTCCTTAAAGTGGTGAGCAGTGAATATCACTTACTGCTTTAACAGACAGAGGTGTACAAATAATGGATACTGTGATTTGCCTGAAGATCTGTCAAAATGAAAAGTTGTATTGGATTAACCTGGAACAAAACAAGTGTTGACATTTGCAGCAAACTGCAACTAGAAGAAAGTAGAAAGCGGGGGAAAAAAAGAAAAAAAAAAAAAAAAAAGGACATAACATAATGAAACATTTCCTTTGATTCAAAAATGAAACATTTCTATTTTAAAACTCTTAAAACTTCATTCTTTAAAATAAAATGCAAATTATTTAAAATTACCAGTTAGGATTGAAATAATAATTCTTAGCATGTCAAGCTGAAACGTCTACTTTTCTTTGTACATTACATAACCATTTTTACATCGCAAAAATATTCTTCAATGGGAAGCATTTTCTGTTCTCTACACTATGAAAGGTTAAATGGGGCTTTTGACACATCCCTCCTAATGATAAAACAACCTCTTTGGAAGCAAGGCTCTGTGGAGGCAGCTATGCCTGGAGGCAGGAGGCTGAGCTCCGCTTTGCCATGTCATGCGGTCTCTAATGAGCGGCCCTAGGGATGAAGACGTGCTTTGTCTTCACCCATGGGAAGGTGAAAACACACTTAGATTTTCCTAAAGACAGGCTGGTGCTACAACGACCTGCAACCCTTCATTTGGTTGGGAGAAACAACACACATCTTAAACACACTTTTAAAAAAATACAGAACTCCAGACAGAGCCAAAAAAGATAAATATTTCAAAAGTGCGACCTTTCTGTACATAAAAGGATGTTTGTAGGAAGTCTGGTAAAACTCATGACGTTGGGCAAATAAATAACCCTTACAGCTTTGATTAACATGTTTCCAGTGACCAATACTCAACGACAAACTGTTGTGCTCATGGGAGATCACCTGCACTGCCAGCATTTCCCCCAACCCCTTGCTAAGAGCACAAAGGTAATGCTGACTGACTCCACACTGTGCCTCGGGCCCTGGCTCCGGCCTGCTGTAGGCAGGAGCAGCATGGCAGGCCATGGCCATGCCTAGCACGAGCATGGGTCGGGCCTGCAGGCCACAACCAGGATTTTATGGGAATCATGGGGTGAATTAGGTGTTTGCCTGGCTTATACACTATGTTGTTCCAGACAAAGAAAACACTAATGAAAGGCAAAAAACAATGAGCTGTTTTCTTGTGAGACTCCAGCTGACCACCATTTGGCAGCACCGCGGGACTGTTCAGTAACCCGGCCTTATAGCCCAAACCCTGGGGAACAAGGACAAGCCAAGCCAGCAGTGGAGATGTCCACTTAGGACATGTCTTGCCAGAAGCACATGTCCATTTTCCAACACCACCACTTCCCCCTGAGGTCAGCTGCCACAGCAGCCTGAAGGGATTAAATTTCTGTGTGGTGTGGCCCTGTCTCCCAACTCCTAGCCAGCCCGGCTATGTTCCAAGAAGTCCCAGTGTTGTGAAAAGTGGAAGAAAGGAAGGAAGGAAGGAAGGAAGGAAGGGAGGGAGGGAGGGAGGGAGGAGGGGGGAGGGGGGGAGAGGGGAGGGGGGAGAGAGAGGGGGGAGGGGAGGGGGGGAAGGAGGGGGAAGGGGGGGAAGGAGGGGGAAGGGGGGAAGGGAGGGGGGGAAGGAGGAAAAAGAAAGAAAAAAGATTTTTTTTTTGACTATTTAAAGTTTAATGTGAAATTATGTGTAGAGCGACCATGTGCTAAGACTTACATTTAGTATAATTTACTGCTAAACAGAAACTCGCTCAATTAATAATAAGCACCCTACCCATTTTAATGAGTTAAAGAATGTTGCTTTTAAAATTATATTCAGAATCACTGAAACAGTTTTAGATTTTTATGTCATCTCAACTGTTTTATTAAAAACATATATAAAGTGCTACTAACTAAATATATTTTTTAATATCTTTATAACAGAGCAAGGGATGGGTTCTGATTATTTTTGTAGCTGTAAGTATTTTCAGGACTGCAGAAAATTTGGCCACATAATTTTGTGCTGCAGTTAAACAAGAATAGAGAGAACAACTACTTCTTTTCCAAATAAATCATTCATAGTAATGAGATCAATTCTGAATTAAGAAGGACAGCCTGTTTTGGTATTGCAAAATCCATGAATAGACAGAGCAAGTGAGGATGAACTCAACTAATTTCAGAAATTTGAAAGTCCCCAGCTCAGGTTTTAAAGAACATTTGTAAACAGATGCCTCTGGAGATTTTTAAGACTATCTACAGGTCACCTTGCATCCATTGATTTCTTTGGAAGCAGGCACATGATTGTTAGTGCAGCTTTGAAAGTCTCATTATGTCTCTACTGCTTATTTGGAATCCTAAAATATGGCTTACAGTGAGAAAAAACAAGCTTCCATTTCACTAAGTACAGTTAATACTAATATAATGCTAATATACATTTTAATAAATTATGCTGTTGGATACATAGGGAAAAAAGATTTTACCAACAGCATAATTTTTATATCTCAATTTCTACATCTTTTGCACTATAATTACATATTCAGCTTGCTCCAAATTACAACAAAAAAATCTCTCATCTACCACAATTAAAGATGTAGTTTATCATTTTCTAATGCAAGTCAAAGTTTCTACCATAAAGTTTGAATAAATATATGTGAAATCTTCTGCTTAAATAAATACTTATATGAACAGTACTTAGTAAGAAATATCCATCTGGAGAAAAGGCTATGTGCAGTTGCAAATGTACATGTCTGAATGATTATGCACACCAGGAAGAGAAAACATTTTTAGAATAACGATGAAAAGCGCAAATGCAAAACAAGATTAAAGCAGTTATTCAAATCAAGGTTCCATGATTCAGATCTGATTTATATCACTTTGATTTACATGTCAATCCATGGTGCTTACAGTATTTTCCCCAATGCAATTAAGCTGAAGAATTGGACACCATATTGTTGTATTGAGCTGTAAAGATATCTTTCTAATCTCTCTGATTCTATTTTACCCATCTATAAAAAGAGAATAAAAACTTTTGTCTTTTATGGGTGAAGGTACCATGCAAATGCAAATGATATTATACAAAATGGTAATTGAAATGGTAAAGGAGCAAAGGGTTTTAATAAAATGACAATTGCAGACACATGCAAGTGTCCCTGTGTGAATGTTGATTAAAATGAAGAAAGTTAAGAGTGAATTTTAAGTGCCCATAGAAAAATGCATTGAATGTTAAGAGTAAATTAAGAAGTGCACAGGCCAAGGGACAGAGCTGTCTCAGAAATGGATAAAGAAAGAACTGACATATTCCTTTGAGGATTTGGGACAAAGGATCTCTCAGTCCCTGATAACAGTGCAAAGCAGGTTAGGGAATAGGCTATAGGGAACACAGGCACAGTGACACTTCAAAAGCACCAGGAACTTGAAAAAGTTGAAAATGCAGTTAGTGACAGATTTGGATCTGAAGGGGGAAAAAAGCAACAGTGAGCACAGCTGGATATGAACTTTGATGTTGAATTACATGATGTTTAAGAAGAATTAGGGCCTTCAGAAGAATATATCATTGGAAATTCAGAGGGGTGACTCCAGGGCAGGGGAAGGGCAAATTATCCTTTATGGTCCCCAGCCCAAGCAACTTGCTTAGGTAGAGACTGATCCTTGGGAGCATGATGGATAACCGCATGGATGCTCACAGCTTCTGGGACTCACCTGCTCTCAGATATCTAAACAAAGTGAAAAACAAATATAAAGGAACCAGCCATGGCCTCTCAGGAGAATGGGAACCATCTCTGAAGTACTACTGCTAACCTTTTCACAGAGTCTGCATGCCAGATGGAAGTGTTCAGTGTCTAGTTTAAGGGTAAATAATATGAGACTAAGATACAGAAACTGATACGCAGAATTATCAGTTTTGCCAATCCTCTATTTAGGATACAAAAATTATCCTTTCCTGTTTACAGGAACACTAGACTTGTGCTTTTGAACTTTCTTTCAAATTTAACTCTTTTATTTTTCAAATTTCACTGAAAATTGCAGAACACATGGTGCACTGGTATGTTACTAGGAGGAGAGGAAAGAGCCATGACAAGATGACTGAAGATAAGGAGGGTGTAGGCTGGCCCTCTTCATACCAATATAGACGTCCACACTAGCAGCATAAGGCTTATAAATGCACAAAAGGTGCTGCTGGAAAAAAAAAATGTATATATATATAATTTCTACTTTTTAAGAAAAATTTTATTTCAAAACTTGTGTAGGAGTGTATGAGCAGGACAAAAGAACATGATGGGGAGAACTGAGACTCACTCATGGACACTCTCAAAAATGGAAGAAAAATAGCCATTTCCAGCATGGGCTATTATTACCTTGCTAATGGGAGAGCTAAGAACAAAGGCACCTTAAGTTCTTCTGGGATTGGCTGAGACTATTCATGCCACGGTATGGAAAGCTTACTGCATGTGAGGAGAATAGTTTCTCTACGAAAAGATAGACCTTTATTGTATATGGGAATTTACATCAAGCAGCCACGTACTGCTGCTGACATCTCAATTCTCCCAGTTGGTCTGCTCCAGAATTCTCACCCCAAAGCAGAACACCAAGCACTACAAGAGAAGGGGCCACCCCTGTAGCTCCTACTGAGTCTCCAGAGATCACCTCAGACAGTCAGGTCAACAGTAACCAGGAGTTCCAGTGTCAGAGAATATTTTCTCTGATGGCCCAATAAATCAATACAACCCCTCCTCTCCTCCATGATTTTTCTCACCCCTCTTAAAAATTATCACAATTGTCACTGCTAATGAAGCAGCACTGGTGAAGACAACAGCTGAGAAAACATCACTACTGAAGTTTATATAGTGTCCAGTTTAAAAAAGGTCAGCTCTTTTTGATAAAAAAAAAAAAAAAAAAAAAAAAACAGACCCCCAAAACAATCTGTCATTTTAATGGATTCCAGCTGAGGAAACTATACAACACTGAGATATAGATATACTCTGCCTAAGATAAGGCTGTCTTCTCATTTTCCATCATTTTACTGTCTGTTCAACTGGTTGGCGGTTATGATGCTGACAGTTTAATCCTAATTTCTAAATCAGTGTCAACAACTATTTCTTTCTCTGGAAATGATACAGAAAGACCATAAATGATGTAGAGCACGATGCCAAAGAAGCTCTTTCCTTTGGCACACCAGGAATAGAGAAAAAAAAAAAAAAAAGAAAGAAAAAAAAGGAGAAAAAATATCTCCACAGCCACTCCTTTGTAGGAACCAGCAAACCAAGCACGATGTAAGAAATATTTTCACAGCTAGCGTAGGCAGTTATGACTGTCAGAAGATGTGACCAAATTACATTTGATCCCTTTGCTGGTTTAAATTATGGATAGAAGTGCTTTTAAATTAAACTGGCAAACTGAAGAAATTCTACTGGATGAATGATTTTGCACTTTTCCTGAATCAAGATAGATCATCACTACAGGAGAGACAAGGGTTACTAACTTGAATCTGAAATCAGATTAAATTTACCTTTACAAGGAGGAATAATATAGAGCATGCCATAATTTTTACATGCAAATGTAAAAACGTAAAATGTTCATCAGCGTACTTTTATTTGATAAGCAGTTGTTGGTGTTTTTAAGATTTTAACAGCTCTCAGAAATTCACAAATTCAATAACTTAAGCAATGATGTCTGAATCATATTTATACACAGAATGATTCATTTCCTGTATGTCCTTTGATTAGGAGGTTGTGGTTGGATGGGGCTGTACTGTGATCTTGACATGAAGCTAAATGTATGAGTGAGGTGACTCAATTTGTGGTGCTGCATAAAATGCAGCTTAGAAAGTAAAACCGCATCTTGCAACCCAGTTCTTGTTTGTTTCTTGTTACAAGTTGGTATACCTTGTACCAGCCTACCCCAGTGGAATGCATCCCTTTCAGCTTAAGGGTTTATATGGGTGTATATATATATATATATATATATATATATATATATAAAATGGAAATCCCCAATTAGCCTTATTGTTAGGGCACAGGAACAAAAGCTAACTGTGGGAGTTTTATTCCTGAATTAAGTCTGAGAGTATTATTTTCTATTATTATTATTTTATTTATTTATTTTTGTTTAGTGAGATACACAGGGGTATGAATTACCAAGCTGTCAAAATACTTGTGCTGTGGCTACAGGCAATCCCTGTATTGCAGATCCACACCAATGGCTCTCAGCACACATCTGTAGTTTCTCTAGCTATATTACTGTCTGATAGCATAAAATAAAAATTAAAACAAATAAAACAAACAAAAAACTGTTCTTAATTTCAGTATGGATCTTGCAGAACTTATTAAAAATAGACTCTCATCAACAAATGCTTGCTTCTGAATGTTTCCAATAAGAAATGCTATTGATTATCTACCTAGGAAGTGTTGCTGTGAAATGCATCTTCATCACCTTCAGCAACCTCTTCCCAGCTAACTTGTGCTACCCTGTCCCAAAGTCTGGTACAGGAAAGTGCACAACATCCTCAGCTCCCAATGGAACCAGGGCAAACCGGTTGCCTTCAATGTATAGCGTGTTCTCAACATCTCACAGGATGTGGTCTTTAGGCTCCAGTTCACAAATACATGTGCTTAACTTAAGCATGTGAGTAGTCCTATTACTGCTGAAGTTAACCATGTATGTAATTGCTTACAGGGCTGGTTCCTGAATTAGCTACACTCATCCTTTAATCCTCCCTATCTTTTAACCTCTGTACTGTTACATGCCTCAATTTCTTTAATCAGATAATGAACATTAAGGAAGTTGTTATTTACTGTTTCTGTTTCAAAACCTGATCTAAAAAAAGATGGACTGTGTGGAGAGGCTTATATTAAACATAGTAAAAATAAAATACAATGAGATAAGAAATTTGCAAGTCTTGAAAAACATCTTAACTTTCCTTTTGTTAAATAAATGGCTTTTCAGACTTCCTGAAGACACACATACACTTCCTGATGAGATTTTTCCCTAAGTTTAAAAATCACGTTCTTTGTATGATAAAGTTCTTAAAAGTTAAAAAAAAAAAAAAAAAAAAAAAAAGTATTATATAGTCAAAGCAGCCAATCAAAAATGAAATGCAGTAATGCAAAGAAAACAGAATGACCAAACTGAAATAAAACCCAACAACAACAAAAGGCCGGCAAAAAAATACAATTAAGGTCCAGAAACACAAAGCAGCACAGGGAAAAAATGGAAAGGAAAAGGAAAGGGAAAGAGGAAAATAAAAAGGAAATGAGAAAGGAAAAGGGAAAGGGAAAGAAAAAGGAAAAAAATCTGTCAAAATATTTTTGAAAAGTCCATTTTCCAATTACTGTTTTCATTAAGAGTATGCGTGAGTTGCACTTGGACATGCTGGTTGCACTGCCTGCTCTCTACCACTCTCTCCTTATCAATCTAAGGCTGCTGGGAGGGCAAGAAAGCACATTTGTAGCCGTCAGGTTTCACTGCCTTTTCTACTCCCTTGACCTAATTTTTTTCCTAATCTTTAATTTTTTCTTTCTCTTAGTTCAGCACATTAGCATTTCTCCAAATTTTTAATTATTCTTCCTGGTAATTCCCTGGAGCCCTCTGTTTGAACTTACTTTCTCCACTTGCTTTACTTCTAAGTAACAAGCACCTATACTCTGCTTTAAAGGAGTCTAACCCCCTGTAGTTTCCTTTACTTCATCCATATGCTGCAAGCTGTCCCTTTTGGAGAGCTGCCTTGTAGCTTGACAACATTGGGAGTCTATTCTTTCTCAGATGATTTCCCTGTCAGGTTCACTGCTGCTGAAAACAGAACTACTGACAGCATACGTTTTGAATCCAGCCATGAAAATTGCTTCGTGATAATCTTTACCAAATGCTGCATTACATGGCACTGCATTTGCTACTGGGCTGGGGATTCTTCTCTCCATTTGTAAATCTGCTTTTATGACCATATTATTTTGAACACTTCATTTCATGCCTAGTACTGAGAAAGGAATAAAGTATCACAGTAAAGCATTAGATGCTTACCTAAAAAGGCGATGCTAGCCTATCCAATTTTCTTACAGTATTGCTCACTTAATATAGCAAATAAGCCTGAGGTCCAACATGATTCTTTCATAATGTATACTGAACTGTATCACTTTCTTCCTCAAGCTGGTTTGCCATTGAGCCAGACGTACCCTACCCATCTTCTCATTACTATGATCAATCTTCTCTCTGCTGATCAGAATTTAATCCTATTAAATCACTAGGCTTGCAGTACAGTACATGCGTATCATACACACACATGCTTGCCACAGCAGATTACTCTAACTGCCTTTATTTTTGGAACATGCTCCCCAGGTTCCCTCAGGCTAATCCTTACAATCCTGCTGCAAGGCTGCAGGAAGCATGGGGTGGCACAGCCCTCCTGCAGGGGGGAAGCAGTGCGCAGAGGCTGCGTGGGGTGCACAGATGCCTCCTGAGCTGTGCTCCGGGGTGCAAAGGTTGAGAATGGGCAGCAGGGAGGACAAAGCAAATGGCACGGACGTTATGGACCTGCCTTCCACTTAACTCAGACACTCACGGTTTGGCTGGCAGCTGGGAGGAGTTGACACCAATGGTCTGTGCAGGCTTCAGTGTACCTACATGCAGTACAGTCTTCTCGATTTTGTTGACGTTTTTGATTATTTACTCTAAGACAGTAATAGAGCGGTAAGGGTCTGGACTAGGAGAGAAGCACTCCAAGTCATTTAGTAATTTGTAGCTGCCAATGTTTCAGCTAGTTTGGGTCACTAGAGGGTGCAGACTAGCCTCTTCAGTCTCGATGTGGACATTCGTATTGTGACAAATTGACCCAGCCAGCCTCCACTAAGTGCTTCAGAGAAGAGGCCTGAATTTCTTCTTTTGAGTCTGTTTGCCTGTATTAAGTTTTCCTTTTACAAGCACAAACTACTGAGGTGCAATGTGATGTAGAATACATCATTTCATGCCTGTTCCTACCATACACAGGGAAAGGTTTTATCAATATAATTATTCAACAGAATAGCAACATGAAAAGTTACGTATAGCTTATTTAGTCTTTTAATAGTCTGAAAGCAGCACATTCACACTATATCACATATTTTAAAAATAGAATATACACTCCAAAGAGATTTCTAGCCTGTTATTGAGCTTTTTTTTCAAATGAGAAGTACAGAGTTGCAGTAGATTCTCATTCCTTTCATTGTGTGGCTTGCCAAACTATTTCTTACCACTTCTGATAACAGAGTTCTATAATCTAATGTTCTATAACCATGATGGTTACATCTGAATATATTTCTTTGTTTTATGTGGCACTAGTTTCAGTGCCACATTTTTATCTAGTAGTTGTAATGAACAACTTGGATTTGCAAATATTTTTGCCAGGAAACTAGTGGTTTGGAAAATAATGAGGAAGAGAAAACTCTCCTTGTTCTCTGTGCAGGCTAACGTCTTAATGGTAGATAATGGTGATGAAGTGTAAAGCAGAATGGTCCAGCAATGTTCTCCTGAACAATAATAATCTAATTGTCCCAGGAGCTGCAGGAGCTGCACAGGACAGCATCTTGAAACCCCTCACTGAATACAAGCATCTGTCCAGGAGCTTAATTAACAAAAAGTTCTGCATTTACAACTACTTGAGAAAGTTAAGATCAGTCAGTCAAGAGTGTATCTCTGAGTACACAGCCATTAGTGGTTCTATGAAGATCAAAGAAACAGAGTGTGTTTATAAACCTCAGCAGAAAGAAGCAGGTGTGATTTTTGTATGTTATGTGCAGCTGGATTCCCTTGCTGGAGCACAGGTAGATCAATAAATATTGTTTAAATGAAAACCTTTGACTCTTTCCACACTCATATTTGCTGTTTAACTTGTTAAAGAGAATTTTATTTTAGGAAATAGTCAAGAGTTACAGCAGGAATTTCACTCTTGACAATACACAAATCTACCATGCTGCACAGGAGTCAATATGTCATAAAACATTATTAACAAGATGAAAAATAACGCATTATGCAGGTTATCTAACTGCCAGAAGAACATATAACAGCATAATTGTGGCAGTGTAGACAGAGTCTGGATGTCAATTTGTCTGTTATTATGTCTGCAGTCTCCACTATGGATCGCAAGTTCTACTCCATAACAAAAGTGGACTGGCAACAAGAAAGCTGAACCAGGTCCAACAACATGTTGGGAAATGGGGCTGCAGAAAAGTAAAGCCACTGACTCTTAGTCATTCTGTGTCAGAAACAGAGAGGTCGGGGAAAAAGAAGATATTGTAAAGACAGAAGAATTAAAACAAAAATGTCATCTTTTTCTTCCATGAAAAATGATAACCTTAGTGTGATAGAGAGCTGCAAGCATGTGAGGAGAAAGTAGGAGCAGCATTTTTTCATTTTTTTTTTTCCTCAGAGACATCAAGAAAAGCCAATGTCTTTGATAGAATTATTTTTAGGATCTACGTTCACAGACTTTATTAATTATAAAAATTTCACATGCTACCTAACAGAAAACTACATGTTAAAAAAAAAAAGTCTAGTTCAAAATTTGCTCTTTACCTGACATGTTAGAAACCTCCAAAATTTTAACCCTAAAAGACTAAAGCAGTGCTAGAGAAGGGACCTCTGAGGAGCGGGTGACATGAGGGGGAGCCTCAGTACAGTCACAGAGAGATGTCCCTGATGCCAGGCAAAGCTGGCACACATCTGTGTGCTCTGAAGAAGCGGCTCCCATGTGGGAGATCTGCTCTGGTGGCCCATTGCAGGCAGTGCAAGGCGGATAAGCTCTGCGCAGAACCAGGTTGGGTGTTCCTGCGAAGGCAACTGCGAAGCAGACACTCTGATGTAGCTCTGAAAGGAGTCTGATGAGCATGGTGGGGCTTTCAAAGTGCAGCCAGGGCAATGGCAGTGCTAGTGAGGGGCTGAATCAAATAACAAGCGAAATAGTAGTCATTTTCTCAGACTGTTCTCATCTCTTTAGATGAGGAACCTCTACTCTAGAGTTGCAGATAGGGTTGTGACTTGCCTCGATTCTCTGCTGAGAGTTGGAAGAATATAAAATCTACTGATGGCAGAACAGTGACTATCCAACGAGGAGATACCAGGGGACTGCAACAGTAGCCTACTAGTAGATAAATTTCAAGAGCTGGTACCATAGGAATATTTACATGAGGATGCTGTACAGAGAAATACATGGTAGAAATTTACAGCACACATAAATCCCCACATGAACATCTCCTCATGTCCATATTTGAAAGCGGAGCACAATAAGAAGCAGCAGGAAATAAGATTGCTTTCCTTCATCTGTGGAAATCTGCACAAAGCAATTGTGCTAGAATTGATTATATTCTGAGTCAAACTTGGGGTTTAGGAGAGAGGCTGTTTAATCAAAACTTAGTTAGCTGTAGCTCAGTAGTCCATGCCCAGGAAAAAAAATCGACAACAACATCATGTACAAAAATAACAACATCATTAGATGAAAATATTTGAATTAAAGTTCCTAAATCATCTAAGATAAATGATAAAATCACGCTCTTTTTCTTGGGACAAATTCGGGACAAACACTGCAATATCATGCATATTTTTGATGTATTCATATATCATACATTCTCTGAAGAGTAAATATAAAACTATGTATCAAAACTATGTATCATTTCTTACGAAGGCATCATCATAAGGAAAGACAGTTCACTCGCTCAAGGAAGATTTTGTAGGTATCTTGCTTATACCCCTACTATAGCATTAAAAGATAAAAAAACACTGCATTTTCTTTTTCTTCACTCTTTTGTCTTTCACTCTTCTCTTGTACTGTTCTTGTCATTTTCTGAACATGTGTCTAGATGTGTGAAGAGATCCTTGGCCCTCCACTCATCACTAGCGTTTTGAGACAGATTCAAGTCAATGACCTATGGATTAAAAGCACTATAGCCTATTACCAGTTTACCAGGGTAATTTGCCCTAATGTTAAGTGTCATTTAGCAAAGAGGTCCTCTAATTCATGATCTTCTGCATTTATTGTTTAAAAAGGAATTAATTCTAAAATAATTAATGCTAGTTTAAAATGCTATCATGTGTCTGTAGGCTTCTGCTCACTCTAGCTATAAATACAACGTGATTCACTCTTTTCTATCCTTCATGGCTCAGTCCCTGTAATTGTAATTCATGGTCAAGATATCTGTCAACACATTGCTCCTTTTGCTGGTTGATAGTTCATACAACAATGGGAGCTATCTGCCAACCAGCACTTGTCTTTTTAATAATTTAAGATATTAAATAAATAAAATGGAGTATGTACCCAGTGCCTTATTTTCTTTAAACTCGTTCATCCCTCTCATACACATTTCATGATAAAAGCTGGATGTTGAGAGACACGGATTTGTGATCACCACAGAAAGTGAAGTTGCAGCCAGGGAAAACTTTGCTTTCCTAACTTACTGTTTCACTCCTAAAGGAAAGACAGCTTCTAACTGCTGTCACTCTGAGTGTGACAGTTGGTCAAATGAGGCAAGATGCATGCATAAAGTCAATGTATTTGCATTACCTGTGCCATTAAACAGTTATAAGCAATTTCAAATCTATTTATACGAAAGCATTTTTTTAGAATATGAAATTTTTTGACTTTTTGAATTACTGTCTACTTCTTGTATGCTATTTCTAATGTTTTATGTTAACTTTTCAATTATAGAGATACAAAGAAGACAGACAGAGATATACAGAACACAGCAAAGTTAGAACTGTAACTGCAACATCCACAACGATGCTGATTCTGTTCTACTATGGGCTCCATCACAGAAGTACTGTGATTACAGTGTACCCACAATAAGTGGCTTGAAATAGAAAACTACTTTTTGCTGTTTTAGAGGTGAGGAACTGACCCACAGAGATCAAATCCAGACCCTGAAGAGCTGTTTAAAGATCTTCATACCAGCAAGCTGATTGAAATGCTGTTTGGCCGCTTTGAGGATTTGACCTGACAGAATTGTCCTGGTTTCAGTTAGGACAGAGTTAATTTTCCTCCTAGTAGCTGGTAGGGTGCTATGTTTTGGATTAGGATGAGAAGAGTGCTGATAACATGCTGATGTTTTAATTGTTGCAGAGCAGTGCTTACACCAAGCCAAGGACTTTTCAGCTTCTGCCAGCGAGCAGGCTAGGGGTGCAGCAGGAGCTGGGAGGGGATAGACCCAGGACAGCTGACCCAAACTGGCCAAAGGGGTATTCCATACCATCTGACGTCATGCTGAACAATATATAGGGGTGGTTAGCCGGGGTGGGGGGGCCGGCTGCTCGGGGATAGGCTGGGCATCAGTCAGCAGGTGGTGAGCAATTGCATTGTGCATCACTTGTTTCGTACACATTATTATTATTAATACTATTATCATTATTATTATTATTGTTATTATTATTTTCCTGTCTTAATAAACTGTCTTTATCTCAACTCACAGGCTTCACTTTCCTGTTTCTCTCCCCCATCCCAGAGAGGGAGGGGGGAGGGTGAGCGAATGGCTGTGTGGTGTTTAGCTGCCAGCCGGGCTAAACCACAACACAGAATTATCCAGCATCATGGACAGAGTCTTTAGTGCAAAAATGATCATGAATCTGAACATTTCATGCTCTGGGCCCTAAGCATGATGACATGTTTCCATTTATTTTTTTAATATCTACTTTAGATCTTGTTTTTCAATCAGCATACATTTGAATAATCAAACATTTATTTTTGTCAAAAGGGAGTCTGAAATGTGAGAATTCACTGCTCTGTACTTTTCCCCCAAGCAATCTGTAGAAAGGCAGTAGCTGTATTTCACAGATAACATGACCATTAGCAGCTCAGTCTGTTTCTTCTGACCAGTGGTATTATGTCACGCGTGAGTTTTGGTATCTAAATTGAAAGCAGCGGGTATCCACTTAAATAGATTTTTCCTGTACTATTTCAGACATGTTATATCAGGCTAGATAATATATATTGCTACTTATCAAAAGCAACAACACTTTTGATAACCGAATAATGGTAATTTAAACACACACACACACACAGAATAAATAAATAAATAAATAAAAATGTAGGTAAGAGCCAGACCTGGTGTGTAGGGGGATCGAGGAGAGCTTTGCAGAAATTTAGATAACCTTCTTTCTTGCCTACTGCCTCTTGCAGCCTGAGGGTTTTCAGAGCACTTCCAGAGCTACAGCAGAAGGCATTACTCAATTACTACAGTGCAATGTGGATAATTTCAGTGGCATAAATGGGTTCAGATGGTCAAAGTGCTAGCATGGGCCTGTCATCATATCATATGATATGAGTCGGTTAAACAAGGTTTGAGGTTCAGAGCGAGGAGACACCAGTTTCTTCCTATCTCCATGGCAAACAACCACTGCTAGCAATCATTTTAGGCCACTGCATAAGATCGAGATTTTTTTTATTATTTTTTTATTTTTTAAGATGGTGTTGAAGATAACAGCTCTTCTGGAGAGGTGACAAAATGAAACAACCACAAACAGAGAGCAGCAGAGCAGCAAAGGCAGAAGCAGCAGTTCACATCTCTGAGACCTTTTGCTTACTTACAGACCTTAGGACAGAACAAGCGGGCATTTCCTTTCATCTTATTAGCCCCTCTGAGAGGCAGAAAACAACTCATCTTAAGCTGAAATAGTTTTCTTTGAACACAGGTTCACAGCAGCATGGGCAAGAGTCAGAGACAACAGTAAAAGGGGCAATTTGGTTTCCTTCAGTACACATCTCCCCACTCCAGCAAGGCCCCTGTGCAGTGATGAGCACAGGAGGCAGCTGGATGGAACAGCCACGGTGACAGAAAATGTTTCCAGTGCTCCATCTGCCCCTTTAGCACTGACAAATTATTTAGTCCCCAGGAAGCTGGCTGATATAATACCCGAATAAATCTCACTTTTTTGTTGACTAATTTCTGTCATACCATTTATAGTCTCTAGGCTTCTGACTTTGCCCTCTTTAGGGTTTCGTTGTGCATCACTGTGTGTATGCTGTGCACAGCCAGATTCCTAGCTCCTGCCTGAAGAGACTAGGGCTTTTGGGAGTCCTGTGAAAGCTGGTGCTTCCCATCCCTGAAGCTGCTTGCACCCAAATCCCCGAGTGAGCCTGCACACACTTTCCTCTTCTCTGAATTTTGCCCTAAAACATCTTACTTTTAGCTAGCTACATGCTGTGATCAGCAAAATAAACTGATGGAACTGCTGCTATGAAATTTTAAGGTTTTTGCTAATGATGAGAGACTTTGCCCTTGTTAGGAAGGATTTCGGAAGAAGTAAAGCACCCACATGTAAAAACATCCCCTCCTCCGCAACCTGACTAGAAGTATGTGAACCCAGACTGCATTTCACTCTTTTGCTTTTGGGGCCCCAAATTGCTGCAGTCTGAGCAGACATGGGCCTAAATACCCCTTAGCTAATTGGGAAATGGAAATTAGGCAGAGGTATGCCATCGGTGCACTCTCAGGCTGCGTCACAGGTCTGCTCACAAGATGCCAGCACAGCGGGAAAACGGAGCTCCTTACTGCATTGCAGCTGCACCGGCGGCTGGAGAGGCAAGGCAAGAAAAGGCAAGGCAAGGCAAGGCAGTGCTGTCACTCCCCTCTTTCACAGAAAGTTAGCAACCATCCAGAAAACTTGTGTTCATGCCCTCTCTACCTAGACCTACCTTCCAGAAGTATTTTCAGCACTGGCCTAAGGTTATTTTGGGAGAAGACAAAGATTTCTCTTCTGTTGAGCCACTCAGCAGCAAAAGTCATGAGAGAAAAAAAAAAAAAAAAAAAAAAAAAAAAAAAAAAAAAAGAGCCTTTGGATTTGAGAGAGAGGGACTATGAGGGGAAAGAAGGTAATGTACAGTTATAGCTTACATCCCCGAGGCATTCCTCTGAGCAACACGCTGGGTGAACTGTGTTTCAAGGAGCACTTTTAACATAAGATGCCTCTAGTCTTTGAAGTAGGGACTGAAGCCCTGTGCTCCCTCTTGACTCCCCATGCACCCTACTCCTAGCAGGAAGGGGACTTAAGCTGCTCCTTATGTAACTTACGTGCTCATGTGCATTCTCACCCTCTCACTCAGATTTGCCTTCTGGGATGTTTTAAAGGCCAAACAAAATTCCTTGGGGATGCAAAGACAAAGTGTGCAAAACCTCTCTGCACAGGTATCTCCAGCAGCACACCCATGACTCCGTGGATTTGCACCACACGGCGTAATTAGCACTTGCACTGCAAGTTGGTCAGGCTAAAGACCCTGTCGTCGACCAGGTGTGTTAATTCATGTGTGTAGCAGTGGCATTATGAATGAATTATATTGCAGTATCAGATTGCCATGTGACATCACTGAGCTACCGTGTCAGGCAAAACGTTTTCTATCACCAAACAAATTAAGTGGAAGTGAAAAAGTGCCTTGGCATATTTAAGAAAAAAAGGATGTTTTCCAGTCCAGCTGTAAAAGGAGAAAAAAAAAAAAAAAGAAAAAAAAACGGAAAAAAAGATTGATTGCCCTAGTGTGCATGTATTATAAAGTTGTCATTTACAGGAATGAAGTGAAAATAAACTCCCTTGCTACTACTGACATAGTCTAATAACCTGCATTGCTTGATGCAGAATCTGCACAGAGCTAATGACTTCAGGTCTTGCTGACCCTGTATGGCTCTGTTCCCAGAGTCCTACTGAGCGTATGGGGAAAATAGCCAGGTTTTGTACAACACAAACGTTTGCTCGAGCTGAGCCCGGGACCAATACAGTCTAAACATCATCTTGGGAAAGGAAGTTCTGTTGCCAAGTAAAAATTTAATCTGGAAGCTGAGAGTCAGTAAGAAATAGAGTTGTTTCCTTAGACAGTCCTTCTCCACTATGAAAATGAAATCCATGGTATGAGGAGCAGATTGTAAAAAATTGTACTATGATGATATCTAAATACCTCCTAAAAAAAGATTTATGATTTTAGTCTTGTCCTGAAGGGAATTTGCAGAACTGCAGGACCACTGGCAGTGATGTGGGGATTGCAGACAGCACAAATCAGGCTTTAAATAATGGATCAAAAAGAGGAGCCTCAAAAGCTACTTTTTATTGCTCTTTGGGGAATACCGCAGACTATTATAAAATACTGCAGGTTGTGAAGCTCCAATAGCATCATGTAGTTAAAAGGGAAAAAAAAAAGCCTCAAGGAAGGCAGGAAAAGCTCAGTGGCAGAGAGCTGAGTAGAGCTGTACCTCTGTGCAGCAGGAGGCAGCGGGACGTGGGCAGGGATGGTGGGACATCCCAGAGATGGCCACGTCCCTGTGATGCAATGTTCAGCACCCTGCCCCTCAGTCTGGCACAACGTGCTGCAACCTTGCAACGACAACATGCAGCCTGGATAATTTAGCCGCCCCCTTCCAAACCTACAGTCTTCTAAAAATAAAGGTGATTATATATTATAAAGGCCTGGGTAAATAAGAGCAATCACGTGATAATGATATTAAGCTATATTCAGTTGTTTGCTCTCTGCCCTGGGATAATTATGTTTTATCTGAGCACAGTCACACCAGGAACCATCTCTGTTTTTTGTGTCAAAATGGGAAGGCATAATCAGCATAAAATAACCTTAATTAATTCAAGTTATAAAATACAAGACCAACCTGCCCCCAACCAAAGCTCTACAGCATGCTTATTTATGGCTTTGGGATCTTTTCCCATTTGATTTTTGGTTGGGTAAAAAAAAAAAAAAAAAAAAAAAAAAGGCAGAAACAAAAACAAACAACAACAACAAAAACAACCACCAAAGATACAAACAAAAAACCAACCAGATCAACTATGTAAATTAAAATACACCAGAGAACAGCAGTATATTTTCACCTGGAACTTAAACAGGCCAATAGCAGTGAATGCTTGGCTATCTCCAAGCGAACCAAGAGCTCGCTTGCCAGACTCAATCTCTGGTGGCCAGCTCTTTGCAGCTACATGCAAGATTCAGTAAGAAAACAGATGGTACACTAGAGCTTTGCTTCATGAAGAATAATAGATGAGTAGATAGAGCCTCTCAATCTCAGAGTGGCACACAGGGTGATCAGAATCCTAATCACAACCATGCTGTGATAAAAGACTCTGGATGAAGAATGAATTAAGGTGGTTTGGTCTGTTTTATCAATAAAAGTAATAGCAAGACATATTTCTTACAATTCTTTAAGCAGAAGAAAACTCACAAGAGTGATACATACTGCTTATAAAGCAGTGTGAAGTGGGATAAATCACACTGTCCATTTAATGGTTGTGCATTTGCTGCCTCTGTATTATCAGCAAGATTATTCCCTGCATTCTGGCAAAATGAATAAGAATACACAAGAAATATACAGACCCAAATTCTCCTTCTGGCATCTTTTGACTCCTTACTGTGAAGGCTAGGACAGGTTAGAAAATAAATCATTTGCTTTATTTTGTGCTGTTTTGTTATTATGATACGTTATAGATTAATGCAGGATTCTGTCATCTAGAAATAGTTGAGCAAGATTTCCATATTTGAAAAACAATTTCATGTCAAGAAGGTAATAACAAGTGAAATAACATCAATATAACTAGAAGATTAGGACAGCCTGAAAGTAATGATATTGCAGCCTAAGGTATTAGAAGGAAATAGCTTAAATTATTCAACAAGTAAACTGATGTCATGTGGTCAATGCACTACATGTTTCACATATCCCAATTAAAATTAATGTAATAATAAAGATTGATTATTAAGTAATAAGCATTGGCCGAACAAATTACTGTAAACATAAGTCAAATCTGCTAGGACAGCATCTCTCTTCCTCCAGTTTAAACAACAAATCTTGACACAAACCCGTACTGAACAAGGAATTCTCCACAAATATTTTCTGACTTCCTTGTCTGCCTCGCAAACATAGATCAAGCTAGCTCTGAAGAAGTCGCCATAAAATTTTTGTACACTATTTTCTCAAAGTGCTACTGCCCAAGATGTGATGATCAAAAACAAACAAACAAAACAAACAAAAAAGCAGTCTTTGGGCTTACCTCTACAAGAACTGTACCACAGTTATCTATGCTGATTATTGTTTAATATGATAAACTTTGGAGTGAAGTCACACATTTTTCTTTGTATAGAACAAGCAATTAATTTGGTAAAAGTAGACTAGTTTATGGACTTCTCTTTTTTTTTTTTTAACTGAAAATAAATGATAATTTATGCTACAGAGCTTTCAATACTAAATTGACTGCCTTCACAAGTGGTGATTCAATCATTTTGACAAACTACAAGGCCCTGCAGTTTTCATGAAATGCCATTCCCACGTTCTTGTCTCTCAGATGGCGCACGTTGTGCTGTGATAGAGTTAGCAGCAGAGAATCTGTCCTAACGGCTTCCTCCTAATTCGGTGGAAATAGGGCATTTCAGTCCTCAGTTACAAGCTCATCTTGCCCACAGACCTAAGAATAAAGCTGGATCTTGGATCCCAAGGCCTAATATCAGATGGATTTATTAGCTAAAACAAGTCTCTTCAGGAGGTCTCATACAGCCTTCAGACTGTGGGATGGGATTCAATCTCATATCACATGCAAGCACTGTCAGAAAACCTATGAACCACCTATGTAAGCCCCTTCAAGTCCTTCATGCATTGTTTTCAGCTTTTCTGAGTAATTTCAAACAGAACTTCTCCCATGGTACTATTGCTAATCCACTCTCAGATGCTGTTATATCATTACTTAGAGTCACTCAAGCCTTCGGGCTCCATAAAGTTATAAGCCCACTGTTCTAAATGGTTTTACTGCTAACAAACAGCCAACAAAATGGAAACAGAAGAATGTCCTCCTGATGGAGGACAGCACTCCTTTGAAAAGACAGGTCCAGTTTGCTGCTCTGGATCAAAAGACAGTGAAATACTGCTTGTATGGACAAACCCAACCAATTTTACTCTGAAGTATTGAAGATCTACTAGAAACAATAGAATACATATTTTTTAGAGGATAAATATACCCAATCAAGATTTAAAGTAGCATGAGAAGGTTAAAAATATGAAGTCTGTTCCAGATTTACTTTACTATGAATGTCTGTCTACATTGTATGTTGCTGTAGTCAACACACACAAGAAATACTTGATGAGCTGGGAATCCACTTGGGCTTTTCAAATACAGCTTACTTACAGGGCTACAGTAAACCAGTACTCTCAGAAATCACTGGTAAAGATGAGAAGTGGAGAGACACTACCTGCTGTTTCTAAACATGCAAATAGCAAAGAAATGCCAGACTGCTGCTTGCTACTCAAGATAGTTTACAATCTGTGACCGCTCAGCAGAGAACTTACCTGAGATACAGGGCTTTGGAGACACTTGTTCCAACACATGTTGCTCTCACCATGCCGCTCTGCTCCCTGTCTCTCAGAGTACTGTACAGTTCTACCCTCCATCAGATTTATATGCAATATGCTCCTAGATCTTCAGATAAACTAACAGGCATCTGAGAGAGACCCCAAATGAAATATTCATGAACTTTCATAACATTCATTACCATTTTATGATTCTCTTTACTCGTCGAACAACAACGCTTTCTAGCACTCTATTAAATCAACTAGCAAACTTTATAAATCACCAGAAAAAACTACATGAATCTGTCACTTCTTAATGTACTGTCTGGGCTCCAAAAATACTTGAGCACATGGTAAAGTCATACTACTTATATGACTATCTTTGCTGTCATTCTTCAACATTGATATTTCCAAGCAAACTCTGACTGTATTAGAAATTTACCATCCTTTTACGATGGAGTTTGAGTTCAGTAGAAGGATAAGCCAAAGAAACAGGTAAAATCTGACAGATATATATTTTTGGCAATGATAAATGATAAAAATATTCTTAGCATATCTAGAAAAAAATACATATGTGCATGTGCTCACTCACTACAATAAAAAAATATATATATATTTTTGCTGAACTATAGTGAATAGAATGGGGACATTCAAGATCCAGCTAAAGCTCTGCAAGGATGCAAATGCTGGACTGAGAGCTAACTCAGGCTGCTGAAAGATGATGCTAAATCCTAGTGAAGGAAAATGGAAGTGACCGGAATTGCTGAGGATGCAGATGACCTAAAGAAGAATCAGACCTGTCCATTTCCATTAGCATTCTGTCATCTCTTGTTTCAGGACCTTCTAGGCACAGATCTTCCCAGCTCCCACACTTTTTCCGTCTATCTCTGAAGGCTAACATTAGCTCTCAAAGCAACTTTTACCAACGAGCTGCTACCCAGTATAAACATATTTATTTTACCCATTGTATTCACTATAGTCAACACAGCACACCTCATCAACTCCCCAGTTTCTTCCCTGGTTGCATTTGGCTTTGCTTAGCCTGTCTCTCCATGTTCTAAAATCCAGAATCTAAGCAGTTTTTAGTCAGGACATTTTACACAATTCTCTCATAGCTGAGTTTGGCCTCGTCAGCTTAGTCAAATGATATAACTCAGAAAAATACTCTGTAACTTATGGGGACAAAAATATTCTACATCTAAAGTGAAATAAAAATACCAACTACCTCCTGAATTTAGTGGCTTTCAATTGCACCTGACATTTGCAATATATTCAGCAGCATTTGCTTTGTTGATAATATCCTACAAGGTCCACAGTTGCAATACCTTTTGTGTTCCAAAACTGCAACTTTCTTTATCTGAAATTTTGGCCTCCCTTTTACTGAGCACTGAATCTTATTGATTTGTATGACTTCTGCCCTTGAAGCTATAGAAGCCTAAACATATTTTGAAGATAATTTCTTTCCTCTAAGGAGCTGGTAGATAACCTAAAAATCATTTACACACAAGGTTAGCCTTTTGATGCCAGTCATCTATTTCTATACTTTAAGTTAACCACTTGCTTTACTGCTTTGCCAGTTTAGAAAAACAGAGCCTGGTTCAGGGCCCCTGACATCAGCAGCAGACATTTATAATTGCAAAATAGCCTTTGGGTTAGGCCAAGAGTATTTAAAGCCATTGCAAGAACATTTGATGTGCCTATGTTTTTCTGTATGCATTTAAAAATTTATGCCAAAGGCAGAAAGCTTCAGAGCAGACTGTAAGATTTTGGTAGATATATTTAAACTTATAAGAGCTTTCACTTGTTAGTCCACAAACATTGTGCTAAGTGATATGAAATATAATTTTGAATTTCAAAGAGAAAATGTTTATTGTGGTCTTGTTGACATACTTGTTTCGATGTAAAAGAAGGAATGAAATCTTTTTATTAGTGCTTCAAGTTTGGTACTTCTTCCCTGTCAGTAGCACACAGCAGATCAGAGATTTTGCTTTGGAGTTGATTCTGAAAAACCTGCAGGAAACTCCAGATCTCACTTTGTAGAAGGCAGCATCTTAGTTCTGGCTTCATAGAGAGTAGTGGCAATACTCTTGTTACCTTAAATAGAGGCCTATTTTATTTTTGGTGATTAAATTGTAACACAGAAAGTTCTAACAGCCCCCCTGCTCCCCCTCCCCCCCCCCCTTTTTTTTTTTAAATAAACACTTCTCTGGAGAGCATATTTCCAAAAGGTTAGAGTACAAGGGTGAAAGGGCTTTCACTGTGAGCTCCTTTTGAAGAAACCTACAGTTTACATTACAGATGCAGTATGTAATGAGAAACACATATCCACTGCCAGCTAAACCCTAGATATTCAACTTTTTACTTGGGAAGAACATGTGCTTTGCAGATACCTTTCCAAATATGCTTTATTATACGTTATGGCAGCAGAACTAAGTGTTGCTGGAGTTAGCAGAGCAATGTAACAGACACTAAACCAACTAAGCATCATAGACGGAAATCACTGCAAACTTTCCATTGAAAGGCTTTTTCCAGGGAAGAATTATAATTCATTAATCAAACATATCTACAGAAGATAAGTCTTTTCTTCAAAAGATTTCAGCTTATGAAATATTTTTTAAAACTGTATTTAAAAAAAAATATATTTTTTTTCTTTCATGAAACCTCACTTTTCCACTCCAACTTCATTCTCTAGGCAATCCTAGGTCAACATTTAAAAACATTCTATCAAAGCTAAACCTCTAATGAGCTTTGGTATTTCAGATAACATCCACCTGAATTGTGCATTACACAGGTAGTATCCTGTGCAGTTTTGTTTAATTTTATATAAATATATATATATAAAGGAGAATAGAACCCAACATGAGAATTAACGGCTGAAGTCCGTTGAAGTCCCTTGCTCTTTCCCACTGTACAAAATCAATGACATGACTTCATAGCTTCTCAACATTTTGTTTTCCAGTCAGATGCTGTCTGAGTTTTTCTACCACTGAAACAACAGTAAACGGATGGTATAGGTGTAAATACACATGCTGTGTGCTACTTACTCTTCAGCAGTAAACATCAACTTAAAAAAAAATTTTAAACTTACACTTTATGCATATTTAAACTCAGTTTACTGTGTTAACTAACCTTGAAGACCACAGGTTTTCAGTTCAAGATATTTTATGTAAAGATTTTCATTTGTTATTGGAGTCACGACTATGATAGTTTTATAAACTGCCAAATATTCTAATGGAGATCATCTATTACAGGTCAAAAGCTGATTTGGTGTAAATTGTCACAGTTCAATAGGTTCCAGCTCAATTTTAATCAATGATATCAAAATTCTCTGATGCATAATACAGCATATTGTAATGTACCAAAATTATCTTGGTTTCTAAGTAACCGCTTTTGATTTTATTTATTTATTAAAAAAAAAAAAAAAAGTTGTTTTGCATTAGAAGCTTTATTGTTTTGTAACAATATTACTACTTCACTTCCTGGAATGATGACCAAATTTGCTAAGGATTCAATTTTTCAATTCTGGGTTGCAAAAAAGCACCATTTAGAAGATTTGCTTATAGGTTTCCATTAGGCTTTGCAATGGCTTCGAAGTTACTTTTGTTAAGGATATAACATGCGAGTGACAGTAGCTCACAGCAATTTGTGTTGCTAAAATTAAGTCTTTATATTCCAGATGGAGAAGGTGAATTTCAGGTGGTCAAATGTGTTTGTCCAGTGACTTTCGAAATGTCCTAGGGTATCAGCAACATCCATGCAGGACTGGCAGGGTGATGCAGCACAAAAGAGACCCAGGTTGCTCTGAGGCAGGAAACAGAAGCTAGATGGGATAAGCCCAGACACCTAAAATGACATTGAGTGCCTGTTTATTGCTACGTGAGTTGTTTCTACACAGGATGTAGCATTACAGCATTAATCCTCCCCAGTCACTGGGTAGCTGGACAAATATTTTCTACTGAATTAAAAGTTTAGTCCACTTTTTTTTTTTTTCCTGTGATGGACATACCTTGACATAAGCATGTTAGTTATGGATTTGTCCAGATACCTAATAACATAAGAGAATGTAATGCGTGCACACTAACAAATAGAAATATATTCTACCTTATTTATGTAAAATCTTAGGGGAAAGAAACATAAATCACAGGATTATATATAATTTCTGAAGCAACAATTTTTCCTCAGTCCTGAGAAGTTCTGTGTGGGGAAAATTGTCTTCCTTATTGAACCCTTATGAGAAAAGGAGTGTTACTCCCATCCAAATTTAGTTATCTAGTTTTGCCAGGAGATCTAGTTAGCAAAGCCATAGATCCTCTTCCTGTCAGTGGAGGCAGGTCTTCTGAATTCCCACCTGAAAGCGCCCAAGTTAAGCTCTTCTCAGTCACTTTCTGGAAGGCTTTAACTAAGGGATGAGATCTCAAGGTGACATAACCTAATATGATTCTTAATTATCAAACAACAAAAAACTTTATTCATTTGCTTATTTTTGTGACTACAGCACGGTATATTTTCAAGTCTGCTCTGGTGCCCTGGCTACTTTATTACCTGTTGCACCTTTCACCTCCAATGAGAAAAGCAGATCTATAAAAGCACACTTTCTTTCACATGACTTTAGGGAGACTGCCTTACATCAGACTCCCACAGCAGTAGAGCAAAATATAATCGTCCAGAGTCTGCCTCCAGTTATATCAGCTTAGATTTTGAGTCACCAGTGGATATAATGAAATTATACAACATATGTATTATGATAATTGGCCATAATTGTAGTGCTTAGAGATAATGAGATGAAGAATGACTTGAAATATAGTAGTATAATCAATAGAGAGTAAGTAGAAAAACAATTAGATAACCTTTTAGGAAAAGTTTTTGTTTGCTTTTTAAACAAAAGTTATTTAAGGAATTTTGGATCTATGGAACCTTGGCTGAAGAGTGTATTCAGCATTTTTAAAATAGACACTCTAGGACTCAGAAGCATGGCAGATTTAAATTACAACTATGCCTAGATGGAAAAGTGGGAGAGAAATAACTTTACAAGAAGCAAATAGCGAGCATTTCCTTGACCACTGTTTGACAAAAAAACAACAACAAAAAACACAAAACAACCCAACCCCAAACCAAAAAATACCCACTACTAGAAGAACTGAGAGCACAAAAGAATCTCCAACATCAAGCCTTGTTTGGTAAGTGCACTGATGTATCTGGGCAAGATGGACAGGATAAGCCTTTATACTGCTCCACTCGGCCATGCTCATAGATAAGGCTCCACAATTTACACTTGCAACACTGGTTCCTGAGGCTCGCTTCACAGACTGGGTTTTGCTTTGGCAAACAAGGACAGTCTCCTGGCTCTGGGCCCACCCTCTCTGACTTCTCACCATGAGCCATTAGCCAGATAAAAGGAAATGCAGGAAGAAGGGAAGACCGTAACAAGAAGGGAAGATGGCCTCAAGCCAGCTAATCCAGACAGCACGTTCTCCACGATTTCTTTAGGGTGGCTTTATGACCACTTCAGTGCCAGCTGTGAGTATGAGCAGACCGTTAGCGAGACCGAGACTCTGGCCCAGTCTGAACTGCCTTGCCTAGCAAATCTCTGTGCTCAGGTTTTCCACACAGCAGATGTCTATCTCCAGCTTCAGACAGCTGAACATCTTCCAAATCAGCAACATCAGAGCACAATTTCCCTCAGAATTACAAAATAAAAACTACAAAAATGGAGATCAGATCACTGCTAATGCTGGGTTGGTATATGAAAGGGGTGCCAATCGGTGATCACCATACAGCAATACATTCACTGACACTTTTCAGGATGTCAGCACCAAAAATCTTTACATAAGAGCAATATTTTCATAACATTATTCAATTAATACAAATACTTCAAATATTGTCATTTAAAATACCTACAGATAGCTTAGGCTGTCAGACCACTATTCTAACCATTAAGGGCTTCAGCTTCCCTCCTACAAAATCTTTGGGAAATGACAACATGGTGCAACGCTGTTCCACTGTCACTTCTCCAGGTTAAATAACCACAACAATTTTACAATCCTGAGAAAATCATTTTGGTCTTTGATGAGATATCTGATGAGATGGCACTTGATTCGTAACACAATCGTTATTAACTAGAGATGCTCCACGAAAATGAAGAGTAGTGATCAGTAGCCATCTTTCCTCAGGACTGAGTCACCTCTGCTGCCAGTGCCAGACCGCATTGCCCAGGCCGCAGGCGCCAATGTTCACCAAGCTGTCCTCACCTCCTTGTCATCAGAATTTCCAGTATCTATTTACTGCTTTAGCTAACACATTTTTCCACCCATTTTTCATCCATATTTTTTTTAAATAACTTTTATGAGCGCTTCACTTTTTCTACACTCTTTGTATCACATATTTCAGATTGCTAAAACAGTTAAAAAAAAAAAAATCTGTTTTAAACAAAACAGCCTGTAAATAACAAAGTTAATTTTAAGATGTTATCTTAGACCTTGAATTGGAAGATAACCTTTTAGTTAGCACAGCAGAGCGAAGGAAGCTTAGGAGTTCCTGATATACGCTGCTGTTGTGTTTCTAAATATCATTTGATCTATTTCCCAGAGATACAATATTAATTTTTCTCCTCTTACATCCTAGCTTTTCTTCATATGCTAGAGGTTTAGCTGAAGGCAAGAAGCATAAAGTTACAAATAACATTTTCAGATGTTAAAACAAATAGCTGAGTAGTTAGGTAAACAAGTTTGCAGCACATATTTGATTCTTTGTGTTTGTTTTCTTCCTTCCTATACCGTTCAGAAGCTCTACTAACCTTAAAATCTCCTGATTTTCTGTTTCTAAAAACAAACAAATAACAACAACAAAGAAAACAAACAACCCACCAACCAACCAAATAAAAACAAAAGAAACCAAAAAACAAACAGAAAAAAAAAGACAACCAAAAAAAAAAAACCAACCACACAACAAAACAGTATAATCCTTTTACAAATACATAAACCTCAAATGTGAATGGTGTGGTGATCACAACAACTGGTGATAGCTGAGATCAAACATCTGAAATTTAAACAAACTAAACATTGACCAAGTCCCTCAAATTCTGCACATCACAAAGCATCATAATCTACCATAATCTATATAACAGTATTCAAGGGAATGGAAACAGAGCTTTAATTTTTCCCTACATCACTAGGCCTTACTTGTTAGTGCGGCCCTTTTGGTCGTTACAAGCCTTTGGGCAGCAATAAGGTTCTCATGCATGGACTAGCTAGAGCTAGCCTCCAGACAGATGCAGCAAAGAAGGTACTTGTCAGGAGCCAAGTCCCGTGAGATGTTGAACACTCTGGATCCAATTCAACAGAGTATTTAGCACATTATTTCACATTAAGCAGGGCTGTAAATCTTTTGTTTAAACTATGGTTCTTGGTGCCTTGAAGAACTAAATTCTGTTTTCCTAAATTTGCAAGCAATATAACCAGTGAACACAGTAACTCCAACAGTCAGAGAATGCAAATCAGGCCGTAAAGAACGAACAGCAATGATAAAGACTACTTGTTCTAGCAAGCCTGTTTCCTTTTAGCTTACAACCTCTCTGCTTTACAACTGTCTTCTTATATCCGTGTTTTCTCCATCACAGCTACTTAATTCCTAAAATACAGTACACAGCAATATTAATTTCCTGAGCAACTCTCCTCCGTGAATGAGGCAGATGTGCTTCAGTTCCATGCCGGCTGTCAGCTTCCATTATTCTGGAACCAGCTCTATTCTCACTAGAGTCACGGGCGCCCTCCTAGAGCGCAGGCTTGGTCTTTGAAACAACATACACGTCCTGCATTCCCATCCCTTTCCTAGGGATCCTTTTAATTTTTATTCTCCTCTTTTCTAAATGTTCACAGCTTCCCTTGGGAAATTCTGATTTTCTCTAAAGATCCCTTATCCACATTAGGGCTTCTCCATAAGAGTAGCTATATGCACAATTTGTATTCTCATTTTTCCCTCCCAAGGAGTGTTGAAGTTATCCTGTATTAAAGTTTCCAAGGACAACATACATTTTCCTGTAGAAAAATGTTTAAACTAAAACCTGAAGAATTGTTGCAGAGTCAATTATTTTTGTTGAGCATAATTTTGGGCTGAAAAGAGAACTCAGCACTGCTGTGTTTTGAAGAGTTCAATATATTGAAGTCTTAATGAACAGAATAGGCTTAAATGCTTCCCCTCATCAGAAAAGCCCTATGAAGCAGGATTTACTAGCCGAGGCATAGCAACATTTTAATGCAAATAGTATCTGAACTGCAGCCGGATTTAATTCTTGTCGCTGAGACTAAATCTACACATCACCACATGGACCATTCCTGAGTAGGACACCTCCAGTAAACTGGAAAACAGCAACTCACACATTTGCATCACTGCATTAGCTTCAGTTTTTCAGATCAGACAATTCCTGTTCCACAGAACTATTAGTGTCCATCCCATTCACATTCTCAAAGATTTTAATGGGCAGTCAATAAATAAATAAATAAAAATAAAAAGAAAGTCCACCCAAATGAAAGTTTGGGTTCTCAAGCACAGAAATGCCTGGCACCTGACTGGTACAGTCGAGTTAGGAGAGTTTCAGCCCCCCCATGAAAACAATGTATATTTGGTATTCAAATAAAGAAGAGTCTGAGGTTCATTGCCATATTTCAGTCTTTTCATAACCTAATAAACGCACATAAGCCTGCTAACTAGTTTTTTTTTTTCCTTTTTCTCCATAAAATGCTTTGTAGAGTATTTGTTGGATATTTCTGCTTTTGTATCCAGTTGTTGAATGCTGTTCTGAGAGTTTATTTTAAAGATTTAAAGAGAGAGACTTCAATAATCTGTGCTAAAGAAGTAACTGAATTTGATAGTTACTCAAAAATACACATTCCAGCAATAGTTTTTTCATTGCTTCCAGCCTGCACATGCACAAGTTTGTTCAGTTAGCTTCTGGCTATGATCCAGTGAGATGATTAGATGCTTGAATGAACTCAGAGAAATATTTTTACAGTGTGAAGAACTCGTGCTTAATCACTTGGGGGAAAAATATTCCATTTTGATTCTCAGCTACAGTACTTATCTTAAATTGCTTAGTCACGTGAAACTATAATTTCACTAGCTAGCCAGATATCCCTTTGAAATTTTACTTGCAACATGATTTGACTCACCAGCTTTGACCCTGATGTAAGGTCATCTGCACAGCTGTTTAAATAAAAATATACACCATGATAACTCACAGTGTGCTCCAGTCATGCAGAAATGTGAGTGAGCAGCTTATTGATTGTAGTGTCTGACATGCCCTACTTGTAATTAGGAAATCTATAACCCTGGATTCCTCCTCTCTTCTCCATCACCCTCCTTCCTCCAAATTCCAAAAATATCTCCGCATTCAAATAATGCTGATGTTGGATTCCCAACACAGTTTTGCAGCTCAAGCATTTTTCTGATACTTGTACAACTTCACACATTCTACTTTGGTCCCAAGCTCTGACTGGTGATTGAGGAATAAATTTATTAAACATTACAGAAATAATATTCAAAAGAAACATTAAAAGAGGGCAAGGTTTTGACAGAATTTGGCTGATATTTTTTAGGAAGAAAATATCTAATGAAGTAGGAAAATTCCTTAATGTTACTGTTTAAAAGATATTTACAGATTTGGTCTTACAGACATAGCTTCATGAAAAAAAAAAAAAGAATGTTGCTCTAACTAAATTTTATTACGGCTGCTGTCTGAAACAGCACAAGAAAGGTGATTGAAATGCAGGTGGGAGGGACTGACAACACAGGCAGGGGGCAGCGAGGAGTAGAAGATGTCATGAGCAGTGGAGGACACTGACATTATTCCAGATCTAAGTTTCAACAGAAGATAAATATTTCTTCTGTATTTAACGACCAAGTTCTTGTGAATACAGCTGACAGCAAGTTTAAGAAGGTGGTAAGTTAGAAAGAGAGACCAAAATTGGAGGACAACTCACAATACAGGCAGACACATGAGGAAATAGAAGAAAAACAAACAACCCTCCCATCCCCATCCCCCCCATTCCCCCCCCCCCCCAAGAACAAACAAACCAAACCCGGTCTGATATTGAAGTTATAGGTGAATAAGGCACTCTGGCTTGCACCTTTGGAGTCAAACTTGATACGGGTCACCTCTTTTCATGAGAAAAGCTTTTTTATTTATTATAATTGGTACTGGTTTTCATGTGATGACCAGTGATCATAGCTGGCATAAGATGCAAACACACAGCTGACCACTCTGCTCAAATGGTTGATACGTCATCATTTCCTCCAGTTGATGGCATGGCCCCAGGCATCGTCTCATCCCTTTCTGCCAGGTTACCACACAGCAGAGTAGTCTTAAGCCTATCCAAGATGCTATTTATTTATTTATTGAACTTTAGCACCATTACAGCTCATCAGCATTTCCCAGTCAGCTCTTCTCTAGACCCTACTGGTCTGTGTCAGTAGGAATGTTACAGGGCTTGAAAACATTTGAGTTTATTGCTGAAAGCTGCTGAAGAGAGAAACAAGGCTTGCAGACAAATTGAGGGAAGAAATCAAATATTTAAATAACACATGTAAAAGACTCTAGGCTTCTTACATGGCATCTCAAAAAAGAGTCAATTACAGGGCACAGAAAGAATCTAATAATAACCAAAGTAGGCCAAATGCAAACACTGTCATCCTGGCAAAAAAATGTAAAAGAAGCTGTACAAATAGCAGTGGAGGAAGGCAAATATACACGCTCAGAGCATGCATACCCCAGAGCACCCTTACTAAATCATGTTACGAGAATATGATCTACCAAGCTCAGGGAATTCTGCATTTAGATACAGCTAAATTCCACCTGCAAAGCCTGCCTAACCTGAGCTGATGTGCAGTCCAAAACTGCCATGGACAAACTCAGAAAAAATCACGATAAGTTCTTTAAGAACTTTCGGATTTGCCTGATTCTTTTTACCGGCTAAAAAAGAAACAATGCACAACACCGCATCATTGCTTCTGAGCTTAAAATGCCAAGGTGGCAGCTAAAACCAGCAGGAATGATAATCAGAAATGGATAATGCTGCAGAAAGGAAGAAAACAAGGATCTGGGTTTTGGAAAGTATTCCAAACACATATTTTGACTCACTGCAGCTTCCAGTAGTTAGCGTTTTGCATACATATTAAGGCACTGACAAAATAGTAACGCATTGCTATATATACATTGCATAAGAACCCTCAGTAAGACACATGCTAGCACTTATACAGTGAATGATAAAAATAGGTATGTCAAAGCGTTTCTTGTTTTTTTAGTGTAAAGTATTTTAAAAATAAATATGCTTTTATAAAATAGCATTCTCAGAGAGAGGCTAGTTCTAGTACAATGGGTGAAAAAGTTCATCCTTCATTCGAAGAGTTATTCACTACGTTAAGTTTTTTAAGCAGTGTATAAATTACCACATTTGTGTAAGATAATGTAAATTTGCTTTACTGAAAGAGGTCAAGATATTACACTTCAGGCAATGTATTTATACTACCCTTGCCTTTTGTGATAAAAAACATTGGTGACTCTGGGAATTGTTCCCAGAGCCACGGGCTCAGAGGTTTTCAGTGTAAGACCTTCCAAAAATCTGCCTCGGTGGATGAAAGCTGTTTGTGCTGTAGCTGGCATTCACTGTGGTGCCGTGGCTGTCTCTCGCAGGTGCTGGCACGAAGGCAGGCAGCAGGCACTCTCTGCCCCTCGTCCTGGGATGTTCCATGCTGAAAGGCACCGTTCCCAGCACCCAGCACTCATGCACTCCAGCTCTGTGATTTACCATGCAGGATGCATGCATTGACCTTCGGAAAGGTTTCCATGCTTATTCTCAGAGTAACGTGAACTGAAATATTACTATGGAGTCAGTGTGGTAGTTGCAATCGGTTCAGTGACATAATTTATGATACGAGGCTATCCACAGCACTTTTGAAGTGCAGCAAAGGGGAAAACAGGGTTGAAATGAGATACCATTTTGGGAGCAGGAAAGGAATGGGAGAATTCAAAGGAGAGGAAAAAGCATCTAGAGTCATAGCTGCTCTCCTCACAAGCCAGACAAAATCAGGACAATATTGTTCCTATTTCCTCCTTAATTTGCCCTCATCTTCAGTCTGTAGAGCAATACAGAATGCTTCTCTTCCAATCCCTTTCATTTTTTGTTTTTCACCAAGGAATCTCTTTACTTGCCCAAGGTTTATTTCCTTTGATCCTCACAACAGCACTACCGTAGCTAACCTGCACAGTCCTGTTGCAAAGTATCCTTTCACTTCCCTTCTCCCCCCAGGTTTTCATACAGTTAACAGAATTAACTTGTCCTGTCAGAAATAATTTGGATTAAAAATAAAAATAATTTTTGTTTTCTACTTTTGTGGATTTATCAGTTACTCTTTCCTGTAAAGTAGTGGGAACATTCTTCTCCCTCTGTTTCTGCTTCCTAAAACCTTTCCACAATGACTGAAAATACAAGGTGTAATTATCCTAGATTAGAGGACAGCTATTTACCACATCCATACTACAAACTGAGGTACTAAATTCTGCAATAATCTGATAATAACCAGAGCACACAAACTGTATTGCAAAGACCTCAGAGACCACACTATATTCTAATTGCAGGAATAAGTTCACTTTTTTGTTTTGCTGGTGTTTTTTTTTTAATAAAGTTTGATGATACTCAATATCTCACTTTTATGTAGCCAGACAAACCTTTTAATAGTTAAAATAAATCCTAATCTGACTGCTGTAAACATTTCAAAGTACAGCATACCACAGTCCTTCTTCCCTGCCTCCCCCAGCTTCTCATGCTTGCATTTGTCTGATGCTTTCCAACATGTAGAAATATTCTCCTTCAAACACACATCTCCCAGCTTTCAGTGAAAGCCAGATGTTTCAGTACTCCTTTATGTTTATTTAATTGGTTGCCATTTAACATGAAATAGTTAACACATGATGACAAATGCAAAACTATTCCCTTTGCAATCATTTACTTCAAGCCACAAATACTTGCACCTTACCCTGGCTTACCTTAGAATGACCAAAGACTACAAACAAGTATTTGTTTTCTGAAATTAGTTGTTAGGGAAGGTGCAAGTTTGCAATCATTACTATATTAATTAGATCAAGCTAATTGGCAATTAACTCTATTTAAAAGGAAAAAAAAAGTTTAGTCTAAGCAAATCCTGGTCTGTGTGTGCTTAAGAAACTGGAGCTAACTTCTGCAAGAGCGCTTCATGAGACAGGAGGAGAGCAGAGTCACCTGAAAACTGACCTGGGACAGAGCAGAAGGGCCCGTCAGAAGTAACAGTTGCTGTGTTTCTCCTTCTGAGGGTGGATGTTACTGGTTTTCTGCTGTTTAAGCACCCTTCCGATGGAGGAATGCTGGCCCCTGAGGCCCTGCAGAAGCAGCAGCTTCTGAAGCAGGTCCTTCAGGGAGGGCAGCGTAAGTGGAGCTGAGATCAGTGAGTATTTATCTCAGCATTGAAGCTAGCTTGAGCAACCCTGGTTCCCTTCTTCCAACCCTGATTCCCTTCTCCCATCTTCTCATTGGTGCTAAACCACCACAGCTGTGGCTGCATGGCAAGGAAAATCAGGGCACTGAGCCCAGTTAGGAAATATACTTATAAATAACAACTGCAAACCCTACAGCTGCACTCGTAAATGCAGAAATTGGGTGGAGAGAGTAAAATACAGTATAAATGATCGCTAAAGATAGATCCTGGAAAGCCTTACCTGGAGGAAGGGTTCAGGTCATCCCACGGTCATGCAGACCCACAGACAGGAGGTCCCAGCAAGGGCTCCCTGCTGTGTGTTGCCTGAGCACGGTGGCAGCACGGAGGAGCGAGCTGCGCTTTGGCATCCCCCGTCCCTGCCTGCTCCAGCTGCGCTGCAGTGACAGAGCACTGAGCTGTCTGTCAACAGAAAGAGGCATTTTTTTCCCTGTTGCGTAAGGAAGCAGTCAGACCTGGCTGTTCTCACAATTTGTCTCCAGCACAGCTCACCAAGAGGTATGAGACAAGAGCTAGCACATCTTTCTTATGAATTTCCAATTATTTTTCATAGGTGCTGCAAGCTCCATTCAAGCTGTCTTTTCTGAGTTCACTGTTGTGGGTTGTGAGTTTGTTACAGAGTCCAGGCCATCTTATGTAGCCAATTTCAAATATTTGCTACATAAATTTTTTAGCTGATAATATTTATTTGATATCTTTGTGTAGCAATGGAAAATGATACTACCCTACTACATAATTATAACTGTCCGGAGGATCCTTTAGTCCTTAATGACACAGAATAGCTGGATGCTGCAGCAGCGTTGTTTGAATGCCTGTTTCTTTAAAAGATGTATCATAACAAATTTATTTCAATTTCTGTTACCACTTACAGTCTCTCTTCGGCCTTTACACAGAATCCCAATTAATATCAAAGAGGAGTAATCACACATGAAATGAATGGCAAATATACCCCTTAAAACTTAATATGTACATGAGACATTCTTATTAGCTATGGCTTTACTTAACTTTTATACTAGAACATTAACAATAATTGCAGAATAAGGAGTTTTTGAGCTTTCTCCCACAGAAGAAAATGGGGCGCTGCTCACATTCGCGTACCTTGCTCATCTCAGAAACAATGCTGGAGGCTGCGTACGTAATGATGCACCGAGTTCCCCAAACAACTTTTAAAAACTCTCAAAACATCTTTCATTAAACCCACACATGAGATTGAAGCTCCTAGTGGAGATTAGTTGCCATGAAAGCTGATAGCACACAGTCTAAACCAACAGGCCACTACACCTAGGTAATGAACTGGTTAATCAGAAATTGAGGTGGGAATTTCATTGTCTGTGAAGGAGAGAAAGGGCCAAGCAGATGAGAAGCAAGAACATTGAGAGGCCAATAAAAAAGCCTCATAAAATATAAATGGACAATATATTTTTTTTTTTGTCATTGAATGAACATAAAGAAGAGGCAGCAATGTAAAAAATATATGCAAGTATGAGAGGAATACAGCTTTCAAGCAGCACAGCATGGAGCAATTTGATCGGGACAGGATACATGTTGTCTCTTCAGTTAATGACAAAAAAAAAAAAAAAAAAGGAAAAGTTAAAAACTACAACACCCAAAGGCTCACCAATACCCTGGAGGATTACTGAACTAAGGCTTAGTTAAAGTCTAAAGCTCTCCAACATTTCACCTTTTGTGCTCACTGCACCAAATTATCTGTGTTGTCCACTGCTGAAGGCTTTGCCACTTTTCTTACAGGCACAGCGAGGGACAATGAGCAAAAATCTCAGCAGCTCCCAAGGTTGTGCTTTTGGGCTCTTGTGCTCAACCTGTTCTCTTGAGCTGCATCAAAGCCTCATAAGCCCCAAAATATTAAAGGAGAAGGATAACACTGAAAGGCAAAAATCTGTCAGGGAACACTGATTTATACCAGGGAGGAAAAAAAAAAAAAAAAAAAAAAAACTTGCCACAGTCCCTTCTTGCCTGGCTTGTTCTTTTATCTACTTTTGGCCTTCATACAAAATCTGCGCACCTCTCAAGTACTTCTGATACCAAATAGTAACCTCTCATAATATGTAGCTGAATGGACAGTATTTCAGCTCTAAGTGCCCTGTACTATATGGACATGCCTCCTCCCCTGCCCCTTTCAGAGAAACTGCTGTTTTCATGGAGCTGTCAGCAATCAACATCCTGCTGTTTGTTTCCCTTCAGAGGCGGGGAGCCTGATCACCCACGTCATTTTAGAGGGAATTGTTAAAATAAAATTCAAAGCTCCAAACTGGAGGTTCCAGTGTTAATCTTTCAGTTTACAGACAAAGCTCAGAGAAATAGTGAAAGTCTGCGAAAATTAGTCTTTTCCCTGCCCCCCTGCCAAGTAGGGCTGCTTTTAAACTGTAGTTTATTTTATAGTTTATTTTCAATGAAGGATCTAGACTGACCTAGCTGAAAGGAGTCTCCTTTAGCAGTCTAGGAGAAGGTTTGGGGCCATGGAGCTCAAATAGTTGTTCTTAGAAACAGAGCAGGAATCATTCTTTCTCTTTTTATAAGCTGAGGAGGAGCTATGTTCCCTCCTATTTATAACAGAAATTCATGGTTAGATGAAGCAGGAAGCTTGACTCTGCTATTCTCCACAAGCTGTGGCATTTCAAATTACCGTTTTCTTTTATCCAGAAGGAGGACAGGTGTCTCCAGGACAGGAATGTAACTCAATGATTTTTGTTTGGTCTGTTCCATGGTGTGTCCCCATGTAAACTGATAAACATCTGTTCCTCATCAAGTTTTCCCTCACATATAACATGAGCTTAAGCATCTCAGAGTTGTTTGTAGGTAATAGCTGTGAAGTGCTTTAGAAAGCAAAAGCAGTAGCAGTTCTTTTCCTATTATCTCCATGACAGACACAGGGATGATCCCATGCCAGTGAGAAAAAGTCACACTCCTATAATGGCATTTATATTTAGCAGCAAAATTTCAAGGACTGCAGTAGACTGATGACAGTCAAGCTTGCTCATGCATCTTCAAGCCTGTATTTCAGTGTAAATCAATTGTTTTTAAGTTTATTTTTATTTCCATAAGTAAAAGGTAGTTATAAGTATTCCTATGCCCTAAGGCATAAGTAAGGATAAAATACTATTTCAAGAGGACTGTGCTGGTTCCTAGAAATGCTGACCCCATTAAAAAAGGTAACACCCATACTAGTGTTGCCTGCAGAAGCTTCAGCTTTTCAGCAAGCCGATTGGAGTGGTTCATGAAATCTAGTCCTTAGAGGAAGAATTCACAGCTCACTCCAGCTTTGTCAGATTCAATATGAACAAGCAGTGACTTAGTCAAGAACTGCTGTAGCTAGAGAATAATGAAGACATTGAAAGGGATGCATTAGGTTTGGCATATGAACAGTCACTACTTCAAGACTATGAAAAGCTAAAAATCATGAACAATCCCACAGAAAACACTTTGAAAAGGAGTTGGGAAAAGAAGGATCATAGAAACATTGCAGAGATATGAATGATTCCTGTGTCGCAGACGTGGCTCTACTCAGTACCAGTAAGGTGCCCTTTCTAGAGCATGTGCTCCACCTCCGTCACACAGCCTGATAGGAACAAGCAGTAGACCTGCATGTGTCAGAGATAGCTTGATGACTTTATCTACACCCATGGGAAAAATCTGAAGATATAAAGTGCAAGAGGGATATTGCCACACATGGCAATAGCAACCATTAGTAACAGAGGAAAAAGAAAGCCTCAGCACATCCCCACCCATAAATTCCAAGTATAAAACTGAGCTTTCAGTAATGTCAAGAGCACTCTTGAAGGTTACACAAATCATGCTTCTCAAAACGAGAAAGAAAAGTATTGGCAGGGATTCCCAAATGCATTGTGGGCCCATTAGATTAAATTGAAGAGCGGTATGATTAATGAGACAGAAGAAATGGATACTAGGGTAGAGAATCTGTCAGAGGTGTAAGGATTCCCAGAGAAAAGTGCCAATCATACCATCTCAAGAAGTCATGAGTGGCCAGAACATTAAAACAGACTGCTTTTGGTTGAGGAAATTATGAGTGTGTAATTTACAGGGGCTTTGCCACCAGTCTTCCTGGAGTCATCGTGCCCATGGCTGTGTTTATAATAGCGCAAGTGGTTAAGTCAGTCACTGTATTTCCTCAAGTTTTCCGTTAAATTCAGTGCTGTTTCATTTTAGGCCTAGTTAGATGAAGATGTGAAGGAGGAAAATAATACACTCTTTGATACCCTGAGTGCTGGTAAGGATGTCTGGAAGTTTGCTCTTTATTTCTACGTGTAGTTTTTGTTCAGTAAAGGTGTATTTTGAAGTAGGCTTGCTCATTTAGAGTGTATTCAAGGACCACATCTACATGAAACGTTAGTTGCTGGTGTTCTAATATATTTTTTATCCTGGTACATCCTGTCACAAGAGATGCAAGGAGAGGAGTCCAAAGCATTTGCTTGGCTGGTGAGCATTGAATAATGGTATAATGTGCTTTACAAGTACGAGGGCTATGCAGTCCCACCTGCTCCACCGAGCTGCAACTTTAGATGCACTGTTTGACGTGGATATAAGAATGCTTATTTAGTATTTTAGGAATAGGCACAGAAACCTACAGCATACCATGAGTAAAACATGCCTTCTACAGCAGCCACTCCTGCAAGACTGCAGGTGAAATATACCTCTTAGGACCAAAGCTTACTTAACCATGCAGTGGGTTTAAAGGATTTGGGCCCAGTGTTCTCCTGGCTGGATGTGAGCATCATCCACTGAGATCAATGCTGTTACATGCATCTTGCAGGGCAAGAGTCAGTCTGTTTGTATGCGATTTGAGAACACTTGCAAAAAACACTAACAACATATGAGAGCTCTCAGTCATCCTCTAAAGGCTAGGCTGTCTGCCAAGACAATAGCACATTAGACAGACACATCAATAATTCCCATCATCTATCCATCACAAAAAGAAGTTCCATTTACCTTAAAATGCATATGTGGATTTTACCATACAGAAAAGGGCAACACTTGTAGGTCTCTGAACTATCATAATATAACAGGATTGGTTCCCCTTCTTATTGTTTGGACACATCCACTGCCTCAAGGAATTTATATTAATTCAGTGAATTCCATTTCTTCTTTGATAGGAGTAGGCTGCTTAACCATAAAGTAGCTAATCTCTATGGCTATATCTGGTTGAATGAGGTGTGCCCATACATAATGTTTAACCAGTAAATTTAACTAAAGAAATAAAATTTGAATATTAGCCAATAAAAGCTGTTGGAGACATGGCAGCTATGGTCCTGTAAGCAAAGCTATTCCCAGCACTAGATGAGAGACAAGCATTTTAGAGTATAAAATTAGGTGAGTCAAATTCCAAGCTAGTGATTTCAATACACCATTTACAAGGTTAAATTTAAACTGAATGCTGTTGAACAAACTATTTCAATGTCATTTGCTCTTTTGACACTAAGGATTTCAAAGGTCTTGCATAGCTATCTCAACTGAGGAACAGGGCAGCAATGTTCTGTATAGTATTTTGCCTCCCAGGAGGTCATTTTGGTTAACACTGTTTTCAGATGACTGTACCTCTGTTTCTCTCTCTGAAAAGGCAAGAAATTATTGTCTACTGCTGAAAAACATTTTGATCAATACAGAAGAAAAAAAACCACAACAACATTATAGTTTGGAGCACCGATGTTTTCCTAGCAGTAGAGTTTAAAGAGGTGACAAAGTAAGAAAAAAAATACACTTCCCTCCACCCAAAACAAAACGAAACCCATAAAAGCCACACTGAATCTTCTATGCATTTTTACAACAAAATACTGACTTCAATCATCTGGAAAATGGCAACATATAAAGATATTTATCCTCCTGAAAATTACAGCAGTGCATGTCCAGATGTATCTTAAAGACTAATTAGAGAGTTTCTTTCTAGGTAGCCCATCTGATCCTAGTTCAGTTATTTAACTTGAGCCAGATCCAGATAATGCCGGGCCAAACCCCAGTCTTGGTGAGGGGAAAATAAATAAGACTGACCAGCATTTATAGAAGGCCTGGTTTACATCTGGGCTGACCACTTCTGTTGGCAGTGATGATTTTCCACAATGTTGATGTATTAATGGGAGAACACTGCTCATTTGAGCAGGTATGGATGAGTTTGGGCTGCAGCAGCAGCAACTTGTGGCCAAGCCACACGTGTAACAGCTCCAACCCCTCCAACAGCTAGGGTCCTCCAACCAGCAAAGCTAGCTACTCTGCATGCTCAGTGCGCTTAGTGCTAGGTACAGTTCTGTGATTTTTATTCCTTTGAGAAACACAGCTTAAAGATTCCTGGTAGTTTGTGTGCAAATGTTTAAAAAAATATACATGAAATATCCTTATGGGAGTAGAGATTAGGGAAAAGAGAAGAACGAAAAGGAGAATGAGAGGCTTGGAAGCTGGACAGATAGGTATGGGCAGGACATAATAGTTGAATGTGTCAACACCAGGGATTTGCATCCCCCCCTCTGTTCCTGCTTTTACAGTGACATTGAGCAATTAGGAATTGTCCCTCAGGCTAATTATCTACTAAGTCCTCCTGATCAAATCTCAAAACAACCCCAAATCCCTGCACAGTACTTGGGTAACAAAGGCTGCAGTCACTCAATGAACAAAAACAAAAGGGAAGAGACAGGGCAAGTCATATTTACAGTGAGGAGAATCTCTGAAAGCCTTTCCCATCCCATCCACTGTGAGGTGCTGTTTTTTAACGTCCCAGAGGAAGCAACACAGTTACTAGAGCGAGCAGTACAGCAAGCATTTTCTCTCTAGGATATTTTGAATTCATTAAATGCTACTAAAGACATATTTGTCCTTGGAAGGTTTAAAAACAAAGCTTTTCAAAAATCATTCTGTGAGGCTCACGGTGGTAACGAGTGATTTGAAAGAGCTGAATATTAGATTCCAAGCACTGCGGTATGATTGAAATTTCATGTTACCTATAGGATAAAATAAAATCTACTAACTTGCTTTGAAACAATTTAAGCAAAAAAAAAAAAAAAAAAAAAAAAGATTTCCTGATTTTATCAGTGCTACTAGAGATTTATTTGAAGCTAGCATGCAGCAGAGGATCATTTCCTAAAATCACATGCTCTTTGGATTGTTTAAATGTTTACTATACACAAAATAAGATAGGATTTTGAAATAAGCTACTTGTTCCTTGACTATACACTGGCAAGACCCAACACAGGCACATAGGTGGATGATTTTGTATTTGAGCAATGGCCAAAGCTTCACTTGCTGGCTTCCAGAAGGCTCTGCTATCATCTACAGCCTGTGAGACTGATAGGGGTACTAGAGCAGGCAACAGCTGCCTGTCAGGAAGACAAGGCCTTAAGCGATTGAGATGAGAAAAGCTGGAGAGGCAAAGAAGTATTTTCTTCTTTCTTGCTCTTGGCAAGGGACTAAGCCAAACCTTGTTCTTCTGGGCTAATTGAGATGTAGAGATAACAAAAAAACTTTGTCTACAAAAATCACTAGCCAATACACAACATTTATCTTGGTTTCAGAGCAGATAGGACGCATAAAAACATCTGCTATCTTATACCAATGTCTCTCTAACAGAAAAGACATAAATAAGGCCAGGTTTATGGCATTTGCCTCTACTGCCATATGGGAAACACACACTTGAGAATATTTACATACAAGGTCATTTTACAGCATCCACTGCACAATGCAGATCTCTGGGCGAAGGACAGTGATTCCTTCTGGAGAAGGATACACCATGCTTTTGCATCAGAGTACACATTCAATTTACTGCAGATGGATCACAACAGAGTCCTGATGCCATCTTTAACCTAGGCATACTGCCATGCTGCAAGTTCATTCCAGCGATGTACTGAGATAGCTTTGCTGCTTTTAGTCTCAAGTCTCTTTGGAGACAGTCCAGGCAGGCTTTCCCTACTTTCTGACAGCTCTTGGCTAGCTCCTTCTGGACTCAGCAGTTGATTGCCAGATCTCCCACATTTCTGACACTGCTCCTCTTGATTCAGGTCTACCTGAACCATAAATAAATAATAATAAAATAGAACAACAAAACAACCTGAGGAATATAGGCCCTTCTTCAAGTCTTGTGTCTGATCTCCAGATGGTGAGCATCCACCAGCACCAACACCTCGCTTCGTCTTTTCCGAGCCCCTCAGATGCCCTCCCAGCAGGAAGATGGAGGTTTTTTCTGCACTCCCTCCTTTGCCTCCCATTGGCAACAGTGCAGAGAGGGCTCTGCTGAGCTGCTGGGTGTCACGTGCAGCTCCTCAAAAGCAGATTTGGAGCAGAATTCCACCCCACTCCAGAAGTAAATGGAGGAAAGCCCAGAAAACATCCCGTAATATGCAACACACTCCGTCCAAAGGCCCAGGCCTTCATACCCTCCCTAACTGGAGACAGGGGTCTATGTTGTGTTACACAGACGGACAAGAAATTGTGCAAATGCAGATGATTATTTCTGGTGCTTTTAGTTGCTGGCTAACAGTTCGAAATATTTGCCTGCTTTTGGTAATCATCCAGGTTTGTGAAGTACTCAGAAAATATTCAATTAACAAGAAATTAATTGTGTTTTTAATTGCCCGCTCTTCTGTGATGAAATATAGTATAAGCATAGCTCAGATGAACATAAATGCAGAAGATTATGCATGCAGAGTTGGAAGCTTTCCCTGAAAAGGTTTTTCCTAAGTCTGGGCTGAAGCTAACAAAATAAAATGAAGGACAATCACGGGGACTGGGGAGAATACAACTGCATTTTTAAAGCCACACAAAGGGCTGCATTTGAGCTCAGGTCTGAAACAGGGCATGCATCAAACCAGTCCCTCAGCACCAAGTTCAGCATCTTCAGACTGAAACAGCCCTTTCACCAGCGCTTTCTGTCAGGTAGGCCTTTCTGTAGGCCCCCAGCCAGCTGATAGAAAACACTTGACATGGGGATAAACCCTCCCAACATCACTGGCTTCTCTGTATTAATGATGAATATGTGCAGGAGCTCATGAAAGCACCAAAGTTTGAATTCTAGCCTGATACAACACACCTCAGTAAGCAGCATGGCTGAGGAAAGCAGGACACTACTTGCAGGGTGCCAACCAGAGACAGTTGTTGCATTTCCTGGCTAACACCACAAGGAAGGAAAATGACAGTAATAGAATTGGTAATTAGATTTATAAAATCCTTTCTTTTTCTCAGTACTACTTGTTTAGTCAGAGAAATCCACTCAGAGCAAAGTAAATTGGATCAAAGAAATTTGTACCTATATATGACAGCACAATTTGGCCCTTTTTTCTTAGTGTAAATTTGAACTGCAAGCCTCTGAATTGATTTTCCAAGAAGAAAGCTTAAAAACCATATTTGAAGACTGTTGAAAGCATACACTGGTCTTTTATATAAAAAGGAATGCATTTGAATCTACGTTTAACAAATCACTGGATATTAGTCGCATTGAATTCAGTCTCTTGGCCACAGTAACATTTATTTAATCCTCATCTCTTATCTCATTCGCAGAGCAATTCTGTATTTACTGCACTGTATTTTGTCAGAGAGATCATTAACTCCATTAATAGCAACAACCTGGAGATTTTCTAATTTACAATTTTTCCACTGATAGTTATTTTCTCAATGCCACGAATGGTTATGAATCTGAGCGGTGCCAAACCACTGTAGCCTCCATTGACTTCAGCAAGAGTTGCAGCTGGTCTGAAAATTATGGCCTTTTAGTATTATGTTTGTGTCAGAGTGGCAGAGCTGTGAGGTGAGGGCTGGTCACATAGCATTATAGTGGTTTTGAATTCAGGATAATATTTTTTTGGAAATCTCAGGAAAGAATTAAAACTCTCTTCCACATCTTAATAAACTCTCTCTTTCCCTCCCTGCTTTCTAAACAAGTACTGCAAATTACTCTGGTCATGTGCAATATTACAAGTATATTGCATGCTGCCACACAACATTCTCTAAACATTGTAATACTAAATACATCCATAAAGCAGCTGATATCAGCAGACCAAGCTGTGACGTTCAGACGTGCTATTAACGTTCCTGGGTATAGATGGCTTACTTGGTAAACCTACATCTTGATTTTCTTTTAACATTTTTATTGCTATTCAGTTGTGCAAGTACTCAGCAGCACCTAGCCTTTTTCTTAACATGTTCAGTCATATAAATTGAGGTATTGATTTCTTCAAATAACCTAATGGTCTTGTTGAATTACTGGCAGACTATGCTGCACTTGTCTTGTTCTGGTTATCAGTACCCATTTAATCAAACCTTTAAGACGCTTAACAGAATAGAAGTATGGTTACCAATCTTTGAAAGACCCAAAAGCTACCACCAGCACCAGCACCAACTGAGCAGTACAATGTATAGGTGGTTCATATTAAAAACAGAATTGATAGCAGAAGTTTGGTGGAGACAGTTCAATATAAATCTATTAAAAGAAAATAAAATACTTAAAACTCGATGTACAGCAATATTCAAACAGAAAAATGTCAAAAATAAGACAGTTTACTACTGCATAAATCATAATTACAGGTGATACACAGCCCAACCTATATCAGGTCAATAATGCCCTACGAAGAATAAATATCAGTGATTGAAGCACGAATATCAAGGATGCAACATCTCTCCATTAGAACCATGAAGAATACCACTAAGAACTAGGCAAGAAATCTTGGATTGATCTAATGTGTTATAGTTAGACCTAAAGAAAGGAAACAGCTTATCTGAGCCAATCAATGCTCACATTCATATCCCTAAGATAAAGATACATACTGTTCGTTTCCTGCTACTAAAAGCTAAACCAATAATCACTACAGTACTACATCCTCCTCCCAACACAAATGTGAAAGATTTGTTAGAAGTGACATGACACCACGAGTCTCTGTGTACATCTGCATGACAGCATTCATGAGGGAGCATCACTATGCAAGGTGCAGTCACTCAGGGGCCCTAGCACCCCATCCATGAAGCACTGATACAGGTACAGTTGTTTGGTTATCACTCTGGTATGGCTTTACAACATGAGTGCTTATATCCGACTGAAAACGATTTCTGTGCACACGCACTCATTCACTCAAGGACACTAACAAAGACATGGATAATTAACAACAACAAAAAAAGAGGTTATACTTCATTTGTCTTATTTTTTTCTTATAGTACAGTTTCATCTCGTTCTGCTGTCTTAAGTAAGCTACACTTAGAAAAAAGCCACACAGTACAGTAATACATCTTTTTTTTTTTTCCCCCCCAAGGTACAGCCAACTTATTTTTCTTAATAGAAATCATGAAAGTCTTTCATTAACATATTATGAAGTACTGTATTTACACTAAATTACACTGAATACATAAAAACATGAAATGCTTTCCAGAGTATTTCTATCAGTTGTAAGACTGCTATTATTCATGACACTAATTTTGCTAACCACATCAACCAAATAATGACTAAGATAGTTATTGACTCTAAGTGCAACTTCTGAAGAAGGTGTTTGAATGCCTTCCTAAAAAAGCTAAGTATTTGGAAACTGGGAGAAGGAATCACTTCAAACCATGGTGGGAAAACCAAAACAGTATTCTGACTAAATGATACAAAAATTAACAACTGCAAAAATACAAGTTAGCAGTTTAAATCTAGAAGTGAATACCTACTGCATTTGTATAAGGACCTGTCCAAGGCAAGTATGTGTAAAATATAAAAGAGGTCCAGTATGATGGAAAAAAAAGCTAACGTTTTTTTCCCCACTTTTGCCTAACGTGGAAGACAGATAAGATTTACTCGACATTTTAATGGTGTCAAAACCCTGACTGCCATTGGTGACAGCATATGCCATAAGGTCCAAATGGATATGTTGGATTGGAGCATTTGTTTTGAATTTCTGCATTGTATGCTTCTGCATATAGTGCAGGACTGTTTGTTTATTTATTTATTTATTTATTTTCCGACAATAGTCCTTTCAGCATCTTTTTAATAAAGCAGCAAAGGGTATGATGGAAGACTGAAGATAAGAGAACTGTACTCAAAGTTCAGCATAACTACACTTTTCTTGTTGGACCTTACAAGTTAGTTTCGCTACTATGTGACATGCAAGTGTTTAATTATTTGTGAGAAGAATTTGCATCTAATTGTTCTGTGCTAAGAATCACCACTAAACATTGAATCAGTCTGACAACTTGTTTCTGTTTTAGTGTCTGCTAAGTTTCCAGGGTTATGTTCTCAGGTTTGTTATTTCAGACATCTTTGCAGAGCAGTTTCTTTATTGGCTATGGTCATATTTCCTCTTACTCATTTTCTCTCTTTTATTTATTTTTAATAAATACAGACTTGCAGCACTCTAGAGTATTACTTCTCCTTACTGGAACATTTACCCTTGGTGTATTTGGAAGCAAGATCTTCCATATACAGGCTTGCCCTATATCCTTGACATGCTTATGTCTCATAATTAGTAGAAAGAGAAATTTAGATGCACAATGAATGTGTGGTGGGGCTCCCAGTCTGAACTATTTAGCCAAGCAATTACAGAATCACAAAAGTTCAAAAGGCACACAGGGAAGTGTCATAATCAGAAATGTAAATGAGCCATGATACTTGTAAGAGGCTAATTAATGGCCTAATAAATCCCTCTAGCAATGAATTAATTCCATTAGAAATCTGGAAAAGAAGGAGAAGCAGCTTTTTCCTGTACATGGACAAAATTCTTTTAAGGATACCTTGTGATTCTGGCCAGCACTCAAATTTAGAGAATTATCTGGAAGAAAAACAACAAAACAAACAAAACCCAAACAAATCCAACCAACAGAACTACAAATTACAATGTAAAAATAACTTTGAGTGTTACTGAAGGATATGCTGATGAAAGAAGAGACCTTCAGGAGCAAAGCAGCGGCATCACCTCCTACTTGCAGGGATACTGACTTTTTCCATGGCCATGAAGTCACCCATGACTTCATGCTTTCCAGCATGAAAAGGCCCTGCTACATGGGCCTTTCTGGATTTCCTTCTGACTCACAGCCATCTCCTGGAAGCTATTACAAGAGGGTCAGCCTAAAGGAGGTCTACTTTTTAGCAAGCCCACGTGTCCTGAAAAGACCTGCTCTATAAACCCAGCACCACATCCCCGCCATGTGCCTTGCACATGGCAGTGGTACCCAGCCCCTGTGGGGACCAGACAGGCCTCTGTCAGCACCACTGGAGTATGGCACACTGCTCTGTCACAGCAAGATGTCAGCGTCACAGCTCACAGTGCCTCTGCAGCTTGAAAGTAATCAATGCCTGCAATTCCTTTATTTATAGAAAGTCGTCTAAATACAATGTACTTAAAAGAAGAGCCAGAGACCAGTAAATGTCTCTTAAAAGAGACAGATTGTTCCATATCAGAAAAAGAAAGGGCAAGATGACCTAGGAATCCTTTCTGCTTTTGATTCTGTAACTGAACAACAAGGCAAAACCAAACTTTTATTGTTTTTTTGTCTGCATCTCTTGCTAGGCAAGATTCCTGCATTGCACTGGTCCCTCTGCAGGGAAACTTTGAAAGATGGTGGAAGTTTGGGGATTATCAGCGTCTCTCCTTAGCGTGAGCTCTATTTGCTCAGAAGTGACTGATGATATATTTCACTACGTCAACAATTTCTTCCAGTATAGCTTATTGGCCAGTCTGACTGGCTGTTTCACACCAAGCATTTGTAATCAGATCAAATCATTTCTTGGTGAGCCAAATTTGTACAGCATAATTCTTTCTCCAACTTCAAAATAACCCCCGTAAATCTCAAGCACTCAGATTTTACTCACCATCTCCACTGAATGATAATTGCATGAGCTTGGAAGCATTTCTGTGTAAAAATTTCATATTAACATTTTGCATATAAAAACATCATTGCAGTCAGATACAAGGGAAAAAGATGTAACTTAAACCTCCTTCTTCTTTCATTATTTAATACGGAAAATCTCTTAAAATTTTTAAGGAGACCTTTATCCAAAGGTAGCAAGCTTTGGAAAGGAGCTTATGTGACTGGGGCAGGGAAAAGGGTGTGACTTTCACACTTGGCATGTTACTGCTCCTGAAAATTAGGATGCCAACTGATATTTCTATAAAACTAAATACAATCCCTGGTTGTGCAAACTGATTAGACAAAGACTGTCAGCCCTTTATTACATTATTTGCACTAGAGTCAAATTTAAAACATTTGGGGGAGATGCGTGGTGATGGAGAACAAATATATCAGCTCAATGACATTACTTAGAGCTTCAGTCCTTCACTAGGGACATGAATGTTTTAAGTTCTTCACCTGAAATGCCTTAAAATTAGGAGGTACACTGGGTATCTTAAAAGTGCTAGTCAGTAGTGAGTTATGTTGTCATTCACTTGCATGATTTTTCTCCATGGCTGACTCAGACACATTATGATTTATTTATTTTTTTTAATGTTGAGTGCAAGAAAAAAAGAGTTCATCTGGTAGCTTCACTTTTACTTGGATCTGAAGATATGCTGCTTTCCTGAGCAAGGCGTTTGCCTTTCTCTCAACTTCTGCTTCCTGTTGGAGAAGGTTTTAAAGCAGGGAGAAACAGGACTTTAACTCAGCAGGTGTGGAGGGTGCTGTACAGGTGCAATGAATAAACAAAGTTAGAAGACTTTTGTCAGCCTGAAATACTGCCTAGGAATAGGCTTAGTAAAATAACAGTTGTTGTGATGTCAGCTGAGGCTTACCATTGAAAACCTGCAATTTTAAACAGCTGTGGCTCCCAAACTATGACAGATACCAGCCTGTATACCTCTGCATTTACCCCCTTGAGTTTGTGTTTCTCTTTGTCTGTAAAAACAGTGGATCAAATTAGCCTTTTGGGTAATTCCCCTGTCTTAAACATTCCTTATTTCCTCTGAGCAGCAGTGTGTATAAGCAGGGCTGACTACCTTGTCTGTGACATGCTCCCAGCATGCACAGAGATCTGATTAAAATTAGTAGTTGCGAAGCTATTAAGGTGTCCGAATCTGATCGGTTATAATTAGAACAAAACTGCCACAGTAACAAAGCAATGTGAAAATGTGCTGTTCCATTAGAGAGGAAGCAACTGCAGAAGAGCCACTTTGCAAATACAGCATTTTGTAGAGCTAATAAATCTGATTAACTTTCCAGGACATTCTGTGTTTGAAGAACAGCTCAAATTTAGAGATAAACTAGCTTGGAAATTTCCTTGCTGTGACAGGTCCCACTTGGAGAAAGTATTTCCAAGCACAACTGCATGCAGAATATGACATTTTGAGTACTCTGAAACGTTATAACATTATCATTTTCATTTCTTAAATAATAAATTTCAGCACTCCTGAAACGTTGATGATATATTGCTGTGACCAGAAACTGGCTACTCTGAGTCAGCTGAAATTTAACAAGTGTTTTTTCATAGTGAAGCACTACTTTTAGGGAGCTGTAATTTGTAAGAACATCTTTTTGTCTTTCTCCAGTTCTAATATATTCAACAGCTGAGGACACACATTGGAGTGCATATCCCACTGAAGGTACTGCTAACAATAGATTACAGCTCACAAGCCAAACAAAATCAGTCAGAAATACCGTTATTTGTTACAGCTTTGAAAGTAGTTATAATAAAATATTTTGTTACAAAATACTAAAATACTCTGATTGTTCAAAATATTTTAAGGCCACTAATCGATACCATTCAGTTTTCCAGAAGAATTTTCCATCCTAGAAACTCCATTTCAAATACAAGTTTTTACACATTTATATACTACTAAACCGTCTCTTATCCCACGACAAATTCAGTCATGTGGATGAGCAACCACACAGTATTTTTCCAGAAGGAAACCCCAGTCGACATTGTGCAATCAGAGACATAGCTCTCCATGGACTGGGCTTCACTGGGTGAAGTCAAGCCCTAGTTACAGCAATGGAAATACAAAAATAGAGCTTAACGTTTTGAGTCTGTTTAAACAGTTTTGGTTAGAAAAAGTTGATTTTTATATAATGGGTATATTTCTGTGTTTTTCTAATGATATTTGCGACATCTTTGTGTATTTAAAGAGAAGAAAAAACTGGAAAAATGCATGTATTAGCATCATCCCACAGGGGACAATCCCATTCCAATCTTTCCTGTTCAAAGATTTTTACTGTTTTCCTCAGAAGACTTTTTCTGAGGGATCTGAGGCAAAACTGTGGACACCCTGAGGTGCGAGACACCTGAAAGCACAGCAGTGTGTATACTGACAAATGCAGCAACTTGCCACGAGTGGGTCTTCTCCTCACTGTCTAGCAAACAAACCACTTACAAGCGCAGAAGAGCCAACATAGGGCAACTCTTCCCGGTCTGTCATTGATTTCATTGCAGAACCAGACATTTTATTTCACATGAACTCCCCACAGTGCCAGATAGCTTAGTTGATAGACAGAGCCAATAAATAAATAAATAAATACAATGGAGGAAGCATTAAACTTATGACCATGGTTTCAACAGTCCACCACCAATGCCTTGCCCTGGCAAGCAGTGACACAGCAAGATGAATCTCAAGCCTGGCACGGGCACTGAGTGCCAGTCTGCCCCAGAGCTGCCCCTGGCTGAAGGCTGGACACCCACCTGCCCACACCATGAGCCCTGCAACCCTTCCCAGGGGGCCGGTCACACGAGCTTCACAGTCAATGCCAGGAAAGCTCGTGTCTTAATTCCAGACCTGGCACTCACTTGTCATATCTAATCATATGCTGCATTGAGTATTCATGAAGAAAAAAATCCATACGTGACTGACTGTAATAAAAAGGATTTAACAGTCTGTCCACAGTTCAAGATGCACGCCAAATACACAGAGCTCGCGTTGGGGCTCTGTCACTGGACAACGCGCCCTGCTGCCCTCTGTTTACTTTGGCTGAAAGCTGTGATGAAATCTCTGATTTTCATTTTTCCTGATGTAAGATGCTATAACTGCCTGCATGGTGGGTTTTAGAAACCCATTATGCTGTGCATAGGTTTCCAGGGCAACACTTGCAATACAGCCTTCAGTATCTGATAGTTATTTGTGTTGACAAACCACATACAATCTGCCATTACTACAGCTGTTGACTCTAGCACTTTAGGGTTTTCAAACTTCTATAAGAGTGAAGGCTTTGTTTCATTTAATAGTGACAGAAACTGAGGCAGCTGTTGATAGAGCTGCTCTGGTACATGACTATTGCACAAGATATCACGCCATACTGTTTCCTTGTGGGTTTTTTATTTGTCAATGGGAAACGCAACATCAGCTATGTTTAGATGTTTGTAATTTGAAACAGACATTAATGCACAAGTAAAAGAAATAAAAACACTAAATAAAAGCAAAAGAAAAAAGAAAAAAAAATCTGATCATCTTTACCCATCCTTACCCATTCCTAAGCAAAAGAAGAGAAATAAACCACTTTATTTTAGACTAACCTTCTTTATGACATCTCTAATATTGAAATAAAGAGGAAAAGAGAGCCCAAAATCTGGCACGCAAACCAGCATCCAGCAAGGAGAAAGATCTAGCTCTGCAACAAATATACAAAAGCATTCAAGCAGCAGACATCAGGTGTTGCCAGTTGATGGGTGCCTGGCTTCCCTGCTAATTCTGCGTCAGACACGAGGCATCTGCGGGAACAGCAGGGCCCAGATGCAGCCCAGCCCCTTGCAGGCAGCTCCCTCCCCAGCAGTGCGCAACCCCCTCATCCACCGCCTCTCTCAGAGGAGGAGGAGGAAGGGCTTGTACGCCTCAGGAGACATGCAGGGGACGTCTCGTCCTTTTTCTCCCCTCTTTCTTTTGGTGTAATCCCAGTTGTACAGCAGGGCTGATCTCATTTAGAAGAACACAAACATCAAGGAAACAGCAACTTTTATAATGGACCAAAACAAAACTAAATTTAACTTTTTCTTAATAGCAGTACTGAAGGACCCAGGACATGAAAATTAAGGGCAGAAGATGCATTTTAAGCCACCAAAAGTGTTAGCAGACAGCTGCTTAATCCCCAAATTGTCACGTCAACTTAAACCCGTCCCCTGGCAGGGATTCAATTCTTTTCACAGAGCACGTTACCCTTTGCTCACATGCCGGCTTGACCATCCTTCTAGGAAGCCACCATGCCTGAGGCATAGGCTAGCAATTCAGGAACCAGAAGGGTCAGGTAATCCAACCCAGAGGCCTGCCAGTTTTTGGCAGCACCACATGCACAAGAGAGGAAAGCTCTGTGGGTGCTCAGCTGGTGGCAGGCACCCTGGGGAGCCCCTGCGGTCTCCTTGGCTGACAAGGCCACCTGTAACCACTGCAGGCACTTCCAGTTGTATTCAGGGCCTACCACCATGCAGCACAGCCTGGGGCATGTTTTGCCCTGCTGCTACACCAAAGATAATTCCTCTCCAGTAGGGAAAGGGAGCTTTGTTCTCACAAGCCATGGTTTACGTATGGTTTTCCTGTTTCTGTTTAGAAATTAGAAGATTAGATGACGTATCTGATGCGTATCTGTTCACCTGCATATCCTAGAAAATATAAAAGTAAGCCTGCACCTTTCCCAAGTTAGATGTGTAACAGAGCACTATCACTGTGCAGCAAAGCTACATTCGTAGCCACAGCACAAATATCCCTGCATCAGACATGCAGGAGAGCCTATGCCCTGCCTCCATCCATTTTCCCAAGGGCACCAGCCACTCTCTCCTCTTGCTTCCCAGGGAGCATTTTTTCTCCTCATCATCCCCAGTGTCTTCTAGTACAGGACAGGACTACCAAAAAACTTTTCTAAGCACTTGCTGAAGGTTTCTGCTTCGCACCCATGAGAATGAAGCCATCCTTTTCTCACCATCACACTGCCAGAGGAGAGCTCCTGCTCCTCTGAACTTGGGGTCTAACCTTCTGCTCATCACCTATTTTTTCACTAATCTCCCATTTTAAGGCTTTGTAACAACCGCACAAATGACATTTTGTCCATACACTATTTTCCTATTGTGGCTTCCAATCAGTCGTACAGATTTCTGTGGGCACTTTACCTGAAAAGTTCTACAAGAGGATACCTTTTTTTTTTTTTTTTTAACATCATCTAAGTCATACATTTTATAGTTTTCAGGAAGTTGAAATTTTCAAAGGAAAGATTAAGAATGAATTTACCGTTTTTATCTGAAAGGTTTTTAAGAATTTTACTTTAAAATATATTAATTTGTGACACACTCATGATTTCATATTTTTTAAAGTATCTGTTTCTTAATAGCTTCTAATAACTCAATATGCACATATATATTTGCTCTAGTCATCATCTTTATTACCCATTATCCTCACCCTGCATGGACTTGATCACCAAAAAGGGGCACAATAATTGAGCCTTCTGCCACAAAACCACACACATCTGTGGATACAGCTAAAAAAGAACAGTTTTGTACTAGGACATTTTTCTTTGAGAGGTTATATGGGTTGATTTGCTATTTTCTTTTGAGCAGTTATGAACATTTTTGTTCATTCGTTGTTCTTCAGATATTCCTACTTTATGAAGTACAGAATACAGTATAAGTGTATACATATATGTTACAGAGAATAAATCCTCCTTTTTTCTTTCCTAGACTACCATTTTTAGTTGCTGAATAAAATTACAGTCACTTATGTTATACTCTATATATTAGCACTAGCTGATTAAAGACAAATTTTGTAAGACGAATGCCAGAGTAAACACATACATTTTAAAGAAATGTAGACACTGACCTGAAGGAATAGAAACTAGAACTGCAAACTCATCTTGAACTTTTGGCCTTTTATTTTTCTTAAAAAAAAAAAAAAAAAAGTGAGAGAAAAATCTACAGTTTAAATAGCTGCTTCATTGTGTTTGACATTGAAATCCCACCCATAGAGTTTTAGAAAAGGTACATATATATAGCAAATGGAGAAGTCGCAAAGAAAAGAAGCAAGCACCAAACTGCAAAATGACTTGTAGACAATGCAGCCATGGGAAGTGCTTACAGTTTTTCACTGATGGAGCAAAAAAGAAACAGCAGAAAACATAACTGAACATCTCCATTTATTGTTTTCAGACAAATTTATTTACAAACAGAGTCCTTATGACCATCCTAAAATTGCTTCTCAAAGCCTACAAGCTCTAGAGTTACTGTAGAAGAGATTGGAAAGCACATTTAGCTTATAAAGATACCAAAGAATCTCTTTGAGTAGCTCTATAGTAAGTGACTCACAAGAACAAGCCAGCCAAGCTACATGCTAAACATGTATCTTGGAACAGCTCATCTATTAGGAAAATTTTGTCCTGAATTTAACCGTATCTGTTTCAACAAAATATACCAAAATATCACCTCTGGCTGCCACCATATACCTTATGTTGCATTACTTGTTAACCTGGCGCTGCTTTATTTTTTATTTTTATTTTTATTTTTTAATTTTAAAATCATGTCTGGGATCATTTGTGAACCCCAAAATACATAATCTTGATAAATTATCCTAAGAAAGTTGAAAGATTTTCAATTTCATTTCCTGCGCAGCACAGTATGAAAATTATTTGGATATCTCGAAATGAACTGAGCTCATGAGGCTCTGATTTCTCTACATTCAGAGATCTAAACATAAGATAAAGTGGTGATACAAATCACTTATTTAAATGTGCATTTATAAGTCTCTGCTAAACACAATAAAGAGCTCTCAGCAGATAGTATTTTTATTTGTGTGTGGGTGTACTGCAGTTCTGCATTTCATTCTCTAAGCAGTACTTAGCAATATTTATCCTGTTACTGGAGTCTTGCATAACATACAGCTTTTACTTGTAGATATGATGTCAACTTTGGAATACCAACACCATAATATTCTTTTTTAAAAGAAAAAGTTTTCACTGTGAAAATCAAGCGTACCAAATTAAATTCCTGATATGTTGCTTAAGATTTTTGCTGAACAGTATATGGTAACCCCTGTTAGGCTTTCAGTTTTATCATATCAAATGGCAGTAAAATTCACCATGACAATCATTCTAGAGAATAGGTCTGTGAAATATTTCACTATGCTGTCTTATATCCAGACTCAACTATGTTGTCATCAACCTCAAATCCATTGGACAGCATAATTCAGGTCAGCTTCTGGTGATTGACCAAAGGCAGCAGTTTGAAACAGGATAGCACACAAACCAGCCTGCAGCACCCCACCCTCACTGTGCCCACCGTGTTGCTGTTTGTAAGCAAAGATGACTTCAAAGGAGAAACCAGCAATGCACAGAGCAGCTGCTGGAAGGGTTTGATCAAGAAACCTCTAAGAGCAGGCTCAGCAGTGTTATTGCCTTCCTGAGTATGTATTTCTTATCACATAAACCACCAAGACTAATCTCTTTGTGCAATGGACATTTGTGCATCTTCTGTTCAGCATCATATGAGTTTCTTGGACAAAGTCCATCATTTAGATGTTGGCTAGTGCACATGCTTATTTTCAAAGGAGTTTCTAATCCACTGATGTTTAAAAGATTTATTGGTTTAATTATTAGTTTATTTTCTGGTTTATTACTATCCTTTGATGTTACTGGTTATTACAAAGCTTGTGCAGAAGCACTTAATTACTCATTCCATTCGGAGATCTATCAAAGTATGATTTAAATCAGCACATACAGTGCTCAATGAAGAGGAGACTGCAAATCCTTTTCCAGTCATTAAGGAAAAGAGAATATTTTGCAGAACCTTTTCATAGTGGTGAAGTGAATAACAGATCTACATGGGGAAGGTCCGAGTGAACACAAAGCCAAGGAAAGGGGAGAGAAATTTTCCAAGTGCAGCTATCTGATGGCTCTGGAGCAATATATGGGTAAGGTCACTACAAGACACCTTGTCCATCAGGCACCCTTGTCTGTGCAGACTCAGGTCTGCTGTGCTGAATGCATACTACTTGAAACAACAACTTGAAATGAGCTTCATGTTCTCACCATAAGGGAAAAGGGAAAGGTATCTAACCTCCATCCTCAGCAGGAGAATTGCTGTTGCACAGTGTGGAGTTATACGTCTTTCAGAAGAAAGATGACAGGTAACAGGAAGTGTTCTGAGTTGCTGCAAACTGGAAAAATGTATTGTTCGTGCCACAAAGAAAGAACAAAAAGCTTATCATGCATCCAGATATATTATTTCCTAATGTTGCATTGTGCTCATCAAGTTACTGTTGTTTTTTGTTGTTATTGTGAGAAAATCAGTAGTCTACAATGACTATTACACTGCTTAAAGATCCAATGTCACCAGGTGAGAATATTTAGGAAATGTTGATATACATTAGCTTCTAAATAGATAAAAAGGAGTCAGCAACTATAAACATGCCCAGATTTAAAATATTAGTTCAAAAATCTGCTTATGAGTTTTGGAAAAAGTATTACATCTCAGTGGAAGAACTGATAAAAAGCTTTTTTTGACATGCTAATGAAACACAGACTGGCATTGGAAAGTTGAGAGCCAAGTGTCAGGTTCCCCAATGAAAGAGGTCAAATTTTAGGAAACTGATTAAATGTGAAAGACTGAGATGAGCAGGAGTTGTAGGTTTCCAGTGGCCCTCTAAAGCAGGTTTCATATTTAGAAACTGAATCGCACACTTAGTATTAGTCCAGATGTTAAAAATAAAAAAGCATTACAATGATCAGTTCATCAAATTCCAATCCAAATCTATTCCAAAGGATATGCACTTTAACATATCCACTAAAAATACAGACTTCAGCATTTGGCAGTAAAACCACAACACTAAGTCCAACTCTGAGAAAATGAAACCTCTCATATCCTTTAATGCATAACAAAAGAAAAGTTGTGAATCTGAATGCTAGCAGGTCATCGTACTTAGCACTGACAAAGAAAGTAGCTAACTCCTTAGAAGAAAAATGTTCCGGGGTTTACACTGTTCTCACAACTCCATCTCACCATCTGAAGACGTTCTTACTGATACAACCCTACCGGGATCACACTGAGAGCAACTCTCTCAGGTTCAGATTCATTTAGATCTTCATCAGTTTTAAAACAAACAAAACAAAACCAACCAACCACCACCACCACCAAGAACACTTTCAACTACTTAAAATAAGAACTGGCCAAACTAATCAATGAAGCTCCTGCTTCAGGTGCTGTGTCTGGACACTCCATGTAAAAGCAGCATGTGTAGAGGGAACGCACTCTAGTACTTTGGTAAAGGGAGGATACAGTTGTGTATTACAGACCAGGCCTCATCCAAGTGCTGGGAATTCTGCAGCCATCATAACATCAGGTCAGCTTTTAACTTATCCTAGTGCTGGAGAGGGTAACTACTGGATTCTCAGTATTAAATGACAAAGCAAAAGATACTTAGCTCATTTAAATTGTATTCCTCAAAAGCTCATTTCATACTAGACAATACCACCTGTAACACAATATCTGCACAAGAGGCTTTGATCCAAAGCTCTACCTTTATTATTACACTTAGTATCAGTGTGGTGACAGTAGGTAACAGTATTCAGCGCCCCTTTTTGCAGGCTATTGGAATGAAACTCCAATTTCTGCTCTCATTTCAGCTGACATGCAGAGAGCAGCTTCGGAGCCATCAGCTTGTCAGACATCAAATCTTGAATGTCAGTCAATACATACAAACTTAATTCAGAAAAGACCCAGATATTGCTTCTTGCATCCAAACACTGTTTAAAGCCATTAGATATGCCTGCTATTCCCTTGGATGGAAATCAAATTGCTCCCACTCTCACACAGTCTGAAGGTCGTACTTCGCCCTTGGAAAAGCATGCAATCTGTATTTAAAAAGTTTCACAGTGTATCTTATGGAAAACAGCTAGTTTTGTTCCCTTTTAAATTACATTGTATACTAAGAAACAGTTGGTACTTGATTAGTCTTAATTTTCCCTGTTATATCATCTGCTTGTCTATGGGACTTTCCATTTGGTACATCAATACAACATCCTCATACACGAATCCTGTAAGATAGCCAAAAGCTATTGATGCACACCACCAGACCTGGAATTACTGCAGAGGTTACCAGTTACGTGAGAAGTTGCTACCCAAGATGCTTTCTAAGCTGGGAAGGTGTACCATGCTTGCTGTCAGGCTCTGGAGCTGAGGCTGCTGTCTCCTTCACCCTTAACTCACCCAGTCTCTCCCATTTACCGTTGCCAGGAAAGAGACGTCAGATTCTCACTGGAGGGTCAGTTACTGACATCTCAGATAATACAGTTGCAGCCCAGCTGAAATTAAAGACAAGTCTTTGCTCACAGTTTACAGAAGGGCAAGGTGACAGAAATACAGCAAATGCCTGAAAGGGAGACAAGGGAACAACCTCCTAACACATTCCTGCTCTTGGGCTGCAAACACATGCAGATTTCTACAGAAAAGCCACCTCTCTGTCTTTCCCCATTAGAGCCGTGACTGTAACATATGGTGGCACTGTGATGTGTCATCATAAAACACCTCTACACACCAATTCCCTTGCTTTTTACGAAAACTGTTCAAAAATGAGAGTCCACATCAAGTCTTCCTGATCTTGAAGGTCAGGTACATTATATGTACATAGCATTTCTTCTTTCTTGACACAAACATATTGAATATGATTGTCCTGCCTCTATTTTATTCCTCTGTGTTTGGTCTCTTTGAATCAGTGCATTCATTTTCTCTCAGCTACTTGGCCAGTAAGAATGCCCTGAACACATTTTAACTAATCTGTGCTTATAAAGAATGGTCACTAAAACTCTTCTCTACAGAAGTCCATCACACTTGAAGTCAGCAGCCTGTACTTTCCACTTGTTTGTCCACCAGAGCTCTGGACAAGAGCTTGTTTGATGTGATAACACACAGGCAGGCAGCCCAAGTAAGATTAAAACTTGCCATACTCCTCCAGAGTTAGTTCAAGGCCTCTTTCTAGCACACAGCTGAAACAACTTGACAGCAATGGTAGGTAGCATTCCTGGGGTGTTGGTGAGAAGCCTGAAGGAGCCTTGGCTAGCTTTTTTGAGAAACCACAGAAGGGTCAGAAGGAGCTCTGGAGGATTGAGAATAGATCAAAGAGAATGGGACAATTTAATGGGTTTTGAAGAGAGCTAAACTGACTGGAACCTGGGCAGATGAGATAGGCAGGAAGGAGTGACTGGGTTGTGAGGAAGCTCTTCTTGGGGGGAATCTGCACATTTCAGGAACTGCACAAAGCCTTAAGAGGTCAGATATGCAGGCTGGTACCTCCTTTGACTGTTCCTTTCTCCACCAACTGCTGGGGAAGGAGATCCCACAGATACACTGCCAAGAGGGATCTTCACCCATGAAGATCTCCTCCCTCACACCCTGAGCTCCTCCTGCCATTACCAGTGCCGCCTGTGGCTGCCTCTGCAATATTTTTATTGCCCACCTCAGCAAAGATGAATTCACATTTGGGATGAAATTATATTGAAGGCAGATGAAGTCAAAAATCTTTCTGTTTCTGCACTCAGACCAAAATATGACATGTTAATCTCTGATAAAGTCTCAAACAGAAGGCATCTCTCAAGCTGGAGTTTGCATTTTTCCATCTGATCTATGTGTTTATGGGCAAATGAATATTCTAAAAGTAAGATTATTCTAAGCCTGCTTTGTTTGTTGGATGATATTTATCTAAGTCTTAATATATTTCTACAATGGATCTCATGCATGAGAATGTATTTTGCTCAGATGGACAATAAAAACACCATTTTGTGTCATTACCCTAATTTTTAGATTTGAAGTAATTTCATTATGAACACGTTATCTTTGGTCTTACAAGCTATAAAGAACGTAAATCTTTATAATCACAGTGTCTTTGTCTTCACGTAATGCATTACTTATATTCTGCTTTGTATTTGTGGCCATAAATAAATATCTGGGTTTGAGAGTCTGTAAAAAATGATTTAGCCTCTGAGATAGGTAAACATTTTAAATGTAAGAATAAGCCCAGAAGTACCTTCAGCAAATTAAAATGCTTTAAGAGCTCTTGCCTAACTGAATACCAATTAAGATGAAGTTGCTTATAGCAATGTCCTAGCTGAATCAACAAACATCATCAACCATAAACAATTATCAACTCTGTTCCATTTTACCACATCCAATACATTCTTCCAACGTAGCTGAAAAGTACAATTTTCCCTGATCTCAATGGATGAATGTAAGCATAATTTTAGACTACATCATTTAACAATCAGTTTATTAAAGATATATCTCTTGTTCTGCCATGGAAATGAAAGCTGTTATTAAATGCCTGGGTTAATTTTGTAACAGATTACAGTAGAGATCTGTATAACATATGAGTGCATGGGGGGCTTCCAGTGCTCCTCTCTCCACACTACAGCCCAGCAAGAACATAACACTTATTACACAGTTGACCAAAGGATTTTGATAGCTACGAGCTACAACTACTTTTATTTTGTTTATTCAGAATTATGCATGAACCCGCACTACAGATTAGTCATATTAATATTGATGATAACATCCGTCAAAAAGGCATGTATTTGGTCTACAACCACAGATGGCTAAATTTATTTGTGAAAGCTGTGGAGCACAATTAAAGATGTGGCTGTTGTAACTTGCAAAATGCAAAACTACCAGGAGTTTATATCAGAGAAATCAACATGAATGAAATCAAATCCAGATGACAAGGTGAGGAAATATGAGAAGCTACAAAGCCCAAGAAGTCATGCTTTCCAGTCTTGCAGAAGCAGAGATGCGGACATATGAAGCAACTGAATTGCATCGGCTGTGCTTGTTATCTTCCACTTAAATTAGCTAGTCAAACACCGCTGCAAAGATCCTCTTTATGGGTTCAGTGTCTGCTTTCAGAGTGTGCTGGGTACAGATTGTGTTACATTGGTTAAAGGGGGAGGGGGGAGTACAAAAAGCGACTTTCTATTCCAGGGTTACCCGAGCTGCTGACCACACATGCATTTGAAAGAAGCAGGTGTTCGACCTCATAGACTCAGAGTTTCTCTTTCCCCATGTACACTAGTGATTTTCCCTCCGCAGGTGATTAACAGTGCTTATGAACAGAATACTTCGTTTCTTCTAATATACCCACAGAAAATTACTTAGAAAATAAATGGGTGTACTTTTAATGCTGTAAAGTAATAGCACAGACTGAAAAATTAGTTACAGTCAACTGCTCGAACTCTGGAAAAACAATGCAATGGAAAAGCATATCTGCTAGGGCTAGAAAGGGAGGTAATAACTGTCAGTAGACACATGAGAGCTAGTTGCAGAGCAGGAAATGATCGAGTCTTAATGTGCATGGTGCCTAGAATCAGAAGTGATCAAACATGAATGATTCAGGTTAGCCCTTGGGAAAAACATTGTCAAGGTAAAGGGAGCGATGCACTGGGATGATGTCTGAGGACAATCTCTAATACTAGGTGTACTGAGAACAAATATGGTATCAGTACATTGAGTAGACTTTGGCCAAGGGGATGGGTTGCATGGGTAAGTTTAGCTTGTGATGGAAAATGAACAGTAACAAAAAATCATTGTTTTTAAACCATCAGGAAAACTAAGCCATTCCAAGGAAAAGAACCAATCGAAACCCTGGAATCAATAGTGAAGTTCAGTGTGAGACGTGGACCCTTATTAAATGTAACAGTTTGATGCAGAGACATAGGCAAACCAAGAGTAGATGAGTTTTGTTAACAGAGAGTGAATGAAGAAGAGCACATTGCAAGGGAACCATAATATCAAACAGCTTTTTGCAACATTTCTCATAGGCACCTGAGTAAAGACTTAATTTTCTCATCAACTCCTCCAAACCAGTTAGTTTATGATGCACATATTTATCTTAGAGAGCAACATAGCATATCAGAGTTCTTATACTATACCCCAGGTCTGTCACTAGCTATTCTGAAAAATGACAGTAAAAGCCTTCATGGTGAATTAGAATAGAATAACTCAGTTGGAAGAGACCTACAAAGATCAAGTCCAACTACCCAACCACTTCAGGGCTAACCAAACGTTAAAGCATGTTAATGAAGGCACTATCCAAATGCCTCTTTAACCCTGACAGGCTTGGGGCATCAACCACCTCACTAGGAAGCCTGCTCCAGTGTTTTTCAACAGTTTCATGGTGCTCTGGAGACATTAAGTGAAGTACAGGTACCGAGTATGAATAAATTGAAATCCTGGGAAAGGATAAGAAGGAAATTTATAACAAAAAGGAAGCCCCACAAATGCTAAGAAAGTAGAAATATGACATGCCACAGGAGTGAGCTACAAAAATCATTCTACTTTCCCTGACCCTGAGATGGCAAGCTGGGACAGGTCTAACTGCTAAGTTAGTCATTTTCTGGACAGTAAATACCCCTACGACCCTTTTAGAAACAGCCACAGGAATCCTTTCCCTGAGCAGTGTTGCAGGCAGAGAACTGAATTTCTTTCTTTCACAAGTAAAATTAACTTTTCCCAGGCCTAGCGATTCTGGCTCAAGGGCTAATGTAAGTAACCCAGCACATTCAACATGAGCCAAAGAGAGATGCTAGCTGTTGGAAGGCTGCTACATAGCAGAAGGCTTACTAGAAAAGGATCGAGGATGTGTGATTTACAGCGAATTAAATTAAAAACACAGAAGGCATATGAGAAAATTTCGTTGGTTCTCCACTACTTGTGCTCAGTTCTCACACTCTGGTTTGGTGACTTCATCCTGATTCTGTTGAGAGGCACACACCGTACCACAACACAGCACAAAGTGATCCTCAAAAAGATCATAAAAATGTGAAAAACAGCAGACGTACTGAAAGCAGTAGAGACAGCTGATCTTGCCACAGTGGCAGAGCAACTGCACTGGAGGCTGCACAGGATCTTGCTTTTACAATAGAAGTCATCAACAAGAAAATCTGCAAGAGTTAACCAGGCAGGGAATTGTGCTCAGGGACTCACACAGACTTCTGTCAGACAGAAGCAAAATAAAACTTGCGAGAGGCATGAGAAGACTTTTTCCACTTTCAAAGGGGCATGGGTTTCTTTCAACTCCTGGTTATAGGCACCGAAACAACAGGTAAAACTGCAACCACAGGAACTTCTAAGAAATGATGCCTGCAGGCAACTCCCTCAGAACTGTCATCCTCCCCTGCCCCCAGAGCCTGCTGAAAAGAGAAATCTTTCAGCACAAGATAAGAGTCAGCAAATTAAAGCTCTCACAGACCAAAGGAAAATCAAGCAAACCTCTACTCTGGGACTTGCATTAAGCCTCACACCCCTCCTCCCCCTTCTTATCAGAGGAACTAGCCTGAATATCTACAGTGATTATAATTGTTATAGTGCCATGTAGAAAGGAACGCTTTTGTAGTGAAATCATAGCCCAAGCCACTTAGTCATTAGAAGCTCAAAAAAAAAGCAATTTCAATTCCATCCAGAAATTCAATGGCATCACTGAAATGTGCCTTATAATTGACCCAGCCCATCTTGCAAGAACAGAAAATTCAGATTGAAAGTGTTTGCTTAAAAAAGCACAGTGAAGGACAAGAACAAATCTATTATGGAGCTAGTGGAACTGCAACCCTCATTTTTCCAATTAACACTTGTCTAGTGCAACACATGGACCCTGTTACTGTCCTGTGGCCAGCCACTTCTCCACTGAGGTCAGGGCTGGATCTCTCCCTGCACCAGTCAAACCTCAGGGTGGTGAAGGCAGGTGTAATAGACCCACACCTAGCAAAATAAACTGATGGAAAGTCCTGGGAGGAGCTATTTAGAAAAGGTTTATTAATGACCTCACAATAAAGGGGCCTTTAGGGATATTAAACAGAATTATTGCACTGTGAAATCAAAGAGGTGATATTGATTTAGACGTGGGGTCATTTTTTATAACTTAATTTTAATTTATTAAATCAGTAGCATCCCCTCTGTTGTGCCATATCCAATAAACAATTAATTGTTATCAGACGTTTATTGTTCTTACTCATGAGGCTTAAGTACTGGGACAGATCAACACGTATAAAACTCACTTTTGGTTGAGTAGTTCAGTTGGCACTGCACCAGCTTTCTAGAGAAGCTCAATGTATCATTACACTCATGAACTCCATCCCAGCGGGGTTCAATTATAATAATTGCCACAAACAGCTATGAAATGGTGACTTTTCTGATCAAAGTAAGAAAAAAAAAGTATATTTCACTATAATTCTGCTCTTCTTCTTTGTTACTACAAGGGTATGGATTATTTTAGTTTTCACATCTGGAATTTACTGTAATAAAAATTCTAGTGACTTGGTTTGCTTGTTGCCAAAGAAAGCATCATATAATTAGTAATGTGATTGTTGCTGATTTTAGGACCACGCATTCACACAGAAGAAGGTAAGGATAAGAGTGTTTTCAGATCACATCTGAGAAAACAAGAGTAATCATCATATAAATGAGTGTATTTTTCTCAGTTGTCAAAGCTACAAGTCCCCATGTGTTAACAAATGGAAAATAACACATTCATTGCAGCCAATCTACAATAATCCCAGTGTGAAGAAAGCCAGCAGCAGACCTGCCAAGATGTGCAGCATCTCGGTGTGACCACAGACTTCATCGGTCACAAGCAGAGAAGAGCACACAATTGCATTTAAATGATGATAGGGCTGCCAGCATTGCTATACCTGGGATTCACAGTTTATACTACAAAAGAGCAGAATATCACACCTACACGTTGACAGGTGTTCACTTGAATGTTGGAAAACTTCTAAAGTTAAATCATTAAGCTGCTGAAAAAACGGTGCATGCCTTGAGTCTTGACATATGGAATAGCTTTTCCACCATGTCCCTCAAATTTGAAGTCATTTGAAAAATTATGCGTTTTCTCTTGATCTTTAATATACTCATTTGTCCCATGATCTCATCACACTTGTATTTGTTGATTGAGGAAACTCAATGGTATGAATTAAATGGTAATTGTTCACAGAAAGGACTTGCTAGAGAAAGTTTTCAGCTCATTGAGATGCACAGATCTGTATCCCAAGAGTGTCTTACTAGAAACATCTTCGTTATGTTCATGGTTTAACTGTGTCATACAGTTTCCCAATTAATAAGATTTCATAACCCCTGAGGTTTATGTGCAAGCAAGATTTGTCAGTAAGTTTTGAATTTGGGATACCCAAGAAGAGTAACAACTTTGGCTAATAAATCCCTCAAGTAACAATTAGTGTTATCAATGTTTTATACATAGTTTATAATTCCAGTAAAATTGCCAAATGTCTTCGTTAATACATTCAGCCAAACACTCATAAGGTTCAATTCCTAGAAACATGGAAATTTGCCCTGCTTATTGAAAATGAAGCTTTTTTTTTCTTTTTCTTGCCAATTAAGGCTGTGTCCCTCACAGAAGTGACCAGCGCTCCCCACTAACCTGTCTGCACTGACCGTGCTACAAGGCTGTCACCACATCTAACCCCCAACTTCATCCTGACTCACTGAAGTGACAAACAAATAGATCCATGTGCAGTGCCAGATTTTAAAATGGAAGTAGAAGAAAAACTGAAGGAAGAAAAAATGAAGAACAGATCTTTTACATTCCTTATTGCCTCTCTACACAGCATATCTAGACTTCCTTCCAAGAGCTCTGAGACTGCTAGCACTGTGTCATTTCAGTTCAGTTAGGGAAAGACTGACCTAATTTCTCCTCTTGATATCTGAGGACAATGGCATTGCTCAGAATGTAACAGAGGCCAACAGTATGCCCATGGTTCAGGGGACAGTTAGGGTATGGGTGTTTTTTTGTTTGTTTTTTGAAGACCTATTATCCACTGGATAAAAAGCACATTGCTCAGAAAAACTTAAAATGAAATGACTTGATTTAAACCAGTTTTGTCCTTATGTCCACGTGTCACACAGATTTATTCCATATAATAATTTGCTTAGTGGTTGTATGAACTAAAATGTGTCCTAGTGCATCGTGAACCTTACACCTGAGTTATCACATTTCTGACATTATAACATTTATGATATTATGACATGTACAAACATTCAACCTTGAGCAAGGAAAAGGGGCAAAGAGATCTTGCACACCTGCCTGTAAATACAGGTTCTCAAAGATATAAATATGGGTTTTCCTTGATGGTAAAAACTCAAATACCTCTAGCAGAATCAGTAAGGAAACATTAAGAGTAAGGAATTAGTAACAGAAAACACACCATCCATAACTTCTCTGCGGTAGACTCTGCAGTTCTTTGCTTATACTTGAATTCATTAGAATTTGTCACTGCGATGAGTGATGCATTTTAGAAACTACTCAGTCAAGAACTGAGATAATTTTCATGTATATTAAAGTGATACTGTCAAGGAGAAACAGCAGGAGTTTTGTACTCCTGTATTTTCAGCATTTCCTTGTTGCACCTCACTCAGTTTGAATTTTGAACACAGACTACACTTTTCTGCTTCAGCTTAGATTTCAATATTTTTTTTTCCTTATTTTTTGCTCCTTTTCAACTAACATAGTGCCACTGAGATGGCACTCCAGAACACTGTTTAAACCTATAACCAAAGGTAAGTGCAGCAAACTTTCTGGTGGTGAAAACATTTCTATTCATCTTAGATTTTTTTTTAAATCAATTTTTTAATCCCCACTTTTCTTTAAATAAATCCACACTTTTGTGGCTTAAATTGACTGACAATCCCCCCTCTGAAAATTTTCACTTGAGAGTCTAACTGATGAGCTAGTCACTATCTTTCTTTGTGTGCGTTTACTGCACTATCACAGTTGTATGTGCATCTCCAGTTTCATAAAAACTCCTATGCACCCGAAAGGGGAAAGCAAACAAGAGGAGTGGCCCGAGAGTATTCTCAATACCAGTTTTATGGGCTTAGGAGCAGCTTCTTGTTCATCATCTAAGGATCCAAATTCTTTATTAGCTATAATAATATAGTTATTAGATATATGTTAGAATAAAAATCTGTAAATAAAATGAAACAAAAACCAAATACATTAAATGTCATCCTATTTGTATTATTTGTTATGTATATAATGTTGATCAGACTAGTACAATGCAAACTAGATTTAAGAGAAAAATGTAATTCCTGAATATTCAGACCTTTGAATCTACTGTACCTTGTCTTTTGAGAGATCTCATTTCCATAAGGGGAAAAAAAAAAAAAAAAAGAGAGAGAGAGAGAGAATAGACCTGGATCTCTTGACCAGGAGCAACACAAGCAAAGTACTAAGTTGTTTTTTTTTTTTTTTTTTTAATCAACTAAAACATACATTGCTCTAGGTTTATAGATATCTTTCTTCTGTGTCTCCCAAGAGCCAATAAATATTCATGAAATGGTATTATATTAATTTGCTTAACTTGCAATTGAAAATGTAGTTGGAAGATTAAAGCGTGATCTTGGGAACTTTAACTGGCCTCCTAGCATACAACGGAAAGCGTAACATAGTGCATGTGGCAGCCAAATCTGTCACTAGAGGAAGCTCCACTGCACCCTTACTTCCATTAAAAGCAACCTGTTAAGCTGCAAAGGAAAAGGATAACATCTGTTGTCCTCACTGGTGTTTTTCTCCCCCCCGTCCTTTTGCAAATATGAGTCAGAGACAAATTTGAAGACATACAGATTTTTGACCCTGGAAAGAGTTAAGATCAGAATACAGTGATAACTCTCTGCGCTATAGGTACCATTCCTGCCATCCAGATCCAGGCAGAGGACATCATCCCCACACCTAAGCAAAGGTCTGGTCTTACATTTTCTCTGTCTCTGCTCATTTTGCTTTTGTGCCATCAGTTACCATTTTGACCACCGCTATTCAAGAGATGTCTTTAATCTTCAAAAACATGGTCTAAAAAAGAAAGCAACTATTTTCTGTTCCTCAGTCCTGAAGTATGGCAGTGGCACCTACCCTGCAAAGATTCTCTGTAATTCAGCATTTGTCCATCTAGGCATAGGATTAGTTACTTACTGAGGTGTGAGATGTAATACCTCAGGCAAAAAAATAAAAATAAAAAAAAAATGCCACAAGGACCAGACAGTAATATATCTAATAGTAAATTCAGAAGGCATTGACTTCAGCTGTCCCATAAAGGAGACTTCACAAGTTCTCCTAGTTTTCACAAAGTATGTTGTCTTACTCAGTCTCTCAACAGCATCACACAAAAGAGCTCACATAAGCAAAGATGGGTTATGTTTGTTTGAAAGAATATGTGATAAAATGCTTTAAAGGAAATAAATTCTAACTAGCAAATTTGCGATGAAAAAAAATTTAAGACTTCCCCTTCCTGCATTTCCTTCACTAAAGAAAATAAATTAAAAATACATGAATAATAAATTACATATGCTTTTTTAATATAGCTTACTTTTACCACTAAAGACCACAAGCGTTCTGTATGGCCACAGAAGATGTTTTGATCCCATTTCTTTAAAGATTTTCTCACTTGGCTACAAGCCTTTTGAATTACGGTCTTGTACTGCAAATCATTTATCTGGTCTCAGCAGAAGAGAGTTTTCTTTTTTTTTTTTTAATGACAACTCTGATTAGACTGTATGGATGTAGAGAATATATTGAAGTAGTCGTGGTATCATTATTGTGTTTCTACAACTTGTAAATATGCTTCCTTATATAAGACATTTTCCTACTAACTGCATGTATTCTATAGGCACAGATGCATTTTTCTATTTCCTCAGAAAAATTTTGTTCCTTCTGAAAATTTCCCATGAACTTTTAACACGCACTGTTACTGCTGTGAGGGCATTAGCACTGTCTTGACAGACTGCAGTAGTGCTGATGAAACCTTTACTGTATATTGGCTTAATAATTTTTGAATTTGAAAGATAATTAGATAGTGTAACAAGATTGATAACAGTCACCCCTAGGAATTTAGATCAGAAAAAAAATATTTGATGAAATAGTCTGTTTGCAATGTTTTTTAATCAAGCAGTTTCTTCATTCTATGGTCAGAAGCCACCATCAGTTATTTTTGCGCCTTCCATGCTAATTTCACATGCATATAAATAAATATACTTAAGCATTAATACAAAAGAATTAAACAACAACAACAAAACAGACTCTAGCACAGTCAGGTGCCTCTCAAAGGTACTAATTTTGTAGGATGGATGTAATTATAAATGACATACTGACAGTAAGAGATGTGGGCCCAAACTCTTTTTAAATAAAATGGAATCTCATCTCTTATCACCTCTGGACATGGTTCCTGACAACTGACTGAGATGCCATAAAACATGTATGTTTTTGGAAATGGTAAGTGCAGTCTCCAATTAATCTGCCAATCTCTTGTTTTTTATTTTTATTCAGTATTTCCAAAACACCTTGCACTAAGATTGCATTAAAACACTATTAAAACACAAAACTCCTCCAACCCTCCAACCCACCCACCCCCACCCCCAAGGGTAACGTTACTTAAATAATTTTAAGAGTCCTCTTTATTACAGAAACAGACGATTTCATACCAGCTCTGAATTGACTTTTTTTGAAGCAATCTCTGTAAATATACTTTCCTGTATATTTGCTTTAATTTAGCACTTAAGATTTTTGCCACCACTTGCAAATGCAGAAACTACTGATTGGACTTGAAGGATTGAAGCCAAAGCTATAGTTGCTTCCTGAGGTCGTTTGATCAAGGTGCAGCCAGATGGCAAAAGAGGAAGACGCTGTATGAGCTACCGAAGTATTCCATGTTCCAGAAGACAAACTAAAAATCTAATAAAATGTTCTTAAAGGACCACAAAAATGAGAATTAAACCCACCAAGCAATCTCCACAACATCTCTAACATATTTTAAGAAGATGCTATTAGCTAACATCGCAAAACAGGTTTTATTTCTCACACTGACTGTTCTTTCCTATTAGTGATTACATTTAGCAACAGCAAGATGACTGTGTCCCGTGTCCAGTGTAGGAATCTGTGTAATTGGGTGGAAAGTATTGATAATGAGACCTTATCCCAATTAGGCAGATACAGTGCAAAATTACTGGATCAGCAAAATACATCAGGAACATTTCAAGGACACATTGTGCTCTGAAGCACACACATACACTTTCATGTGTACAGAAATTTCCTTCCTCACAAAACCTCAGCTTTACTAATGAAATGAAAGACAACTTCGAATTAACATTAAATCAAATTTAAATATCAAAGAAATTAATGCAATAGCAATATTAATATTCTTATAATCTTTTTTGGTTTTGTTCATGTTACATACCAATAAGTATTTTCTTATTTATATTTTATTAAATAACCATCTAAATAATCCATTTGTGATAAAAATATTCCATAGAGCACAAAGGATGACAAAATGTGGCTTTTGGAAATTCAGTAAGTACATTTCTTAACATTTTCATTTCAACATCAATACTTCAGCATTTCTTGATATTTCATATCATTTCGTCTCCTTGAAAGAAAGAAAAAAAAATCACTAGAAATTGGTTAGCATCTAAATTCTCACAATTTGGAACATCAGCCTCTCAGGATGATGGGGTTGATACACAGAAATTTTAGAAATTCATAAAACTATTTGGCAATAATGTTGGTGGCTTTATGGTCAACGGATAGGGATGCAACATAGATGGAACAGTTCGGTTCAGTAAAATCCTGTTTGGCATCACAAATGTATGTTAGACATCTCCTCTATCCACACCCTCTGCAGCTTGTACCTGGGACTGCCTGTGTCCTGCCCAGCCTGGTTCCTTAAGTCCCTGCTCCTGAGACAGAAACTAGCTGTTATTTGCAAGTGTCGTCCCTGGGCTAAGAAAATAGCGTCTGAACTGTGCCCTGCCAGTGCCTTGGGTATCTTTGCCTTTTGAGCAGAAATAGCAGCTTTCTAAGGGAGTTTGCAAACCAACAGTTATTTTGCTTTGTAAGACACCAGAAGGGTTCATAGTTGTCTATCTTTAAAAAGCATAAAATTCACAAAGACTGCCTTTAACAGAGTAGAGCTACAACAGGCCAGAGCTCTTACGAGACTGGACTTTCTGGAGAAATGACATTATTGACTGACGATGGCCAAACCTCCACTTGAAAAAAACTCACAGGAGAACAGATAATTATATTATGGGTGTGCTTTAACATAGGCACAGATGTTTTCCATTTCTTTCAGTCAAGAGAAGGCAGAGTCAGTATTTTCCAACAATTTGTGCTTAGCAAGTATCTGAGGTGCAGTGCTATTTTCCCGTACTCAGAACGTAGCACAGCAGCAGCTATGACTGAGAAATCAAGTTGTATCTGCTAAGTACAGTGCACTAAGATAACTGTTACTTTGACAGACTGGCTGAGATTCTAATCTCATTTCTGGAGAGAAATGCTGTATTATTTCATGAAAGAACTCCTGCAATACCCATTTATGTCAAAGTAAGATCATAATGCAGACTTGCAGTTGAGGATGATCAAAATTCCTCTCAAAAAAACCTCTGGGTTATGTTTTCAACTTGAGGAATGTGCCAATTTGGGGATCAAAGTTTCAAAATTCACAGTTTGCGAGGGAATATTTATCCTTTCATTCTTTATTAAAAAAGGTGGGTCTGAGACTCAACTGGGCTAAACCAATGAGGGAAACAAATACCCCCAGCAAAACACACAACTCACTCAGTCTAAGAAATGGAAGCATAGTGATGTCAAACTTTTTTTTTTTTTTTTTTTTTTTTTTTTTTTTTTTTTTTACAGATGGAGCTCTACAGACAAATATGTAAATATTCTGTCATGTATTAGCAGAACTCAGATTTGGCTTTACACATTTTCAGAGGCGGACATGTATTTCCTTCTGCCTTTAAATTATACATGAATGCATGCAATGCCATCAAACCATAAGCATACACAGTGAAAGCAATACTAAACTGTGTTTTTCTAGTGACTTTCAACTGATTGAGGGTTTAGGTCAGAAGATAATATACCTCTTTCCTCTGCATCCAAGAAAAAGAGAGATGTGGTAGCTAATCTCACTCCAAATTCCTTCAGCCATTTAAATCTTTAACTCTTTTCAGTTTTACTAGGAATTATGCACATATGGCAGTGGTAACTAGAAGCCTGCATTAGATTTCCATTAGCTGTAACTCCCTCAAATGACCTAGAATCTCACTAAGCAAGACACTCTTCCATGTTACAAATGAGCAAACCTGGGAAGGCTCAGAAGTTCAGAGGGCTTAAGCAGTCCCAGAAATGGTCTTGTACTATAGACAAAAACGTTGGAAAAAACAGTGGTTGTTGCTCCTGTAGGACTGAGCTATCAAACTGAAAAAATGGGGCTGCAAGTCTTCCAGCAAAAGAATACTAGAAGATGTTTTTGTTATTTCCTGATGGGCTAGAAACTACACAAAGAATAAGCTGAATAAGCAGAAATACTACAAAGACATGAGAATCAGTTGGTCCTTGGAACAACACACTTGGGCACACAGCTGAAGACAACGCTGCAGCCTGTGCCTTAGAGGCAGAAGGCCAGCTGGAATTGAAGATATCAGCTTTGATTTCAGCACAAATTTTGCATGAAACTGGGGTTTCCTTGTGCATCCAGAACAGCTTTATCCATCTAAAAATTAAACAAATTCTGATGATCATGTTACAGGTGGGAGTGCAATAGAAGTGCTGTGAATGTTTTATAAGTTGACAGTCTGTGCATTATGTAGCCCAGTTCTCATGAAACATTTGTAAGCTGTTGACAAAATACATTTTGAGGAAACATCCAGGTTCCTTCAACAACAACAAAAAAAAAACAACACAAAAACAAACAAAAAAAAGTACAACTCCACTTCTATTCTGTGACCCATAGAATATCACATGCCAAGGTCAGCTGTTCATTGCCGACAGTTAAGCTACTAACAGCCAGATCTCCACCACTAGTGGTCAGCAGCAGAACTCCCAATGTCCATAAGGTCTGTATTAAGTCTTAATGGCAAATAAAAATGAAATAGCAAACACTGTTAGCAAAAACAAAACCAAAGTGCTTAAAAAAATTGAATAAACCTTTTTTTCCCCCATCCCTTTCTCAAACAAGCTCAGTTCCTGTGTTAAGTTTTTTTTTTTGTTGTTTTTTTTTTTTTTTTTAAATCATAAATACCACATGGTTAGTTGGTATTCTGGCAGTATCATTTATGTTTTGCAATACGGTTTAAGCAAATCATGTGAGCCACTCTATTTTCCAGTTGCCATACTTGTGACCATATTGATTTTTGTCAATTAATAAACTTTGCACATTTTTCTACAGTCTTGAGAATGACTCCCAACATATCTTTTTCCAAAAGAAGCCTAAATTAAAGTAACAAGTAAATATGAACTTGTCTGTAGCTCTTTATTCTTCCTCTGCCAAATCTGATTTCTAGCTCCTATTCTCCTTGGTATTTATTCTCCCTGGTATTTGCTGAGGTGACTTTCTTAATTTCCCCCTGCAGAGCTGGGGCCAGCAAGAAGGGGCAATGCCCCGAGCACCCCGAGGAAGGAATTCCTCTCCCACCAACTGCAGCATTTCTGTCCCTGGGTTCTGATTTAGTTGCAACACCTCTTTGCCCAGCATGCTGCTCTCAGATTAGAAACCTGACTGAAAACTCCCACTTTTTTTGAAAATGAATCCAGTGTAGGACCAGATTAGCGATGGCACAATCTCCTAAAGGGACCAGCAGAAACTCATCATGGACCACAGTTAGGATGACCCCGGATGGGAATCTTGTCCCAAGTACTTGATACAGACGGAGTACGTGATCTCATGGCCAGGGAAGTTAACTCCACCTGTCAGGAGGGAGCAATGCTGGGTGCCCAGCAGTAACACATCGGTGGCCAGCCTGCAAAACGCTGCGAACAGCACTGCTTCTGCAGGAGGTGCTGCTCACGTGCCAGTGCTGAAACACCAGCCAGAGAGGAAATATAACTATTTCTATTGACTAGAGATTGTGAATATAGCATAAGCAAGAGTTAATCATAGTCTTGTTTTAACTTTTCCGTAACTATATTTATTGGGCAACCCTGTGGTGTTTTCCTTTGTAAATACATATTCTGATGCTGATTCACGTTTCCTCCGTCTTATCCTATATAGTGAGGTTGCACAGGGATATTCCTGTTCCTGAGATCTCAGGATCAGCTCTTGACAAAACATGTGCCTGGTTTAAGGTCAGGGTACTAAATATCTTTTTTAAGATGGTGACAAAACAGAAGTATTAAGAGGGACAGACCTTCCTTTCAAGTCCTGCCTGTTTTCACAGGTGCTTTCCAGTGAAAGTAACATTATTTTTTCCCTTTCCAAGAAATTTCCTGGTCTTTGTTTTCACACCTTTCCAGAGCTTTGAGGGTCACAAGACTACACTGTTAAGCTTCCCTGCAATAATTCTAGGAGTACCTCCAAGATATGAATCATTATCTCCTGCCTTGACTGTCAGATGCTCACACAGCCTGCATTATGCCCCATTTGGATCACTAATTCATACATTTGGGGGCCTTCCTGCTATTTTCATGGAGCCACCCATCACTTGTGAGCAACCCTGTTGCCAATACAATAACCAGAGCCAGAATCTCTGCATGGACTCAGCCCTGAAAGAGGATCATTGCCTTGTAATAAGGCAGGGGAGCCAGTTCTGAGTTTCACACAGCATTGCCCTGCCACATATAGGAAAATTGGTTTGTTCAGATTCCCTGGGGCTTTTTTCTGACTCTAGGTGAGGAAACACAGGCTTTCCTGACAGACCTATAAAACATTATTTCTTGTTATTTTCCAAACTTACCATCTAGCCTTGCCAATACCTCCCAAACATCTACGCATTACTGATCCACAGTATGGGTCTGATTTCTACCTTATGGTTCACAGAGCATTGATTTATTTCCATGCAAAGGACTACAAGAGAGCATGAACTTGTCCTTCTTCATGCTATAGGGCACCTGCTTGAACTCTCCTGCCAAATATATTGTTCATGAACAGGTTGCCACCAAGGCAGATTGAATTAGAGCAGGTGCCTGGGAAAACCAGGAACTTTTCAGGGATGGAAATCTATGTAACTGGGGGAAAGCATTTCATGTGTTCAAAGGCAGCTTGTACCAGGAAAGACTGGTGGGGACAAAACGGAGGCAATGAAACCTAATGGAGCTTGTGAGAGAAATGTAACCATGGGGCTGAGCCACCAGCTGAAGAGCACTGCACCCCATTAGACAGAAATGGGATATCAGAAGCCTTTTCTGCTCAGGTGCTGAAATGAGAAGTGTCCATATCTGAATATGGGGAATAAAGCAACATAGTGACAGCAGGCTCTGCGTGAGTTGATCAGAAGCAGGCACAGAGCTGTGGCTGGGGAAGCTCTGCTGTGCCCTGTGCTTGGCCACCAGTGCCAGCTGGTGGTGCTCTTAGCAGCATTTTGATACAGCTGAGAAATGTATAGAAAACATACATTCTCCTGAACATTACACTCAAATGCCGAGAGGTTCCTTCAGAAGATAACTGGTTCACACTACTGCCTGAAAACCCAGTGTAACAAAAAAAAAAAAAAAAAAAGGCAAAAATAAAATCTCCCATGCATTTTCAACACCAACTGTGGCTCTCCTCTAGACCTACAAAAAAGGCTGTAACAGATGCCATCTACCACAGGAAGCAGAAGCAGCATTCCAAGGCAGGACTTAAATATCAGGGTAATGGTATTCAGAGAGCTGCAGGCAGCTTTCACAAAGGCTGTTTTTAGCTAGAATAATTTACACATTGGTGACTGTGCTGATGGCAAGGACCTGCTGGACAGACAAAATGCATTTACAAAATAATCGAGATGTATACAGTAATCACAGAGAATTGACCCAGAACCTTAAAAGACTAATGCTGTGTAGGATCAAAAAGACCTAAGAATGATGGATGAAACGATGTAGTTACCATATATTGGAAACAGTTATTTACAAAGTGATAAGTAGCAGATGTCATGAGTAATCTTCTTGTTGATTTTAAAAAAAAAAGTTTCAGCATGTGGAAATATGTATTTTCTCACAGGTATTTTGGTATATATCAGGTCTGTAAAAAAATAAAACCAGAACTAAACATTCAGATACAAGCTGTAAAATGATTATTGTTTAAATTTTCAGTAGTAACATAGATAAGTAGTAATTCTGCTTTTTCTAGGGCATAACAAAATCCTGGAGTAGTAGACTCTATATAGATCAGAGAAAACTTTTTACTTCAAAATTTCAGTTTGCCACAATGATTTTTTACTTATTAGAAGTTTCTTCGTCATAAGTTTTCATTTCTGTTATTTTTAAAATAGAGAAGTATCTTTAAGAAGAACAGCCCTCTACTTCAGAAGGGACTGTTCTGCACTCTCCTAACATCCATTTTTAAAGGCCAAGAAAGCAGTGTAAAAGAAACTTTCACAACAGTTTCATCATGACTTCATAGCAGCTTTTTTCCCCGTTATGTTACCCTTGGCAATCTTGAAATTCAAGTCAGTCACCTGTCTAAAAATATGATTGCGTTTAAGCATTAACATGTGAGTAATCTCATGGGGGCTTCAATGAAACCACTCAGGTGAGTAAAGCTCATCACGATAAGAGTGAGCATTTGTGGGATGATGGATGTGCCCACCTTTTTCTGTATCCATCTCCTGCTTTGCTGATGTACAGCTCTTTGGAGGCACAGCATTGTGTCCACTGGCTTGCTAAGAAGTGCCGTGCATGTGCCATTTATTTTTAGCAGGGTATCAAAGTTTGTGGTCTGAATCAGAAGCGCAGAGTTCATTCGGCTCCCATTAACTTTGGCTGGGGCTATGAAGCACATGGCAGCATTTCAGAAGAACCAGGCTTTTGTTAAATTTCAGCGTGGAAGAAGTACGTGCACCTAGGACCCATGTGCTTTAAGAATAAAGGGAAAGATGGAGCATATAAAGAAACCTACACGGAACAGTTTACATCATGCAGTAGTTTTCAGTTGTCATGTAGAATTTAGTAGGCAATTATACCACAGAAAAGGTTGTTCAAGTACATTATAAAACATAATATGATAAAAAAATCTTGATTAAAAATAACATTTATTAAATTATACAACTCTGAAGAATAATGGAACCTGATTTAGATGCACATGTGAAATTTTAAAAAGGAATTTACTTGAACCAGGAAAAATAATGAGAACAGGTGGAAGTACTTTAAGAAGAGTCTTGAACTGAAAGTACAAAGGTGACTGAACTTGAGAAACAAGAGCTAGATAAATGAGTATGTAAATGTACAGTGAATTCCACAAAGATGTCCAATTACCTTTCAGTTACTAACATAATAGTTAATAGCAATAGCTAATACGGACCATCTCTGATTATCTATTAGAATTGACCTATTTTATTTTTGGAATTTTGTTGATGCCAATGGCTTTTTCATTCACATCTCTAACTTCTACCTCCACCACCCAAAAACATTAAAAGCCTAGATATAGCTGGTTTTTTGTTTTGTTTTAGTTTTGATAAATCTTCTGACCTTTAAATTTTAATAACAATCATAACAAAATATAAATGTAATGAAATTGCAGTTTAGGACTTTTTTTTTTCCTACCTTTTTTTCCTCCAAGTGAGCCCTTCTTATCCATTAGCTTTAAAGAAGAGAAATGGAGCAGAGTTTTTAGCTGGGCTTTAATGCCAAATTATTTTTAAATAATGATATTTTTCAGATCCAAGAAGAAAAAATCCTTTAAATCTTTAGGGAAACGGGATTAAGCCAAGGTACTTCAAGTGATATCAGCCTTCAAGTAATAGAAGCTCTCCTGATAGCCTGAGATTAGAAGGGACAAAAGAGCAGAGCCTGTTCTCAGGTTTGGAAGAATATGAGGCAGGAGAGATAAGCACTTATTCATTACACAAGAGACAGAGCTTAATATGATTTTTGGAAATCAGAGAAGGGCTTGAGAATCCCTAGTCAGTGACTAAATTACTTAGGAAGATGTTGTTTCTTCAATACATAATTAGAAAGAAAAAAGGCTTGAGTGGATATTGAAACTAAAGGTATGATTTGTTAACCAAAACACACAGTTATTTCAGTGATGGTCAGAGAAGAAATGTAAAAGAAACTAGCCACAAAATACAGCATTCCTCCAGGACTGAGCTTGTGTATGACAGGACCCTGCATGAAGAAGCCTTAAAATACAAGCCTCAAGGTTATAGCAGCTTCTGCTGTACCAGTTTCAGATGCTTTACTGAAATGGCACAGGATCAGCTTCATCAATTCCCTACGTGAATTTCAAGACGCAGTTCACCATTAACACCACGTTTTCTAACGAGCATATTACTACCAATTGCCACCAATTCGTTACATGGAAAGAGATTGCACACTGCAGCGGTTGCCCACAGGCATTACACCCTGAAGCAGTGGCACAGTCTCAGGGCTAGTTCACACTTTACTACATTTAGCCTTCAGTTAGGCAACATGTATACTAATGCTGGGCTTGCATGATACTTTAGAAAGCACCAGTGTCAAGCTTACTTTAACCCTTGAATTTATTTTTCTTTATGAGTATGAAAACAGGAAGCTCTGGTGGTCACTTGCAGACATTCCAAGATCAGGATGTTTCTGTAATGAAAATCTTTCTCAGAGAATTGAGCTTTCAGGGACATCAAAGATGCTTTCTTATATGCTCTCAGAAGTTCAGCAATAATTTTGTATCTTGTTGAAACCCTGACTATACAATTTTGGATGGAGTATTTTTGTTTGAAAACACCCAGCTAATATCTGAGTGGCATATGGCTGAAAAATAAAATTGAAAAACTTGCAAGGAAGCAAAGATACTTCTTGATGTCATGTTATAGTCTCAAATCAAGAGAGAAACTGACTGGGCTCAAGGTTCTAGACTTGGTTACATGACTTAGAGTTGATAACAGTTTGCAGTCGCTATCAAACGCTGAACCCAGACCCGCAGGGGCTGGGGAGCACATGGCTAGAATTTCTCTCCTCTGCTACCAATCAGGCCCGCTGCACCCTGCAAGGGCTTATTTGCAGGAGAAAGCAGATGGTGTTTGCAATGCTGCATTCCAGTTGGGGTAGCGCCAGGGGAAGGCGGCTTTAATTTTTGTCCCCTTTTCACCATGACAACTTGCCCAACCTGGCTCTCATCACTTGTTTTCTATGGCACCACTAGCTAGAGGAGGGTAATGGGGCAGCAACGCTGACTTCTGGTGCTACAATTCTTCTTTGGGTGAGTGCAAAACCTGCTTGCAAAGCTAGAAACTAAGCATAGAAGTTATCAACAGATGTGCTGTTTATTGTGCACTTAAAAAAAAAAAAACAGAAGATGAAGTAATTGAGATTAGGACAACTTGACAACTTGCTCGTTCAAATTAGTACCATAATTAATGTTTTGGCCAGTATCAGCTACCCTGTGAACTATCCTTGCTGACTCTATTATGCCTTCCTGGCAAGAAACATGACCCCAGACAGCCTCCTAACATACAGGACGGAGGTGATACTGTGCCCTATGTACAACTATAAATGCATAATGACCAGCATACATTGGTATTTTACTGTGATAAAGATCATTTCCCTGACTTAGGAGGGCAGAAAGCGAGAAATAGAGAGGTTAAACGATATATATTTTCCTTGCAAATTACCTAACAATTATTTGGTGAGAACACTGGAGTCAGCACAGCCTGCCTGCAAGAGATTGCATGGGAGTTTGACTCCAGCAGTTCTAGCACTCTGCCAATAGACCTAACATCATGGTCTGGATAAGTAGAGAATTGTGTTGCTGTTCTTTTTAAAGCATATCCTTTGTCCTCCCATCACTTCAAGAACTACTTATTTCATGAAATGAGCTTTTCTAGTGCCAATCCTTCCAGCTAAACAAAAAAGGAGATGAGAAAAGGAGTATTTCAAAGTCTGTTCTTCGTATATGAACAAATGATGTGGATTGAAATAAACTATTCTTCTAGCCCAGAGAGGTGAATTGGTATCCAGCTAGGACTGAAGCAGCCCTTAACAATAATACCTGATAGTTCTCATTACACTGCAAATGAAAGTGTTTCACAAGGATCACTTGAAAGGCTCAAGCAAGATATATTGTTAGCGTCTTTCTATTTGGAAGACCAGTGGGATAAGAAGCAGATTAAACTATCAAAACCTGATAAAGGCACTAAATTTCACATGTATGGGTGAGCCAAAATAACCTCTGTCTGTCCTGTTTTTCTATACTAAGAGACAAACAGGCCCCTTCATTCTGAATGATGTTTGCTTAGACAAGAAAAACAACAAGAGAAAACTCCCAGAGCACAGTCCCTGTAAGACGGTTGGCTGCAAACCTGCTTCTCCACGGGGCATCCATCCTGGGAAGGGAGCTGTGGGGGCACCGAGCCTGACAGGCAGCATGCACAGCAGGTCCCCAGCTGCGTACAGCATGCGGGGCTGCCCCACATGTTTAGGGAAGGTATTGACAAGCAGTGACCTACCTTGCTTTGCTCATCAATGGGTTTGGAAACAGGGACCTCTCAGGAGAGCCCCTTGTGGAGATCTAATGGGCCCTTGGAGCTTAGCTAGCAGGGTATTAGATTATGTCTCTGTAGGGTGGCTTCTCAGCAAAGCCCCTGAGACAATGCAACCCCCAAAATAACGGCATAAATAGCTCACTCTCCCACTGTCTTTAATTTCCATGAAGTCAGGCTCTCCTGGCCCTGGTGAAGTAGCTTGCAATGTTTTCTTGTTCTCCCCTGCACCTTCCACAGCCCTACAACAACAGGGCATCAGTACAAAGGCACATTCCTGTGTGCTGCCCTCCCCAGCACCCTCAGCCTGGACAGCATTCATGGGCACAAAGATATTGGGAATTAATTCAGCGTTTGGACTCACTGCCAGCTGGACCTGCAGTATTAGTGAACACCCTGAGAGCACTTTGACCATCAGCTGTGACCCAGCACCAACAATGTAATCATTTTTTAAGAAAGTGCATGTACCTCTAGAGCATCTTTTTGTTAAATAAAGCACAGTGGGAGATATCAAAAAAGCATTGGTTTGCAAAAGCCAGGTATTAAAGGAACAGAAGCCAGGTTTTAATGGAACAACAAACTACTGAAATGCTTAATTTGACATCACTTCAAATTGTTTTACCATGAATCATCTGGGCATTGTATGTGAAAAACAAACAGATCTCTCTCTCTTTTCTTTTAAACTAAACAGGGAAGAGCAGAACTAGCTTAATGTCATTTGATTTATTGCCTGAGTAGAAACTAAGCAGGAAGAATAATTAATCCTCTTTGCCAAACAGAACATATAAAACCTTAATAATTATTTAAATGGCATTTATTGCTGAAAGAAAAGTGTTTTGGTACTTCTAAATGGAAGGAGCGGCACAGAGATGACATTTTTGCATTTTATACCATACTTAACAGCATCAAGTCATGGCTTAGAGATTATTACCCCTGTGTTTGCTTTGAATTCAAATCTCTGTAAAAGCTCAAGCCTCAGTCTTTTGGGAATGTCTGTGTAGTTTAAACGACATTACATAGCGGATGGAGGCTGCATGGTAGCTGTCTCAGGGACGATAAAACGGGGATCTTCACAGAGAAAACAGGAGCTTCAGGCAACACCACTATGAGGTAATAGCAAATGTGCTAGATCTTTGTCCAAGAGGATCCTGGGGAGATTTAATGTCTCTCCTGGATAATAGCATTTGAAATGAATCAATGTTTATTTTATTAAATTGCCTTGTTACAGCTCTAGCAAAAAAGTTTTTTGACAAACCATTTCACGCACTAAATGGCAGGAGCTTTGCTTTGGCAGGTAGTCCCTTTCTGAGTTGGGCCCTTGGGGTGGTCCTTTCATCAGCATTAGAAACCTTCAGCATAACTTCTTGGCCTGGGGTAGGTCTCTGCCCCTTTCTCCCCACCCAGAAAACCATGTGCAAAAGGAGAAGCCACTGGAGACGAGGCTGAGCTCGGTCCCTATGGAACAGCAGCCCTATAATCCTGCTGTCATCTTCAATGTGTTTTTCTCCTGTTAAAGCTAAAGGAGGGGCTTAAGGCATTTTATGAGTTTATTTGAACAATAAGAGCTTCAGAGCAGTGGGAGCCAAATCAGGTTGTACCTGCCCTTCTGCCTGGACCAAAGAGGTGGGCACCTGGGTATGAAGGGATGGTATTTGTCCTCCACTCTGAGGAGGAAGGGAAAGAAAGGTGCCCTGCATGGCCACTTCTAGCAGATCTACCACAGCATTAGTGATGCCAGGACTTAGAAAGGACAGAAAGAGTTTAGTTGTGGTGGCAGAGACAGCTAGGAGATGGGCGGGGGAAGTCTCCATGGGCTGGGAGAAGAGAGCCCCAGAATGGGAACAGCACAGCTTTCAGGTGTGCTGGGCACTTCTCTCCTAAACAATCTCACTGAAGAGGGCCAGGGGAGATGTGGCTGTGCCCTGCTGCCATGCAAAGGGGAACATGGCACAAAACAGCGTGGTTGCTGACAGGCAATAGTCAGATACAAAAGGGAGCAAAGAGTAAAACTAACACCACTGACCAGTAGGTAAGGAAAAGTGACATCGAGGTTGTTCCTGGTACACTCATGCAATAGGTATACAGCCTGCCTACTAGTTTTGCCTATGATTACACCTTTTTTGTAAGACCAAAACCAGGAAAGCATTTGTAGTGCCTTAAAAAAAAAAAAAAAAGCCTAACGCATGAGAAATCAAAACACACACCTAAAGAACAGCAATTATCTATTAAATGAACAATCCTGTATTGTCCAGAAAGTCACACAATTAAGCAATATTTACTCATCAGTTCTCACAAAAAGTGCCTGACCTGACCCTGGCATGTCATAGGCTGCAGGACACAGCTCCTTTCCTTTTGGAATTTGTGATGAAGTTTTCAGCTATTCCACTAACTTGACTAATGGACAAGTCAAATTTAATTTTACTTTCTGTTCCTTGACAGCAGGTGTATTTTTCTTGGTGCCATCAGCACACATTCGTTTATCATACCTTGGACTGCTGTTACAGAATTCCTTACTTGTACATGAAATGCTGCTACAAGACAGGCTGTGGAGCTACATTTCCAAATTTCAAACAACACAATGCCCAGGGATGCCTGGCTTTTTAAATTAAAATTTAGGTGTTTTTTCTAAGAACAGTAAGAAAAAAAATCTATTAAAAACTGTATTCTTGATTTTAAAAACAAGCAAGCCACCAGACACTTGCAATCAGTTTTAAATGTCATTGGAGATTTCATCTGATAACAAATCCAGAAGCAGAAAACAGTGGAAGTGAAACAACTTTTTTGTTTTTTGGGGGGGGGGGGGGGGGGGGGGGGGGGGGCGGGATCACTACCCTTTAGAGCTTTTATTTCCACTGCTTACTACTTCCAGACTTGATTGTAGGTTCAAGGCTGAAGCATATAAGGACATTAGTAGTTCAAGTCACTTTCAAGAATCAAACATGAGTCCTAAGTCACTTCAGCATTTTTCAAATGTTATCCTCAACTCTGCAGCTCTTTTTGCGTAAAGAATAGGATATAACAAGGACAACTTCATCCCTGTAAGTCACAATCCTCTTAGGATAGATCTATTTTTTTCTTTTCGGTGCAGAAGTATCCCATTTCAAAGCTCAGGTCTTTTATCATTCTCACACTATCTGAAAGACTTAGATAAGCTTGATGAAAAAATCCGTAATACAGAGTAATCAATATTTTCCAAAAATACATAACTTGACTGAATTGCTCACTGAAAAGAGAAAGATTGTGTAACACAGCCAGGGCAGACTGTGCTGGATTTCTGGGTGAGCACCTCTGCCTTCTGGCTTTGCTGCCTGGTGAGGGAATGTGAGTAGCCAAGCTCCCGACTCCGTTTGCAGCACATGCTGCCAGTGCAGACAAACGATTTCCTGCTACAGAGAGATGCGCAGCCAGAGACTGCACTTCCATGCTTTCACATCCACAGCTTCCTCTTCTCCCAAGTCATTTTGTTGCGCCTCACTTCAGCGTTTTACAAAATGCTTTTGATTGCAGAGCAAATGATAGTTGAGGGAAGTTTGTATACCAGGAAACTTAGTTCTTGGGAACTGCATTTATTGTCAGCTATACAGATTTACCTCCACGGGGCCTCTATTCTGGTAGGGGGAAAAACTTATTTCCTGTTTTGCCTCTAATACAACCATATCTTCTTCTAGTTAAGAAAAAATCTCATGCTATTACTTGTTTTCTACCAAGTTTTGTAATTCCTCTGCATGACATGTGCAATATCCATAATATTTTACCCAGCAAGTAGCCCTCTATGTCAGAAGAAACATGTTTTGAGCAAAAAAAACCCATGGAGGACATTTAGAAACCTGCAGCTCTTTCAGAACAGGACAGGTACAAGTTTGCTTCTACTCTTGTTTACTGTACAGCTCCCATTGCCTAATATAGGCACAAATGGATTTGTAAGGTACAAAACACACAATTTCATTTGCCAATAATTACTTACCAGGTCAACAAATGAACCTATCTGGATGAGACAAATTTTGCCTAGACTATTAAGTTAAAACATCGGTACTCATGTCAAGAGTTGAATGTGCACACTAGATGATGCTTTCTTCTGAAAGGCTGATTCGCCTTTTTGTGCTCCCCTACCTGTTGTAGGTACCTACTTGTTGTGTGTACCATCCACAGTCAGGGGGATGTCAAACTGCCATAGAACTGCAGCCTGACCCACCTCGTATGGAAACTGGGGAGTGCATTTGCATTTCTCACTCATGTCATTTACTGCTTGTAATCCTTTCACTGCATTTTTCTTCCTGGCTGTTCAAACTTCCTCCTCTATTCTTCTTGCTTATCAGGCACTTGCTGAGAGGTAAAAACATCAGCTGTTATTGGTACAGTTACCAACACCTTTTATATGTCTAAAGACACTCGCAGAAATGAAGTTGCTAAAGGCACATTCCCAGAAGACCTTTGAAAGTATGAAACAAGTACCATTGAAATCCAGAACTTCACATCTCAAATAAATCAAAGTATAGAAAAGTGCCACATGACTTACGGACACATACTTATTACAAATAGGACAGGTACTTCAAAATATTTTGTGCTCAACTACAAAGTAACTACTATAATTCACAGCCCCTTTGTCATCAAAAGGAGCCACAGGAAAATAGTTAAAATATAAAATTAAAAACTTAAGACTAGTTCAGTATAAATTAACTGGGCAAGAAGCCTCCAACTGCTTGAGAAGGCAGGTGGAAAATTAGCAAGAGATTAAACATAAGTCTTCATGTGAACAGTTATCATCATTTTCTCTGCCTAGTAGCAAGGTTTGCCAGCCTGTTCATTATCATCGTCTCAATTCTATATTCCATTGAGGGCAATTAACCACTACCTACACTAGGTTTTTAGTTGCTCAGTGATCTTAAAACACACTAAGCTCATGACTCTTGCACTTAAAACCTTTCCAGATATCAGAGCTAGCCTTAGCAATTTTTACCGACGTTTCATAACCCACCCTCCTGCTGATTACCAGCTGAAAGGCCCATGTAAAACCTCATCTCATTCATTAGAAATAGCTAGGGTCTTTTGCACAGGTCTCAAGCACAGGACCGTCCCTTCCCCTGCTGGGCAGCAGCACCTTGTCCCACTTCCCATGCCTCCCAAAGTCACTGGCAGAGCTCCCACACCGACGCCAGCTCCATCCTGCCTGCCACCGCCACCTCCCCAAGGGAGATGATGGGAACATCCCCAGCACTGGGACTGAGCTGCTGGGCACCTCTGGGCAGCACCAGGCATCCTGTCTGCACCTCAACACTGGAAGGACTTCAGCAAAGGAACTCAGGTTGCCTTGCTTCTCTCGTCTGGCATTGCTCGAAGTGACCACCTCCTGCAAAGCATCATGTCATTCACGCTCAGGAATGGAGCCCACCTGACTATTTTCGGCAGTAGAGAATGGTCTGGTTTTGTTTACTTCAGACTTTTTCTTCCTTAGCTATACTCCTGCTATCACCATTGTCTAGGTAATCTGAGCCAGGCAGTAATTACATAATATTTAAAAAACCCTAAATATTTAAAATCCTGCGCATCACCACTCCCCTCATGACTCCAGCATTTATTCCAACAGGGTGGCTGCTGGGAAAAAAAAAAAGCAAATGTGCTTCACTGAAGCAAGTTTATGATGTCATTTCTAACTAGCTGATTATTTTACTATGTGACTAATGCAACTAAATGGAAGACCCTAATTTTGTTTCTGCCTAGTTCATCTCAGTATACTAGGAAAAAGGAAATAAAAAAGCATAAAAATATAAGTATATATTTCTTTGCACTGTAAAACACAAGGACAAATAGTAAGCGGCACTTGACAAACAGCTATCCCTCTAAAACTCTTCTCTGAAGGTATTAAAAATGTACCTTGTTTATAAAATAGAGATATTGCTAAAAAGCTAAAGGAGATCTTTAGGTGTATCATTTGTTCCTTGAAACCTAGCACATTTGTTCATTATTATTAAGTGAAATATTTTTTGTTGCTTTCATGCTCTTTTGATCAAAAGGGCCCCTAAAAAGCATTCAATGAAGATGTCACACTTGCAGACTGCTGCACAGAATATGAATAAGTTTTATGTATTGCATGGCATACAGAGTCTTTATTTTCTTTCCTGGACCCACGGAAGCTGTCCAGGGATCCTTCTGCATTTGTGGACTGCATGTTGAAAACCACCACATTAATTCAAAGCCGGAGTTTTAAAGCTGGTGAAGAATGAACTAAAACACTGAACTTGAACACATCCCCTCACTACTTTTTCAGGCTCTGATCTTAGATTGATGCCTGGGTTTAAGGCTAAGTTGTGTTAATTCTGACCAGACCCCTCGCTCTTAGTAGTTCAGGTGCCCTGGGATGAGCATGCCTCAAAGGAGAGCCTGCATTCCAGCACCAGTGAGGAAAGTTCTGTCTATAAATACAAATGATCACAACACATATGCTCTGCTTCCTCTTCTCAGCTTCAGGACTCCAGATGTCCTTTTTCAAGCAGCCTTAAACAGCAACATTAGGGAATCCCATTAGCCTTTGCTAGTAGCTTACTGGTTTTAAGCACAAGAATCTGCCACCTGTGCACACTCAAAGTCACCTCGTGCAAGTGACCTAACAAAGTCGACCACAAAGGCTAGCAGATAAGAGCCAAATAAACAGGACAGCTCCTTCCATAAAGAGTTTGCAGACACCAAGATCACGCACAGGTTATGAGCAAGTGACCGTGTGTGACAGGAGACACAGGGGCATCCAGTCAGCAGCTGGGACAGGAGGAAGCATAACTGGGGGTCGTATAGGGAAAGTTCTTGCAGATTAAGAACATTTCTATACAGCGTTATGTTTTGTTTTGTACATCTTATGTACATACAGGTACTGTAACAAATTTCATGACAACTTAAAATTAAATAAGTTTACTCTTCTAATAGTACTCAACAGATTGTAAGGTTTGTCAGACATATAAATGACAGCATATGCTCAACAATTTTGGTGAGATGATCTGCTTTTGGAAATTTCCAGTTTTACTCATTAAAATCATACTAAAATTAGAAGCAAAGATTTTAGTTACAATAGGACTTTTAAAAACTATATGTCAAGGTTTCTTATCATAAGGTACAGTATGACTCAGTTCCTCAGCTGCATAGAGCACAGCTTCTGCTTTGTGAGCAGAGACTTGGAATCAAGTGGACACTAATGATTTTATGGTGAGGAAACCAAATTTCATCTTTTCTTTTTCATTGTCATGGTTAAGAGATGCCTGGTAATGACATTACAGCTTTGCAAGGAGAAAGAGGAGGGTAGAGAAGCAAGGGTTTGACCTCCTGCCCTGCAGGACTTCAGGCTTGGCTGCAGGCACACACCACCAAGATCATCTAAATGTACGCGTGAACCTTAGGGTTGACTGTAGTTTCTACTTCCCTCTCTGTTCTCTAACCACTGTATGCCAGGTTTTGCTAGAGCACAAGTTCTGCATTCTATGGGTGAAATGTCTTCCAGCCCCATTAGCTGCATCCTTCCAATTTATACCACAATAAAACTCAGATGCCAGAAAAAGACTTGGGCACACAGATTATATACTCCATTGTATGCACAGTAATTGAAGTAATAAGTACAACCTACTGACGTAGGTTGAACCTGAAGTAATAAGGACAACCTACATCCTGAACTGAATTTATGAATTTAGCATGTTACTTTCTCCTTTGTTTTGCACTTTCAGAACATGGAGCAAGCAGCATCAAATAGGGTGATTTCTGCCTTTAGCTACACAACAAATAAACAAAATGAACTGCAATCCAGCATAAGCAGTATAGATGTTCTTAGAAGAGAATCCTGGGCTGCTCCAGGTGGTACGTAGGGGCTGACCTGGGTGACCTGCTTCACAGATTTATTTTTTGTTACTATCAATATAGGATGTCAGGATGTACCTGAACTGGTCCTGCCAATGATTTTACCAAAAGGAAAAACAAAAGCCAGCCCTGTGAGACACTGGTTCAGCAGTTGACACCAGTTTTCAACAGAGGATTGTTCTGTAGGATGCACAGGCCCGAAGGGCCAGTGTTTCAGAGCCGCTCCAGCTGGGGCAGTCGGAACCATCATGACAGCATGCTGAACACTCATTCAGATAGGATCTGATGCTGAGAGGTACCTAGCACCCACAGCCCTGACAAATTTTCAGGGCTTTTCTGAATTAACATCAGGCTTACTGTCAGCTCTTCCTCTCTCCTGCCTCCCTCCTATTTTATTACCAACAGTAATCCCGTTCTGGGAATCCTAAATCACGTTACATGATTTTTTCTCTCCTATTATCAGTTCTCCTCTGTGGGAATAGCTGGCAAGTGCCAAATTTATTCTGTACAAATTGTTTTAAGAGAAGACTGATGTTCTTCAATCTTTCTTTAAATTGAACGTTGTATCTTGCCGGTGAGGACTGCCTATCGGAGGCTTTTGACTTGCCACGCTCCTAACCTGAGCAAAGAATGAGATTGATGCGCCACATTACAGAATAGATGTTCTGAACAGCTGGGAACATAGCTCACAGCCACTTAGTGCATTTCTTCATTTTTAATATCTCTTCTGTTACCTTTTAACAAACTGCAGCCCAATTACTCCAGGGGGCAGGTAAAGGGCTGACCCTCTAACGTTGCTTCATCAATCATGATCAATACCCTTGTTTGCGCTAAGGATGTCTTGAAAGACTACGTGTGCTCTGCGAGAGGAGGAGAGCAGGACAGATACCCAGCCATACCGCAGCACTTACCACAAGAAATGTCATTTACAAGGCAATGAATGAGAGAATCACATGATGATTTGTAGTGCCTACTCTAAATATTACTGACTAGAAAATACGAGTGAAAAATGTTTCGATTTCCTTTTTCTTCTCTTCATTTCCCCTGCCTTCTCTCACACACGTGCATGCACATGTCCATGAACACAGACAGCTTTCCTCTTGAAGCCTGCCAATTGCCACAGATTCATCTTTCTAAGTACATAATTCAATCCACTGAGCATTACGCTGTGGTAATGCTGATGAGCTCTTAATTCTTCTGTATTTATTGCAGCAAATTTATCACTGACCTTAATGAATCTTCCATTATGGCAAAAATGTCAGTGCCAAATCTCTTAAGAAGGTCTGGCATACAGTGGTTTTAAAAGGTCATTTTTTTTTTTTTTTTAAATGGGTCATTTAAAAAATAGGCACTTACATTTAAAAAGACAAGATTACACATAACAAAAATCACTGACTCATCTGTTCATGTTTTGACAGATTAACATTTGTATTTAACTAAAGCTCAAAAAATAATTTTCCCATGTGCTTTCTAAAAGCTTTGCCTTCATGTGCTGGCAGAAGTTATCAAGAGCCACATGGTCACATCAGCATGTTCAGGGACCCACTGCTCCCGAGAGCATCACCCACAAGCAGGTAGGATGAAGAGGCTGTGCCAGTACAGGATGAGGTGCAGCAGGACACTGATCTGCTTTCACTGGCAATTTCTGGCAAAACTGCATGTTCAAGAAGCTCATATAGCATATATGGTGGTAAATAATCCTGTTTTTAAAGTGCCCTTGCAGAGTTACTGCTACTTGCTACAACTGAAATTATTTGCTTATAACATGCATAATAATAGTGCCTATTTAATACCCCGTGGCAGCTGAAAACTCCAAGTGCTGAGTAAAAGTAGACAACTTTGCTATTCTTATTTTACATGTGGAGAAAGAGACAGAGGGTAAAAGTTTCCAGAATGAAATGGCAACTGAGCAGCTAAGGAAAGGAAAGCTGTTGCACATTATCTCAATTTTAGCACCTTTGCTGAGCTTGTGCACTGTAAACATCAGGAGAAAACCAAGCTTTTGGAACAAAGTGTGTTCTCACTGGAAAGGTAAACTACCAGTAGAAGGGTTTGAGTAGACACTAGCAGCAAAATCTTACCATGGTATATGAAAAACCCCACACTGCTAACATACATCCTTTTATAAGGCACTCTCTGAAGGAAATGCTGCCAGAACAGAGGGCTAGAGCATCATTTCTTGCCCAGGATTTGGCTCAAAGTTAAACTCAGGTCTCCCAAAACAGAGCCACAGCAGCTCTGCCTACTGCTGGCTGCAAGAGCCATCTCAAGAATTATACATATTCTTTGTCTCAATAAAAACAAATCTGGCCTTCACCCTTCCAGTCCCAGAGCTGTCTGAAACCAAAAGTCTCCTTTCAACAAGTCAACCTGCAGCCTGAGTGAATTACGAGGGGGAGAAATCAACACTGTCATCTGCTTGTGGAACAATAATTATCCCTTGTATGCTACTCCAGAAGTGATGCCATTATCAAAAGCATCATGCCTGTAAAATAATACTTCTGGGAACAGTGCCAGACTGGGGGCTCATGGCTTTCACTCAGTTTGAAAAAAAAAAAAAAAAAAAAAAAGAAAATCAGTCTAGGCATTTGTTCTGCTGCTTTCCCTAACAGAAACCAGGCCCCCAGCACACCCTGGCCCTGCACTGGGAGCAGTGCCCATCCCTGAGGTCAACTGTGTGGCTGGTAAGGTGTTATTTGGTGCTGGGAGATGGGTTTCTTGGTGACAAGATGTTGTTGATAACATTCCACTGCCTCCAGCGTGCTAGAGGAAGCCACACCTCCAGGCTCTGGGTCCTGCTGGGTTGGGAACCATCACTGAGCATGGGAAGCCCATGAGGCCAGGTGACAAACCAGGTGAGCAAATGCGTCAGGAAGTAGTGAGGGATTAACACAAGAACAAAGCCACGATAGCAAGAGGAAATACTTTGTCTTCAACCACTGCACTACAAAATTGGTGGTCCTGGAAATTCACTGGGTCCTTCCCCATATTGGCCTTCTTCCTCTGGGGCAGGCTTGTCCTGATGCACCCAGCAAGACAGCCTAGGAATGGGAGGCAACACCAACTCAGCAAAATGCAGGAAAAAAGTAACTAAAAAAAAAACACAACACAACAGAAGACTAATCAGACACTTTTCTGGGTTCTGCTCGTTACTTGTGACATAAAACATTGCAAAGAGGCAATGTACTTCTAGGAGAACTACACTTATAATTTGGATGATGTGGGAGATAATCAGATTGCCTCTGGTTTTGAGCTTGTTGAGCTTGTTTCTGACATACTGTAATTCCAAAACTAAGTTGTCGTATCAGACGGTAAGTGACAAGTTCAGCGCTAATCTATAAAAATTACAGCCTCCTTACTGCTCAGCTCATTAAACTGACTCTGTCTCCCGGCCACCCATTCATCTTCATAATCATCCCCCATTCAGCCACTAACCTCCTCTGTGCGTGCAATTTACAGTACATCAGGAAGATAAAGTGGACTGATATTTGCTTCTATAGAGCAGTGGCTTTTAATTTTTAGACACACTTTAAGTACAAAGATAAATAAGATAATTTGATATCACATTTTCGGCTCAAGCAATAGAAAAAACAAGATTGTATTCAAATTCTACTGCAACATTAACTTGGCTGCATGCAGCATGCTTTATTCCTATTTTTCTAAATGTAGTTACCTTTACATAGCATCACTAATATCTGTGTCTGAAATAACATACAAAACACCATTTCCCTCGCATAGTCCTTTCAGAGGAAACAAGGGAGAAGCATGTGTAACAAGATAAGATCATGAGTTTGGGTGGGTGTTTGTGGAACAGGCCAGGTGAGTATCCTTGGAGAGTGTGGCCACCTCAGCCCCATGCATTGGCCCAGGCACCCTGGCCTCAAACACTTACTGCCCCAGGCTGCCATCGAAGCCCTGGTGTTATTTCAAATTACAGTGCAATTTATCAGCTTTATTCAATACAAAATATGACTGAACATCAGAAGAGTCATCATAGAAAAACATTCTGCATAGGTCTGTTTCTCCTTTAGGAGTGAGGGCACTCAATGCCTCCTCAAATGAAGTCCCCACTCTTTGAGGAGCAGGACAGCAACCCAACCAATTTTGTGTAGCCCATCTTGATTCCCAAATCCCTGACAGCAACGGTGATGAGGAAGGCACTTCTGAGGTTTAATCAGATTAATCAAGCCAGCTTCTCTTTTCTGCTCCTATTTAAAGGCTTTGGCCATCAAGTGTGATATTGTCAGAAAACCAATAGTTAATTACTTACTCCAAGTGCACTGAACCTATTCAATCCACTTCTTCTTTACAATGTCTCTTACGTCTTTGATTAAGTCACTCTGTGGGTTTCAAATAAACATTAGGCAGAATGCCTCTCTGAAATGCATCCCATTCTTGCTTTACGCCCTTCACATTGCCAAACAGGGAACTCTTTTCCCCACAGAGCCATCCTCCCAGCATCCGGCATGATGAGAACCATTAAAAGTAATGGGCCTTGTCCTGCTCTCAAGCTCAGAGCCTGCATGCACTGAATGCAAGCCACGTTCAAAGCTGTAAAGTACATCAGCAATTACGAATGTTAACTGGCTTTGCCATACGTTGAAATATAACGAGAATCGAAGCAAACATTAGGAAAACTCAGAAATCAATACATTTTCCTGCAGCCCAGGATAACACTCATGCCAACAGGGAACACACATTTCCATCCGCTCCAGAGGAGACAGACCAACCCAACTGGGCCAGGTTGTTCCATGTGACAGAGCTCAGCTCCCTGCACACTCGTCTAGGTGAGGTTTGGAAGGAGCATGTGAAGCGCATTCAACGCTGCTTCAATACATGCTGCTCTAAAACACACACACACACACACAAAAAAACAGTCTAAAACAATAAAAGGTGAGAGAAAATGTCAGTCTTGAGAGAGATCCAGCAAAACCGATTGTAGCAATTACATAGATTTCACTCCCATATGTGAGTGGGTTTGCTTGGAAAAGCAAACAACAGGGCTATTCCAGGAGTGAAATCACTCAAGAGATAGCACGCTTGCTAAAGCATCTCAGATCTGTGTCAGCTTCTACTCTTTGCAAATAAAAATAAAACATTCTAAAACAGTCCCTGCATTTCACAGTTGTGCTCACATTTACAGACTACAATATCTTTCCCTTGCATGACAATTCACGCTATGACATTTCTGATTTACATTTGGTCCTAAATTCACAAATATACCTGGCATTGAAAGCAAACCAGCATTAAAGCCCCACACTGGTGGTTTAAATTACAAAATCAGACAAAGTAAAAAACCTAAAAGGTGTTAAATTTAAGTTTTCAAGATAAAGATAATTGTTTTTTCACAGAAACAGTAATCTTTAATTTTAAAATGGGTACTTTTATGTAGTTATGAATTATTACTATATTCAATAATTACTCTTAAATCACTTAGAACTGTTAACTAAAAGGTTTTACAGCTGATTTTAGGTTTGTGCAAAGGCAGTCAAATATGAAGTTGAAGCAGTAATTTTTTGAGCAGTGAAACATTTATTTTGTTGCTATTAATCACGTGAAGTCTTATCAGTACTTTTAAAGTTCTTTGAATTCCTGCTTCCCTCTGTATAATACAGTGATTGTAACAAAGATCCCCTCTTTAATACCATCACACATTATGAAGATTTCTCATGGTGCAAGGAGAGCCTGATGCCACAGGACCTCAGACCACAAAGTTGCCCACTGCAAGTGAGGTCTTTCACCTGTTCTGCCTTAGAAGAGGCACTGGGAAGGAAAAAATAAAAGGGGGGAAAGGGTGGGGGGGGAAGAGTCTCTCTTCTCCTGCCTTATTTTCAAACACAGCTGCATTACTTTTACGCTAGAATTATTCAAGTCAGAATCAGACAGTTTTTCTCATAAATTTAGTGTGCTCTAAACTCCCAGGAAAAAGCAACTCTGTGAGCACGCATACATGTAGATCGACAGAACTCAAATGCCACTATAAAATCCAACTCATTTGAAAGGAGAATCCCTCCATTGTGAGATGCATCCTTACAACCTTACAAGCATCCTTATAATGCTTCTGAAAATAAGCATTTTTGCAAGACATTTCACATCTCATCATTGCTGAAAGCTGAGGTCACCGTTAAGAGAGTCACCCATTCCAGAAGGAGCTGGTTTGCTACCAGGGCTTTGCCTGTGCCACCAGCAAATGGAAGTCCTGGTAGGAGTTGTTCAATCCCTGTCCCATTAGACACAGAAAAGCCATTGCTCTTCATTGTCACTACAGTTTTTAATTACTACAAGTGTCATTCACTTTCAGAAATGCAAATATTTTAAATCATATTGGAATAGGATTTTTTTTTTCCAATTCTGCTAGCAGATAGAAATAATGTAAAAAGACATGATCAGCTGTGTGTTTTAACGTGGTGCCTTCTTGAATATATACTAGCATATACAGCACAAAGGCGAATGTGACTGATTTATGAGTTTCTTCAATTTCTGTTTACTCCAGCTAATACTAAGTTATTGCTGTGCTGGCCTTACTGCTACCCCTAAACACAAGCACCAGAGCAGCAGCAAGGACCTGCATAATTTTGGATCTCGTTCCCTCTACCAACCTCAACGAACCTAAGAATTTTCAGAAGGTCAAACTCCTACATAAATACCTTGTTTTCTCCCCAAATCCTGCCCTGTTATATGCTGCAAAACTTCATCAAGACGTTTTACTCTCAGAACCATTGTAGCTTTTTTTTTGTAGCCAACCTTAATTTTTGCAAAACCATATAAAGTCTTAAAAGCAGAAGAAATTAATATAACAAAAGAAGCAAAAGGCAGTAGATTGACCCAGAAATGCTCATATTTTCTTTAGTTTTCCATACACCGCAGAAGCAGCTGCTAATCTGTATGCAGTGCCACTCAAAAGCCACGAACATCATAATTTATGTTCTGATACAGTTACCTATTATCAGGAGGCAAAATTTGATTTTCTACACTATATGGAACAAAGTTAAACCCTTTAAAGAACTTCTATACTGAATAAAGCAGCTATGCTTACTAACAAGAGGATTCAAATTTACTATTACAGGACAGACAAACACTAAACAATTTCTTTCAAAAACACAGAAGGCTCTGTGTGTACATGCAGCCAGACCTTCTGCGAGTCTCTTTTGAGAAAACACAATCAGTGCAGAGTGAAAGTTTTAAATGCCATCTGTACTTCTAGCTGCTCTTCAGTGTGGGCAGGGGAGGATAACCATGTGCTTTGTGAAAATAAGACCTTGAACTGTTCCATTAATTGTAAGTGACAGCAGAAAACTGCTTCCCTACCCGGTCCCTTCGCAGAGATACCACCTCTGCCTCCTAGTTATTGACAGTGAGATTGCCATGTAAAAAGTCAATGTTTTCGTTCAGAGTTTGATTAAAAACTCTAAAGGCAGTAAGTCTAGTTTTAATTAACAGCAAGCTCTTCACACAGTTGTCATCCAGTGGAAACAAACCCTTGGCACAGACAGGTGTGATGACACTTCTGTGCATGTACCACAGAAGGTAAGTGCTGGTTTTTATTTTTTACTAGCTTTACAAGACAAGAAATGCATGGAGGAAAACTAATGCTAAGATTCAGCTTTGTTGACAAGTGAAAGTGAAAGAACTAGTGAGGAAGTATCAGCTTCTAGGACTCAGATTCCCAGACCACGCAAGTCTACTGAATGTATCCACCTTACAGTTTTGCAGGAAAAACACACACACATTTACAGGTTTGCTTAAAAAATAAAAATAACACCACCATAGCAATATAGATACATAGTAATTTTCTTAATTGATCTAATAAGTTACTAGAAGTTATCAAGGTTTTTGAAAATGAATAAATAGTGAATTAAAGTAATCCAGATAGGGGTGTGCCAGTAATCAAAATGGTAGCATGGAGCTTGATTTGAAAAAGGAACTTTTTAGATGCAACTAAAATGATGAGTTTTCATTTTTGTCTTTACAAACTGAAATATAAGTTCCCATTCTTCAGGAGCTAAGCTCACCTCCTCACTTTGCAGAAGAGGCCATCAGCACTGGGACACCCTGCTGCTCCACTCTGATCCAATGAATATTTCAGTATTTATATTTTTATTCCCTTCTTAAATCAGACTTTCACAAGCAAGTCCTCTACCCATCAGGTTAGAGGGTCATTTTCCGTCCCTCTCAATAACTCACTGCCCCCAAAGTATGGAACCAGTCACCGAGAAACAGCAGTCCCAGACCGTGCTGCATCTGCCTGCTGCAACAGAGCTGCATTAGTCTGCACCCCAGTGCTGACCCGTACAAACAGGCTTTGTCTGTCCAAGGTACCTGTGACACCATATAGGTATCACAGGGTATGTCATAGTCACAGGGTGCGTCATAGGTGTATCGGGTGGGGGAATACTGTCGCCCAAGTCCATGTGTTGAGGCAATTTGCACCGAGAAGCATTTGCTGCTGTGTAGTTTTTAAAAACTGTAAAAATTTCCTACTAAATGGAGAAGTGAGGCAATTTATACAAAACACTATGTCAGTTCATAGGGGCTCTATGGATGTTTTGTGTATCCTGAGCAACGTGAGTACAGCTATTGCAGATGGAAACTCTGTGGTGATACCTTGATATAATCCATTCAATGCTGCATGGATGTGCAGCCCTTCAGGCAATTAGCAGTGTTTCCAACTGCTATTTTATATTTTTATGTCTGATTTAAATAACAAAAGCTGAGGAAAAAACCTACATAGCACATAGTAAGACAACAACACCCTGAGGAGTCCAGTGCTACAGGGGCCAAGCTGTTCCAGGAGATAGGACTTTCTCCATAGACTTGAGCTAGCCTCGTACTTGATCGGACTGATGAGTCAAAACCACAGAGGACCTCCCAGTTTGCCTCTTGCTCGTGCTTTCTTCTCCCCCTCCTTGACACCTCACCACAGAACGAAGAGGCTGCAGAACCTCCTCCTCCTTCAGCCCTAATGGATTTCTAATGCGATTAACTGCACTACCTGGGATGTGGTCAGGAGTCTGGCCCAACACGTAATAGCAGAAACACTGCTCATGAACGTCAAAGCAGTACTCCCCTGTAGTGTAGAGGGCTATTTCCACTGCTCTTGTTCTCCTTTTTAAATTAACTGCAACACTTGTTAACCTGTACTGTAGCACTTCTATAGCATTTATGTTTTGCTCTTTAAGGAAACACAGTGACATTTTCCTTACAGCATAATGGGTACAATATTCCTAGCCTTTTAACTTAGTGTATGGTGAAATTTTCACACTAATAGTAGGAACTTCTAATTTCATCTTTCTCCCTTTTTGTCAAAATAAATGCTGCTTATAGCTGAAAAGTTAATAGCCATTTCTCAGAGTCTGTCAGGTTGTTTGTGTTTTTTTGTTTTGTTTTCTCTCCACAGATGTTGAGTACAAAGCTGTTCATACTTCTCCCATGGCTCTCTGGTACTATTGTTCACACAACAGCACTTGAAGCAAGGCAGATAAACTTAAGATGTGACACCAGATGAGGGACTCTAAGCATTTCCCAGCACAGGGCGCTACAAATCCAAGGGCCTGCATGTTGTAAGATACAACTCCATTCATAAAAGTCAGAGCACTGGTGGATCCCCTCCATCAGTATGATTTCTCATCTTAGTGGTGTACGCACCTAGCTTGGAATCTCTGCCAAAAGAAAAAGAAATAGAAAAAAAAAAAAGAAAAACCAAGTCTCCTCCTGGAATAGTAAGAGGTAGCAAGCAGAGGATTATAAAAGGCAGTATTTTCCCGGAGCCTGGTATAGCAGTCAAGGTTTGCACACTGCTGGAGCATCAACTGGTGAAATTGTGTAAGGGAACAGCATGCTTATAAAAAGAGAGAAATGAAATACACAGAAGATAACCAAACAAGATTAACCAAACCAACTCATCCCACCCCCTAAAAATGAACTTAAATCCCTCTCCACACACCCCCTCCACTACCAAAAGAAAGCAAAACCAAAAAACAAACCCACACAGTAGTCTTGGTAGCTTTTTAACGAAAAAAGATTTGTACTTACTTGCTAACCTCTCAAGAGGCTGTGAAATGGTTAGCAAGGGAAGAGCCTCCTGTTGATTCATACCATGCTCACGAAATCAGATATTTTACACGATTGTCTTTTTATCCTTTGTGAATAAGTAAAATTCAGTAAACAATACTCGATGCATCAAAACCTTTCTTTTAGGTTTTTCTTTTCTTTCTTAGATCAAGGGTCAGAGCAAGCTCGCACTGTCCCAAATACACTGTATAAACATTTCTACTACTTGTGAGATGTCAGGTCTCTGTAGGTTCCTAATAACGATGAAGGATGCTTTCATCTCTCCCCTCTTCAGAGTAGTTTGTCTCTAGCTCTAGAGAAAGTTTTTGTTTCTGGCTTTTTTCCACTCCTTTCAGTCCCCCATACTCCCTCTGTTCACCAAGTCTGCATTTCAGTTATATAAGTAAAGAGGGTCTGAGAAACTTCCTTCCTATTTCATATAATAATGCAGTGGGAGGGGGGGAACACCACCACAATCCCCAAACAAGAGAGCACAGAGAACCTAATTTAGAAATCTGAGCTGATGGCAAAGGACAATGATGAAATTAAAGAGGCTTCAGAATAAAAGGGGAAAAACAAAAAAAAAGAGACCACAGTCAACAGTAGTTCAACAGTAGTAGCATTTTTCATCACACCCCCAACATCAGCCCAGTAAGGGCTCCAAACAGCAAACACAAGGTACCTCCATGCCCAGATCTGACCTCATTATTGTGCCTGTTTGACATCACTGAACCAACTGGAGTCCCAGATCCCTCTGTGGCTCATTACTTCCCATGAAAGCTCCTCTCCTGTGGACATCCAACACATCCACCAGCCACTCATTTAGTCAGCCTCTCTTGGCTAGAGGTAGAAATCTATGCCCCTGGAGCCCAAAATACCATCACATGTCTCAACTCCAACCTGCTGAAGCTGGAATTACCCTGGTTGTGGAGACACCTACAGATGCAACGTCCTCACCAACAGTTTCTCCCTAGAAAGCTTGGTTTGGGCTTAACTATTAGAGACGAGTGTACCTACAATGATCTATCAGCGCACCTGCAGCACTACTTCTGAAGTCATGAGTTGGATAAACAAGTGAGCTACCCCAAAGCTAGTTTTTCTTTTAAAAACAAACAAACACTTCGAACAAAAATCCCATTAAGCAGAATTAATAGTTGTTTTTTTTTTTTTAAATATTTAGTTTGACACACACTATTGACTACATTGAAGGTTTAAAACTGTATGACTAAGTTGCTTTATGACTAAGAAACACAATTTGAAGGACACTGACCTTTTTTAGAACTCATTTAAATTTACCTTTTACATTTTAAAAACGTCTTCCTGACCTGCAAAAGAAAGCTACCTTAATGTTTGCTGGAGTTTACCCACATCTACTATTATGTTATTTTTAGATGCTTAAACATATAAGTAGCGCATGATTTTTCCCCAAATTCAACACTAACTATCCTGGAATTATCCTGATTTTTGTACATATCATGGGAGAAATGCATACTACAAATGTAGAAAGTTGTTTCTGCACAATACAGGAAATCTCTTCCAGTAACCTGAGATGATTTAAGAGGAAAAAAGTACCATTTGTTACAGCAGTTGACTTTAGCCACAAAACGTAGTTGAAAACGAGAGGAGCTCAGACTTATGTCTTTTGATTTGATCCATCAGGTAATAAAAGCGTCAGTGATGTTTATGGCCTTAATTCTTATATCAACTAATTCTGAACTCTGTGTCACAGGCTTTATTAGAGCAACAGTAGTTGCACTTCAGGTTATAACCACATTCAAAAATGTTAGGCTTTCATACCTTTATGCATGGTCACCTATTTCATACACAGCACAAGTCAACCAGAAACAGAGACAAGCTTTTAAAGCCAACAGCAACATTCCAAATTCAAAATATTTTTAAACTAAGACATTTGATAAAGTATTTTTGTCAAGTTGAAATTTATTAATGAGATCGACCACTACAAGAAGCTTGAAATAAATCTATAAACACTATCTTCTTCACTGAAGATTCCCAACATCTTTTTTCTTAGAGAAGTATAGGATATATTTACACTTCAGAAGCATCTGCCCTATTTGACTGATAACTTAAATCATTTGAATCTAATCTCAAGTCATGCTTGCATTCATGCATTGTCAGAGATGGTACTTTAACTGCTATCTTTCCATGCCAGATCCTTTTGCGCAAGTAAAGAAGACCTGCCCTAAAGGATCCTATGTGCTTTTTAAGAGTTTTTTTCTGATCAAGAATTTTTTGTCTCAAGTCTTTTCTCCCTGTCTTAAAGGAACTATTGAACCAGCTAGGTGAGATACTACTAAAATAAGCAGCAAAAGAAACAATTTAAACAAACCATTTTCTCTTTGAATTTTAAAAATGAATATACAAAAATTAACTCACATTTGGCACACTTTTAAAAATGCCAATGAAGCCATGGTATACTTAAGTTTTTCTTACAGCAAGTCAATTTGTCAGTTTGACAGTGAATTGCAGTCTTAATGAAAGCCTATTGCATTTTACTCTGTACTGATGAAGCACAAAAAGCTGCCAGGATAAAGCAGGTCTTAAATACCCATATACATTGACATGCATTTTATACGCAGCTGTCACACATCCATTTATCTAGCATTCCATGATGGGAAGATGATTTTTCTTTACCCATTGTGGGGTTTTGCCATCAAAATTAATAGCAAGGATGGTTTTATCCCAGCTACTGAACCCACAGATGCTGTACATAATCTTGTAACTAATTTCTATTTATTTTTTTTTTTTAACCACAGGATAGTGACAGATGGCAGTTGGCGAAATTTATCACTATGGGTAGAGGTGGCTATGAATAGCGTCAAAGATATAAAGTAACTTGCATATCAATATTTTGCCAGCTTTGTTTCTTTCAAATGATAAAGGAAATAATGTTTTGGCTATAACCTCCAGCAACAGCTGAGACACTGTTTTCCCTCTTATTTTGAGAGGAAATTTGCATTATTGTTCATTATTTAAAAGTCCTAAGGAAGTGTTAAAAAAAAGACATACAACCACCCTTTCATTTAGTGCAGTAGCAGCCAACAGAGGGAGGTAGACAGCATGTGGGGTCAGTCTCATTGAGAGCAAGTGATAAAAAACCTTTGGGATTTTCCATGATTATATTCCTGAAAAGTTTTGTAGCTTTTTTTTTCCCCCCTGCCTTCCACTATCAACCCAATATAAGAATCACAAGCCTGTAGTTTGCATGGGATAAGGCAAATCCCCTCATCAGCACTAATTAGTTCAGCTGTCAGCTCTTGAGACCTATCATATATATCTCTCACACTATGATTTTCCATGATTCACTTGCAGGGCAATTACCATTTTCATACTTGGAATACACGAGCAACGCACATTTCAAACACCATCACTAAAAGCACTTACTGAATTGAGAACAAGCATGTCTCTACCCCAGCAGGATTGCTGCAGCTCAGCAGCCCCAGGGTTTCATTGCAAAATTGCAGTTTCCAAAGTTACCTAAGCAACATATGCAGGCTGTATGAACTTGATAGTCAAGTAACACCCTGCCTGATTTAACATTTTGAGCATAGGGCCATCTGTAAATCTAACCTTTCATAAAACTTGCGCACGCAGTTAAAGTTTTGCATGAATTTCCATGATGTTGTTTCCTCCACTATTGATCTGCAGGAAAAAGCATGTGACTAGTTCCCAAATAATGCATAGCTGAAGAGCACTAGTGAGGTACCAATTTGACCTGTACCATTCAAGTGTAGAAATACCGATATAGTTCTACCCAACTAGACATGGCGTGCACTCATTTCTGCAGGCTTTCCACTAATGATATACCATTTATAAAGTTTAAGTAGCTCAGATAAATGATATCACAACTACTATATGGTCTGATGGGATAAAGTGACTGCTAAAAAATAATATTGAGGTAATATGGCCCCTTCTGGCTTTTAAAGCACCAAATAAAAGGGCAGACATGTAGACTTCGGTGCTTCCTTCTGTCCAGAAGAGGTAATTAGATCCTCTTCCTACAGGATAACCTTGAAACATCTGTTTTACACATCTCTATAGCCAAACCAGCCTCCGTACTCCTGCCATTTACTGGAGCAGTTTTGATATTATGAGCCCCCATTTAAAATTGTGATAGTCTGTGCTCAATGCTGCATCTCTTCTTTCTGCTGGAAGCAGAATCAGGCCATAGGGTACCTCTCACCCTCTATTACACACTGCTCTTTTGCCAGCTGTGAATACAAGTGGAGTTTCCAATATATAATTTATTTTCTCAGTTGCTATGTAATAAGAGTTAAATTCTCTCCTCTGATCATCACACAGGTTCCCTTGAAGTCTATTCTACAATATCTGCTTGTATTAAACTCCAATTGATGTCAATAGGGGTGCCGTACTCACAGAGAGCAGGATAACTTTGAAGAGATTTGCCATGTGTTCAAAGAGGAAAAAATTAACCCTTAGCATTACATTTGCAATATTTCACTTCTACAAAAGCTGCTCTACATTTTTTCTTCGTGTTTCAAAACAAATCTGTATATGTGTATATATATATAAAATCTATTAAGAATCCTAAGATGCTGCAAAGAGTTTTTGTTGTTTTTTTTTTAAAAAAAAGGGAGCTCATGGAAGAAAAGAATTAGAGAAAAAATACATGCCATTATTATACATTATAATGTATAATTATACATAATATTATACATTGCTTATTCATTTTTTCCTAGATGACCTGGCTGATGGTGTTGTCACAGAATTATATTCTGTCCAATCCATTTAGTAGATGAGCCCAAATTCAACTCCATGTTGCTATGCTACACGCAGGCCTGCTGGCTATAAACTATGCAGGCACCTAAACTTAGTGATCACAGTAATTTCAAGTTAGATACTGGGGCATGGTTGGTGGTAGCTGAAACAACGCCAGTAAGCTGCATATTCTTTTAAGCTGTTTTTAACCAAGACTGATGAATAAGCCAGACCACACACTGTTGCACATTAACTATAATGTGGAATAACAGAGTTAAATAGACATTATGTAACTGCTCCTTGAGGTATCAAAGTTGTCCTATAACAAACAGAAAATGAACATTAAAGGGCACTGGGCATTGTCATCCAGAAGGATGGCTGATTATTCTAGGTTGTCCACTCCTTCCAGCACACTCATGCTCACACTGTCTCTGAGTTGACTGGAAAGCCAGGCAATACCCTCTAGCCCAAAGCCATATACATACAGGATAAGTAGTTCAGAAATTGTCCAAAAACATTTGACCTTTTGAATACATCTTGGACAAAGCAACACAATACTCTGCATTCAGCCACATAAGAGCATTTTCATGACAGATAGTGGTCAAGTTCAGCTATTTAAATTAAAGCAAGTCAGTAAGATCTTGGGTAGAAAGCTTCAGGAGACAGGAGTTGGAATTGGAGGAGGTCAGTCTGCACACCCACCACAGCATGCAGGGTGGGAACCTAAGCAAGCAGTGAGCAACAGTGCAAGCAGCAGTGCCTCAAACAGGTAAGGGGCTTGTAGGGTTTGCAGCACTCAGTGCTGGCATTGCATGCATGACTGGGACCAGCTTGGCAGCAATATTAGGGAATAACATCAAGAAAGCCTTGCTGGGCAGCCCCTCTTATTACAGTCCTAAGGCAATTGTTCTGTAGTTTCAATGTGATTGATGCCCTTCTCCTTGAGCAAATGATAAAGCTGCTTCCTCAAAGTAATTCAGTGCTCCATCTAACAACAGTATCATACACCCATAAATAAGGGCTTTCCCACCAAGAGCAATGGTATAAGCATTTACCTGGTGCTGGTAGAAGGGAAGCATTTTTCAGCAATGAATGAACAAAAGCCCAAGGAGATATTTTGAAAGCACAGTTGGAGAAGCAGCAAAGAAACATTTTAATATTGCTTATACTATTGCCTCTGAGTAATTACACCCCAAAATTAAAACCAGCTAGTGAGGCTCCAGATAGAGGGGAAGGAGATACCAAAGATTAGAAGTCATTAATCAATCTCTGTGGGTTTAAAAAAAAAAAAAAAAAGGAAAAAAACCTGAGTGAAATGAATACGAAAAAGCACTATGAAAATCAATCCCTTTTCCATAAAAGCTAGCCATCCTAATTCATTTCCTGTACAAATTTATTACAAGTCTAATTTAAACTGCATAAATAAACTTTAATCTTCCACAGGAATTCCCTGTCTCATACTTCCTTTTTGCTCCTGTTGATCTTTTCATATATGAAACATAAAACTCTCCTAAAGGAAAAATGGGAAGAGGAAATGCAAATGCCTGTATTGCAGAGATGCTGTTTGAATCAGCCGCAAAGCATTCGAAAGGAAATCCCTTCCTGACTACACAATGTCAATGGCAAGAGCCTCAGTCTTCAGCAAGATGGGATTTTCACATCTGGGAACTGAAGAATTTGGTGGAAATTAACTTTGAGGACACTGAATGCAGGACATCAATTTCTTTGATGGTTTTGTTGCTCTTACACATCAGTAAATTAATCTACAAATGATGAGTACAACTTGTACCTAGGTAAGTGCCTAACAAATGTGCAAGGTGTGGAGCAGAAGACAGCAGACCCTACAGGGCAGCACCTTTCAGAGCCAAGTGAGAAACCTAGCAGCAACACCAAAGTCTCTACACCATGCAAAACACTAAATCTGCTTTAAAGGTATTCACATATTAGTGACCAAGAATGCCTTGAAACCCAAGCTTGATTAATTCCTTTATTTAAGAGTGGGCATGGTTTGACTGAAGACCTTGCACAGGGACCAAAACTTTGAGTAAGCCAAGCTCACATCTGCTGAGAACCAGGAAAGGAGCGTTTGCAAAAACCTGCAGGGGCTGAGGAAGAGAAGCCATAGCATTGCTTGCTCCAGAGCTGGTGTTCTCCTACATGCAAGGGTGCATGATATTGTATCATGGGGTGTCCAGAAGGGTATCACCAGCCCCCAGCTTTTACGGAGCCGTGTCAATATTTATTAGTTTTCCTTGAGTCACTTCTCACAAGCAATAATAAAACAGATGTCCACGTTCAAGATATCCACCTCTTAAGCTTGAACTACTGTTTCTATCAATCCAGGAGTAAATGTTACAGAATTACTATTAAGTCACAGCTGACATCAAAATAATAAAAATTCAATGTTATTAATTTCCTAATAAGTCAGTTTTAAGCTGCAAAATAAATATAGCAGATAAGTCACAAATCCAAGGCAACAGGCATATCTTTTTCTAACAGTCCTAAATCAAGAGATTGAAAGAAATGGTTAAAAAGTAATGAAAAAGCACAAGATCCCTCCTGGAAAAGTGAAGTTCTTTTAGCTGGTTAAAGACACATGTCCATTATGGTCTTAAACATCAGTTGGGGCTGCCCTGTGTGGGACAGAAACGAAGAGATATTCTGAATACAAACTGGGGCTTCTCCTCCAGGTCTCGCTTTTATGAAGACTTGCATTTCTTTCCCCACTGAACTCCACCCTAGCACAAAGCAAAGCTGCTAGTAAGCTGTTATACTTCGAACTGTCACTATGTTGAAAAGTTAGGAGTGGTAGGGCTAACCAAGACAGGCAGGATAATCATTTCTATAATCTATAAACACCCAATGTACTTGCAGCGCGCTGCTGCCCAAGTAGACAATTCATGTTTAGGATGTAGACAAGACAAATCCAGCTACTAATCAGCACACGTGCAAGGAATACAAACTGTAGCATACTTATATCGTAAGACTGGCCATTTACCACTCATCTTCATGTTTTTAATGTGATTGCATTTTCCTTTCCATCCAGTACTACAGTTAGCAATAGTTTTCCCTCAGGTGACTAAACCCTAGCATCTCCTCAGATGCATTTTAATACCCTCTGAAAAAAGTCAGGAGTTGGAAAAATTCATGACAGAAGAGTAAGCCAGTAAACTAGGTGGCTCTTGCCTCCTGACTCCTTCCATCCCATGACAGCAGTCTCCTCCAGGGAATGATCAAGAAGCCCTAAGTTAGAGCCCTGTTCTGAATTTCTGCTGACTGACTAGAAAGGAACTTTAGTAGTCCAAGTTTAGGTAACACAAAGTTCCTCCCTTGCCTATCACACTTAAGTGGGGTCCCCAGTACTCCACATTCAGATTTCACACTGAAATCATTAAACCTGCAAAGGTTTAAGCTAAAAAGTAAAAATATATATCATCTAGTTTCTGGCCCACATGAAACATCTGCTCGGACTGCAACTGACCAGTACACTCACTGACCTACACCAAAATTTAACATCGTTTGTGAGACAGTACATGACTTTTTTTGGTGGTAATTGTTTAAAAAGGATAAACTGAAATAATTGCAACCTAAAGAAATAATTTTCCTTCACAGAGAAAGCTTTTTGACGGTTTGATAGTAAAAGCTATAAAGGAGTCTTGCATATTTTTTCTCTTTTTAAGGGGGTGTAAAAGTAACTCCCCACTCCTTTTGGGCTGCCAAAATGAGCCACTTCAGATCAAATAAGGATCTGTATCACTGTAGTAGCAACTAATTTGAACAACTTATCTGCCATTAATGGTTTACCCAGGCACAGCAATCACTGCTGCATTTTTCCTTACATTAGCCTATAATTTCTTAGCATATTAAACATCATAAACCCAAATGCTATTTCAATTGTCCATTTTATTATTTATAACTTAGTTGCTAGCTAGTAAGTACTCCCTGCTTCTCCCTCACCCCTCTACAGAAGCCAGTTGCCAGACCACACAGGAGCAGGTAACACTTGCTGCTGAAACTCAAAACGGCATTTTGCTTGCAGTGGACAATTTCAATTTACTGCTGTTTAGCTTTATATTCCACATAGATCTCCCTTAAAACCTTTCCAAGGCTTCAGCCAAGTGCTTGTAAAATTTCTCCTGCCAAAGGCTGAAACCTGAGTTGCACGAGTTAACACATGCTGAGCAACTAACTACGACACTGCCGAGGAGAAAACAACTGGAAAGACTTCAGTCATTTCCAGAGGCAAGCTGCTTTACACTTCAACAGTAAATTGAATTGTCGCATGCTTCCTCTGGCTAGTGGGACAGAGAGAGAAAGGAGTTTATGGCTTTAGTTTACTGAGTAAACTGCCTAAACACACTCAACATTTATTGTAAATTTGATATGAAGGACTAAGGTTGCAAAACGGCCAGTGCTATTGCTGGTGACTGCCCTGAAAGTCTTTGGAAAGAGTCAATTTGAAGACAACACAGGCTCTAAAGCAACAAAATCACTGAGGCTTCTTTTTTCCCCAATTTATTACACTTGATAATTTAACTCACATGCAATTCATGATTTTAAAGTAAAAGGGTTTTGTAAACTGCAATAATTTTAAAAATCAAATTAGCTGCTTCTTGCATAGATGACTTTCTTGCTTTGGTATATAGCAGGATATGAAGAAAAGATTTAATTGTTCTCATTGGAAAATAACTTTTCCTTCCTTAACAAAGTGACCCTATTATAAGGGTTTATAGGCTTCCTCAGCCTATGTACATTAGCAAAGGTGATTTGCTGTGATCTTAATTTACTTCTACAAAAGATAGAAATTCAGTCCAAAGAGTCCCTTTTCCTGTCCCTACTGAAAACAAAGGTGTTATAATATTCTTATAACAGTCAAGTTTTAACTATTTCTAATATCACTGCATCTAGAACTAGAGCACTAATTCACCTGAAGGGAGACCAAACTCATCACCAAGCACATGTGAGCATGCTTCTTCACTGTGTAACCCACAGGATAATCCAGTTCTGTTAATAGATTTTAAAAATACATTTGAGAGCAGAGCTTTGAGGTCCTGGAGTAGGACTACAGATTACTGTGAGCCATTTTTTATTCATATCTTGTTTCATATTCTGGAAGAAAGATCAAAAAAATCCCACCATTTTCTATAGTTGGAAATAAAACATGCCTGGACACTAGGTCATTCACCCGACAGTCTGCACTTTGTATTTGGTGCCTGTGGTGTAACCTGCCTTACCTCCTGCCTCATAACCAGCTGTTTATTGGTGTTGCTGCATGCCAGTGTCTGAACCCTGAGGAGCTGACATGTAAGGAGGGATCAGGGAGAGAAAGGGAAGATATCTCTACTGAACATTTTGCACTGCCAACCCTTTGTGAAGAGCTCAGAGAGTAGGTGCAGGAGACAAACACGTATTCATATTTGAATAACTCAGTCATTTTTTAGTTTCACAACTCATCTATTTTTCCAATAGGAAATTCTGTTCTTCCTCTGGTACCAGTAATTTGAAAGGCAGTATGAATAAACATGTATTTAGAGTCACTTATAAATAAATTGAGTTACAGAAAAATAACGTTTTTTCCACCGGCGTAGTTCAAAGTTCATGAAAATAAGGGAGTGGTTCCAACTGCAAATTGTGTCTGCTGCTACAAAGCCTACAGGCTTGATTCCATCAACCTTTCTTACACCACTATGAAAAAACTATGAAGAAACATTGAGGTATGCAAGCTCAATTTTTCTGCTGTGTTGTGTCATGGCTTTACAGAGGGCTGACAGCACACAGCAGCCGAAGATCTCAGGGAGCAGCACATGATTAAGATAGGGCAGAAAAAAGAATGCAGCTTTTTATTATTCCAGAATCAAAAAAAAATCATAAAAGAGTGGGTTCTAGTTTTACTCCTCGTTGTCAACCACTACACTACAAGTTATTTCAAACATATGTTGCCTTATCATTTTAAGACCTATTCCCTGTTAAATCACATTTCTATTATTTAGGGAATTACAATATTTGTAGAGTTTATACACATGTAATACAATAAGATTTGCATAATATGAAAGGCATTAGTGCTTTGATTAGCAGAAGAACCTGCACAACCTCTTAAGTATCAGTTTCTAGTCATTCTTTTAACCCAAACGTTTCCATGCCCCATGTTAAAGCTCCCAGCACACAGCCAAATTTTATCTGTGTTACAGACACAGCAGTTGCTGCTGCTTAAGGCTCTGTAAATCCCAGAAAGTATATGTGAAGACACAAGTGGCTTCTCCACTCTTATGTTGGAGAAAAATACATACAGTTATATATCAGAGAGGGAAGCAATAAAGTTTCATTGACCAGCACTCACCTTTGGTGTACAGGAAAGGGATTAATTACGCAAAACCACTTTGCTTTCTTTATGAAAACATAAGTGAGTACTCCTCAGGCTTCCCAAAAGAGGGTAAAGGTTTCAATTCCTATTTACTGTTGCTGAAGACCATCTTAATTCATCACACATTGGAAGAACTGTTAATCAGCTTCCCAGTTCAAGCATCAAACTCCTTTCTCAGGACTTTTATTTGCCAGGTTTTGATAGATCAACTTGTAACATTTTTGCCATTATAAATTGAATCAGAAGGAGAAGAAATAACATCTAATAATTAAATTAGCAAAATAAGTTTTGCTATTTCCGTGTTCAGGGTGGTTTGTTGGAGTGCTACGTCCACAGCAGCGCAGAGTTTTGTATCTTGCTGGACTACCTCCCCACGGCAGGTTTACTTCCAAAACAACATTGAGATCAGTATGAAATGCTGATGGTGCTCCTACAGGTACAACATTGTAAGAATAAAACCGTTTGTGCAGAGAGATCAAAGTACCCCCATTTGTGACTACAGCTATTGAGGGACTCCTGGAGACCAGGAGGAATATACCCAGGGACAGCTGCAGAACAGCACCTCCCAAGCAAGGCATCTGAGACTGCCATCTGATCCAACCACACCAGGCAACCAAGGATGCTACAGAATATTTAGGACAAAGCCAATTGCCGTACCTGCTTTACTACAGGCTGTTTGATTTATAAATCACAAGTCTGTAAGTGAAGAAAACATGCATCTCTGTGGCAAAGAAAGGAATTTATCTTATAAGGCTTATTGTGATTCAAAATCTATTACAATATTTAAATAATGTTGTTATGATTGGCTTTCCACAAAGCTATTATTAGGTTAATGTTATGATTTCACTTTGTCAGCTCAATGAAATTACATATTGATGCCTTGCTTTTCCACAGCAGCTTACCCTGCTGTGTTTATTTTGCTTGGCAGCTAGATTTCGACTTTTAAATAACTGTGCAAGTTGGAAAGAATGAATTCCATTAAGTAATCTTTTATAAATAAACAAAAGATCACACATAAAAAAGTATTTTTCTGATGCCTTGAGATTCTCTGAAGTTGCAGTAAAGTCCTCAGAAAACAGACAAAATTACCTGTGAAACAACATTAAAAATGGAAAGTAGTATACAAATTTTAAGTGTCTACTTTTCCCAGTGCAATAAGACACCATTAATACTTATTTTTCTGGTTCAAACAGAGTCACAACAGAATTACAGTTTACTGCAGCAAATTTGTGTGTTAAGAATAAAGGTCATGTGCCTCTGTTTCCCAGTGAAGGGAGACACACATTTGCAGGTGGCGTCTGAAAATAATACCTTGCACAGTACCTGGGTTCTCCTGACAGTATGTTTGTGTTAACACACTGAACGACCATTAACTGTTGGATTTAGTATTCTCTCTAGTTTTCTTCTAGAAATATTCTTTAATTTTCTGTTGAAAAATAATTGTTTAGGTGATGTGGTTTTGTCAAAGAATTTCTTAATACTTTGCATTCTGGGGTGGTAGTTTTATTTACAACCTTTTTAATGATTGCATTTAGAACAGACAATTAAAGATAAGTCCATAAAAAAGATCATGTGTTTTTCCTTCAAAATTTTGTTACCCTTGCAGGACCAAAACCTGCATGAAGAGGTAACATGCATCCTGAAGAATTTTATTGATATTATTAGTCTCATCTGCTTGACAGGGTAAGGAAGTTAAGTACATGACAGGCTTTTTTTTTTTTTTTTTTTTGAAAAAAGGACCCCGATTTTTATTTATAATTACTTTTACGACAAAATCATCTCGAACTGCCAGCTCCCAGTTCCAAAACAAAGGACACCGTGGTACAAGCAGTGTAGTTTTGTACTTCAAGACGTAATACCAACAAGTCATTTTAGTACCATTAAAATACCACCGTGCTTGATTCCTTGCTGCATTAAAATCACTTTAGGAGACAGTTGTTTAGCTTTTCATTCTGCCAATTGATCATATTTCTCTCTTTCAAGAGAAACAAAGAATTAAAACATCTTTGCATAGGGAGGCTACAGAACATACTGCAAATGTTGCATCAAGAATGCAAAAGAGGGCTGAGGGAAATGAATGCATCCTGCTCAGCAGATTCATAGCTTCATTTGACTTTCACTTGTAAGAAATCATCATCATGTTTCTACACTTCTAATTCCCTTTTTGTAGTAAGCAGCTCTACTTTTTTCTCTTCGCAATATGCAGCTTTGAGCATATATTCATTAGCACAATGCCAATACAGAGCACATATGGAGCTCTCCCCTCCACTACAAGCAAGGTCTTTTCTGTAGCACTGCCATTCAGTTCACTGGTCCATTCGGGAACTCAGAACACAGAAGGTGCAGCTGAATGTATAGCTGACCATAATTTAATAAGAATGTTCTCTGCAAGATTGCTACCTAATGAAATCATATGTTTATTAAAGTTATTTTACAGTCCTTGAACGATGTTTAAGGAGATTAAACACTTAAACACTGAATCATGACAACCTGCGATGTATAAATGATCTATTTTAAGGTATTCAACAAAAGGAAGAACTGTGCTGTTACACAGCACTGCATGAGCAAACCCAGCAGGACAGTGAAGGCCAGGACCATACCAGTGTGCTGAGCCTACCCTCACACCACGACGTGAACATATTTGACTAGATAAGAGTCTTTTCTAAGACAATAATTACAACTATAGAAACCATCTTCTGCTCCTAACTTCAATGAGCAAACAGACAAGAGAAAAATGCAGACATATTGGGGCCAAATCTGCCCAGAGCTCTAACAAATGTCATGAGCACACACCACAGAAATAATCTGTAGCATCTAACAGAATTATGCTGAGACGTGCTTCAATTTGTTGGTAGCACAAAACAGCAACTGGTTAATTTGTTACCCCCAAATTCCCCTGGATATGAGAAATCCTCAGATTTCTGAGGAAATCAGTCCTTCCTCAGAAACCTCAAGTTTTTCAAAAGTCAAAAATAAAGAAAAAAATAGCAATTTGATTGCTGATATCTGTTAGAGGAAATGCGCTGCTTTATCCCCAAATCCAGAAGCCACAATCACACTGGGTGAATAATGGGACTCTGCTAGGAAGAGGAGGAGCATTCTCCCTCCCTTTCAGCTGGCCAAGGACAATGCCACTTCCCAGCACAAAGCAGATCCACAGCAGGGGATCAGTGTCATGCTGTTTTTTTTGTTTGTTTTTTTTCCAGGGCTCTAGCCTGCTCTTGAAGGTGAGTTACAATTTCCAGCATGATTTCCAGCATTGCTTCCAATGACCAACCTGTCTTGATTTATTACAAAAGACTTTTTGAACAGAAACCAACCCAGTCTGCTACAAGCCAGAACTGTACAAGGTATAAAAGGCTTCAGCATTGTCAGAGTTGAACCCTCACATGGAAGTACACTGGGTTATGGAAATCAGCTCAGCTGACAGCACAGTTCAAGTGTCAATTAAGACAGGACATCAGGGAATTTCAGTTAAGTGATCCAGATATGACATTTACCAGTAAGATCTAGTCATTGTTTTAAAGGTTCTCTATTACAGTTATCTGGGTGGAGAGAAAGACTGAAAATTTAATTACGAGAGAATTAGAATTCAGAGTAAATAACAAGCTAGAGATACACACACACACACACAAAGATCAGTTGCTACATAACCCTACTATATAAGACATGAACTGGATCTGGACTCTAAAGTTCAGAGTTAAGAAAGCCTCGCCTCAGAGATCTGCTAGCTAGCATTTTTTCCACCATGTTTTTTAATATCACTTTTTACAGAATGTGATATCACTTACAAACACTCTTATTTGGTGTAGACCTTAGTTTTCAACTTGAAATATACTCTAAAATGTCATTGCTGATAAGGCTTTACTTTTTATATGTAAATGTAAACGGAGACTTTTTCTGATGCTTTCTACTAGATTTCCTCTCTCCTCCATCATTTTCTATATCAAGCCCTATTACTTGAAGCAGAGCAAACCCGTTATTTAACTAATGGGGACACTCAGAAGAGTTCATATTAGCCATATGGCTGTATGCTTTCATTTGGAAGTGGCCTTGGCTCAGCTTAAGGTAGGTCCTTAGTGAAAGTAGTTTATTTTCATATCTTTCATTAACTGCGCACCCCTTGCAGAGATTATCTTTGCCTAGACAGACTGTGTCTCACTGAAAATGTCAGTGCAGGAAGGCAGAAGCCCCAGGCAAAGATGAAGGTCCTCTTATATTCAGCATTTCGTAATCATACACTAAAGGTTCACTACTACTAAGAGCAGAAAGAGATCTTCAGGAATGAAAGGGCACAACAGATGGATGATGTGAGGCAAGAGACAGCAGAGAAGAAAGGTAATCAAAGTAGCATTAAAACTGTTTCTCACTTCGATTGAAGTCATATGCCAGATTGTGGCTGACAATTGGTTCAGACTCCCTGACTACTTTATTGAATAGCCTACCCAACACAAGTATTCCCTTTCCCCAGTGTTTTGGGGAGGGGAAGAAAGGATACAGTATTTACTCCTTCCCACCTACTTTAGTATGTTCCTAGAGCTATTAAGACCCAGCTCCCTCCTATACAAAGAGTTGCCCTCCTCCAGGCACTCTTCTTCCTCTACTTTCCAAAGAACCGTAAACTCACCTTTATGAACGTATGCTTTTATGGCAGCTTTAAACCAATTTAAGGCCAAGGTACTAGGAAATAGTATAATCCCTTCCTCATGCCTGCCCTGCCCACTCACTACTGAATCAGCAAGCTGACAATTCACAGACCAGGTGAAAGATGCTGCTAATGCAGGAGAGGTGGGAGAGTCTTTTGAGGCAAACATGACTATCTTTTTACAGCAGCATTAGCTTAGATTTGTTTAAGTCAAGCATGAAAGTATATCCTGATCCTCCATTCCTTGATCCTTAGTTTCATGGTTTCCAGAACACTCCCTGACTAAATAGCCTCTTTGATCCTCTTCCATCCTTCACAGTGGTCTGCTGCACTCTCAGGTTTGTTCCATCCACACTCTGCATATTACTCTTTAGTATTTACACTACTGTCACATCTCAAAGTCAAGCAAATCAGGATGGGAGGCAAGCTTTAATGCATGTGTAGTGAAAAATATAGGAGAGGATTGGGTTATGATGGATGCAATGTTGAAAGGGAGACAGAAAAATGAAGGTGAATGGAAACTAGGCAATGCAGCAAGCTCAAAATTATTTTTATCAGAATTGATGATAGATATGATCAGGAACAATTCCACAGGTGTCATGGACAAAGATGTTTAAGCAACAGAAATGTGAAATGGTATAGGCATGAAGGAGAGTCCAGATCTCAAGCGCTCTGCAAGAAATCAAATGGGGTGAGGACACAGCCACATCTAAAACATGGAAGTGACAGAGCAACAAGTTATTGTTCTGCACATCAGAAGCCAAAGGTGGTAGATAGCATGAAAGAAGGGGGAGGAAAAACTCCATCTTACCCATATTTTGGTTGAGTTAACAGAACATGACAGAAACAGAATGTTTGATTTTGCATTTTATACTACTCTGCATTATTTTAAAACAGGCAGGATCATTTTAGCTTCTTCATTTCCTTGTGAGTGGCTGGGGGTGCAGCCAGTATTAAGCCAGAATGCTGAGCATTGTACAGACACTGCTAAAACACAATGCTGGAGCAGAAATGCTGAAAACTCATCTTGAATCAATCAGCTGTGGTCTAGCAGGTATCAGTGACAGGGACAGCCTGCCCTGATCAGTGCTGAACCGGTTCTGCCAAGAGGAAGAAGTCCTGCTCCAATTATCTATCAGTGCCTTCAGGAGGCAGAAAAGCTGCCTCTGCCCGGGGTAATGAACCTGCACTCATTAGGCAAATTTCATACCACACTGTCCTGCTCCCCAGCTGCACAAGCAACTCCCCCCTTCCTCCTGACTGAAGCACATCCCTGCTGGATGAATGCAGCAGCCACCAAGCCTATTTTTGTCTCAGTCAAGCACTGCTCCAAGAACCATTACCACACGGGGTTACCATTTCCTATCCCACAGGCTTCCAGAACACATTTCAGCTCAAAACACTGTTTCAGTAAAATTGAGTTGTTTCCTTTAACATGCAGATCTTTATACGTGTCTTATGACAGAAGACATCCAATGTCAAAAGCCAGCTTGATACGTTAGCACAAAAATGCTGTTTTAAGAAGGCGAAGGAAAAATGCTTTCCACAAAAAGTCAGCCACTGCCACCCCCTGCTGCCCCCCTGCCCACCCCCAATAAATTAATAAAATCCCTCTTGCTTTCAAAACCCTGAAGAGAGCCTCCTTATTGCTCTGACCCTATCCTTCCAATGCATTCTACAGGCTTGTCCTTACTTTGGAAACTGTTACACTACAATAAACCAGCAGATACCTTGCCTTATTTGCAGTTACAGGTGTTCAGTTTTTGCTGACCAGTGCTTGTGTATTTAAATGTATGTAAAATACATTTTTTAAATGTATTTTTATGTGCTTAAGTATTTAAAACTCATATCAGTGCAGGTTTCGGTGGTGACCATTTATAGAATAAGTATTTAGAATAATTACTTCTGAATCCTAATTACCTTCCAGTGAATAGAGAAATTTCTGCTTGAAAAAAAAAAAGTTGCTATCTCCACTTGAAATGTCAGACTGCACGTGTCAGGCTGCAAGGCATGGAGCTGCGGGTAATCTGCCCACAGCACAGAGCCATTTCAGTCACAAGAGGTTCTACCAATATTTTGTCAAAATCTTCACGAATGGTAGAAGAAAACTTAATTCTACAAAGCTGAATAAGGAATAGTAACAAAAACCTTACACTTAAGCACCAACAAATTAGCCGTGGTTCCAAATCTTGTGCATGATTTCCAGTTGTCTGTTTTATGTGAGCACTGTTAGGCAGATCTATTAATCGTGGTAGATTTTCCATTACTGCCAGTTCTTAAATTAAAATGCAGTTTAGTTCAAACTAGGATTTACCTGAAGTTTTTTGGCTTGTAAATGTTAACAACAAATTCTTCTGGCCTTTTATGTTATTAATCATGTTGTTGGGGCTCCTTTTTGCTATCAGATCTTGTCACCATCGCTTCTACAAGATAATAGCTTCCATTTTCCACTAGCTGACACAATTTACCACCTTTATCTCTAGCATATTCCTACTGAAAACTAGATTTACAGCTAGCACAAATTGAGACAGTGTAGACTAATACTGCATCTCATGGTGGCTCTGAATAGCTAGTTTTTGTCAGTTGGTTAAATTAAAATTTATTGCTCAGTTGACAACTTCAGTGAAAAATATATTCCAGTATGTTGTATGTTAGCGGACCATCATGACACTTTTGTAAATTATATGTTGTGAGATTAATGTCATAATAATAAATGTTAATGATGAAGAGAAATTGAAGTGACAGTCTCCACCACTTAATTTAAGAATTAAAAGGGGGAGATTCTCAAAAAAAATAAAATGTTTTAAGTCAACAGCCACAATCAGCAGCAGACAAATTCAAATATAAACCATTTCAGTAAAGCAAAAGGTCATTTTGCAATTCAGTTCTGTACATTGCCATTACTAACAAACTAATGGTACAGATTACAGGATCAGTGAAGAGTCTAAATATGAGGTTCAGAGAAAGTGAGGGAGGAATGGATGGAACTGATTGACCCCACTATATGTTACTATAGCTAGAAGTCTAACATTGAAATGCATTGGATTTCACCCTATATTTCATTTAGGGCACCCTTAGCACAAGTCATATGTCATACTGTCATGACAATTGTTTAAAAACAGTCTGAGTATGAAATAACAGCTTAGTGTGCATTCCCTTTCCTGAAGCAATATAAGCCTAGGCCTTCTTAAAGTGCCTGGAAGCATAGGAGAAACAGAACCAGCTATTTTTAACTACAGGCATACAATTCAAGATGGAAACATTGCTTTAGGATGGAAACATCCTAAAAGAAAAGATGAGGTCTACCACTAAACCTGCTCCAAACTTTGTTCTAATAGTCTGCTTTTGTTTGCCTGACCCTTCCAGACTTAACATTGAATGAAATTGCCCATGCCACTGTCTGTGGAGTCTGATTTTCCTTCTGAAATTTATTTTGAAACATATCCAATGCCTCAACAGTGATGAGAAAAGTCAGCATACTTGGATTCCTCTCGACTCCAGAGCAGTGCAGAGAAGGAAGAGGAAAGCAGAAAGGCAAACAAGAAATAGTGAGTGAGGAAAGATGTCCAGGGCACTTTGGCAGAGAAGTAAGTCTGGGGAAAAGGACAGGCACCATGGAAAATACAGATGTTTTGGCAAAAGGCACAGGAGAAACAGTCCTAAAAAAAGGACACACTGGAAGCTGGAGGACCAAGAGTAGATGTAAGCAGAGAAAGTTACAATGGCAGCCTGCAGTACTAACACAATCTTGAATTAAACCAGGAGCCCTGACTTTCATTATTCCTGTCACAAAAATCAACGGCAAGAGTGTTTCATCATAATCAGTTTACTACCATTATCAGGTTGTTCGATCACTTCAAATTGTACTGTTCTGCACTGAAAGTCTTAATGTTTGACTTATTCCTGGTAACTTTTAGGAAATGATTCATTCACAGGTGGAAATCCTTTAAAAGTGTTTCTAGCTTCAGAAGCTAAATCCAAAAGTGTATAAATCTAGCACATAGAGAAAGTCAAAAGCAGCCAGAATAACATTGCTTGTGCAATTGTTACTGTGCCCTTACCACTGAGCATCTCCATCCCAGCCTGGGTGTGTGTGTGTATGCCAGGGCACAGCACTGCACGACCTCTGAAAGTGTTTACTGGGTCCTAGCTTCATATCTGCGCACTGCATTAACTCATCAGGAGCAGACCCCGGAGTACACAGCCATGTTTAACTTCCTGTAACAGCTCTTCATATTCTGACTACCTACAGACACTCTGCTGATACCTACAGACTGATTTGCAAGTGACAAGTAGTCATATACTCACCTTATAATTAAAAAGGGTTCTCCTAACATATGAAGCACTTTAACAGCAAGGTCTCTTCCAAACTGAGCCCTCAATGTTTACGTTTACTATTAACGTTTTATCTTAGATCCTGTCATACAAAATGGAGATAGTACCTGCATCTAATCACACATTTCTCTTCCACAAACTGTATCCTCTAACAGATTTAAGGATAAATTCATTAATACTTGTCACAATACTACAACTGATGACAGTACCATACAGAAACCAAGGTGTACATTAGTTTTTATTTTAGGGTTCTAGTTAATGCATGTGACTGCACACTGAAATACAAAGAAAAATAGTATCTTCCATGGAAAATATGAAATAATGAAGAAATTGGGAAACTAGAAAAAGGAGGAAAGAAACCAACTATCACATGACACACTAGGACACCAAGTTAAGGTATCAGACTTGAACTCTGGAATCTTTGTTTTTGTATATTCCACTTTGGAGTCTCAGTATTTTAAGTGGGATTTTTAGTAACTTGGTTTTAAGATGCTGTGTAGCATTTAATATATTCTGTAAACTACAGAGAAAAAAATACTACTAGGAAATTGAAAATCTCTTAGCATGAGTATTATCTTGTATTTCACAGAAGTACTGGGAGAATATATCCTTCTACAATCGTCACATTTTCAATATTTTTCACAAGGACCATTATACCATGAATATTCTGTTCTCTACTGCTAATTCCACTGCACTGTTTCATACCAATAAACTTGAAAACAGACTTCTTTCTCTATCCCAAGAACAAGAATAATGAAAAAAAGGCCATAAGCATAAGGTACACATTTGAAGGTCTTATTTAGTGAAGGATAAATACTAATCATCATTAAAACTAACATCTTTGGCAAAGAGATCACTTGACATCTTCCCACAGTGTTCTTCTAGTTTCAATATAAGCTTCTGTAAAACCTTTAAACCTTAGATGCTACTTACTCTACAAGAAAAAAAGGAAGCAGTGTATACCAATGCCATAGCAAGTTCGTAAAATGTCTTCGTACTGACAGAAAATCCATTTCTGGTACTCCACAGGTAACCCCCAGAATGGAACCATTCAGAATTTTAGCTGTAAGCAGGGAGCATGCTAAAAGATATTTCCAATCAAATAAAAAAACTTCACTAAAATATTATTCACTCTAATATTTTAAGTGAATTTTAAAATATTTTAATATGGTTTAAGTTTTGTTTCAATAAAAAAATTAAGCATCATTGTAAGCCTAGTGTTTTTTATGAATATCATTGACAACAGTGAGTTAGAATGCATTTGTGTTTTGTATATATTACAGCAAGATACATTACTGTTCTAGGACATTTCTTTTATGGCTTTACGGAAGTCAAAAGTAAAGTCAAAAAAAACCACAAACAGCAAATCTCAATGTCCCACTTCTTAGAACTCACTCTGCTGTTTTTTGTTTGCAAGACAGTGCTTGTGACTTGAGCATGTCTTCTATGCTACAGCATTTTAGCCTAGATGCACTTGAGAAAACACATAGCAAAGGAGATGAAAGGATTTGCTGCAATCTCTGTTTTATACACATATGGACAGCAGAGTTAAATTCTCAAACTCAGAAAAGAAGTGTCTCAAATCAGTGAGGAGGCCAAATCATTGACTGGGGCCACAAACCAACCACTGTTAAGGACAAATGTAATTTTCATTTCTTCAGTGCTTCAGACCATGACTAGAAGTTGAGTAAAGACCTACAGGAGAGGTGAGCTGGAGAAAGCTGACATTAGAGCTGGCAGAGGAATGGTGACTGCCAGGACTGGTTCCTGAACTTATAAACCATTACTTAGCACAGGGATTTTGTGAACTGATAGGAAGCACTGGAAGAGAAAATTTTGATACTGAAGAAGTTGTCCAGCCTAGGCAGTTGCACTTGTAACCTAGATATTATATACAGTATTTGAATTTCATAATCTGCAAAGAGCCAAAAGTCTAAACAAAGTCACTTGACATGATACAGATGTTGAGAAATCCAGTACTAACAGCACTTACTGACTCACACCTGTGATGGTTTGACTTTAGAAAGATCTTTGTAAAAAAGGGAACCTTTAAAAATGGACTAAATGGATAATGGCTACTATAAAATAGTAAATTGACAAAAGAAAAAAAGCAGCATGAAATTATTTGACAGCTATATCCCACATATTTCCACAGCACAATATAATCTGTGTTTAGTTGTGTTCCCATGGGTTACCTCCAAATGTATATATTCTGAAATTTATAGATATGCTTTGAAATGCGTTCTTTTCAAGAATTGGAAGCTGCCAGCAATTTCCACTGAAGAAAATCACATCTTAATCACTATTATTAAGAGTTAGCATTTATCATTTTCATACCTGGCAAGCATCAGAAAAATTCATAAGCATTTTTCCACACTGGTGCAGGTCTAATCACACACTGAGCATCTGTGAACATAGACTGTACCTTTATGCCTTCAGCCCTTATGCATCATGATAACTGGATTATTGTTTTTCTTCCAAAGTTGAGGATTTGTTTCCTTTTTTAAAATCAAAAGTGTGAATGAACATAGACAAGAGAAAGCATGCTACTTAAGTGCCAAAGTCTGGCACAAGGATCAAGTACGATCCTTTGGCCAGAGAGCCCACTCCTGTGACTGTTCCTCTCACCTTCCCTCATGCCCATTTCTCCTCCCCACTTCTTGTTCACTCATCCTCTCAACATGCCCTTCCTGCTTCGAAGAGCTTCGAAGAAGGGTTGCATGATTGTGGTATATGGCCCACTGCCTGTGGTGCCACATTGAGCATCCCAGCTGAAAGCGTGGGCTGACCAGAAGTATGAGGGGACATGAAGCCCTGAGCAGTGAAAGGAAGGACAAAATGAAAGGCAAGAGCTAGATGCATGTTCTGTTTACTTTATTGGTAAGACAAAGTTGTCTGTCTCCTCTGCTCAGTTCATATCCTGGGCCTGCTCTCCTCTTTAGTGAGGTCGGTAAGTCCTCAGTCTAGACTCTTTCCTTCAGTCCTCTCAGCTCATGGATGTTGTTGGACAAAGCCTGTGAAGTGGATTTTCTTTTTTAAATTAACCCTTCATATTATGTTTTGGTGCAGAAAAATCTATAATTATTTAAGGCTTTGTAGCCCGAGAGTTACTTTCCTATTCTAGACCTCAGACAATGGGACACAAAGAACATTTTAGGCTGCAAGATGCAGTCATAACTTTAACAGAGGTTTATTTAATGCCTAGAGCAGTGAGATAGCTCACCCATCAGCAGAGCTGAGAAGGTGTTGTGCAAGCACATGAGCTGCCCTCTCAAATAGATCATCAGCTTGCCTTTTGGTTTCCCACCATGCTGCCAGCAGTCACATTTTCTCAGGCTGAGCATGGCTCAGAGCTCTCAAGGAAGCAATTTTATCCACTCTCTTCCCTGAAAGGGCCAATGCCTTAAAGGCGTAATTAAGTCCTAAGCACATAATATTTAGTGACATTTAGTGAAGCATGTCATCTCTGGCAAACTGCCACTGTAGAAGAAACAGCAAACAGACAAATGTATTTGCATTGTTCTTTCAGTTGGTTTGTAATTTTTTCTAATTGTATTGTCAGCAAACGCAGACAGAAGTATTAGATGAAATACACTGGTTAACAGACTGAACTAATTATATTGATGCAGTGAACAGAACTAATATTCTGTAGTAAGCACTGTTTGGTGACAAAAGTAATTTCTTTAAGCTACACAAAATACTTTATTTCTGCTACCAACACTTGTACAGTTCGTACTGCTCAGGAGTACACAGAGGCTGACACATGAAACAGCCATTACACATCCAGAGCAACACCACAGCATCCAGCTCAACTTTGTGTAAGATGACTTCTCACCCCCACCTGGCCTCACTCCCCTCCACAAGTTCAACTTCTTACTGCTCTTTTAACCTGAGGGAAACAGGGATATTACTAGTCAAGAATGGACAGAAATGTAACCCTCTGATCCTAGTATCTTAGCTCCCAAGTTTTTTGAACCATCATTTTTTTTCCCCCCTTGGATACAGAATCTAACAGGCTTTAATGAAGTCATTTCCAGCTGCTCCTAACCCTGTAGAGAGGAAATCTTTAAGTCATCCCTACTGAACCAAAGAACCCGTCTGATGAAGAGAAGTTAACTGCTTTATCTGGACAGGCAACAAAGTCCTTGCAAACTGCCTACAGTAATTTCAGATTCACTGCCCAAGCCATCAGTCCTGCCCCTATAATTGCTGGAGAACAGATCTTCCAATTATAATGCCAGGTTCTGCGGTGGGTTGACTACAGCACGGGGTATATTACATCTGCAAGCTTCAGTGAGACAACCATCTTCAGTAAAGGTAGGGAGCAACCATTTGGGGGCAATATCTTAAATCAGCAACACAAATTTCAGTGATCAACTGTTAATGCAGAAGTTTTCCGCAGTTAGTATCAAGAATACCTGAAGGGGAAAAAGACAAGTATTTGCCAAGCATTTTAAATAATATATTACTTGGAATGAACAGAAGAACAGTATTTCATCTCAATGACAGCAAGCTCCAGCCTTACGGTACAACGCATACTCTGCAACATCAAGTTTATCTAAACTGAGCTAAGAAATACAGAGTTATGATTAATTTTACAGTCCTTGGATGAGGACCATCTCCAGAGTCCAGGCTAGAAAGTCTGAACATACAAACCCTGTATTTTTGCAATCATATTTGTTGTGCAGTTCACTGAGTGCAAAATCTCATTTTCTACACAATCTCCTCTCTTCTAGCACGTGCAGATTTAGGGTCCTGAAAGTTTCATCCACAAGAATTTCTTCTACCCTAGATAGTCTTAAAACAGTGAATTTTGTTCTTTAATAAATAAAACTAAGTGACAACTGTTAAACTAGTGAACTAAAGTCAGCTATCTAGTCCAGCTCAATATACTAGATATTAAGACACTTTCAGACTTTCAGTTCATCTGTCATGGTCAACCACCAACAGTAGCATGAGATCCACGGCTAGTCTTTTTTTGCATCTTCCACTTTTTCTTTTTTTAAAAAAGAAGCATACAAGCAGCATAATTTTTTTTTTTTTTTTTTTGAGTGTTTTGGTGTCTTGATCATTGAGACACCATTCATTTTCACCTCAGACTAAGGAGTTGTTGGCAGACATTCCCAGTATGAAAGATAGGAAGCAAAGGGGGTCATACAGCACAAGTTAATACAGTTCTTCCAGCTGTGCTAAAATGAAGACTCCTCTCCCCAGGGGTCATTAAGTGCTAGGCACTGAACCATGCTTTCATTTTTGTCTGAGAGTAGCCAAAAAGACAGAAAAGTGCTTCTTCACCTACTAAAAAACGTTGCATTCTTCAACAGACCTTTAGCAGGGGGGCAGAAAAAAATATTTAACATTGCATTACATGCTGCAGGCAGCTGCTAGTTTTCAGTAATAACAAGTTTCAGCACTAACTCTGCAGTTATTGACATTTCTCCAATCAGAGAAACAAAGATTTCAGACAAGCAGTTAACCACCTGCCACAGCTCACTCTTCAAACAGACCATCTGCAGGCAGCTGCTGCCCGTTCATCTGGGGGAAGAAATCAATGAGGAACCATTAAACTAAACTTAAGAGGATATATACATGACCATACCAAAGAAAGGATATAGGAGCTGAAGCTCTGGACAGAGCATTTACAGCAATTTTGTGTTGCTGTAGAGGTGCTTGAGTGGGATCCTCAGATTTGCACTGGTTGGGGGTTCCCACAGCACTGTTGTGGTTGCTGCAGCACGTCAGCCCACGCTTCCGCCTCCACCAGCACCAAGACAGCTTATATCATCCATGATGTATGTCTAACTGCAGGCAACTTCGCATGCATTTCCAAATTCTAGGAACGAGTGCCTTTGCAGCCAAACAAAAAGAAAAGAAAACAAAACAAACAGAAAAAAGGCACTCAGAAGACACTATCTTAGTTGCAGGAAAAGGTGGGAAAGGAAACTGCTCGTGCAAGTATGACTGGCGATAACAAGGAGGCTGTCACTGACGGAGTGATTTTTCAGCTTAAGAACAAAGCTGCATAAAAACACCATAGAGATATCCCAAATACTCAAGTTTTAGTTTTCCTCAAAGCATGCCTGTAGCAGTACGGTATCTTACAGCAATACATGGGGCAAAGTTCATGGCTTGCTAGCCTGCATGTTACCAGCATGCTACAAGCTCTCACTTTAGTACAGTATTAGTGCACCTGTAAAGCATCACAAAGTATTGAAATTTCATTGTTTGCAACAGCATCTGGAGGTACCTGGAACCTCAACAGCTGTGGAATACAGGTAATACGCACACTACCAGAAGCATATTTTGCAGTAAGACAAAGCGCTGTTAAAATACTATTAACAGTGACTGGTGAACTTAGTATTGTGTAACACTTTTATAATAATATTTTCCACCTAAGCAAGTTTGTTTTTTGATAAAAAATTATAGAACAAGAACACAAAAAGTATAAACTTAGTGAGTGAGCATGGTATTTCCCTTGTGCATAACAAACAATGGAATTCCTGTTTCATGAAGTGACAGTGCTGCGGACCCAGCAGGTGACACAAAAATTTGTAATTCTGACTCACTGGATGCACCCCATGAAACTCAGTATTTGGCCAAGCAGGCCCCTCTGGACTCCATTACTGGCATTCCCATTTATTTTGTCACATGGCTTACTGATGCAGGGAAGCAGCAGTCTCTAACCCAACCAGATGCCATCAGCTCCCATCCCACTGTTAATGCTCCCAATGCTTGGGCACATTGCAGTGAAGTTCTGGAGTCTCTTGCTGCCTCTCCCCTTCTACTTCCTGGGATTCTTGAGTCCTAGAAGGCCTCACCATAAAGACCCCATTTACACAAAATCTCTTTAGTGCACTATTTCATAATCTATTTAAGTTGCAAGTTCCCCAGGGCAGCATCTGCCTCCATGTTTTGTACTGGCAGCATAAGCCCCAGCTTGCTGGATCCTGAGGCATTACTATATTAGCACAGTAGTGAAGCTACCATCAGTTGGAGTTTTGTCACAAACTTTGGAAAAATCAGGATTTCATTCTTACTGATAAAAAAAAAAAGAGACAGATGACAATTCCTGCTTTTTTACTTTTTTTATATTTATTTATTTATTTATTTTTTACAACTTCCAAATCACTATCACACACACAAGATATTTTTTTAACCACTCTGTCATGTCCAGCACAGGGGAGATACTGCCATATTGCTTATCAGAATTAGTTCATGCAGTGAAATAGACACAATGAATGCTGTAGCTTTGATTCCCATTTAATAGCTTTAGATCACACCAGTTGGTATTAATTTCCCTCCCTTGTTTTATGTAGGTTGTGACTGTTCATATTTACTTCTGTGCACTCAGCTTCAGAATTTCATACAAATGAAAAAAAGTGATGCTGAACATATGTTGATGGTTCAGTATATATGCGCTTTTATTCCACCTTGGCTTGAAGCACTGCACAATTATCTCTGCAATATTTCTATTTCCAGTGAGTCAAAGTGCAAGAATTACTAAATCTTGTTTTAACCTTCCGCTTATGTACCTTGAAGTATTTATCCTCCTTCCTGATGCAATCTGGAACACAAAAGGTCAGCTGTGCATATTATATTGCAAGGCTTCTGGTATTTCCTTCCTTTGAAGGTGTAGGTTAAAAGAAAACAAACCTAAGCCACAATGACAGCTCAAATACAGAACTCTTCATTTACTTTCCCTTAGCCTGCAAGACTGAAAAGAGCAGTCAACTCCAGCAAAATAAAGAGCACAAAATCTTTTAAAGCAAGAGATAGTCAGACCTGTTTGTAGGTACCACAAACCAAAATGAATGCCTTCTGTGGCATGTTGCAAACAACAATGATCCCCTGCCACACAAACCCTTTAAACTCCACCTAACTGCCAGCCACAGCGCAAGCAATAGTAGAATTCCTGCTGTTCATTCAAGTCTGAATAAGACTATATACTTGCATGAAAATGTAATAGTATTAGTCTTGTATTTTAGTAAAATAGGCAACAAGGCAGTAGGGAAGCTTCAGAAGCTTAATCCTTTGTTGATACATTAAGACATGACAAATTTTCAACTGTTTCTATCATCTTCCACAGAATCAATAACTTGATTGTGGAATAATATCCATTTTTTTTTTTATACTCCATCATTAGTTAGAGCAATAAAAGACTTGCTTTAGTTTTAGCCAACCTTCCAGAGTAACCAAAATTCCAGTGTAAGCCACACCCTGCATTTTAGTCAGTTTACTGGAAACTGTCCTATAAAAGCACTTTGTTAGTCATCACATTCTGAACTCTTCTCCCTCCACCTCATGCCTAAGCAGCTTTCTTCAGCACCAGCCACAACTGCAAATGCTCCACTAAGATGCCCTATCCTGTGATTATGCTCCTGCATCTGATGGGACAACCACAGCTACATCAGTTAAGAGATGCACGTAAAAAGGAAGCTTAAGGCTTACCCCTTGAACAAAGGCTTTCCAGGTTCATCCAAGCCTTGTGCCCCATTCTGTAAAGCACAGGTATGCCAGCTACCTGCAACTATTTGAAACAGAGATACCCCAGAAAAGCACCATGGGAACTGGATCTGAGTTTCATCAGCAGGGTGGACTCGCAAAAAGGGGAAAGGCCATCTTCACTTGCTGCTCAAAACAAGGGCAGGTTAGTGAAGAACATGTTTGGGCACAGCACAAAGGGCAGTCCTCTGAGTGACAGTAGATTCAAATTGTTTTTGAAGGCATGCTCTCCAAATCCTTTGCTCATATCTGATCTAAAAAAAAAAAAAGTTATATTTCAAAGTTTTAGAATACACTTTTCTAATTTTCACTGTCTTAAATGCACTCATTTGTACCAGAGCTACGTTTTTGCTGCCCCCAACTCCAAGCTGTGTCTAAACTGAATAACATTCAATTCCACCTAATCTCATGTATTTGTTTCCAGATATTGCATACTTAAATCAACTGCTGCTAGCTTGTATAACCCCTTCTGTGTTTTTCTATATTCCACTGCACCTGAGACTTCAGCAGAGTTGATTACTTAATTGTGAAGTAAAAGATGATTTAGTATTACAGCTAGGAGGAATAGAGTTACTTGGTCACAGACTAATGAGTACCCTGACTTTTACAGTTTGCATTTGGTTTCATGCTAAATGTGTTTTGTCATCTTCTGTAGCAAGGTCTTGAACTCTGGAAAGAAGATAGATTACTCTGTGAATTTGTTAACGCCACTGGCATATTTTGATATCCTCCCTCCCTCTTTCCCTCCTCCCCCTTCAGTGGCCTGCTTAAGATTTTTTTGCCTTCTTCACTATAATCATTTATTTTCTTTTTAAAATGCATTTTAGTGTCTGTGTATTATAATCCTCATATTTAGAGTATGTAGGCACAAATTCTTTAGGAAGCTGAAAATATCCCTAGCTCATTCCTGTCATAACAACTAATTTTCTGGTTTCTTCTGTGTACCTCTGAATTATCAGAGAACTTTTTCCCTAGAGGATGAACTTGAAAGTTAAATAGCTTTTTCCTCCTATTACACCAAGATGGAAGCAGTAGCACCTGAACATTGAAGACAATTTCTGGTATTAAATATAACCTCTAGAAGCACCTATTGCCATCCTACTTAAAAATCTATGCTCCCCAGATATTATTTGAAGCCCTTTACTGAGAACAGAAAGGGGTCTCTGAACACCTTACAATCAAGGCAGGGGAGGCCTGCTGAAGAACTTCAGCAGGTTTCAGTTGAAGCTAAGGGCTTCATCTGTACTGCTGTTTCATCCTCTGTAATTTCTAGAGATCTTTCATTGGCTCCAAAATGTCTAGTGCTGTAGAGCAACCTGAGAGAAGCACTGCCTTTTGAAGCCTCCTTAAATGAAACGTATCACTCAAAACCATAGATAGGTGCTAAAATGTACTGGGTCGCTTTTGCTTATTTCTGCAGGAAGCCACCCACACCAAAACCCAGCTACCAGCAACCTGCTATGCAGCCAGTTTCCTTTATGTTTCTAGCCATTGCATCACTGGCCATGCTACATGTCCTGTCCACCCCCCCCCAAAAAAAAAGCACTAAAAAAAACCTGCATATACTTTCTTTTTAGTTGATTGAATACAGTGTGACATCTTCATATTCAACCATCCAGGGGCCTGCTTTTCATCACATTTAGAAGCTTCTGCACATTGTCAGTCCACACCTCTAATGTATTTAGCTGTCCTCAATGCCTTTGTGCGATGAAGTATTTCAATGCTACTGTGAAATAATATCCTTATCAAAGCGAGCTAAAATTTTGGTATGTAGGGTGAACCTTTGGATACAAGTGCTTCCAGCTAGGTAGATGAGCTCTAATCTTAGGCAAAATATAAAACAATTACACTGACCAGAGGTGAAATTTGTGCTTTGATTTACAGCGTATTATCTCCTTTACTGGCTCACATAAATAGCTACCTGAGGAGTTGGTAAACTATAAAATAACACCTTGTTGAATTTTTCAGTCTTCAGAAGACTCCCCATTCAACTTTTTCCAGGCAAATGGATTGTAGGCTGCTCATTTAAAGCATTCAGCACTCATTGTTGGGAGATCAGGAGGAAATTATTCTGGAATTTTAACTCTTAAAGCTTGGATTTTATCCCAAGTGCCTTCACAAACTAACCCATTCTCTGGGCTATTTCAGTGCATGTTCTTTTTTATTGCTAAATATTGACTTATATTTAACATCTCCACCCAAATACCATCAGGTGGTCACATACATCTGGTTCAACTCACCTGTTAAGAGCAGCACATAGAAGATTCACGTATTCAGAAATAAAACTCTGCTTCCCAACGCTTGTAAGAGTTAACTTGTACTTAAAGACTTTAGCACAGACCCAACACTGTAGTCTTCCACTCCTGTTGCTACATCAAGCACATACTGCTTTTCACTACTGTCTTATCCCATTTCCTCCAGTCCATGCTGACCTTTTAGATGAGCCATGGTGCCTTTGCACCACTACTGAGTGACACTCCATGTCCTTTTGTGAACAAAGCCTAGAGCATAGCCATGCCCAGGATCCATGCTCAGATAACCATTTAGTTCCTAAACAGTGGGAATCCTCGCCTTTACTTACAACTATCTTGGAAATCACATGGAGCATGCTCCCATATGAAGTTTTACACCCATGGGAATAATACAAAGAAAAAAAAAATCTTTAAAATAGAGTTCAAGCCCAGAAATTGTCAGAGTCAATTTTCAGAAGTGCTGAGAACAGCAGACTGAAAAAGTCGTCTGGAGTAACACTACACCAAACAACTATGAACACTATAATAGCGGTTTCTTAAAAAGAAGTTCATATTCTGTCCATCCAGATGATAGATCCTGTTCAACTTTCAAGGGTTCTCTACATAGCTATTTTTAGATTATAAGCCACTGATCATTACTTGATTACCCATTACCACGTAATGGGATTAGGAAAATAACACTGAGCATTTAATAATACATAAAATAGATTAGCAATTAAATGCACGATTGTTCTATTGACTTGTTTTCAGCAAGTCTTTGAGAGTTTTAAAAAGTAACTGCATAACAGCTGTTTATAGTATTCATTTTGCCTTTTTCAAAGCAGGGTTGTATTTTATTATCAAATAGGAGGAACCTGAAATTTATCATTGACACTACAAAAATACAATACAATCAAATAGATTGGATGTATATCTTTGTTTGAATACTCAAAATCTGGCAACGTACTGCTTATTATATTTACCAGCAACCATAATACAGTGATGAGCTGTGCTAGTACTGTCAGTCCTCACAAATATCACCCAAACAGACTGAAACTAAACCACACAATTCTTGTGCATTGCTTTTATTTAACTTCCATTTAACAGTAAATGCAACATATGAAATGATCCTGTAAAATGCTTCTCTTATTAAAAATATTAAACTATTGAGGAAGTTCAGCTTATATTTTTACTGCACAGAGTAAATGAGCCTACACATACCTCTGGTATTCCATAAATTCACTACATAAAACCCTTAAAGGTTGAAACCAGGTGTTCAAACCTGAAAGAATTATATACAGCTGTATCAGTTAGATATATTCACTCCAGCACATGAAATGTCTTAAATAGTTTATAGTCACTGCATTATACAAGTTGATTTTTTCACACTTGCATGTTCAGTGCTTTTAAGTGCCACATTTATTTTTTATTTATTTGAAGGGGGGGGAGGTAATCCTTGTTTTATAGCTGTTTTTCCATGTATTGGTTCACATAGCTTCATAGTTCCTTTTGTAAAATTAGAATTAAAACTTAAGAGTACAAACACCAAAAAAAGTACACACTAAATAAATCCCACTGTTGAATAAATCCCACTGTCACAGCTTAATTATTTGATCAAGCTTGATAAATACCGGAGGGCTGGCAGAAGCCTGAACTCTGTCATATACTCTTCCTATAGGAATTTTTTCTTATGCCACTGTCACAGACTGTATTATGGATAATATCAGTAGATGTGCCAGCTCTAACAGGGACCTTCTTACGCTTTCAGCTGCCTTTAGCCATCTATTACTACTATCCAGGGAAGGAAAATATGGGTGCTTATCTTAGCCACGCTAAATAACAGGGGCAGTGAAAACATATCTTGGCTTAAACCTTGGTCCCACTGGAAACAGGAGTAAGACTTACTGCAACAAGGTCAGGTGCTTACCCTACCCCATTAACCTCGTTCCTGCTATACAGGAATAGATGTCAATAGGCTTGAATAATTCACAGGACAAGTGACAGCAAGAACATGAACAGAATGACAGTACATCCAACCTCAATGAAGTAAGTATTTGTTCCATGTCAGTAACAGAAAGCCCATGCTCAGGGGAAAGAGACCATATGTTTATATCACCATGTCTGAAATGACCCTTTTATTTCCACAAAAACATTTACGTTTGTCATGGGAAGTGTCACGTGCCACTGAAATTGCCTCCACACCTCGTGACATTTCCCTACAACATTAGTAAAGAAAAAAAAAGGACAGATGGAACAGTCTTTGGCCCTTGCAACCAGCCATATTGAGTCATATGCCAGTGAGAAGTACTTTCCTGTAGTCACGTAACTTCAGACTACATTTGGCATAAAAGTGCAGATCAACATTACCAAAGAGAAAGTAATGAAGAACATCCCTCAGCTGAAAGCACTCAACCATCTTTTAATAAAGCACCTTTTTTAATAAAGCACCTTTTACTGGAAGGGAACAGACAGTTGTGCAATTCACAAAGTTAGACAGAAAGAACGATGAAAGCCAAGTAACTGTCTAGCAATTACACATGGTTTACTGTAGAAGTTAGTTAACGTACACACATTTGCAAATTCATGGTAATTTAGGAAGGATTTCGGAAGGGCAATACAAAGGAAAAGCTCAGAAAACATGGTTAGCCTGGCAATTACAAGTCCCATTTGTCCAAATAGAAAAATATGAAAACAAGTTTCAGAGAAAATGAATTAGAAAACTATCAAATCGAAGACAAAGAAAAAGGTTTAAAAAAGGAGAAATATCTGAACAGGGATGCACACGTTACAACTGGACTGTGGCTTAATGCTAAGCTAAAGCCCCCCCTTTCTATAAGGCTAATATTAAAACAAAAACAAATCAGGAAGCTAATCTCTTCTGCAAATCCATTGAATAAGGTGTCTATAAACTCAGCTGTTCCAATGCATTTAAATTAATGGGATTATTATTCATTTTGACTGAATAGTGAATGAGCAGCTTCAAAAAGTAACTTGCTGGACAGAACTGAATGCAACCTCAATTTTTTCGTGCATCTCAATGCCTAATAAAAAATGAATTCCCCTTTAATTTGAAATTATCACATTATATTCTATAAACACTAAAAAGATGATCCAGTCAGTGGTAGAAGAGTCATCTTCCTTTCCACTACCCTTTTTTCTTTTCTTCCCTGGTAGGTAAGGTAATAAACACCTTTAGAGAATGGATGTTTAAGACTAGCCTTTTATCTCCAGTCCCAGTACAAGGATACACCGCCATTTTCTCCTAGCTACAAAGCCTTTCTTGCTACAAGGATATGGTCATTACTGTTCATAGGAGAATTTATCAAAAGAATATTATGTAATTACTAAACTGTAAACATACAGGCTAAGGCTATCAACATTCATCCTTGCTCTTACACTTACCTTTGTTAATAAAATGTTATATAAATTGGTTCATAAAAAACAATCTTTCCCACAGTATAAGGATCAGGAATGTTGGTTTTCTTCCCTTTATTCTGTTAGTGCAAAAAAAAATTTTTCCACTGGGCTATTTACTAATTATGAACAATTACTCATTAGTCTGAGAGCTTATACGATGGGATTTTGAAACATTGTAATTAGGAAAAACTGAGCATAACATTGAATTGTTTTATTTTTTATTATTATTATTTTTCTGCATTTGCCAGTGTTCTCCACAGTTTCTTGGTTTTGAATTGGATGCAATTCAAAGAGACTGGAGAAAAAGCAACTAATGCCAGGCTTAGGTCAGGTCCAATTTCTTTTTAAAGATGTTGGATCATCATATTTTATTCCAAACCAAAAATATGTTTGAGCTGGAACAGAACCAGAATGACAGTCTGGGAGAGAGCTATTTCACAGTTTAAGAACCCTATTCATCAATAACTGATGAAGAAACACTTAAAGGGATTTGTGGCACTGTGTGAAATGGTTAGAATGAAGTGCAATGAGTGCTCATTGCATAAGTGTACGTTACAATGACATTTATCAAGGTATGGTAGATGGCATGGCCTTAAATACACAGGTCTGAAGAGGAACAGTATGGGTTAGCAAGGTGAGTCTGAGAAGGTTTGAAAGTTCAGATTAGATAAGAATCCTGAGATTGACGTTTTAGGCATAGTTAGACCTCAAGTACTTCATGAGTCAGATCTATGACAAGTCATTCAGCAATAGGTTTATTTAAATCCAATTGAAGCCACGTGTTTTTCTTTCAGCAGTTCAGCAACATGCAATGGACCAAACTGGGTACCAAAATCTTATCTGTGAAGAGAGCATTCACGTTGCACTTGTATCGCACCTACCTAGGACCAGGAAATAAGGTAAGTGCTCAGCATTTCAGCAATTACACCACAATCCTATTTTAGGAGGTTCAGCTCCCTGGTCAAAACACTGCATCTTGTCAGACAAGCACATTAAGTTATAGGAAAGAACATAAAATAAGCTGTAACATGATTTCAGTTCACCAGATGGTGGTATTAAGGTACTGTGTAAGCACTAAACTGTGTTTGAGTGATGTTTGTCTGCCTCAATGTATTTCTCCAAGTGCTGGATGTATCAGGAATAAGAACTGCTCCATTTCTTCCTCTTAATCTCTCACAGTGAAAATCATTTTCCAAAGTCTGCTGCGTATAGCAGGGATCATCAGCTTCTAAGGCAACATGCCATATGGCTCTCCCAATTTGGAGGTTAACTGAAGCAGAACAAGAGGATACTCTCTCAGAGACAAGATACTTCCAGTCATCTTTTCAGGGGCATTTATCTCCCACCTGATACTGTGGCTACAACTTCAGCTCCTGTGCTCTGTTCAGAGTCTCCTCATAACCCCCGTTTGAGTTGTGTCTTGGTCTGCACAATACCTCACAGAAAGTCTCACAGATGCATTCTGAATCTTGTCTTTAGTTTCTATTCCTCCTAATGAACACATATCACCATATTTTACCTTTTTTTTTAAAGTAGTACACGACACAAGTATTAAAGAAAAACATGTGGCTTCAATCGGATTTTAATATACCACCCTTTTCTGCTCTATAATGTTTTATTTCAATATAGGTTTATAACTTCAGTGTATGCAAGACAATAGTGAACCCCATTCCATCAAAGACATTCCTGAAAATGAAAAGCAACAAAAAAACATATATATTTGAGAAGATACTGAGACATGGAAAAGCCTCATCTGCTCCCAAGCTTGCTAGGGATTAGGATTAATATCTCTACGCCCACTCAAGAACAATCTCCTGTCTTCCCCAACTCCAAAAACATACACCACAAGTAAGTACCGTCAGATGTTTTGTGAGGAAAACATCTAAGTACAAAGATGAAGATTTCTTTCAGAAATGGTGCAAGTTTTCAGTCCTGTGAGCACCAGTCTTGATAACATCTAAACCCAATGCACTGTTAACTGGGTAGCCACTGAATCCTAAAGAAAAGCACTTCATGTTTCAGGTCTAGGTCTTAATTGCTAAACCATATGGGGCTGCAAACTGAGCAGCATCAGCACTAAGTATTGTACGATAAAGCACCAGTGAAAGGAGATTCATTTCACATGTGAATCAGAAAAAAAAACAAAACTGATCACTGGGGAAGGCAGTCAGAAAAGAAAACATTATGGTTTCATTTCTATTTCATATCACAAACATGTAACTATTCAGCAATTACTTGGCAATTGCCAGACAAAGGCAAGCTTTATGTTCTCTTGAAGAAAACACAGTAATTATGCCAAGTTGCCTGAGACACTACAGTAGCTTGTAATGATTAGGCTTTATAATAATGAATCATCACAGACAGTAGTACTAATCAGCCATAACCCCTAACTTAAAAGGTATTATTCATGCAGTCCTGTATCAATAGATTGCTAACATAGTTTCCATACCATCATTAAATTTTTATTTATTTTTTTTTTTAAACACATTTATATACTCAGCCCACCAGGTCTTCTGCCTGGATCTGATTCACAATTAAACCAAACTTTACTGGATCTCCTTCAAGAAAGAACACAGCCAAAGATTATTAGAATATAGGTCTTTATGCTTTGAAAGCCTGAGATCTGAAAGATGCAGACATGAAGTCATTTTTCAAAGGACTAAAAGCTGGATTGGTCTACGAAGTACAAAGGCTGCATATATTATATAAGATTGCCTCTCATTACAGAAGGCACCATAAATCTTGAAGTAGTACAGAACTACAGAGAATCAAAGAACTGAAGAGAAGGAATTTCTCCTAATATACTTGTACTCTGAAGAGTGACTTTGTTTAAAGGGCAAAGCTACATTCCATGATCTCCACATTTCAGTACTACCAACAAAATTGCTCCAGGAGCAGGAAAGCAGCTCTATTTACTGCTCTTTCAAACTCCAAGAAACTTGAAATTCAAGCTGGTTCTGACCCGCAAAAATCTTCATAAACATCAATAAAAAAGCACATGAAGTCATATCACATTTATGCACCTTTCAATCCTGTGGTCAGGAGCCACAGGAAGCACAGAACCAGTGAGGATTTGAAGAGAATACCAAACAGCTGGCCTTCACTAAAACCTGATCATCTTTCACAGTTGACACCTGGGCCCCAAGACAGTACACACTTCAATACCTGGGTCAGATTCACAGAGCTGACAGGTGTACATAACACTTGACTGTTCAGAGCGATGCAAGAGTGGTCAGAAATGCAGAATAAAGCAGTACCACCTCTGGGCAGTCACTTTAAAACACAAAAAGCAGTTTAAGGGTTCCTTTATTCTTCCTTCATCAGAGCTCAATCAAGTTTGGCATGACTGGCTCTAAGCACTCACAGATGTTTCTACATAGTAGAAAGATAGTAGATAAGACTGAGCTTTAGTGTTAGTGTTTGCAGTTTTACATTAACCTCTTGAGTGACATTTTCCTAAACTGGGCATGCTGCACAATCCTCTACCTTTGATGTAGACTTAACCACTTTAAAAGAAATGATTCTGTTTTATGTTTTATGATGTGCAAGGATGATTATAGTAGGCTGCGAATTGTTAGGTGTCTGTCCTCAGTTCTATGCTCAAATGTTTAAACATTGAGACAGATTTTTGAATTCTTCCATAAGTAGTTCATATTAATAAATCCAGATGAAAGCCCTGGCTTTCTCCATCATATAGGATGATTACACAGTGTCTGAGTTTGTATGAACTAATAAGACATACATTTCTGAAATATTAACAATTATTCCATCATGTTCTGAGATTTTAAGGGCATTTCAGTTTCCCTGTTGAATTTGTTTGAGGGCTGATAAAGCATCTCCTCTGCATGCATTTGTCACAAACTGCAAAAAAGGAAACCTTCTGTTTCCAAGGAAGACTGCACAGACCTTCCCATGGTCCCACTCCGACTGACTGCCAGGGCTGTCTCAGCCCCTCACAACCTGGGCAGCTGCATGCCTGCACGGCCTGTGCCAGCACTGCCTGCGGCTTGAGGCAGTGCCCAGCAAGCTGCAGCACAACATCCAGTGAGGTCCCATCACCTACAGCAAATCACAAGCAGGATACCCAAGGAGGTTTACTTCAAAGCTGTATGTTTCTTCTCTGTAGCGAACTAGAGTTGCCCAGAGCAGCTGAAAAGTTTCCATCCTGGTATGGAGTTTTGCACCATTGCATGCTTCAAGTCACAAAGGCTTTATACATTTTAATACATCATTCTGAGCAGATAGTTTTTATAGAAGGAGCACACTGACAGGCATCTTTTTAATTCCTGTGCACATACACAGCAACACTCCCAAACTGAACCACATTTTTAGGTCTATGAAATCAGTGGTTTTACACCATTTTGGATGCCCAATTTGACTCTAGGTTTTTGTTGCATGGAATGCCGAATCTACATCATTCTGCTTCTGGTTCTAGGACTTCTATTATTAGTTCATGCATGTTTAGTTTTGGTTTGTTACAACGCTAATCCTGAACACAAGTTTCTGTTTGTTTTTAACACTTATTGCAGTAACTTCTAACAGAAGAACTCCTTTAGTTCATAAACAGAATGAACACCCCTGATGGAGTTACAACTTTAATTACTTCAAGTTAGACCAAGTGCTAGTTCTCCCTGAGATTTGAAAGTACGCATTTTATACTTGGCAATTACTAATAATAAATCCATAATTCTCATTTTTCTAGTGCATGAAATATTTCTGTAGAGTAATGCTATTTTCGTGTTACCCATTAAAAACAGAGGCAAAGTAGATAGAAATGACAGTGGCTTAATATTGTCTAAGTCTATTTGATGACAGGCTTATTTTTTCCAGTAAGAAATTGTTTGGATTCAGTCAAAGGTGAGAAAAGCATTTAGAATTGAGTAAATATTAGCTGTCTAAAAAGAAAAGCAAAAATAAGAACCCATAGTATGTCAGGTCTTTCTCTCAGGTCTTGTACAATACCATTTCCTGGCATTCAAAGAAAAAAAAAAGAAAATTTTAGTTTGAAAATTTAAGGCAGTGACTTATACATCAAAAAGCCTTTTTTCTTGAGTTCTGCTTACCCAGATCTCCCTAGCTGATAACATTTCATCCTGAGCAGACACTATCAAACTTTGTATTCAGAGAAACAAAGCAAAGTAAAATATAGAGTATTATAAAGTAACAAGGTGAGACAATATTTTTGCTCCAGGAAGCATAACCTAAAAAACTACAAGGGAACAGAAGACTCAAAAATAACTATAACTTAAGAGGCAGCCCCATACAGCTGTGGGAGGGACAGGAAAGGGGAATCTACTATTTATATTTTTTATGATTGAATGTTTTCAACGTTCTCCTAGAGAGCAATAATGGTTAATCTCCCATTTTAAGAATATTCTGAACAGCATCTATTTCTGTTAGAAACATTGTGAAGGATTTAGTGTGCATATTTGTTAATGAATGTATTAATGGGTTAATGGACAATGATGGGAAATTTGCAGTCAGACCAGATTCATGTGCTTATATTATTTCAGTAGAATTCTTGCCACCCTCACCTCCGCTTTGGAAAGGTTTTCATAAGACACTTACTGAGACTGCTATGGATGCATTATATCTGTAACACTACACCTTGTTCTTGCAGCCCGTCAGCCATACTCCAGCAGCATCAGCCCACACAAGGAGCAATGCAGAGTTGCCAGGTTCACTCTGGACATTACCTTCACTGCACAATGCCAGCTTAGGCCAATGTCTTCAGTATATCAAGCCAAACTAAAAACCTTTTACATCTCTTACAGGTGAGGAGTAACTCACTCAGCCAATCCATTGAGCACGGTTAGTTCTTGTTAGTCTCATCTATGAAATCCTTCTCCCTGATGGCTTTAAAGTGTTATTTTAATCTGCTATCCATTCAATTAAGCCAATGGGTTAGGAACTATTTACTAAACTATGGAACTGCTCTATACATAGTAGTCAAGCTTTCTTACTGCTAAATATTGTTGCTCCAACAGGGAGAGAAACTAACACTTTCAAGGAACTATATCTTCTCCTTACAGAAGAGACATGCAGAGAAACTTGGACAGAAAGCGTGGAAATGCAGAGCAAAGATGCGCACAGCATCCCAGGGCAGCCCTCTGCACCAACACTGAAGCAGGTAGCAGTCAGAAGTAACTATCCACAAACAAACAGTTCAGCTGCACTCCTGGGGAGAGATGTAGCTGCAGAACAGCAGGGCGATTACATGAGGAAGCTTAGCAGTGCTGTGAAGTATCATCAGTGGAACAGCGATCTCATGGGGAAGAGACAGGAAGGGGAAAAACCCTCTGTGTATGATTAGAAGTGGTTTTTTTTTTTTTTTTTTTTTTTTTTAACATTTTCAGAAATCTGTATACATCTCATTGCAGTACTGTATTGCATAGACTATATCTGTCACGGACTGCAGAAGGGTTTTTTGTTTGTTTGTCTTTTTAAATCAGAGAGACTGCCAGAACTCAAGTGGCTGATAGATGCAATGTCCAGGATTAATGACAGGTAAGAGCACAGCATTTTGCAGCAGAGAACACGAGACGGACAAAGATGCAAAGAAGAACAAGATTTACAGAGTTAAGTAGATGTGGTGTTACTTCTAGTGATGGGATAAAGGACTTAGAGGGAAGTTCTGTGCAGTTTAAAAGCTAAAAACCTGCATTTTGCAGATGTACTGGGGCAGTCCCAGGAACCAGTTACCCAGAGTTAAGATTCTGTGGACAAGTACCTAAACTTGCTTATTTCTACTTTTCATACGTATGCACTTGCAATTTGATCATACATGTCTTATTAAGAAGGAGGAAAGCCAAATAAATCTGTCTTGACCTCTTAACAATCTGACAAAATACAGATGGAGTGCACTTCAGGACCTGTATAACTAAGGAAGGAAAAGTTTGTTTGCAAATCCCACAGGCTAGGAGAAAAAGTCCATCACTGAGTAGGGTCTCAATTTTTATGTATCCCTTAGCAATATACTGCAGTGACTGCATCTGATGCAAGAGGCGTCAGGTGAGATGAGCTAACAAACAGGTTTTCTGTTTGGTCAATACATACAAGGTCTCATAAATAACATTACTGAAGTGAAAAAAAAACTTTTGTCCACATCTCTGGAACCAGCCAGAAGTTCAAACACAAAAGAGTAGCTGCTGTTTTGGAAAAAAGAGAATGCCCAAGTACACTATTGCAAGATAAAGTTTTCCTAGTACATGAATAATACTCATGTGTGCAGACCAGATGTAGAGAAGACATGTGCTGCCTCCTTGTAGTGAAGCGGCACACGCGACTTGGTAGAAAAGACAGACATTGGGATGCACAGATGCAAGGCCCTGATGTACAGAGTAGCTTCAGCAAACAGTACGTGGTAGGACAGCCAGAGGCTGAGAGAAATTTTTAAATTCAAATTGGGATATCAAAAAATAAAGCCAACAAAAATGATTAATTGTTCATATCTGCAAATACAAACATTGTTTCTACCAAACAACAATGAAAGAGTGATCAAATAGAAATAAGCTGTCAAAACTACACCCACAGAGACAATTTCAAGGACAAGCTGTATGCAGAATACTTACACACTTGCAGCAAGGGAAAAAAATCACTTCAGACTGTGTTTCTTCTGATCTGCATATACCCCAGCTGAACATAGGCTAAATTTCACTTGGGTGAGATGTGGATTCAGCTGATGCCCCTCTCCCCAGTGGGGATTCACCAGCACTTAACTAATGAACCTCTACCCAGTGCCTGATGGAGCTGTAAAATAAAGGCGTAGCGCAGCATTTTGCAGGGACAGGATCAGGGGTTTGTTCCAGAAAGGCGCATACAGCTTAGGAGAGAAGAGCCAGGAGGTGAGAAAGAATAGAGATAATGGAGTTTGTTGGAAAGAAACCTGCCATGCAAATCCACAGCCATTAGAGAAAAAAAAGTGATGTTAATCTGGTTCATCTGTGTCCCCTCCATCTCCAAGCATAGAGGTCGGGAAATGAGCTCACAGCAGCCCTTGTAGTTGAAGCATATAATTTTTCACTTAGCATAGCTTACATATTTGCATACTAGAACGATCTGCCAGTATTTCTTCAGGACAGAGGCAAGAACATCCTCATGAAAGCTTGTTTCCCATACACAAAGTGATCTCAGTAAGAATGATGCTGAAAAGATGAGAAACAATAAGCAATTTTAATAATAAAAATAGTTTGCTGCTTTCCTCTTTATTATTATTATTTATACAATACTTGCATGGCCCAGAGCTATACAAAAGCTGAAGATCATCCTGTGGATGGCTCATCAGCCTTCACAGACTTGGCATCAACTTCTATTTCACTTCCCACATCAGTCCCAGGCCTGAGAACACAGGTGCTAGCGAGACCTTCCCCAACAGTGGTGTCCAGGACACCCCCCCCAGTTTGGAGCTGCAGGAGCAGAAGGTCCTGTCTCAGAGACCCTTCCTTACCTCTTGTTATTTTTACCAGGTCCTGCCCATCTGCAAGTACTGGGCTCCCTCTGCCAAGACACACACAGACACTGTTGTGAATCAACTTCAAACAGAATGCAACATTGCCTGCAATAAGCATTAGAACAGCAGTAGGAGCACTCTGTTAAATCTACTGATGCAATACCAGCTGCAAAAGGCAGCAGCAAACAATATATGCTTCTCAGCAGAACAATACTACATTGAGAGAGGTGGGTTTTTTGTACTCCAATGATTTGTTCTGCATGTCAGAGAAATGTAAAGCCTTTTTGTACGACAGTTCTTTCTCCAATGCAGGAAATATATTTAGTTATAAGACCTTCAGTTGTTAGTAATATAGAAATTGCCTTGGTGTTATGGACGACAGACCATCTTACATACAGCTTTTGAGTGTCACTTATTTAAATAACATTACTCTATTAAGATAGTGATCAAGTTTCATACTGTGCAATTTCTGGCATGGGGAGAACATACCACTTTATTTACCATAGACCAAAATTAACAAAAAAGTTTCAGGCCTTTAAGACTTTATACAGAAGAGTGCAAAACAGTTCTGCTTGAAAAAGCAGGTCCAGAGAAATGGTAGTTCATTGAGTATTCGTTATAGCATCTCCCTCTCTAGTTTTCTCAATTTAGAAATAAATCACAGAATGAGTGATTGAGGTTCAGCTTTGTAACCACCAGACTTGTAACTTTACAACCAGATCTTCCCTTCCCACCCTTCCAATGCAACCAATACAGAGGACAGTATGCTTACACAATTTTTGAAAATAAGATTGTCTTTCTTAAGCACTACATGCAGTGCCATCAACAAAGTCAGCAACATTTTTTTTTTTTTTGAAATAGGCAGGCTTACATGGCTAAAAATAACAATGTGGGGAGAACAGCAATATATACTTCCTCTATGTACTCATATTTGATCCTCACAAAATGAAAAAGATCTATGTACAGTCTAGGCAAGTTTTGGACATTCCAGAAACCTACGTACTTGTACATAAGCTGTTTGCACATTCTTGGTTATGAATCACCACTAAAAAAGATGCATAATAAGCAGTGCCACACAAATCATGGGAAAAAAAGAAGGAATTTCTACTGTTGCCATCTATTCTCTTTTCTTATTGCTTTAACTAGGCTAGTGTTTCTTCTTTGATGTCGGTAAATATTCGAGTAAAACTTTTCTCCCATGAGCATTCAGTTAACCATTAGTTATGTTTAATCAAGACTGCATGACTATTCACCACCAGAAAGAGATGGGTTACAGCAGCATGAGGAGTTTAACCCAGCTTTTTTTTTTTTTTTAAAAAAAAGAAAATCAGTGTAGAATTAATACAGCCCCAGGATGGAAAAGTAAGAAGTGAAACAAAAAGACTCCTGATAGACCTGATATTAAGACAAGTAAAATCAAAGACAGAAAGTGACATATACCTGCCTCAGTGAGTAAAATGTAAGGAGAAAATATTTTGCCTGAATACACAAGAAAATCAGCTAACTGCTAAGATTTGGTTACCTATGTCATCATTCTCAGACGAGTCCGGATGGTTCTAAAATGAAAAAAACTAAAAAAATAGTATAGTATCAATTTATTTGTCCACCTATCTCTGAAGTGGTCTCCCTTGCCCACAGATGAGTTGAATCATGTGCTGCCTTCTTTCAAACTGTGGGCTTTGCATAGCTACTAGCAGCCATAACACTAGCTTAAATGGAAGCAGCTGTGAGATTCAGAAGAGGCCATTTGACTAAGATTCAATTATTAGTGCCATGTGATGACTGATGGGTCAGAGCTACCTACTCCAACTCAGATTAATATCCTCTCTGCAAAGGAGCTGAACTGCAGACCTCTGATGTGAGCACTTCGTGTTTCGTGAAACAGTCAATCTGAAACAAAGATGACTAATCAAAAAAAGCACTTCTCTGTATGCATTGCTTAGATAGTGAAATTCATAGAAAGCATATTTATGGCACAGAATCCAACACGGCCCTCCTCCTCAGAAGGAAAAAATGTCTTGCCTTGGCCTGGGGATGAATTCTGACACAAATTTTTGCCCCTAATTTTAATTGCACACTAATAGGTAGCAAAGACAAAGGTGAAGGGATATGAAAGAGAGCTAAGGGAAGTGTGAAGTGCCTCAAATTTAAAAAGGGCTTTCAAAACAGACCAAGCATAACTCTTTCCTTTGGACAAAGTGCAAGTAGGCTCCCATTAGTGGCATTGCTCTCCAATCACACAGCCTGAAGAAAGTTCAAGATAGAAAGTACTGCTAGGCAGGTAGATTTTGCTTAACACAGACAGTTTTAACTTAACAGAGTCTTACACTACAAAGAAAGCTGAAACACGCAGCTAAAATGATGATCAAGAGGCAGAGAGAGGGCCCTAAGAGTTAGTTGTTACAATCAAGGGCAATACTAACAGAAAGGATTTTTGCTTCTAGAAATGTAAACTCAGATTAGAGAACAATTCGTGTTAAAATAGATCATTTAATATCTAAATCCATTGCCTGTCTATTCAGAGCTGGAATGCATGTATCACAAAGGCCAATCTGGTGTTTCAGAGGCAGGTTTATTTGGTCTTAACAGCTTTAGCCATTGAGCTTGTTAAATTGATAAACATCAAATGATAATCAATTTAAAAATAATCACAGGAAAAAAAATATATCCTGAATTAATATGGCATAAGATCTATAAAGTATCACAAAATCATATTCCACTCCACCCAACTTCTTTTTACTGCACAGGCCTTACTTCCCAATTCAGGGACTAGAACACACAGAGGATTGGTAAAGAAATACAGATGGGCAATGGCAAAGCAGCTTTCCATCAGGAGGCTGCCAGTTAACTTCTGCCCCATCAGCAGAGGTCCTCCCTGGCCACGGCAGCCAGCCAGCTGTCCTGCTCCGCTGCTTTCCAGATGCATTTTCACAGAGAAGCTAACACTGCCTGGGATAGAGACACCCCTGCACTAGGGCACAGGGTTGCCCTCTCACAGGCTGACAGCTGCCCTGAAACCCAGCTCCAGCACAGGAGGACTGTGACAGTATCGTCACCTTGCTGGCTTGCAAAAACACGCAGCAAGCTTCAACTGTGCTACCTCATTTTGCAGCTCTCCAGAGTGCTTCTGGTGAGGTTTTGAGGAACTCAAAGCAGATCACAAGAAGGCAGTAAGGTTGCCTTGCTGTTGGGGGCTTTGCTTTGCTCTTTGCTATAATCACTGGTGTTCAGAATTTAGGTTGCTCTGCCTTGTGCAGAGCCGTGCTGAGATTACACTCTAAACTGTTTTCTGGGAGGCTGAAGGCTATGAGCCCCAAGGTGGCTGCACAGACCAGCTGCTTGCCAGAAACAGAAACCTTGGAAAGCCAAGGGGGGAATGTAATTTAATACTGCTCCTCTAACAAGAACATTCTGACCCGAGATACAAAGCAGAAGTTACTGTGAAGTGCACTCACAGAACTGTGGACAGGAACTGTGCTGTAATGAGCAACAACACTCACCAAGCTGGACACAAGCAACATGTCATTCAAAGGAGCAATCAGATGGGGCACAGGCAAGCAGAAAGAGATACCAAGCTCAAGGAACTACCTAATACCAGCCTTGCAGGAAAAAAAGACTTCAGTGAGAGAAAGGAGGCTTTTTCTATCAAGAGTCTATTACTGTTAGACTCCCCAGGAACACACAACCTTCACAGAAATAGTAGGGTTTTTTTGCATCTTCATATCCTGGACATGCTAGAGTTAGATGGATCTTGGCAAGTCCTGTATCTTTTATACTTTTATGATGTTTTAAAGCTTATTGGCATATTATATCAAGTATTTCTTGGTACCTTCAAGGTCATAAAATGACAGGCAACAGAAGTTACACCTAATCATCTGTACGGTTACAGATTTGTTTTTAGGACAGCAGCAAAGACACCAAGAAAGAAAAAAATTGCATTCTCTAATGGTGAAACTCCCACATACCTCAAGGTCTGGAAGGTAGCCTACAGCATGAGAAATACATCAGCAACTCAGGAATTTCAGTTCTCCGGGCAAGATATTTCACCATCATTTAAGCCAGGAGCAGCATGTTGGACTAAGTTACAAGATTTTGTGAAGAAAAACACTTTCTGGAGGGGAAATCTCAAACTAAGAACAGTCAGAGGAGTGCTCAGGGTGCTCACCCCATACCCTTTGCTTCTCCAGGGCAGGAGCAATCCCATTCTTATCTTTCACTTCTTTTCCTTGTGCTGCTCAGCACTCCAGAAACAATCTGGAAAGGGAGATGGCCTGGTGTTTTAGGAAGATGCTCAAGTTTCTCCAACATGCTCCTGACGTTTGGGGTGTTGGTGGCAGCTTCCAGATGTTGGAAGAAGCGAACAGGAGAATTAAACTAATTCTTCACTCAGAATAGCTATTGTCTGCAGCACTCTTCCTAACCTGAACTACAGACTACACCAATCACTAGGTTTGGGGTCTAGAAAGTCTGAAAACACATGCTAAAATTACAAAATCACTGTGTGAAACAACGCTCCACCAAGCAGCCAAAAAGCCTAGGCCGAGTCTGCAGGACTATCTAAGCTGTGTCTGTCACAGCTCAGCAAGTTTCTCTGCAGTTACTTGTTTGAGAAGGGTCCAAAGAGGCTGCCTGATCACTGGTCCTGGACACCACCACACAGCACGATGTCTCCACATCTGGCACTATTTACCATTGCTCTCCTTATCTGGCAGGGAAAGGAGGGGGGAGCAGGGACTGGTGTGATGCCCGCACTGTAGCTGGCTGATGCACGGATGGGGCACAGCCCTGTCCTCTTCACAGCCACTGGTTCCAGCTGAGAGCTGCGCTGGAACAGCTTTACATGCTGGCTTACCCAACCCTGCAATAGCTCTACTTGACATCAGAGTTACATTTCAACACTTCATTTTGTTATCAGTGTTGCATTGCTTCCATAAGCACATCATTTAAAGCAGCCAAAGCCAGCATGATTTTTAAAAAAGTTAATCAGAAAGGCAAAAAATCCCAAACCAAAACACTCAAGTGGAGAGCCTTATAAATATAAGTAGTCTATAGCTCTATCACCTCAAAATACAGCTTCTTTTGCTGTCCCAGGACAGAAATAGCAGAACCTAGGAGAATCCTGTCAATGCTCCTATTTGACTTCATAGAAGAAAGACTGATGCTCAACACAATAAAGCAGTTGAACTTTTCTTAAGCACACACTTTGTCCAATGAAATGCTTTCTGGAACAAGATGGATTTTGTTGGAGGGTGGAAACAGACTTTTTTGAGGTAAGAAAAGGTAAATGACGACTAGCTTGCTCAGGAAAAAAATCTTTCAGTCTAGACAGTATTGAGTGACAGAGCATCCTGGGGTAAAGCAGTACTAGAGCAATGGTTTCTTTCTTTCTAGTCAAGAAAGTGAAAGAGGGGGAGGCATCAAGAACTAGTTGATATACTTGTGATTTTAGCACTCAGACTTTTCACTTTCATACCTGGACTGGTGTCTCTCTCTAGGAAGAGGCCAAAATAAAATGATTTTGGATCTCCACTCTTACTGAGTTTTCTGTGCCAATCAGTGACAAATAAAAGGCCTCAACATCCCAAGTTCTTTCAGAGTCCACCCAAAAACAATTATTAAGCTATACTCCCTATGAAAGCCTATTAACTAACTTACTCAGACTCTACCTATAAAATCCTAAGGTCATAAGGTTAAGTTATGTACTTTTCTTCAAAGGCAGCTTTCAAGAACTCTGCAAGTGTTTTATAAGTTTTATATCTTATGAGATCACTTCTTGGTTTCCTCTGCTCCAAAGCACACACATAGCTCAGGCCAAATTCTGTCCTTATGTGAAACCTAGCTATCCCCGTGACTTCAGATGAGGGTATAGCCCAGATCAAAACTGGCTCTACTCCCATGCTTTCTGAATGAGGAAGACAAAGAAGTGATCTCATCAGGGCATTAGAGATCCCCTGCAGGATAAGCAGTCACATACAGAACAGTCCGTACCTGCAAGAAAAAAAAATAGTGTGCATTAAACCACACCCTACACAAATTCACAAAAGTGGGACAATACCCTCTTTCCAGTGAAAATGGCAGTAAACTCAAGTGGTACAAATAGCCTAATACAGTTTTAAAATAAGTGTTACTTAAGTTTGGTGATACTGAGACAAATTGTTTCTGAGAAGCACTGGACAGTCTCAGTTGCCTCAGTCTGTCCACAGAAGTCATGATAACTGGGTACGTTAAAGCCAGTCTGGGCTACGTGTACATTTTTCTCCAGGCAGACCTTGAGTCTTCAGCCTTGACAGGACTTCTAAGAACTTCTTTAGCATCGGCTTTAGCATTCTTTTAACAAAAGACACACTTCAAAATTATAAACCCCTCAGTCTGTAGTTCTGAAAGCCAGGTGTGGAAATACATCAAAAGCAAAGCATTCATACTGCGCCCCATTTCATAAATTAGGTTCCTGGTTAGCACTATTTCAACATCGCTAAGCGCTTCTCCAAGGAGCTTTGCAGATTGCAAGGAAACATAACAAAAGAGCACTCAGGTTACCATCATTGCACACTTAACAACTAACTTTACATGCTCTGCTACTTCAAACAGCCCTCCTGTCCAGGCAACGTGTTTTCTTTGCCTGAAAGATTCAAGTAACCTGTAACATTTAGCAAAAGAGTCAGTCTCTTTGTTGTGTAACCTGAAACTGTAGAACAGCTACTTAGGGAAGCCTGTGCAGAGACGAACACAGCCTCAGAGAAAAATCTAATAGCAATAATGCATAGTATAGTGAATGAGCACAATTTGAAACTAATTAGCTTTATGACAGTTTTGGTAAGCATATTGTGAAAACACCTACAATAGCAGAGTATTGCTTAAAACAGAGAAGAAAAGAAATAATGCAATCCAATCGTGTTTAGCACATGTACCAAATGATCCCTAACAACAGAAGCTTAGCAGAAGTAGATGGTGGTTTTTTTGTTTGTTTGTTTTTGAAGTAATTTGGATCTGAGATTTGTGCTTAAAAGGTCTGTCCCATGGTTTCCCTTCTTCCTTTGGAGCTGCTTAAGAGCTCCCCATCCTACTTGGAATTGATCAGTCTTGCACTGGATCTACTCATCAAAGGATCTTGGTCTCTGAAAATATCCCCATTACTAGATTGAATAGTACAGAAGCAGCATCTCTTTAGTGCAAGGACTGAAAGCAGTATGGCGTATAATAGCTTTTCAGAGGAGAGCTTCGACTTCCTCTCTACCTCACTTGATAAATATATAGTTACAGGAGTTGAAAAGTCTTTCATAGTCTACAAATAGGACACTAGTGACCAAAAACTAGAGTCATCTATAAAGCCAACCCACGCTGAATAGTTCTTCGATTTTATTTAAAAAGAGGTGGAGAATAACGCACTCCATGCATTATGTACAATTCAGCTAACATATGTACTGCAGAATATGCTGAAAGGCTCCTGCGGGGATCCAGCTTAAAACCAGACTGGGGACCTGTGGTGGCTGCCTCAGAGCAAGAACTTCACTACATCTCCGCTCAAAGAGGCAGAGGCTAAACATGAGAATGCAAGTTTTGATTCAGAAGATATTGCTACTATTTTTGCAAAGCAAATAGAAAGGAGAAATTACATTGGTTTTGAATTTCCTGTAGCATTTTCTTAAGATATTTTCTGAAGATTTTCAGTTTGTTTAATTTTATGTAAAGCAAATACCACAACTGTTAGTAAACAAACAGATGCCTTTATTTTCCGTTCCTGCAGCCAATTGCTTTACCCAGTAACTTTTCAACACACACAGCTTCAGAATAAGGTAATACTAGTTTTTCTATTCTTTAGCTTTTCCTGAACCTTTAAACCTGAAAGTTAGTTCAACTTCAAAAATTAAATGCACTTGATGTACTCATTTGATTAAAAAATTTTGCCAACAGTAAGAAGTATTTGTTAGGTCTTATTTCAAGACTTAAGTAAACTTTTCTGCCAGAAAGGATCAGATTTAATTCTACCATACAAAGTGAATATAATACTCAGGAGCAAACAAATCAGTCATTGTAAGAGAGAAACTCATACAGAGCAATAATACAAAATAACCCTTTTAATGGAGGGCTCCAATTTTTGAAGGAACAGTTAGTTGCAAAATTAAAATTCAAGAAAAATATTAAATCCTTTACAGTTGAATCAAAACCAGTATTTAAATGAAGACAACTTAAGCTCTGGCTTAACCAAGCCCCTTCTTAAATGATATAATACTCCCAAAATAAGTACAGCTGATTTTTGCTACAGATAGCATTGTACCAGACTTTGTTGTCTACAGACTTTGTTTTACTACATCAGTAAAATTAAAGTCAGCCATTATTACACCTAAATGCATCATAGTGGTTGACTACATTCCCTTCTGTATACCAGCTGTCATGCACTGCCAGTGTCAAAACAGAAACATTCTTCCTCCCCAAAAGGAAAGTAGCATGCAAAACGGAAGGAGCAGAAAGGATGCAGCCCAGAGTCAGGGTCAGAGCACATACAGGGAATGTGAAGGCCTCTGTACAGATTAATTCTCACTGTCAGACCACAGATGTACATTAATGCTTCCGTTGCTGTACTCGTCAGTACAGAAGGGCATTCTGCCTAATCCCCTATGCCAAGCAGAGTTTAGTACAGCTGTTTCTGGGTTGCATCACTTATACAACCACACCATAAATGAGATCTTCAGTACAGTGGGCTGGGCAGTTTAGACTTACCACATCTCAGGTGTCTAAATGAGTATTGACTACTTACCAAAACCATTGAAGCTATACAAATACTTCGGAGTATTTATGCTGTTGCATATCAATTGCTTTTGACTGTATTTTTAGGAAGCAGAGTAGGCAATTTCTTAGTGTCAGATTTCTGGATGGCAGCTTCCCACCACCACTTTTTTTCTGTTTCCAGAGGGAAACATATTCCCCCCTGCAAGCAGAACACCCAGCAAGGCAGACAAGATACCTGGCACCTCATGTGCTACCTTGCAGGGGGGTAATGGCAATTCTCTATTGCTCTTATTGCACCTATTCTAACATTAAGCACTCCAATAATTATTTTACCTTACTTCTTTAATGTGATATCCTACTCCCTCAATGGCATTCAGTTCAACACTAGTAAAAATATTTCTAGACAGAAAATAAACAGCCTTCCCACTGCCATTTTTGCGGTTTCCTTTCTCAGCTTTCATCTTTCCATGGCTTCTCCCTGCTTCCACCAGTAGACAACCTTACAAATAACAGAGATAGTGATGCTCAAGTGGCCTCCTCCTTACTTCTGTACTTATCATGTAGAAGGCAGCCAGGCTACACATTTCTCATTTTGCCATGCAGAACCAGGAACCACCGTGGGGACTGAAACTGAAAAATCCAATTCAAACTGAAAGGCATTTAAGATATGGAAGAGCCAATACAGATCATTTGCTTTTTACTTGACCGGACTTTTTCACCCTGAGTCCTCAGAAAAATTCTGACTGCACTGACCTATTTCAATAGCTACTTTTACCTTGCACTTGACTGTATCACTCTTCACCACGGGCAATCAAATTGATCTTTGCTTCCCTTTTTCTCCTGACAGTAGCAGATTGTCCACACTTCTCAACAAGACAAGCAATTCTATAGCTTGACAAAAAGGCAAAGGTGTCCACATTGAACACCCTCCCACTTTAAACTTTTCATCTATACAGATGGTTGCTTTTTTCCTACTATTTTAGGTGTAACCCATTAAGTTTTGCAGTGTGCGGCACTGTTATAACTTTGTCAGGTAAAACCACCACTGCATTTCACATAGAGCAATCCTCAACTCTTCTAATATGAGAAAATGTTATTTAGACTCAGAACAATAGCTACCCTAATACAATGCTACACTAACCTGATAAGAATATAGCCCAATTGCTGTAACAGGACACGTTCAGAACTTGAGCAAGACAGAGCAGTCAGATAACAGACTAATCTTTTAAGATACTACAGATATTTTATGTATTAATGGAAGAATACAAGACACCCGTAGCATTTCATGGAGGAAAACAAAAAGGTCTAGATATGGCATTTAGCAGATGCATCACAAGCACATGGCATACTAGCGTCCAGTGTGGATAAACAGATTAACAGAAAGCATCTTCATCATCCAACTGTTACCTGCTCATATAAAACATACAATGGAAACTAGTAAAATATGTGATATGCAATAAATTCAGGCTGCTGAACACTCAGACGTCACTGCATGCATGAACTATTTGTTCACCAGAACAGGGTATTAAATTTGATCTTCACCCTCCTGTCCTGAGGAAACAAGCAGGCCTGCAGAGCAGAATAAGGCTGAGCCCTTGGAAATGTTTGCAAACACTCTGAAGCAACAGCTGTGGCCATGGATAAAAGCACATCATTCCAGAACTGTATCTTTAAGTACCACTGGCCCCTCTGAATACTTAATCCAGAGGGAGAGAGACCCCAGTGAAAATATCCAGTCTTAGCATTACAGCTGGTCTGATTTCTCAGCAGGACTGTCTGGGCATGAGCATAGCACAGACAAAGATGTGTACATCACACAGGACAACTGTTGTACCTCGTACTGACACTAGTTATCCTTCTTAAACAATAAATATCCTAAGAGAGTCTGCAAGATGCTGATCCACAGCTATTTTAACATTTATCCTGAAACCTGGGACACTTTCTCTACTTAACAGTAATAATCAAGTTTATTTCTCCCTGCTTGTTAAGGAAACAACAAACAATGCTGGAAGATAAGTCATTGCAACAACCCTTGCAAACAGCTTTGTGATAAACTGCACCAGTTAAGGCCACCAGCAAAATACCTGTACATGCAGTGATGCCCAGGCCCATCCAGACTGCTGCTATGAGGTATGTTCAAAAAACCCTGTCTCACTGCAATAGACGTCTGAGAAAAGATGAGCTGTGGTTTTTCCCTGAAGCAATGCAGGCTTGCACTGAGTATGCAGAGCCAACAGAAGGACACACGATTGTTTGCTTTCCCCTAGTTTTCCTGTTTGACCATGGACACATCACTTTGTCTGAATCTCAGCTTCTCCTCTTCAAAAATATGGATAACTATACAGAAGAATTTTAAAGACCCACTGACTCTAAGGCAGTCAAGCATTAAATAGAACCAGCAACAAGTATGCAAGACAGAGAAGCCTGTCATGATACCATACCCAAATTAAAAACAGTTGTAATTATATTGCCCCTGCTCTGTCCCCACCTCCCCTCACGCACCCCAAGATATATAGATAACCTGCTACTGTTTTACCACCAGGAAAAGGAAAATCAATTTAACAGGCAGCTGTTTAATACCTTGAAAGAGATCAAATAAAGACTTGCCAATAATCAAGCCCCGATTAGGGTCTAGTAACCCAGTGCTTTGATCTTAGAAGGCTAAATGGAAAATGAGGCTGCTAACTACTGGCCCTAACATTAACTTACAGAATCATAGAACTTGCTCTCCCTTTCAAAGGTCTGCATTTATGCCTCAAATATTCAGAAAGACATTTTCATTGAAGGTATTTCTGACAAGAAATAAAGTCAAGCATTCTAATATTGGATATACACACTGCAGCACACTTGTGACGATGTTATGTAGCAAGATGGATTGTTTATCAAGACGAGAGCTGCAGAAGGAAGAGAGGGAAGGCACAACAGGGTTTGCTGGTGACTCCCACATTCCCACTTCCATGAGGGCAATGAAACTCTTATTGAAGCTTTATCCAAGATGCTGGCCCCACTGGCTTCAGTGGGAAATGCACCACTGACCCCTGTTGGGATGTCTCACCCATCACTCTGCTATAAAATGCAAACAGCCTTTGACTCAGTTCCACCACCACACTGATATTTGCAGGCTGCAGGAACATGTAGATGTTCATTTAGAACATACATTTAGATTCAGTGTCCTACATCACTCAAGACTCACACAAATTTGCACATTTTCCAGAAACAGGATGGTATTTTTAGGTTCTATTTCATGCTGAAAAATACATTTATCATCCACGCGTTATTTCATGACACGGGTCATGATAACATTTAATATAACACATCATTGTACCAAGTCATGCCACCAGCTTCAGTAGCTCTATCATGACACGTCAGATTAAGACACAGCTGAAATATTCTATTTTTAGAAGCTTAAAGGGTGGCTGCTGCTACTTGAAATTTCTTATATTATCTTCTAGATCAAAATATGTCCTTTTTTCCCCTGTAATGAGACACATCATTATTTTCCAGATCAAAGTATTAAGCTATTTTCTAAACAGAAGAGCAGCTGCTTTCAATATCTTTGAGCTTGAAGTATTAAAATAAAACAGCCCCTTTTGACTATGGGGCCTGTCAGGGACTACAATAACTCAGTACCTAACCAGAAATAATACAAAAACTATATATAATAACCATATATAAACACAGTACATTTTAAAATTACAGAGGTCTGTAAGTCAATTTTAAGCTTCAAATGCCTTCTAAAATGCTTAATTTCAGGAAACATTCTAATATATATTTTTGTTTGAATAAAGAGGGAAAACCTAACAAGATGTTGCAACTTCTAATGTGGCAAGTTACCAACATTAACCAGCTCCAGGTCTGAGCCAAGATACTAGCAAGTGGAAGATGAAAGGATCCAGTTTATTAGAAAGCAGTATTTCAGTTTTGTTTAGTAACCTGGAACTGGTCGCAGTAGTAGAAGGTCAACATTTCCACTCTGCAGCAAAGTCACGGTTTTCTACATGACTCTGCTCTTCCAACCGTTTCAGGTTTTGGCTTGTTATTACCCTGGAACAAACCTCTAATACTAGGCTTTTGCACAATGATACTGCAACCATTAGCAGGGACATCAGAGTACAGAAGAGCCTGATGCCAGCAAGAAGGAACAGATGTACCTGCATGGACCACATGCCCTACCCTTGAAAAAATTTTCCCTGAGCAATTCCCAAGCTACTTCTGCCACAGCAGACAGCCATTTTCTTCCTAGCACAGCTCATCTTTCACAATACCACATACCATGCAGCTTGCCATTTTAGTTATTGTGATACCAGCAGCAGGCCCCAGCACAAGCCAGCCTCTCACTCTGGGCAGAGCAGGCATGAGCCCCCACCATCGTCCCACCCCAGGCTCCCAGCCAACCTCTGCTACATGCAGCACCCAGCCCACCTCTGCTGCTCTGGAGCACCAAGACTTTCCTTCTGCCTCAGTGAGAGCCACAAGAGCCAGGTTGCACATACTGCTAATGCAGTAAAGGGCTGATCCCATAACCCTTTCTTAGCATGAGCAACCCTGCACAAGTTTTAATTTACAACTCGAGCAAGGCAGCCCAGAAACATGGGAAATGAATGAAGGCTACTTCATCTGCATTTCCAGTCAATAATGGAAACATGCAACAACCATGCAAACCTCCCAGCTGCTGTAGTTCAACATGGGAAAGTTGACTTGTTGCTCTAGCTTGTAGCAGGAGCAAAACCCATACATAGGCCTTCAAGAGAGCCCATTTCAGCTCCTTCAGACAAGTGAACAAACCCTTGGGCAAGCCCCACACCAGCTGTTGTCACCTTTAAGCATCAACCCAACCACTGCCACTTGAAGCAGCAAGCAAACACAGCCCCAGGTAAGGCTGGGTGCTTGGGCTGCTCACTTTCAGCACATGGATTTGTAGAGCCTCGTAAAGCCAGAGGAACATGCCTGAGTTTTGTGATCATCTCTTATACATGCACATAACTGCAATATCTATACACACACACAAAAATAAAAGAATTGTGGCAATTTCATGTCTTTCCACAATCATCAAGACCTGTGTGTTATGGTGAGAACATGGAATACATGGCAATAAAACCAGAAATTTAACAACATGACCACTGGTACTTATTCTATGACCTTTTATTTATTTATTTATTTTAGGAGGAGGAAACACTGCTCCTCTTACTGGGCTTCCACACAGAACACATGAAAGCAAGAACTGTCAGAAGCCCACTTCATCATCTACTTTTTTCTGAAGGGAAAAAAAAAAAAAGAAAAGATTAAGAATCTGCTGTGGCCCACTCCACAACCAAAATAAGAAGCTGGCAGTAGCTACAAACGTCTTCCATGGGATCTCAGAGAGTTCAGTAAAGGTTATGTATCTGTATTTTTATCGCTTTTCAAGAAGTGTTTCAAGTGTTAATGAAATTGGCCAGAGACTATTAAATACTGCCTGAAATGACAGCTCTGCTATATTATTACAGTGTCTGCACAGCAATCATTCCGCAGGTTAAGTTATTTTGGGATGAGTGGTGTTTAAATTAAATGTAGTCCCCTGTGTTCTTGTTTCATTTCAAGTCAACCACAGACTGCATGCCTGAACATTGTGCAGAGTCAGTAAGTTTTGTCGAATCCCATTTGTTTAGTTTTTACCCTTTATTATTCCTTCTTCCAGGCAAGATGAGGAATTTGAAAGAATCATGCTGCAATACTTGTTGGGCTTTCACAATGTGAACCACTACACAAGGGGAATGACACTAACTTGATGAAAACTAGACATAAATAATTTAGCCCTAATACACACAAACTCTGCACACCACCTTAACCACCAGCACTAGACTACAACCGAAAAAAAAAAAAGAAAAACCACTCTGAATCCAGGTCTCCAAATTGCTCTACAAAACTCAGCAGCACCAAGTCAACGCAACTCAAGGCAGAAAATTCCAGGTCTGCTCCAACCAGACCTTTCTCCACAAACAGAGAGAAAGCAGAGCTATTGTATCTGAAGCAGAAAGAAGAACTTCAGTCTCTGCTATGCTGCTAATAAGGTTGGATGCAATAGTTTACCTATTAAGAATATCTTCTTCAGACAGTTTGTGCCATTAATCAGATTTCACTGAGTCGTTTCCTAGAAGGCAAGCACAACACAGTACTTACAATCTAGCTGTTTCTTACCAGGACTGATTTCAAGTTACACTTTGTACTCAGCTTCCCCCGTGACTTGAAAGCTCATAGTAAACATTAGCATTGTAGCCATTATTAATGCTCGTTCAAATACATTTTAATAAATGCTACGTACGTATGCATAAAAACACATACTCTTGCATCAGACTTCAAGCTGTTCACATGTTTCTCAGAGCATTTACTGTTCCTGCTATGCCACCAAGCGCATTTACTGCTAGCTGAGCGACTCCCTGACTCATCTGAGCACATAGAACAAGGTTGCAAGGCTTTAGGGAAACTGAGATGGAAAAAATAAAACAGTGAGTTGGATGGATGGAAATCTGCATGATGTCCCCTTCCAAGGGGCATTACCAGCACATGAATAAAGCCCACAGTGGGTGCAGAGGTCCCATACAGTCACAGATTTTATTTAAATTTTAACATGAAGCAACAGCACTCCGGACAGGGGGGATAAAGGAAAGAAAATCAGCAGGACACTTAATAGCTGCTTTTATCACTATGAGAATTAACAACAAGACTAAAGAAACAACACACAAACACTAAAAATCCCTCTCCTTGATAGCTTAAGATAGACCTGCAGCACAGGGCCTGGTATGTTCAACTCAGTGGACTTCAAACTAGATAACTCCCAGAACCAACAGCCTTCCAGAAACCGAACAGACTACAGCTAAAAGCTTGACCCCCCACTGTGCTGTTCATGTTCATGCAGCTCCAAGAAATTGAATCAGCAAATTTAATACGAAGCACTTGAAAATACTTGCTCGGGAGACAGCTGTGGTAGCTTAGCACACTTCAGTCCCTACCTTCTCTCAGAAATTACTCATCCTCCCGATGCTGGCAGCCACATTGACACAAAATCTCTGAGACTTACCTCCAGTTCCTGCAGAAAGGGGTCTGTGCAAAGCTGACGACAACCCCTATGCTCCCCACAGCTCCTGTCCTGCAGTCTAGCCTACAGCAGCAGCCACAGGCAAAAACCCATCCTGAGCTATCCCTCTCCCATATCAAGCACTCATAGCAAACAGCTGAAAGGCAATGACACCTCAGACAGCTCCAGCTGGAAACCCACACCCAAGCCCCACACAAGGCAGACACAGTAAGTGATAGCAGAAGTATATCAGTGTTATGTGGATGAATCTTAAACATCAGGTAACTAAGAGTAAGAAAACAGCAAGTGAGCATGAGCCAAACTAGGCAGATCAAAACCCCAAGTAGACTTGTATACTTGTATTGTGAATTTTACTGAGGAAATAGTTTTTAAAAACAATTCTGTGGTTTTTTGTTTTTTGTTTTTTTTTCCTTTTGTATCAAACTTAAGTGTGTAGGCTGGATAATAGGCCACATGGGATGTTGCTGCAGGAACACACACAGGTCTTTAATACTGCAGGATGAAAGGAGCATGCAAGTGATCCCAAAAGGACGGGGCAGACATCACCTTTAGAAAAGGTTCATTTTCTAGCTTCCCAATGTAACATATCATAAGGGTCCTGCGGTTCTGAGCAGACAAACCCCTCACTTCCAAACTACTGGATTTATTTTAGCTGTTGTAAACTGGAGGCCCCAAATCCCCAGGTAATTGAAAACCTTGACACACACGGCACATGTTGCTGGAGTTTTCTGTGCTGCAAGCGCTCAGTCTCACAGAACTCAGGCCCACACAAGTAAGTGCTGTTTAACTCATTCATAGGTATTTGCAGGATCAGAGGCTTGAGCTATAAAGAACTCATGGGATAAACTATAATAAAAACTGGAACTAGCAAATTCTTGCTTGAGCGGCATTCATGAAGATTTACTGTAAATACACGTAAATATTAAGTAATAAGTGTTGTAGAATCTCAGATTGTTACATGCATTAGCTGCTCTGTATGGAAACATTTTTTTTTACCAAAGATAGCTTTTAAAGTAGTCCATGAATATCCATGCTTTGCCATCTGCTACCGAATTCAATGATCTCTCGAAAGCGGCACCATAAATATTCCCACAAATGAGTGATCTGTTCACATTATATCCACTAATACTATCTTATGGCAGAGCAAACAAATAACTCAGAGGTCACATCACTGCATGCAGCAACAATAAGGTGCACTCTGACTGGGTTTTAGCACATTATGAAGAACTGCATCGCTGGTTGTCTCTGAAGATCTAACCTGGCTCTTTAGAGACATTATTTCTTGACAGCCTGTCAAGAAAGGCTGGAGATGCACACAGAAAAAAGAATACCTTTAGCATCTCTTTTTTTTTTTTTTAGAGATGGTGAATTTTAATCTGGGCTAACTCTCAAAAAGATCTGAACAAAAGGATGAATAGGAAGTAGCAAAAGAGGATTTATAAAGGTGGTTGTGCAAAAGGAGGTCTTACTGGCAGAATATGCAGAGGAAAAAATATTTGTGTTGGCTATACAGTCTGCGAGTATACTCAAGATTTTAAAATATAAGAAATTAATTTTCCACATTTATACAATTGTCTCTATCAGTTGAGCTAAGTTATTTCAAAATGCTCTCATCAGCAGCGTGGGAGACAGTAAGAATTGTACGAGCCAAGCAAATGCACACACAGGGTTCACTGCAGTTCATCAATAAAGGAAAATGATTCCCGATGTATGTTCATAAACTTCAGGTCCCTGCTTGATCATCCCAGCAAGGTGTTCCGACTGCACCAAGTGCTTTGGCACCGAGGATTCCCTCACGTTTATTTCCTGTGCAGCAATAGGCAGATCAGGGAGTCAGGAGACCTAGGGTGCTCAGAGGCAAGGGGAGTGTGTCCACACTCCCTCACAGCTCCAAAGCCCCGCTGCCTTTTGGTCTTGGATCAGTAGCTTTGCTCTAGACCCAGGACGGTTCAGGCGCCTATAAGTACAGCCACCACGCAGAGGCGAGGCGAGCTCACAGCAGCTCCTGTCTCTGAACAGCGTGGCTGGGGAGGCTGCCCAAAGCCCCCTACCAGCCGAGCCTGCCCAACAGCCACCACTCCCCAGGGGGAAGCTCTGTGGGCACTCCTCTCCTGTTTGTTTCCTTTTATTATAACCAGTGAAGAAAACCATGGGGAGGGTGAGTGATGACCAATGCTTAAAGGCAGATGAACAAATCAGCCTGGCCTGTTCCTGACACCCCATCACTTACTGAGTTTTTATCTCAAAGCTGAACGAAGCAAACCCCTGCTTTAATAAGGCTCTTTTGTTTGTCAGAAATAAAACACGAAGCAATAGGAGACACAGCTGGGGAAATTATCAAGGAAGATGAGTTAAAGTGCAACTACTACAGCTTTTCTTATAGATCCTGTTCTTGTGACAGATGGCCTGGTCTTCCTGCTCTTCTAACAGGAAGGAAATGGCCCTGGGGGAGGAAAGTAAACAAAATTTCAAATAGATCTACTGTCTGAGCAGACAGGAGAGACACCATACTTACAAGCAGCTAACAGCACTGGCCAAATAACCTCAAAACAGGTCTTTTGTATGAGGGATAGACCTTTTCATTTATGCAGCTTCTTGAGAGTATCCTCTGGGGCTAGCAAAACCTGAGACTTAGGAAACTGACTTTAGCATCACAGCATCCGACGTTATATTTAATTTTGCCCTTGGGTTAGCTGGTAACATGGAGGATATTACCTATTGACTAAGAAATAGGAAAAGCAAGGCACGGTGGTAGGAATAATAATAGTCACACGATGGCACAAAGATCTATAGGTTTGAAAAAAATTAAGACTACCAGATGTTACTGTTCTTTTCAGTTGCCATGCAACCACAGCTATCCTGCTATGCTTCACCTTCCTAATCTCTTTAACAGCTAACTCTAAAACAAGTACAATTAATTCCACAATGAACAAGACAAGACATCACCCAGTCCTGTGGTTACAGAAGTCCTTTGACTGTAGGTATATAAACACTAAACAGACACAGCATCAGCACACAGTGAGGCACAGAGCTGATGTTTTGTAAGACTTAAACAACTTACTGTTGCAAACCACGATCTTTCCTGTCCCACATGTTTCACAGCAACTCGTAACAAGTATCTCTTAGGCTTCTTAGCAGACAGTCCTGGCAAGCCCTCAGGTGCTGCAGGCACCCCAGAAACCCAGGCAGACACAAGTGTGCAGTGCTTCAGCAGAGCAGCATGTAGAGGCATTACGACCAGGAGAGCAATACAATTTTACTCACTGTGCTCATTTATGCCCTCTGATGATAACTATATGAATAATGACTGTATTTTCTTTTTTATGGTTAACATCTCTGTTAAGATACTTTGTTGTGGTTTTTAAATGAGTAGTTTCTGGACTACACATGTAAAAACATGATCTTTATAGCTATGCTAAACCAGATCACTTCCATTATCAATACAATGGGTGGCAAACAGTGGCTTTTTTTTTTCAACAAATATTTGTATATTCTTATATATTTATGGAAAGCAATAAACACTCAAAAAAAACTTTTACTGCGAAGTGGGTCTCATTTGCAGTAGGCGCAGCCCCATGCTACTAAGATTTCTACAGAGCTTCCTGGCCACGGGGCAGGCAGAGCTGGTGAGCAGCCCAGCAAAGCACGGGATTAGCACTGAATACGAAGGTGTTCCCAGGGTTTGATTCAGCAATGAAGGCTTTATTGTGAGTACTATAGATTGTACAAGTGACATGCCAGTTTTGTGCAATACCTTATTTCGCAATATGGAAAAGAGTGCATGAAAGAGGAAAAAAGCTGTTCCATTTCATTTCCTGTGAATTCAAGCTCTGGGGAGCGGCATGTATTCACATATAAGCCGTGTAGGAACAATAATAATTACATTCAGTATTTCAGTAGTTATGGCTTTCTGATATCTTTAAAGGTGTTCTTAAATGATAAATACCTCAGTTAAGCACATGGTGTGTAGACTCTCAGGCACTTAGAAATGGTGATAATTCTCCATTCATCTGCTGTAGAAAATATTGCAATAGAAAGGGCAGACAGTCTTGGCTATGAAATACGGCGATACTAAAGCCTTTCTTCCTCAGACTTGCTGTGACTGTCCTGCTGCCTCTCAAATCTTCCCACAGATCGACTGCTATTCCTGCCATCAGAATCACCACCTCCCTTCAAACATAGCCACATTTACAAGACTGAGCTGTCCACTTTTGATACAGTGACCTCGAATATGTGGTGAAAAGCAGGCAAGAGTCAAACAGCTAGGTGTCCCAGGGCCAAGCCTTCCGAAGAGGAAAATTGTGTGCTGGCTGTTGTACCAAGAGCTCACCCATGCCTAAGACCCTGCTGGCAAAGATTTCTTCCAGAGGTTTCAGGCAGATGGTTTGGTAACAAGTACTGTGGCCAGCTGTCGTGGTGGCAGGACAGACTGGTTACTCCCAAAGGGTATTGATGAGTGGGTGGTTAAGTACACGTTCACCTGTCAGTTTGGTGATTTTAAGGAGGAGGCTGATCGGAAGCAAGTTAGCCTGGGCGTGGGGTCTTAAAAGAGTTTTAAGTAGGATGACACTGAGCAGTGTTTGATCTGTGCTGTAAATTAAATAGATCTTATCCTTGGCTTTGTGGCACAAGCATGTACTTGTCCAAATTATGCTTTCATGAGTTCATCAAGTTTTTAGGATTTGCCAGTCCTTATGCAGTGTTACTTAAAGAAAGGTTCACAGGAAAATCACATGCTGCATAAAAAGGTTTGTGTAGCAGTGTTCTAAAGCCAACTCACGTTTCAAAGTCAGAAATGATCATGTTAGGCTATAACTTGTCATAACAGCAAGCACTGGTGCCATGAATTCCCATTTACTGTTTCTCAGGCATGTGGAAAGGCACAAAAGAATGTTTCTGTGTTATACAAAGTAGTACACAAATCATCAAAAATGAGATTTTAATGTTCTGATTATATACTTAGGTTATTAATTGCTAGTCCAGCCCTCCTTGTATTTTGCCCTCTTCTCATTATCTTGTTTTTGCAATAGATGCTAAGAGAGAAAGACAGACAAACCTGAATGGTATTGTAGCCAGAGGGGCATTTAAAATATTGCTCTGCACCTGGGAAACAGGTTTAATTACTGCCGCTGTCAAAGTGTTTTAATGTAAACAGGTTTCCTGATGGATCACATTTCCTTACTGTGAACTATCAGCCCCCAAACACAATCCACTTTATGGTAAGGCTTAAAATGCAAGTATCATAAATTAGAGCAATGAAGCTTTTATGATTAAAGATGCTTCATCTGCTTTTAATGCCTCAAATTATAGAAACTATAACAAGCCTTCATATTAAAATTTAAATAGGATTAAGAGTCTGAAACTCTTTATAAAATAGATATCATAGGCCTGATTCATTCTGAGATGGTGAGAGCTTAGTACAAACACAGAAGGGAGGCATCTCCTACTTTCTTTATTTTGAGACAGTTTGGAATAGGTTTAGCTGTTGGCATAAATCAAAAAAGGACTGAGATTGCCCTAACCTGTATACTGGAGACAGTCTTTGATGTACCAATGTCATATAATGAGCTCTTCCTAAAAGGCACCACAGAGCCAGAAAGCATGCTCTCTGCCTGCACTTACTGTCGTATTCCTCGGGGGTAATTTGGATCCTTTAAAACAGGCAACGTACCTCCTATATACCTATTCCAACAGAGGAATCACCATAAAAATACCTGCAGATACACACAAACTGAGAGATTATTCTGATCACCTTGATGTATTTGATTTATGTAATCATCTTATCCCATTCACATTACTCCTGGTAATAACTTCTCAGAGCATGTTTCATATTAAGCAGCATTTGTCATAAGCAGATTTTAGATCTGTAATTAAAACATTTGCTTCCACAACATATTTATATTCTGCTCATCCATTCAGAATAAAAAAACATGGCTCTTACTTGACCAAGCACCAATAGGTAAGGAAGCTCAGCTTTCAGATGTACATGCTACCTTGCAATTAAAGGAAATAATACTATATAAAAAAGATGAAAAAAGCAAAGAGTAAAATAAATGAAATTAGTTCACGTAGGTGGTACATGAAAGAGGAACCTCAATTCATCTTATAAATTATTCATGGTGAATTATTCACTTGACTCATATAGAGATAAAGAAACTGCTGTTTTATACTATAAAATCTACTCAGACTTAAAACTTGTGTTAATATAAAGTAATGCATGTTTATAGTTAGAGGTGTACTTTTAAATCATCTTTGTGAAATCTGAGTTTGACTGAAGACACTTACTAGGTATGCACTGTATTCCTGGATACAAGCAATCACATGGAAAGTGCACAAATGAAATACGTAATCCTAAGTGCACCTAACTTTGTGACTCACAAGATCACTCATTCCTTTGGGAGATGAAACAAATAAGAGAAGTCCAATACACTCTAAGATTACTTAGAGTGTATTGAGATACACTCTAAGAAATCTTGAGATTTCTGATTTGTATTGCAGGACCACAACCACCTCTGCATGTACAACAGCAGACTTTTCAAGCTGTTTTCTTTGTTTTTGTTTTGTTTTGTGTTTTTATTTTTCTAGTACTTATCATTTAAGAATCATAAAATCTTTTTACTAAATTATGGAAAGCTAAAGCCCTGATCCTCCCAATGCTTTAACCATGCTAACAACAGTACTGTGAATGTTCCCACCGAATTATTGTTGTAGTGCAGATGAGAGAAATTACATGTCCACCTGCATGTTTGCAGCCTCAGAAATACTGAAAGGAAATTCTCAGTTAATCAAGGCCAGCTATTCAACACTGAAACTTTACTGTAAATAAATGCCCTACAGAAACAGAGTTCCACATTTGAAACAGTCCTAGTATTAGTGGAAAGTTCTTCCAGAATCTCTCTAGTATGAGACTTACAAACATTTTCTCCTAATTTCTGTTCTAAATTTATTCATGCTTGTATCATTTTTTCCTGCTTCAGCATGTTGGGACTAGGACCAAACTTGAAGATGTTCTGAGTTTGATTAATACCTCACTTTCTTATCTGAGATCCAAGGTAACACATCTCACACTTGACTAACCACTGTATCATATGAAAATTCACCTTCAATAAATAACATCCTTTGCTGATCAAACATAACTTTGCTAAATGACAGAACTGAGGTACTCTGCATATTCAGAAACCTGTTCTGTAACTGCATGAACTAGAAAGTTGTAATACAGACGTTACCTCTATACTTCACATACTAACTAGTTTCCATGGTGATTTCATATTTCAGATCAAATACTATTGCTAGACAAACTGGATAGCAGGTAAAAGATGACTAGATGCTAGTATGATACAGGACATCACAGCCTTACCCTAGTGATGACAGCAGTAAACTCCTCTGGACTTACAAGATCAGCATTGGTTTTGGTCTTTCCCAGAAAGCTGCTGGCCCATGGCTTCAGCACTAAGAAGTCAACATCATCCTTTAACTTCCTCTCTGCAGCCAGCTTGAATGCCTATGTAACATTGCTGGGCACGTTACAGGCTTCATTTGGTCCAGGTGACTGGAACAGGCTATAGCTACCCCTAGCAGCTATCTTCCGCCCACACTACACTATGCATAACATTACCCATGGTCTACTGCCAGACTTGTGCTACCAGAATATCCATTTTACATTCAGAGACAGAAGCCTTAAGTCCAGATTTTTTATGAAACAAGGGAGCAAGATAAACTCTTGCAGTTTAATGTTTAAAATCAAAGCTGTATATGCAATAAGCTTAAAAAAAAGGTGGTTAAATTGAGATGCCAGAGTTATCTAAAATTGCTCAGTGACCTTGAAATTCATTTTTGTTTGTTTGTTTGTTTTTAAGATGGTTGGTTTATTTTTTTAAGCAGGTTCTTTTCTGTCGTCATTGTTTTTTAACTGTTGAGATTAAGGCCAGCATAAACTCTAGCCATTTAAAGTCAGGCTTCATTCCAACTGATTGTCAATAAGAAGACTGATAAATTGATGTAAAAGAAACCTGATGTACACAAAGGTGCGGCTAAACTCCCTCAACAGGATGACAGATATTCCATTCAGTGCCTTGGATTTTGTTTGCTCTTTTATAGTAATACAGATTTTGGTCAGAAGATAATTTCCTACTTCAATTTATGAATAACTGCAAGACATAAGATCATTTTTTGTATAATTCGTTAATATGAATATGTTTGAATTTCATTCATAGAAGTCAGAGCACTGGTTATTTTCAAGGTAACAGTATGAATCAGTAAGATGATAATCAGTAGAGCTGTGTGTGCTATTGTACTAATTTATTACTGCCTCAAATTTTAGTAGAGATATAATCCAAAAGTCCTAAGCGTACGGCCACTATCTTTAAACAATAGTTTTCCTTAAAAGTATGCTTTTGTATATAGAAATGGTAATTACAATGTTTAGCACAGAGTTGTTATTACAAAATTAAATCACAGAAAATAAATTCAGAAAAAACTGAGGGAGTCTAGCCTTGAAAAATAAGCAGTTAGCCTTCAGTTAAATCATTTTGGGGAAAATTATTTATCAAATCTAGTTTTCAGCTTTGCTGCCTGTTGTTATATCTGCCCCTTTTTTCAATGTGAGCGTGGGCTGATAGCAGTATGTTATTCAAGGTCATACATCTATCCATCTCCAAAGACTTGAATTGTTTAAAAGAAGACTTGTATTGACAAAGGACAGGAAGTTTATTGAAATTACTGTACAATGCATATACTTAAGTATATTTGTAAGATTTTGTAAGACATGCACATGCACATGCCTAGCAATATGTCTCTCATTAAAGGTGTTTAATTTATCACTGAAGCCAACATTTGAATATCCTTTTGAGAAATATAAAAAATTGCTATAAATCTTTTCCTAGAAATAAATTAAAGGATGCCAAGCAACGTCACTCCTGTTGTGTTCTTAAACCAAAACTTCTATCTAGGGGTGATGGGGAAGTTAGCAAGCACTTATTACTCAAAAGAAGAATAATTACTTTTGCTGCTGTGAGAGGGAATGGATATTTATATCTGGAAAATAGCTATTTTAACTACTTTCTAAAATGCTTCATAATTACACAGCAGCACTGCACACTGCAGAGTTGCTTCCACGCTAAACATCACTTTGGACATGCTTAAATTTTACAGGAGTGAAAACAAGCATGCACTTTTCTCTAGAGGACTGTGTTGCCAGAATATTCAAGTTACAAATCTGACACATAAATTCATATGCTCTGCCTGCCTGCTGGAAACTGAGCTTGTGTCCAAGGTTTGAAATTCATTATGTATTAATTACAGCTTTGTGTTTACGTATGGAATAACAGGCTATCTTGCACTTAAATTTTAGTCAAGAAAAATCTGGGAATATGAAGCACTGACTTTGTGTGTTCCTTTTCCAGGAGGCAGAAATGCAATAAAACACATGCAAGTTAATCTGCATTTGAACTCTGGCAGATGTTGGACTGTGTGTTAAGTGTGCATGATGCTTACCCAATTATTATTTTGTGTAAAGAAAGAATACAACAACAGTGCAAAGACATTGCACAAAATCCAAACTTTGCAGCTTCTTACAGCTGAAAAGGAGTCTTTAGAAGACCTTCCTACCAATTTTCTAGGGAAAATACAGACAACTAAAACTATTCATGGAATAGCTAGGCCTTCGTTGTATTCTTGTGAGGACATTTTCTTTATGGTTCTATCACCCTTTGCTGAGAGCAGAAGCTTTTAAAAGTGGTTGCATACAGACAGTTACTTTTGCAGGAAGCTAATCTGGTCAACTCCTGCCTTACCAAAGCAAACTTCAGTCCTGGCCACAGAAATGGTATTAAAGAGTTAAGATCCACCTCTGGTGTATTAGCTGCAGGTTGTCTGCAAATGTCCTCTGAGACACTGTGCACCTTGGATCATGCTATGAGGGACCAGAGGCATTAATGCACATTTTGAGTTTTTGGTCAGGATACCTGTTTTTTTCAATCCTTCTCTGTACCCATTTCATCCATGAAACCCCAAAAGAGAAAAAATTCAATATGTGGACTAGGCTGGACACATAACTGGTGCAGAAATGAGAGCTGACCACAGTAACTAGATGTGGTCTCATGAAGTGAGCTCAGGCTGAGAACTTCAAGGACTCACACAAAGCTTTTCAGCTGCTGGTCCCTACTGTCACTGCAACACCCAATGCCTTGAAGCAACTTTTTTCTCTGGCAAATGCTGGTAAAAGGGAGAGCTGCGCAATAATAGAAACTTAGAGCACCACAAAAAAAAACTCCCGAATAGATGTTTTTATAATCTGCCCTGGACTTCAGGCCTAGATTAGTTAAGAAGCTGCATTTCTTGCACTTTCAATGAATGCTGAATATAATACTTCCGATGGTTCTTGCTGTGAAACAGCAGTATGGATAAAACACCACCATTATACAACTCAATGGTACCACCGTATTTTTTATTGCTACCATCTAGCCACCTTTCTGGTAAAGCTTAGAAAGCATTTACAGAATAAACCTACCAAAACATTGCTACAAACTGTATTCTAATGAAAGATTTAAAGGTATTTATTGTTGTAAATCAAATGCAGCATCTGAAAGGATATTCCTCTGAGTGACTGCTGAAAATCCATTATCTGTAACATGTACAGCAGAAATTGCACATTCATGCTCGTCATAGCATCAGGGGCCTCAGAAGAATGTATTCAGCTCAGTGACCTATTATCTACGCTATCTGATTTTATGCAGCCAATGCTTTTTTTTTTTTTTTTTCTTCTTTTGGATAAAACTCATCTTAAAACATTTTAAGATTTATATACTCTTTTAAGGAAAATGGGGAAGATATATGCAGCACAGTTGTTTATCACCCTAAAATGTTATAGCACAAATTATCCAAGCTGAATTGCAAAGGAAAAACAAACACCTAAAATGGAAACATGGCCACAGTTTTCAGACACAGCAGCACCTGAAGACACAGAGGTAACTTAAGGAATTTCAGAAGTCCCCACACATGCATTCAACCCACATTTCTGTCAGTATGAGTGTTGTGCTGGACACATCTGTCTCCCTCTTTATGTTTTGGTTCCCCCATTCCTTCATTTGCCCATGTAGAAATAGCCAATATAGAAAACAGGGAAATCTTTTACACCCTCCTCCTCTGCAGTTTCTGTAGCCTTTCTTCGTGAAGTCAGTGGTTGGTGTGGATGTGAGCAGACTCAGCCCTGGGCTGCTCTGAAGGGGCAGCGGGCCGGCTGTGCAAAGCGCTGTCAGTCTGGCAGTGTTTCTTGATCAGCTGTGCACAGAAGTAGCTCGTCCTCTGACAGCCAGTGGCTCTGCGGGGTTTGTTGACTGTGGCTGCCAGGGGAAAAAAAATCACCCCAAATAGTCACTGCTTTGGCTGCAGTCATGTTGGAAGGAGCCCATTTATTCCTCTGCTCTCTCCCTCTGAGTCTGGTAATGTGCAGCTTAGGGAGGTACTGTGCCTATACAACAGATGTGTGCTTATTAGTACTTATTAGGCTGAATGCAGAATACAGTTTTGTTGGCAGTGTACTGTACTGAATATGGATGGAGTACTGCAATGATATCAATGAAGTTGTCTTTACTGCTGACTGCTTTCCATTACCTAAGGTAAGACCATTCACAGTTAAAAGCTCTTTCTTCAGCAATCTTTCGGGCCAGGATTATGGAGACACTTATGTGCCCACTAAAATCATATGGGAATTATGTCTAAATTTTTTTCATAGTTGGGCAATTAATGACACCACAAGAAATCTACCTTAATATTTAGTGCTTTATAGCAGTATATAACAATAAGACAAGGTTTGCACCACACCACTTAGACTTTCATTTTTCTAAAGCACAGTCCTCAAAACCGTATAAACAGTAAATAAATTTGTCAGTGGCGGTGAGCATACACAAGGAGAGATTAATACCGAAAGAGAGAAAAAGAGGTTGCAAAGGGTTTTAAGGAAGGAGAATCTCAACAGGGATACGGAAACATAGACACTCCATTAAAATGTCCTTTTAAAATGGTAATAAATGATATTAAGTATAAAAGTGCTCTAAGGAAACAATGCAAATATTAAGAACAAAGTAGCAGCTAACCTTCAGGTTTTGGATTAACGTCTTAAAATTCAACAAAGTCTGTGAAAGCCCATCAACTCCAATCTCTATTCCTTCCCTTTCTCCAGGTCCACATTGCACAGGACAATTTAATGCTCGGGCTAAGAGGCTTAAGTATTGGCTTTTACACAATGTTACCACTTTTCTGTCATTGGGGCTACAGCTACAACTATTGCTACTACTGGTGAAGAAATAAAAGTTCAGTTTTTGCTAAACACTTAGAAGCACTTAAGAAGAAAATAGAGACAATTGAACAACAGCAACAAAATCAAAATTTTCTCCCAAGGAACATTACAGAAAAATCTATCAAAATTCAGCGAAGAGCAACACTTTATAAACAGATGACATACAATTTGATGGATATGACAGAAGAATGGACTGATAAAGCAGAAAGTTCAGAAATGAGAAATATATTTTTGTTCAGATAAACAACAATTTCTGATAGGAACATGGGCACGTGGGCAGTACTAGAACAGAATTATTCACATTTTTTTTCCCAAAGAGAAGAAAAAAAAACATTTTAAAAGAAAAGTCCAGGCAAGAAAATAAAAAAAATAATTGTCTCCACTGATGGTATTTAAGGCTTTTTGTAACTAAATTTCAAAGCACTGTTTAGAGAGTGATCATCACTATCATCTTCATTTTATAGGCACGGAAATTGCTATACATGATCTGAACAAGTAGATTATGAAAAAATATATCCAAGAAATTGCTACCACTGAAGAACAGATTGTGTAACCAGCAGGCAAACTGATATAAAGGAGAGAGAGAGTGCACACAGAAGTCATACTAAGCAGCCCCCGTGGTTGCTGTTCGTCTATTATCCTATGTACATACAATGAACTCTCTTAGAGCAAAAAGGTAGCCAGACAAATCTGTATCTGTTTCTCTCATTGCACAGAATTACTTTCCTTTATTTGATAAAACAGATTTAAATTACTGCTGCATTCTCAGATTATGTTTCTGTGGCCTACTTTATCAAATACATTGGCTAAATCTGTGTCAGATGGCAATTTTGCCTGCTTGGATTTACTGTAACTGTCAGACATATAGGCCATTTCACTAGAGCATCTCTAAGTATGTAGGACCATTTCAAATGCCCAAATAGCTGTCAAGTGCACAAAAGATGTATTTTCAGTTCAGCAAACTTGTTACCATCACTTCTGCTTTCTGTTTATTATGCGAACCCAACAGCATTCAGTATTTCTGTACTGTTGATAATTTCTAATTATGGAAGGAAAAGTTATCTGATTGTCAGCCATAGAATCAAATGAATTGAAAACATTCCATCAAGAATTTAACAAAAGTGCAGGAAAAAGACTGACAAAAAATAACAATGAGCATGTTCTCTGCATTGAAAGATCATTGGCAGAAGTAAATCACACAAAATTCAGATCCTTATTGCTTAATCATCTCACATTTCATTAGCCACAGCTGACAATTGTCTTGTGCAATATGAATTGCTTTTCATAACAACAACAAAAAAAAAGTTTCTTAGGCTGGAAATTATTTCCACTAAGATGCAATATTGGAATGCAAATATTCATTTCTGAATTAATTTGTGACAGAGGGCTTGGCCAACCTGAGCTAATCACACCCCTGGGGTCCTATAATCCTCTAAAGCTGATTATCTCATGATTGTCACACCCACTGGGAGTTCCAATTGTCATGAGCAAATTCAAAATGCAGTTTCAGTTTTTGTTTTTTGTTTTTCTTAAAAAAAAAAAAAAACTTTTTTTGATGCTAAGGTTGGGTGGTGAATAGCAACTCCAACTCTAATCCTTTGGCTAGCTGACAGGAGGAAACGCACTCTAGTATGTCTCATTGCTTCTTCAGAATTACTAGTCAGAGAGAACCAGAAGCTAGCAAGGCTGGTGACAAGATTACATACTGATAAAACAGCTTTGTATCTCCACAGTTAAAGTAGATGCCAATAATAAATACATGCTTTTTATTATTATTATTATTTTTAATCCTCGATTTTATCTTTGAGAGTGTGCCTGTTTGGTTGGCAAATTTATATCAAGTCATGAAGAAATTTGCACAACATAAATTGCAAATATGTTGTATGGCACACATTTCATTATGTTCTCTTCAAAATCTGTCTTCTACCAAGATTGCAAAAGTTGCAGGAGGAGCAAATAAGTTCAGAGCATACGTGTGAAAGAACTGCTAGTGAACAGGTGACATCCTTTTCCAGCAGGCACTTCTTGATTCTATATATTAAACCATACCAACAGAGAACTAAAGTCAAGGTTTAAGGTTTACAGATGACCAACTGATGGAGCTATTATACATGCAAGCTTTGCAAAACACAGTTTGCACATTCAGCTAAATTGTGTAGAATGTCTCTGTGAGATAAATTTCATTTATTGAATATGAGTTTTTTATGCTGTGAAACTTCTGTTGTACAAACGCTATAAAATTTGCATTTGTGTCAAGCTAGAAAATTGTGCAGGAATGCCTGCACTGAGTGTATGCTCTGAATTATTCATTACACTTGTTGAATTTGCATCGTTTGTTACCAGTATTACTAACCTGCTGAAATTTGCTTGATACATTAGCTAACTGCATGTAAATGTATTGTAGTGGCTTTCCACTTCCTAATCCAAACACTACTTGACTGCCATCTGGACTACTTTGATTTCTCATGACTGTCTTTTTGCAATTTTTGTCTCTCTTTAAAAAAAAAAAATAAATAAATAAAATAAAGAAATTGCAGGTGGGCAGATGTGCGTGTACACTTGCAGGTGAGAGATGTACAAGAATGTAAAAATCAATGAATTTTTGCAGCTGGTATATGAGAAAATTGCTGGTACATGTTTGATGTTCCTAGAAGTACTAGCATGACATAATCTTATGTCATTTATTTTGACTCCATCCATATAGTTAACGTTTCACTCAACTGTAGAGTGTCCGATCTATTCTACATAGTGCAGATTGTCTTGCTCAGTGAAATTCATACTGATCCTCCGAAGTTTGTGTTACAGGATTTAGCACTCTTTCTCCGTGAAGTTTTTAAGCAGCAACATAACGTGTATTTTCTGAAACATAAGATGTGACATGGAATGTACGGAACTTGGCTCATAATGTTCCAGCAACATAAAGAAGCACAAGATCTGCTGTAAAAGATGAATCATGTGTGGCTTGTGATTAATTTGATGAGCAGCATGAAACTTACGCTACTAATTTTTTTTTTTGAATGGGCTGTGAAATTGTTATTGTTCAACTTAAAATGTATTACACTTTGCATATTGAAAGCCTGTTATCTGTCTATTATGAAGTTGTTACCACATGCATACTGCCATTTATGTGAATATTTGCACTTCCCTCAGGTGTGCTGTAGGGACTGTATTAAATGCTCCAAATTGCATAAGCATGCTGAGAAATGTGACCTACACAATGAGAAAATTTCACTGAGTTTGCTGTGAGGCTAGCACTTATCTCTCCCACAAGAGTTTAACAAAATGTGTATTCTATGAAAATTTCACTGTAAACAGGAGATCAGATTTTAGCAAAGCAAAGGAAGGTAGCACTGTAGTACAAGCATGTACTTACTACACAGACTCAGATGCACAAACAGACAGAATAATCTTGGAGATTACAGAATTTATCAAAACTCCACCTACCTACAACCGTAGCAAGATTTTTTCTTCAAATCTTTATATGATTTTGCATGAAATTCCACATGGAAATATACTTTCACATAAAAGATTTCATGTACGTTTCTGTTAGAATCTTTTTACAGGCTTGACAATCATAATGACAAATTTATTGAGCTTATTCTGGAAATTTATATTGTAAAAACTTATCTCAAACACAGTGCTGCCAATTCTCAATATTCACAAGTGTTAATATGTATGATGTTTTCACACAGCCCCAACTCCCTGTAGCAAATACTCATGGGAAGACTTTAAACTTTAACTTCAACAAATTATTCATGTTAAAATTACAAAGCAAGAATTGTAAATGTAAGGCTTTTTGCACTTGGACCAAATAAAAATCAGCCACAACTAGAGAAAGCTCATTTCTTTCAACTCCTTGACAATGACATTAAAGCTTCTACACTGGAAATTATGGAGAAATGTGAACTACTAAAGTCATTAAGTTAACAGTCATTATAACTCAAACAAGTTACCTGGCTATTCTAAAGAACAATTTTAAGTTTGCTTTTCCCATCCAATTTCTAAGGTAAATTAAGATAGGAAGCTGGAAAATTTAAACCTCTAGGATCATGTAAGAAACCCATATCAGAACAATTATAATAAGGATTTGAAATAGCCTAAATTTTACCATTAGTAGCAGTTTCTTAATCTTATTTTTAAAGTTTCAAGCAAACAATTGAAACATTGTATGCAAACTTTTTTAAAAATCATATCAGGTAATACAGTGTGAAACTCCTATGGTGAATGCTAACATATAAACTAGCGTCATAGAACAGCAAAAACAATTGAGTTGAAAGAACTGAATTTACAAATCTATCGAAGAACCAAAATCTTACTATATACTTGCCTGTGTTTTGAGTCTGCTTCCACTTTTATTGCAAAAATCATTATTTTCCTGATCACTTCAGAATCTAAATCTTCAAACTGTTTTGATCATTAAAACTTTTAAATAACTCAGTAATTCTTCAAAATGTTACAATGCAAGCTTAGTTTTCTAGCGGATAAATGCACAATGTGTGTGTGCACGCATGTATACATGTGTACATATCTTCCTCAATGTGTTACCAATGTGTTACCAATATGTTACCCAAATGTGTTACTCAAATGTTACTCAATGTGTTACCAATAAAAGGAACTGTTTGTCTTATGAAGCATTACTTACTCCAACCTAACTATAGAGTAGAAAAATGGAATTAAAAAAAAAAAAAATTCCCTCTCACTTATTTTAAGAACTGCCAATATAAAAAACAATATTTTAGCATTGGGAGAGGAAAGAATTTTCATAAGATGAAATATGACAGATATAGCCAAAACACTTTTTTTTTACTACAGATCTTCAGAGAAAACTTTGCTCAGTATCATTGCAGTGCTCAACATCACCTGTTTGGTATTGCAGAAAACTGACCTGGAATCATCTCCAACTGTTCATGGGTAAGCATGAAGGGATGGACATATTGCTCAGCTAAGACATGTGACATTTTGTCACAATATGCTTCATGTAACAAAAAGTCTGGTGACAAAACTGAAACATGTCAAAACTGCAGCAGAGTGCACGAGTCAAATAGAAATCAGGTGGAAAGAAAGACATCTTCTAAACCTGATATGCACTAGTCACATGTACTTATATTTACTGTGATAAAACAGCGGCCTTACCAAAAAAATCAGGCTCACCGTGCAAGACAGAAGTAGGGAAAAACATGTTTTTTGACATTAAAGGAGATGGAACGCTTGATAGCTTATATTGCATATTTTATAGGCAATTATGTGGACCCTATTGGCTTCTATAACATTTTGAAAATGCATTCACAATAATATTCTATTTCTACGCCAGCAATGTCAGTGGGAGTCCTGGTAGTACGTTATTTAGGCACATTGAGAAAATAATAGGATTTACAATAGCTGGCAATTTGTTTTCTACTGCCACAGTGCATGCTTTTTGTTACAGTCTTCATAGCTGTTAGAAATTTCTTTCTAGCTATTCTGTTCATCTTTTCCACAGAAATATTTCTTCAGTGTGAATCACTTTAGTATGAATTGGACTGTTTTTGCTGTCAAAGGTTTTCATTATTAGACTTAATATAAATAGTGCAAACGTTTTTCAAGGAATAGTCATTCACATTTTTAATGTTTTCTAGTTCTGTTTGTAGGCCTTGCCAGCAGCACTAAAAAACTGTTTCAGAAGGTAGTGAATATTGGAATTAAATAGTGGTACCATTTTTTTTAAACCTTAAAAAATTTAGATATAAAATTAGATTTTAGGGGGGCTACTTTTATTTTTATTTTTTTAATCTACCTGCACTATAATCTTTGTTCTGTGAAGTATACTTATTCATTCAGGGAAAATATTTATGCAAGAAAGTTTGACTCTCATCAAAACTAACCAACAAAATTGTTCATTTCAAACACTGACAATCAGATTGGTTGGCTGCACTATTTGCAGAATTCAATGAAAAAAATACTGCCAGTAATCAACATATTAAAGACATTAACAATATCTGATTGGCTGAAGTCTTAGCACATGTTGTAATCCAGTAAAATTGTTCACTCAAATTCAGTACAACAAACGGCCTGGAGATTTGTGTTTTTCAGTTGAGCGATTTTTGTGTAGCTGTACGTCATATACTGCAAAGAAGAGTATTTCCCTGCTGTTTTCAGGTTTGTATATCATCACATATCTATTCATAATTACTCTAAGTGTTACAACTTGCTTTTGATACTCCAAACTCCAGTGTAAATACCATCAGATCTGGAAAAATATTATGCTTTGTTATACTTTAAGTATTCATAATAGAAAACCTTTGTATTTGCTGCAGGGGAAAAGCCAACATTCAATTATGAAAAGAAAAAAAAAAAGATACAGACAAGTACTTTAAAGCTGTTACGAATTATGTGTTGCACATTGAATTAACTTGGATTACACAGGGAGTAAGAAACTTAAAGCATAATAAACTGGCAAGATAAAAATAATTGAGTTCTCACTTCAGCCTTCTGATACATACACAGTTATGTCCCAGTATGGTGCAATTATCTCATTCAAATATAACTGTATGCTTATAAATTTTTGTAATAAGTTCATTCAAAATTGGTTATTTATTTAACTTGCTAATAATAGCATTGCCTAATATTTGCCATGTACCTTTGATCTAGTTCTTCCACCTCCCCCATGCTGTTTCTCTGGATTATCACCTACTGCAACTGCCCCAGACATGTAAATATACAAAAATAAAAAGAATAGGACCTATTAAAATACAACTTTTCTACTTTAGCTTACCCAGTAACAATCTGGCAGATACTGAATGGTGAAGGTAATGTGTTCTTCCTTAATCATTCCCAGCTATTGGAGGAAGTCTAGCCATCAGGTTTTCCTTCACCTGCTCCCAGACCATTTGGGGAATTCTTGTCTTTTATGTGTTAGTTACAAGATGGTGCGTGGAGAAAGAAGAAATATTACTTCTTTGTCATATCCTAAATAGAGAAATATAGTCCTAAACTTCTTTTCGAAAGTCCATCCAAGTCCCATAGTTTTGGGATGGAGTGTTTGCTCTGGTCACCTACCACACAAGGATAACACTAATTAATTTTTTAATTGCTAACCATTTTGTTCGGGTTAGTCAGTCAGACCTGCGTTCCCACATATGTTTGCTGAATAATTATCAATATATTCTGTTCTCATAGATTCTTTCATCCTTGCTGACTGCTGGAGATAGTTCTCCTGCTTTATTCTCTTCCATAGCATTTTATTTGAGACTAAAGTCTCCTCAAGAAAATATTTTTTTTGTCATATCTTCCATTGTCTTGTGAAATTCCAAATGCTTTGTTCTCTCCTTCAATTTTGGGACACCAAAGATTTCAAGATGGTAATCCACTAATTGCACAGGATACCCTTTTTGCCATTACAATTTAAGCACTTCACATACAGACTGCATGCCTTTCAACATCTGCAGTTGACTTTATCCCCCAAGCCATGTGAAATTTCAAAATGGACAATTGTACAACGTAATTAGAGACAGGCTTCTCTATTATATGACTGTTTGTCAGTGAAAGCCCTTCACCAAACATGAGCCAGACTTTTGGCCCATCTGCTGCTGTTCACTCCTTCACTCAGTTCCCAGAATGATGCCCATTTCATTTCTCTTATGTCCCCAAGATGCATAGCTGATCATTCACAGATCTCATCTCTGGATGGCACAGCTTCCTTCTCCACTGATGTCAGAGACTGACAGCTGCCTTGCAGAAAGAACTAATCATGTCTTCATCAAACACACAGATTTATCTCCTGTTATGAAAACCTATTTGCACAAGGAATTATTCTAAGAAGGGCCTCCTTATTTTGAATGAATTAACACACTTGACAAGAGCTCACTAGGTCATGTCCTTTCAATGTATGCACTAGACAGAACCTTTTCAACAAGCAGGATCCCAGCTCCCCAAGGAATACCCTCTGGCACAGAAAAATACTGAAATTCCTTTCCAAGGAAATGAATTTCTTTCCTTAAAACAAAGGGAGATGAACTGTCCCCACAGCCTTGGCATTATTCTGTTGATATATATATACACACACATATATACACACATACATGTATGTATATAGAGCAAATGCCAGCTTTTTCTCTCTTCTCCTACCTCTTCATCATCTGCTACACAGAGATGGTAAAGGAGAATCAGAATAACTTTACATGTGTCCATAATTTGTGAAAGGCACATCCAGAAGACAAACTCCAACTAGACATTCCTCTTTCAGAGGTTCATAGGCTTTAGCACACAGTACATGTCTGCATAAGGAAGAGACACTTCAATATGTTTAGATCTTTCTACAAACTATACTACAAGATATTAAAGCCCCGGAGCAGAAGATAAATCCAAAAGTGGATGTTTTCATACTTCACATTACTTTGCTGACAGGTTAGGTTACTAACACTGAATGGAATCTGTCCACAGTGACAGGAAAAATAGGGATTTCGATAAAGAAGTTGACACTGTTGGAAAGCTCCCATCTACTAGAAAGCATACTGTTTTAGTATGTCTTAGAACTAAGTGTTTCAAAAACTCACCACAGCTAGATTGTTAGGTATGAATGAAGGGACTGGAGAGACTGAAACTTTAGTCACTACACATGAAATGATGTTTCATGCCAAATATACACCTTCATAGAACTCTGAAAATCTACTGTAATCTTGGGAAAAGAAGGATTGTTTGAGATCTGATTTGTAGATCTTTTTGTGCCTCCCCATGCAAATAAGTCCACTCCATCAAAAATTCTCAATGTGAGTAATGCTACTTACACATAGAAGTAGTCTACTTGAGGGTAGATTTTATGAGCGACACCATGTTTTGAACTGATCTGATTCTTATCATTTTCTTAATGTCACAGCTATACAGGGGAATGCATTTTCTGGGCCTTAAGGAAGTGGCTTGGTCTCAACTCTAAATGTATTCTTTAAATGCATTCCTAAGTTTTTGAAGGATATATAATATCTTTGTCCTCTTCCTCTAGCCATCATGTTTACAGTTGCTATTTTAATTACACATGAGTTAGGGGGAAGTACAGTCTCTCACAGATATGAAACAAAGACATTGAGTATTTGATGACAGATACCTTACCTGGTTCAGCACCAACTGACTTCTGTCAAGAAAATAGTCTATTTTAAAAGGGTCTGAATAGGCAGCTTAAGGTCCAGACCTGCAGGGGTCATGAGGCAGTTACCACACATCCTTAAGCCCCCACAGAGGCTGATTAACTATGTATCTTTACATCCCTATAAAGCCCACTCCAGAGCCCAAGCCCTGGGGACTTGACTAGATTCTGGGCGAGCAGGAGCTACAGCATTAGTCTTCATGCATCTGTTGGGAGGCACTGTGATATGATCAAGTCTGGTATCAGAACCTAACAACTGGGCAGGTATAGGCTGAACAAGCAGGGATTGCACATAAACATAAAACAAACTGTTTGGTCTATGGCTGGATTCAGGAGACACCCAATTCGCCTAAAGGCTGACCTGACATAATCTTTTGGGTAGAACTTCCTTCCCAGCGTGCAGAGGTCACTGAAATAAACAAGGATGGCATTCCATCCTGTTCTCCTCCAGCTGGGAGAACTCACTAATTTTGTTATTAACAGAGAAGAAACCTCAGTAAGGTCCATTTCAACAGTGAAACCATACTACATGTGCAGATCGGTGGGCACATGGGCAGGAGCTCTGATGAATTCTGGAGTAAAAGTAACCAACCCAGTAAGTAATAAACCAGTTCCATGGCAAGACTCCATGGGTTTCATTGGATCCAGATGGCTCCCTAGACTCAGCAGGACTTTAACGCATGGATCCACAGACCTAGTCTCAAACTCAGACCCATCAAACTCCATATGCTGACCAAAAAAACGGAGTTGGTGCCTGACTCCTAAAGGTGTGTTTCACTCTGTGGCCTCATCATCTGACTCACCAACCAATTTTTCAAGCTGAGTCTAGAAGAAGCCAAACAATTAGGTGCAAGGCTGAATTCAGGAACAGTCAAGTCAACCGAAGTTAAGACAACACCTAACTGAGTTAGCACCATGGGACACAGCATTTGGTTCCAGAGCTGGGGTCCAGACAGGGGTCCCAGGGGCACAGTTTCAGTAGCGTACTCTGTGGACTAGGGTTAGTACACTTACACTTTCTGTCTTTTTATACTCACATCAGAAGATACAAACACATTCAGTAAAAGATGATTATTAAAGGTTAATTTGCTGTATTTTTTTCCTGCCAAATTACCAATTAATGTAGCTGGAAATAAATATTTTACAGATCTATAATCAAGCCCAGAAAGAAACTGAAGCTTCAGTTGGAGCCTCTAACTATTAATGTATTAAATTATCCTGATATATCTTCAGCTGATTATATCAAGCACACTTTCAGAATTTGAGAGAGTAGTAATAAATTAAATGATAAATGAGTATTGATTATTTTTATTTTTAACTTATGTTCCTCTAGATTTTTATATGGATATTGCCAACTGTTGCTGAGCCACAGGGAATGGAGGAAGTGGTTTCAAACAAATACTTAAGAACTGTGTAATAACTGAATATCAGGGTTGCATTTTTTCTTTTGTTATTTCAGAGGTGCTCTAATGTTAAGTAATGACGCATTGTGGCTACTTTTTAAAGTCACATATGTATGCATATATCCATCACAGAAAGTTGAACTGAACTGGGTTTTGTTCACTTGTTAAGGATGTCCAGTGGGAGGTACAGAGGAAGCAGAGCAGAATCACAGAAGTACTGTCTCATAGATTTTCACGTCTAGTTGCCACACTGTGCCCCTTTTGAGCATCAGACCCTGTCCACCTATTACCAGAGGAACCAGTTAAGTTTTCAAGATAATTAATGCTTAAGTAACAAACAGTCAAACAAACAAAAAAGGAACCCTTTTTCACCTTCTCTTCCCTCACTCTCTGACACCCACAGAACAAGCATGTAAGATGCAGGAAGTATGTTCTTTCCCTTATGTGAACAGCACTTGTTACAAAGGGAGCATAGCAGCTAGGTATGCCTGTTTCATTTAAAAAAACTACTACCCGCATAGAACAGTGTTTGATCAACTTACATGCTAACAGAGCATGCCTGCATATACATTTATATAGGCACAACAAAACAACGGCTAGGATTGTGTTTGTCAACATTTAAAGATTTGGAAGTCAGAAATGCCATTGCCAACTCTTTTTGTAATGTGTGATCACAAAAGATTCCTGAAAATGCTACCATTGGCACACAAGTCATGTTGGTAACATTATCCTACACAAAAGAAATATTGTTGTAATCAGCAATTTTCTAGATGCCAAGTGCTTTTTGTTTCAAAAGCATTTTGTTTTTCTATGCAAAATTGCTACTGACAGTAGTTTTTCTTTAACATAAAAAAATTACTAGGAGAGATAATAGCTGCTATGATATCTAAAAAGTAATATTCATATTGAGTACAGTAATTCTAATAAATATACCTTTTCCTAACAATTTGTGGCATAATAAATTCAGTCATTTTACAGCATATAAGAATGTTTTATTGGCCATTACAAAATTCCATTTCCTACCAGATAGCTCCCTGCAGTTTTGTCTCCCAATTACAGAAATATCCTTGAATGCCTTTTTAGAGAATCACAGGCCAAACTACATAAAAAAGACAGCCGCAGACCAACACAGAATCTCTAAAAGCTGTCTGTTGAAAACTTCCAACTACCCATTTCAGTCTTCCTTTGTAAATATGGCCTGGAAATGCAATCCCCAATTTAGACCCCACCAAGTATCGCAATATTGTACTTATCCCAGGGTGTACATGTAATCAACTTTTGATGAGAAAGGAGATGCAGATGCAGAACATGACCCACACTTGAGAGATCTATGTGGCCCACGTGGCCACACGGCATCAGAACACTTCAGAGAGGCAGTGGAGCAACTATAGTTGCCACACCAATAGCAAACAGATACAGAGTCCTCCTACAGACTTCACTATTCCACCATCCTTAGTGCAGTCCAGACACATGGTTTTGGCTGCATTAGGTGCTTGCATATAATCAGCTGAAGGATGCAGATGTATTATGACTGGAAATGAAAATGCAGAGGGTTCTGAAATAACAGTGAATGAGTTAATTATATTAAAGGATAGGAATTACATATACTGTGAGTGAAGAACACGTAGGATGTAGCTGGATAGAGCAGTCATTCAGTTAAAATGGAAACAGTTTATGAAGGTTGATCTCTAAAATAAAATCCATTTTGCTGTCATTAAGGGAAGCTTGAATATTAAGTCTGACAAAAAGGCTAAGCAAAGTCAGCTGGAATTTGATATCACGTATACCAGGTCAAATTACACATTGTAAATAAGATTCACTATAAGGTTAGTGTTCATGAATCATTTGTGAACAGATTTTCTGTATTTGTAGGCATACAGCAAATTACTTCTATGTAAGCATGCCACAATCTTCTGCATTGTTTGCAAATTGCTCATATTGACTATTCATAGTACATAATTGATCATTTAGTTCACAAGCCAAAATTTCTGATCTCAAAGGATGACTTGGAATCTCCAAATAAAATAGAAATGAAATAACAAAGAAAAATACACTTTTGACATGCATGTCCAGATGAATACTCATATCTTTTCAAATGTGTGAAATTTTAGTAAGTCTTCAGAAACTGTGCAAATATGAAGACTGAGAAAAAAAGTGAAATTGAATACACTGCAGTGCTCATCAGCTAAGTCAATAATTGACAACTGAATTTTTACCTCTAATTCTCTGAATTTCAAAAGAAAAAGAATGACAAAGTATTTAAATTGCCCCCAAAAGAAGGAAAAAGCACTGAAGGTAATGGGTAACCTTTAGATTAAACAGTAACTGAAATATGACTTAATTCCATGGAGAAAACAGCATCATAAAAAAAGCTTCATGAAAAATGAAAACACACAAAGCAGAATAAAAACTTAGGCAAATCAAGAGAGAATGAACTTAACTACAATTTAAAATAATTAAGGATCCATAACATAAATGACATACCTCATAGAAGTGATCATATAAGCAGCATCTTTTTCAAAAAGATCTGCCCTCGAGAAATGAAGAAACTACAGAGATTAGACAGAGGGTGCAGAAAACCAACTGAACAAAGATCTAAGAACACACAAGAGCAATTCCCTGAGCACTAGGAATTTTATCTGAACCAGAATCTACTGATAAACCAGGATTATTAAATTTGTAGAAAACTTTTAAAGCAAATCTAAAGAATAAGTATCTAAAGTTACCATAGAATAAATTTGATACCTGTCAGACAGAAATTCTTCCTTCTTCCTTCTGCAAGTCCTCAATCACAAACATACACTACCTTAGTGATCTTAATCATCAATCAACCTTAATCATCAGATGTGCTGATTATTTGGAATTTTAACTTGAAAGCCATGAAGATGAGAATAATCATTTTGCATACCATCACTACTTTATTATTATTATTATTATTATTTAAATAAAGTGTCTGATCATCACCTTCAGAAACCATGTGACAACATCCTGGACATAAGGGTAAAAATCTAAACCAAACGACAAATTGTTAAATAAAATCACTGAAAAAATCAGTAGAGTGATTTTATTATAAAATTAAAAGAACAATGTTTAAAAAAAGTCTGATCAGTCAGAAGGACATTTCTGAAAAGCTGTCCTATTCTAAGGAACAGATTTAAATGTCTTCTAGTTAATGTGTAAAATCTTGCAAGACAAAATTAAACATGTTTATCTTATTCAGTACTTAACTTTTCAAATAGTGAGTAGACTCACTGAGACTATTATCAACACTATATTCTGACTGCCTGTTTTCAATACAGAAAAAGGTACTACCCTTTACTATTGAGCTTTATGAATTTGGATAAATCAATGAGTCATGGCATGAAGTTTTTCTCTTTTTTTCCTACTTTTTTCTTTTTTCTTTTGCCTTACTTTCTTACAGATGTACCACAGAGTATGAAAAATAAGTAATGAAAATCTGGAAAAAGTGGGCTAGTTCACAAAGTATTGTATTCTAATGGCCACAACAGCAAACATCAAGATTGCAATAACTCCTATGAATAAAGATTGAGATAACTGCTTTTAAGGGCTCAGAACAAACTGTTTTTCTGGTCATGGTGGTCTTTTTGCTTCCTAAAGGACATGATCTCAAAGCAATGGTAGACATTCAAAAGATTTTTGTGAAGAGTGTGAAAAGTTTACTGACTTCTCATGCAGTGTGACAACTCACCTGCCGTTATTCATTATTATATTCAGTAACAGGAACAGGAAATGCTACAGAAAGAAAAAAAATTAGATTCTTTGGCCAAAGGTAGAGGAATGCTGCTGTGTTTGATGGCTAGGTTCAATTCATTTCCGGGTGGTAAAATACCCACTAGGTTCAATTCAGTTCCAGGGGTTTATGTACCGACAAATACACTGGGAAGGATAAGAATCAAAAGTAAAAAATAAAAATAAAAAATGGCACATGGCATAGAGGTAACAAATCATTTTGTAACTGACATTCTAACAGGGGATGACATAGCTAGGCATCACTTAAAACAACTACTTAGGGAACACTATGAACAGAAAAGGATGTGTAGAGCAGGGAATACAGCTGATACATCTAAATAGGAATTCAAGATAGAAGTAGTCTTTTCTGGTCATCTACAAAACTTTTTCTGTTGTATGACACCATTTCATGATGTTTTAAAGCATCCCAAATCAAAGGGGCTAGTGTCTTCAGATTCTTAAGCTTGTTACCAGTACTGACATTATAAACTTATTGCACAAATTTGCACAGATTTTTAAGAAACATTTAGGTACTTTGCTATTAATATGGCACTATTATAACATTGCTATAGCAACACAAGATATAGTTGAGAAGACATTTTCTAAATCTTTCTACCCAGGTGCTTCTAACTTTAAAATCTTTTGCAAAAGCTTTAACATGCTCACTTGGTTCAACTTAAATATTTCAAGCCTGTTGTCAACATAATAGCAAACAATTCAGAAAAAAAAAAAAAAAGGAAGGGAAATGTCATGTTTGATGAATCAGAGTATATAAATATTATACTTCCTGTATTAAGAGAGAGATTCAGATGATCAGGCAGTATTCAGTAACAAGGAAGTGTAGATATGATGAATACGGCTCAACGTTTACACAAACCTAAGTCAGAAAATTAAAAATTATGATATCCTCAAGACTTGTAATGCTGCCCTAGGCATAGAGATTAACATACTAAGCAGTGCACACATTAAATGATCAAAGTAAGCAGTATACACAGCAATACAATGTACCATGTAAGCACAAGTTAAGTTTATTTTGGGAAACAATTTCTCTTCTTATGTGTACAAAACCTTATGGTAACATAGGACCAGATTTACCCTGGCAGAAATGCAGCAGAAATGACAAGAAAGCCCATGAATCTGTCCTTGAGAAGTCTTCCCTTTTACAAGCTGTTTGCAAAAGTAACAAGATCTTTCACCTACAGACCTATACACAGGGCCCAGAGATTAGTGCTAGCTCTTCTCGGCCACTAAGCGATGCAGGTCTACCTTGGCTCTCTGGCGTTCAAGAGCTACACCGTTCATTGAAGGAAGCCACACCTGTGCAACAGAATTCTATTGTTCCAACTATGAAAGGACCCTCTAAGGGAAGGTGAAGTACTCTAAGAAGCCTTCATTTTTTTTCTTTCCTGTGTCACCTGAAGACTGGGAAACTAACCACTCTCACAGCTAATGTGTATTTTCATTTCTGGTTAAAAGAGTGAAGTCAAAACTTCCCACAGAATACAAATACAAATGCCTCATTTATTTTTCTTTCTTTTTTTGGAGCCAATGTTGAATTGTGCTGTTCTGGTCATGACAAGATAATCATGACTAGAATCACGGGAATATATTTCCCTACTCCAGAACAGGATAAAGCTATTTCTGACAGGTATTTTCTCTAATCTCTACTCAGAAATCCTCAGTAATTCCACAATCTCACAAGACATCCTACCCTATTTTCGCTAGGAAGTTTTTCATGATGTCTAACATAAATCTCTCTTCCTGCAATTATGCTGAATTTATCTCTTAAAGATAAAGTAGGAAGTTCAGCAGGAGATGATGTGTGAATGATGATGTGGTGACTTGTGAAGCTACATCATCACTCCTCAATGTGTTATTCTGTAAGGACAAGCAGTTTATATTTTCACTAGAGATCATTTAGCTGAAATAGACACATTCTTCGGGGGGAGGGAGTCCAAATTTTAATGCAATCTCATTGCTACTATGCAGTTTTTCAGTTCTACACAGGAAACAATATATCTCATGAAAGGGATTTTCATTGAATATGTATAATTGCATATAATAGAAATTAGATACTGAAAGAAAAATTGCATTTTTTTATTTTTGCATTTGTAAAATTTTCTGTATGCAAAGAACAATCTACAGAAAAAGTCCCATATAAACAGCAGATATATACTAATAGACATTAAAGTCTAGAATATTTTCAAACAGCTATTTGAAAAATTCATATGGAACAAGTATCTTGATTCCTGGAGAACACACTTAGCATAAAGCTTCTTTCAGAGCATTTGTTAACAGAAAATGATGATTTCCCATTTTAGGTAAGTTGGATATTTTACATTTCTTAAGGTTAAAGAAGCACAGCTGTTTCTTGCATAATCAGAAAAGAAATACATATGGAAAATACACCAACTGAGAGTTTGTGTTTCTTCCCTGTTAAGTGGGTAGTTTATCATACCATCTGACTTTTCTCGTCAGGAAGATCTGACCACACTTGGTCAAATCCTTTTTGTACAGATCTTATTAGCTACATTTTATACATTTGGATACTGATTAAATGTGACAAACAATGGATGAGAAATATCGAGAAGAATATACAGGCCAGCACCACTCTTTAAAAAGATTTCAAAGGTAGGCAGCAGAAAGGCACTCAGACTAAACTAAGTTTTTTCACCAGAAACACCGAGTTCAATTTGTACATCAGTCCTCAAAGAAAAGAATAATTTAGGTTTGGTTGGGATAGAGAGGAGGTGATCACAGACATCAACGTATGATGAATTTAGAAGTAGAGACCACAATCTCATTTTTAGTAAGGGTATCAGTTGAGCATACCTTAACATAAGGGTATGTTGCTGTTGCTGAAGGTCTAAATTCACTCACTGTCGCAACAGGCCAAAGGCAAGTACAACAGCATGTGACATCAATACATTTAAGTAAAATAAAGCTGAAACATCCCCGGAACAGAGCGACATTTCTGCACCAAGACAGGTTGGCAATTTATTGTCACCAAAAGCTTACAAAGTAGGATAGACAGCAGACATGCACTGCCTTGGAGACCCTCGGAAGTACAACAGCTCCTGGCAAAGACCTTGTATCCAGATCCAGACCTGCTGCAATGTAATTGCAACTCCATGGAAATCACCCACCTCAACTCCATCTGAGTTGAATCCTTCTGTGTTTTGTATCAGTTTCAAAAGAGCCTTTTTTTTTTTTTCTCCACCATAACAGTCAATCTAAGTGCTATCAGCAGCATGGCAAGATGACAGCTAGTAACAGCCATTTTGGGATTCTTAATGATTCTTATGTGTTGCTTGGGGAGGTGCTGAACTGGTGATGGTATCATCATTACTTTTGTTTTCTTGCTGAAATGAAAAGGGCTAGGGATTTGGCTCTCATTGTAGTCAACCAGTAGCCCCGTAAAAAGAGTTAATATGCTGTGGTTTAATTTTCCACATGGAACATCTCCATCTCCTTTTCTATAGAAAAGGAATCCTCAAATGAAAAGCAACCTATTAACTGAAGTTAGGGGCTGAGAATGTGGTGGGCGTGTATAAACAAACATTATATTTGCAAGCATCTGTATTAATCACTTAGTTAACAATGAATCAGAATACATCATGTTTTCTCGCTCTTGGAATCTATTCAGGCCTTTTTTCCCTGCAAGCCTGTCCATGAATTTCTATGATGTTCAAGAATTTTTTTGCTGATTTTCTGCTTTTTGGTAAAAAGTCAAAGACAGACAATATTTGGGAATTAAATTTGATAACTAGTCACTTACTGTGAAGAAGGTTATACAGAAGTATGTTTGCTGTCAAAAGTGCTCATTTATCACTTACATGACACCTAGGGGACAGAAGTATGCTGAAGCATGAAAATGGTTCACTCAAGTTAAAACATTTTTTGTTTCTCTCTTTTCTTCACACCTTCAAATAAGATATATGCTCTTGCAATTGAAAACCTATTCAGATCTGAAACCAACTCAGATCTATGAAACATGTTTAACATATTCTAGGTAGTGAAAAAGATAATAAGTAAATAAGGTAAGTCATTTATTTACCGATCCCCTGCAGCTACTGTATTATTTATCCCAGTGCAAACTGTTACCAAATAAGAATTGTGACATTCCACACAGGTGTAAATGATTAATTATACACAAGACACAGAGTGTAGAGCAGACTGCACAGGATGCAAAAATTTTCCCATTCTTACTCAGGGTCATTTTTAACTGTCACTAAATCCACCTAAGTACAATTTCCTTTTATTTATTTATTTTCTTCATATCCTACTTTTTTGGGTCTTTTATCCCTCAGAAATAGTTAGTCTTATAAAATTCAGGATAAAATAGGATGAGTTACAGAGGTGCACCAGCATTCCTCTACAATCAACTTCATTAAAATCTCTTTACAAAAAAAGAAAATGAAACAACAACAAAAAATAACCACCACCACAAACAAACAAACCACAACAGTTCTTTTTTGTTCTTTTTCTTAAATGTTTTCAGATGTTTCCTGATTACATATTTCTGGTCAGGAGTGATTCCCTGCCATTCCTCTAGGACCCTGGCTTGCCTGGTGCAAGACAAGCCCATTCTACTGCAGACTCTCACCATCACACACTGCACAGCTACTTTACTGTAATTTATCTTTTTTTTTTTTTTTAATGATTTAGCTATTTGCTGCTTTGATTTCAAATTTTTGTATTTCTGAGAAAAGTCCGTATAAAGAATTCCACAGTATTAAGTTAAAACTCAAATATGTGTTAAAACTCAAAGCATGTGTTAAGGAAGCTTCAACTTACCACTGTCAACAGATAGTGCAAAAAAGCATGTGTTTTCTTTAATTCTTCTAAGACATACTTAATAGCAAATAAAGCATGTGTTTTCTTTAATTCTCCTAAGACATACTTAATATACAGAAATGTTTAAAAACTAGAAGAACAATTTGATTAACTATAACCACTGCTTACTATTCTGATACAATATAGTAGTAAAAAAAAATCAGAGATGATCTCTATCCCAAATATTTTTGATATAAATAGACAATGCACAGACCGTAGATTAAGAAACAAGTATCATTAAATAGTAATTCAGCGAATATTACAATCCATGAGGTCTTCTTTCTGTTAATGTTTACTTTGTGATTGATTGCTTTGTTTGCTTTACTGAATAATATTAATGGTATACCATGAGTTCACCTGTTATTGGTCAGCAAAGAATACACACAGGAGAGAAAGGCTGCAATTATGGAAAAAGCTGAAATCAGAATTTACACCTGGAGAATCCACAGAGGACAGAAATCCAGACTGAGGCTCTAGCAGCAGGTTTTAAGTGAGATCTAACAAGTTCTAATAATGCAATACCTAATATAACAAGAATCCCACAGTCCTCTGCATGGATTTTCTATTGTCTAGTAGGAATAAGCTCCATCTGCCTTCTTTCTTTTACAGAAGACATTAAACTCCTTTTCTTCTGTGGCCATCTTCAAAAAAAACCTTAGAGATGCTTTAAATCCCTCTACTCCTCTTCCAAGTTTGCCATGGTTTAGTATGTTTTTTAAGGTAAAGGATAAAAATATGCATTCATACAGTATGATTACAGAAATTTTGAAGAAAGCACTAGTAAGGAACAGTTGATGTTTTTTTTTTTTTGGTTGGTTGGGTTTTTTTGTTTGTTTGTGTTTTTTTTTTTTTTCCCTAGGGTAAGAGTTGACAAGGCTGGACAAGAAGGCATTCAAGAGTGGAAAGAGCTGATCTAGAAAGAAAGGTTAAGTGAGGCAATGAGGTGGGTGGCCAATCTACCAAATGAGAAGTTATAGTGATAAAAACAGACAAATGCAAAAAGAGATAAAGATGAGAGAGAAAATCAGAGGAGAGAGGGAGAAATAAATGAATGAAAACAGAACAATGGATGAGACTATGGAAAGTAATATCAGGCTTGGTGGGGAGAAAAGTTTGACACTACTTAACAAATAGTCCCTCTGGAGGACATCTTCTCAAATTATTTACAAGCAGGAATTCATTAATCTTCATGCACATGAATGATGCAAGCACTAGAACCTGCAAAAAGAAAAAAATCTTTATATTTCAGATGTCACGAGATGGCAGTGACCAGAGGCTCTGGATGTCGTTGATACTCTCCAAGACAGAACACAGGAAGCAAATAAAGAATGCTGCATACTGCAAACTGCAAGAATCAGAGTGCAGCACATTGATGATATTTGAATGATATTTGAAAATAAACTTCAGTAAAAGAGGGTTTATGCTCCAGGATTGCACTGGAAAAGAGGTCATCGTGAGAGAAGTTACAGAGCCATGACAGCTAATAACTAATAATGAGTAACAGTACGTAACCACTGACATTATAATGGGTTTGGAAATGTTATAAAAATGGAATAATTTTAAAGATTAAAATTAACCTGGTTTAAGGATGAAAAGGTCTTCAGCTTCATTTAGTAATTTACTGAGGGTTTAAAGTTAATTTAAAACCTAGAAATGCAACTGGATTATTTTAATCCTTTCCTGAAACTGGTTTAATAAAGGCCAGGCTGTCTCTTCAGCTCCAGTACTTTCCTTGCTCACAGGAGCACAGTGGTGGGCGGTGCTGAAGGTGACGTAAAAGGCAATCGTCTCCATAACTGCCCATGCTCACCATACATTTCAGAAGTACACGACACTGGTACAAATCACATCCTGCATAACTGTGGAAAAGTGGGTATCAACACAGGAGCACAAAAGCTACAGTTTTGTTTGCACCACCTAATTCTACAGAAAGGAGATATCTCCACTGCTCCCTTGCATGTTCTCCAGAAGAAGGAATACCATAGTTCCTTGACATAGTTCCATGACAGCAGTCACTGAACAGACCTCTTTTATAGTGCTAAGAAAAGTATGTGGTATGGAAGGGAGAGACAAGGTTGGCATATTATTTTCAGCTCTCGTAAAGAAATTATCTCTTGTTTTCAAAAAAAAAAAAAAAAAGTCAATTTTGCTTCTGGAGAACAGTCCCACAAGGAGCCTGAGCAGTGTCTGAAGCCTGGCTGTGCTTGATGGGGGGGAAGTAGAGCAGGGAGGGGGGCAGGTACCACAGCAAACAGTCAGGAGACTGCATTAGTAGTGTTCCTCTGCTTTAAAATTAGATATGTTTCATAACAACTCTTTCTCCTCATTTTTAAAGTTGATCATTTTCCAAGAAACACTGAATTGACAGTACCTGTCTTCTAAATGAATTTGGCTGGAATATAATGAGATGCAAAAGACAACCCAGAAGAGAGGTTATTCTGTATTTCCAATTGGTGGTCTCAAAGAACCTTAACAATAAGTATCTATTAATGCTTTCAAGGACCCGAATTGTAAGTTAGAACAATTCTTCTCATTTTACAGATGAGGAAATTCTGACACAGATCAGTTTTGTGACTGCTGGGGTCACAGGGTAGCAATGCTATCTAGCTCATCTGTCAGTCTCTGCTGCCCTTTCCCACAATATATGATCTTCTCTCAAGAATTAATAACTAATATTACAACAGGCCACAAGCCTAAATTCGCTCTTTCCTTTGCCCAGACAGGGTTTATCTAACTTATTTCCTCTTCTCACTCTTCATTCTGACCTTTTCTGCTTTCCTCTTTTCTTCGTTGCTGCTTTAAGCTGTGTACATGGTGAGGATAGCAGGGCTAAAATAACATGTTATACTTTACCCTGAGGGCTGTGAAAGTTGTGATCATTCTTATCTGTTTCAGCAAGGGTTTCAAAAGGGTTTCTCTGTTGCCAAAAAAATCCTTGCCTTCTAGTGTCATGAGACTTACCCTTGAGGTTAGGAGAAGTGCTGTTCCTAAAGTAAAGTAGACGGCAGGAGAGAACATTGTCTGAAAATGAGCTGCTCTAGGTAATGACTTGGAAAACAAAGCTTTAAAATTTAATAATGATATTCTGAAACTGACCCAAATTCTGTGGAGGGCCAGCCTACACAGGGAAGCAAACCTCTTAGATCCCAGGCAGCACGGTAACTGCTAGAGAGCAGGTACACCTGAAGACAGAACAGAAATCTCCCCTTTCTAATGGGTGATGGAAAAAGAAGTATTTTTGTTACTAGGAAGATTTGTTGTATGTGGAAATGTCAGGACAAATGGTCAAATTCAAGCAGAGTACTGAACAAAACACTGGTTTACCTCTTCAGATATGGTCCTGACAATGTCATAAATCCTCTGTCATGGACTGAAGCATCGTGCAGCAGAGGTGGACAGGAACCACCCCAAATCAAAAGTAGGCATTAGTTTAATTCTACATTTCTAGGAAGCACCTTTTTCCAGAAACTTGCTGACATCTTTGCAGGATATTAAGACCTGTGCTTGCTGCATGACTATTGCCTGCCAAAGATGATTGGCCTGTTCTGTTAAGTATGCTCCTGTTTCCTTACAGTACGGTCCTTCTTCCACGGCTCGGTGTGTTCAGCCCAGTGTGAGAAATTAATCTACAGTCCCAAGATACTACAGACAGCCAATTTTAGGACTGTTGAAACCTCAGTGATATAGCCGAGGATATTGCAGGACATCTGCAAGTATTATACCTTCAAATTATTTTCCAATTTGCTTCATTCCTGTTATATCTGACAATACTGTTAAGAAAATAGAGGAAGAGACAGTAAGAAAAGTGAGATAAATCTCCTAGTGGTGGTCACCTGCAGGAGAACCCACATTCTCAGAGAAAAGCAAAACAACAACAAAAACAACAACAACAACAAACAAAACCAGATGATTTTCTCTTTAGTGGATACTTTAAATCACCTGAACTTAAAGATTTTCAGATTGAATGGCAAACAAGCAGGGTAGATGTGCAACTTTATTTTTCAGGCCATTCCTAAGTTTCTAATTGTGTTTGTGATGTGACTAATACATGCCAAGCTGGTTATCCAAATGACAATCATGTGACTGATTGGAGAGACAATTTAGGAATGTCTGAGTGTGGTCTGTGTGTAAAACCTGCAAACACCAATCTTGGGACCTCTCTCTTGTGGACAGATCTGAGAGTTGACTTGATGGCAGACGCCTTCAAATGATATTACTACCATTTTACCATTTGTGGCTGAATAGTATAGCGTACCTTCTCTCCCTGCTGTTTTGAACAGCCTGGTGGACTGAGTTTGGCTAGCTGGCATCATCTGATCTGGATTTCTTAATGCAGGTCAGGGTAGAGCTGTAGTTCAGCACTGAGGTCAAAATTCAGCAGTTCTTGATCTTTCACTCAACAGCATGAGTTTTCTGTTAATGTAGTACAAAAATAAACAAACATAATCAATTCACATATAATTACTCAAGAGAATGATGCATTTATTCACCTCTGTCAGGCTTTTTTCTTGCATCACAGTGTCGTAGAGGACAACACTAAAGGAGATCTACATATCTGAATCCTGTGGAGTGGAAGATGAATGTTTTCTCCCACTTGTTTCTCAATTTCCCTTTTTTTTCTTCTGCTATTTTTTTTTTCCAGAGCAGAAACACAGATTATCAACCATTACCCCTGAGCCTCAGCATAAAAGCTTTTCCAGTGCTACTGGACGTTACTTGTATGAACCATGCTTTTTGGTAGTTTAGAATGACCCATCAATAGCATATTAAATGCTAAGAAATAATGCAAAGAAAAAAAAGTTGATTTGCACTTTGAAGCCTCTTTTCTGACATACATGTCTCTGTAGGGTAGGATTCTCTGAAGAAAGAATTTTGGAATGTAAATACTGACTTTGCTGCTTCCTTGGTACAAAATAATGTATCATTGCACAGTTTTTTGTTTGCTTCAGGACTTTACACATTCTGAGTCACTTATCCATATTGCCAAAGTTTAATAGCTATTAATTTGATAAAACGAATCTTAATGTCACTGTATTTCTTCATAGAAAGAAGTACATATGACACAAGCGTTTCATCTAGAATTATGTTATACCATACTATTTCAAAGATAAGTTTGAGAAAGATAATTAAATAAGGAAAAAATGTACTCTGGAGACTTAAAATGCACACTGCAAAATGTCCATTATTAAATGGATATGCTTTAACCACTTCATACTACTGGAATCATTTTGCTTCTCTATCTCCTTTATCCTTGGTTTGATGCTGAGATAGGAAGGTATCATACCAGAATGTCATATCTATATTGGAGATGAGAAGATATCATATGTACAATATCAATGGGAGTTACTAAGTTACTAGCTTTTTTTAAAACAATCTGGCCACCTGTCTATGTACTGGGATTTAGATACTTCACTTTAAATACCTGTGTCCCAGTTCAATGCTAAATTAGACGAATTTGATTCCATTGACCTCAAAATTTCCTTTTTCCTTTAGTAGGATTAATACAGTCTACTAGCATTACTATTTAAAATCATGAGCAGCCTGACAGCAAAGGCCAAAAGTTCATTCTCACACACAGTTGAAACAGGGACAAAAATAAGCAGACCTCAGGAATGATGATCTCCATTTAGCAAATTAATTAAAACAACGTAAGGTAACATAGGAATAAGAATACCCCTGAGACATTTTTTTTTCATGGCTTTCAAGATCATGGATACAGTACAAAGTAAAGAAATCTTTTGATGTTAGATGTGTGGAAGCAGCTTCCCCGGCATATTTTTTCTGCTGTTTTGAAGTTAGCACCATGTTCATATTTGTTCTGGCATAGTATGGTCTCTTCTGTTTTTATTTAACCAGAAATCACTCCTAAAAACATAGTATATTAATATTCACACTAAGCATTAATGAGAACATAGTAAAGAGGAAGTAAAAGGCAACTGTTAGAGATTCAAAGATGAATAGGCAGTGCTACAGTTAGATCAATGCAAGCAGAGGTGGCATGAGATAAGCCTGCTTTTTCTAGTTTTCCTCACCTGCATTTCACAGAACACAAGAGCATCATTTCAGCTTCACTCAGGTTGGAAAACCTGAAACACTTTAAAGCTGGACTTCAGCAGACACTGACTTCCTCATGATACTGTGTTCAGTGATACAGAAGAGCATGTATACAGTTCTCCTACCTGAAGAGACGGAGTTAATTTACATGTTTATTAAACATTATAAGTAGAAGCATGCACAGCAGTGTCACATTGCATTGTGAAGGAGGGCTGCAGGAGCAGCTGGGATTACTGCACTGGAAAACACACAACAGTCAGTCTGTTGGCACACACGTGAATAAAGGTAGGGAAATGACACTGTGGGTTTTTGACAGAAAAGCCACCTGACCGCATTTGGCAGTGCAGCTGTGCTTTGCAGGGGCATGGAGACACCTTTCATCTCTCACTCTCTGCTGAGAGCTTGGGAGCTCGGCACAGGCAGTGCACGTGGCTGGCCAGGAAGGACACTCATCCATCAGCCACTACCCAGCCAGCCTAATGAGAGACTCCAGAGTGAGCCTGGTTCAGTTTTCACTTGGAAGAAGGAAGTTGTTCAAAAGTGTAAAATAGAAATGCTCATTACAAAAAGAATTGTATGGTGAAACAAGAGTTTACTGTTGAAGCCATGGGACAAAACTAAATCAGACCGACCGCAGACCTGCTAAGCATAATTCCTTTCCTGTACAAAGATTTCTGGCTGATGACATTAGAAGAGCTACTTGAAGACAGTCACGTCTTGACATCACACAGATGGGGGTGATAAAATATGACTATAACAATAAAAGCAGCTTATTTCAAAGTCTGCACCACTTCACCACTTATAAACTTCATAGAAACCTTTCAACATACTCAGTGACAAACATAACCCCCCCTTGACTGCAGGATTCAATCTGCTCTTGTCCTTGACTTTTCCCAGTGTGTCTCTAGGGCCTGATTTTCCATCTCCGATGGCTGTAGCTACAAGTATTTAAGACAGTACTACCCAGGCTCTCTACTTGGATGTGACTGCTCCAGCAGGGCTGGTAACAGAAGAAAATACATGGAAGCTCTTCCGCCAGGGCTGTCCTCCATTCTCAGCCCTCACCACCACCATGGGGATCCCTTCCTGACACACATTTGTTCCTATTATGACTGCTGTGGGAACATCTCCCACCCACTGGGGCACAAGAAAGACAGCTAGGAACTGCAACACCTACTCCTATTATGGAGACTGTGCAGGTAGCTTAGGAGTGCAGGCTGTGGAGCATCAGCCCTGCCCAAATTGAAATGGTGATTTATCATGATAGGCCCCTGACCTGTCTTTCCTGTCCCTTTGTAGGAGTGCATAAATGCAGACAGTAATACTCCTAGTCAAAAAGCAAGACGCTGCAATACTATTCTACTGGAGTATTTGGTAATCCTGATCTTTATATGCTAAAGAAGACATTGCTTCTTTATTGTACAACAGGCGATCAGCCAAGCTGGCCTTTTATCCAGTGCAGACGAGATAATAGGAAATATGTATGGGCTTTACCCTATAATTAGGGCGCGTTCAGAAGTGTCATGGGTTTTCCAGGCAGGCAGATGTAAGGCACTGTGATTCATCGCAGAGGGGTGTGACTGCTCCCAGGGATTTGTAAAAATTTTTTAAAATGCTGACCAGTTCCTTCCTCTTTGATGGGGCGGCAGAAACCAGAATTTGAGGAGCCTGTTGGGAGAGAAGTGTGTCAAATTGCTGGGCAGGCAAGCCGAACAAAGCTGTTTGTGCCAATTGTCACCAGCACTAAGAGTGATAGAGTAAAACTTTTATGCACCTAATCTCAGAGAAGTACATTAGCCAGACTGAAGTAGCTGTCCAGGATCCTTTTGTATTTAATAACCCCCTCAGGATCAACCAATTTAGTTATGTAAATTTTACTATATTAAAAAACAAAACAAAAAAAAAAGTAAAAAATAAAAACAACCATCAATCAGCTTATGAATAATGCCCTGCTCCATGTGTACGTTTCTTTCTGACCTCAACTCGGTCAAGTGAGCTTGACTTTGTAATTATCTTGCCTTCTTCTGGCTGGCATGAAAGGGCATATTAGCTCTATTACTACCAGCCTATTAACTTTCTGCTTTCACTCAAACAGTACAGGCTGGTCTTTTGGAGCCAAAGGTTTTATGGAGCCAAAGGTTTCCAATCTGAGCAGTCTGTAGATAGCACTAATATATATGCTTGTGTATATACTTATAGATAATTTAATCTGAGATAGTTTAGGGGTGGAATATCTCTTTGTAACAGGGAAATTAGAAGCTTACAAAGCCTTCAGCAGTATTTGCTACAACAGCTACAACTTTCACAACAGAATATCACACACTGAGAATGATGGCATTATTTTACTACACCCTGTGTGCAGAAATGGGACAGATTCTCACACAGTTTTCTGAGAATGCTGGTCTGCCAGGGTTATATTTGTAGAGCCAAGTTCTCCCTAACTTATGATTTAAACACTACACTGTTGGATATACACTAAAAAAATAGTTTTCTAGAGTTTATGAAGTGGCTTGTAGATGTATCATTCATACACTTTGGTATAGGTAAAAGGCTGATGGTATTTGTATCCTCCTCTGCTACAGTCAAACACTGACGATAGTGTACTAAAAACTGTGTCTGTGTTAAAGCAAGCTGAAACTACCAATTTAAATACATCAAGGATTTTTTTTTTAAATTAAAATTTCAAGTGAAAAATTCACTTCATGATATCGCTTGCAGACAAATACTCACTGACGTGACACCTATTTATAAAGACAGAAATACCTTTATGAAGTGCAAATTACTATTGTCCAGTCGACACACCAATCCCACCTGAAGTGTCTCTATTTAATTTTTCTCCCTCTGCTCATAGCTTTCCAAGTAAAACAATAATTATATAGGTTAAAAGCTGACTAGCACAAGCTGCTTTCAAGAAAAAAAAATGGATTTTTTTTAAGCACTGATAATCATTTGACATGCACAGACACCGGATTAATATGAATGACTACAGGAACTCCAAAGGGGCCGTTATGTTTTTTTTCTTGCATCAATAGTCCACGCACAAGGAAAGAATTTACACAACAGAATATGAGGACTCCATGGGAACCCTGAAATAAAAACATTTCCACATGACTTTGTGCTACAAAAACATCCATTTACCTGACATGTTTTTTAAGTGCTTAATGCTAATCTGCCCATTAAAACCTAGTACCCAACTCTCCATTTAGTCTGTGTAAAATGCGTTTGCCAAATGCAATGCATACTGTACAGGAGAACTTTCTATCTATTCCAGTGGATTATGATGAAGATTAACTAATGTCTGTAGTGCTTCAAGATGTTAACTATTTTTCTATGGATTTAGGTACAGCAGTTCAACACTATAAAGAACCCTGGCTAACTTGCTAATTCCTGTGCTAAAATACAGTTGGTCACATTATTCTCCTCCTGACTTTATTCAAACATGTAAGGATCCAGAGAAAGTAAAGATACCCTGAAAACTCATTTAAGTGTCCCAAATTCTGGGCCTTGTGGCAATCTGCATTAGAGCAGTCTCGGGATTATTCCTCAGCTACAAGAGCTTCCAAAAAGTTATTCTTCAAACAAGAGCAACTGAAGCACAGCAGTGTTCTGGCTCTCGCCTTCATTTCTTCCACCTTCCCTCCCCATCCTTCCTCTATCACATTCCTGAGCCGCTATTTGGAAGGTGGCAATGCAAAACCAACAGATGGGCTAAACACTAGCTGACAAAGAGACAGGGAAGTGGTTTCCTAACAGTTGGATCCTGCCCACTGCCATGCTTACTTCACCTCTTGGTTTGGGGACAAAAAATTACTTCTACTTTTCTTATGGATTCTTGAGGATATAAATTAATTGAAACACAGTAGGAAGACTGTTCTTTAGGGACTTATTTTGCTTTCATAAACCCAAATGAACCCATAGCATCACAACATAAAAATAATCCTATTTATTGTAGTGATTTTAAGTTTAAGGCACCACAGGATGAGCTGTAATTACTGACTTTGTAACAGGCTTCCTGAGCTCCGTTCTGTAAATCACTACATCTCTTCCCGGCTCAAGGTTTTGTTTCTAATCTAACCTACTCTACTAGCTCTCTCTGCTAAAGCTGTAAATTATTTGGGGAAAAGACACACTGGATATCTGCATGTGATCTATCTTACAAGGGTCAGCAGTTGCTACTGTGGAACTAATTAATAACAAAAACACAATCTAAATTTTATCACATCACATCTACTTAAAAAAAAAAAAAAAGACTTTATTCATTTCCTGGCTCTGCAGTTTGCACACATTCAGCCGTAGCATCACTGTAGAGCTCCAACAGGTGCTTTAACAACACAGCCTGGTATGGGAACACACAGGACAGAAAGATGCATTGGTAGGTGGAGATGTATTTACTGTCAGGAAACAATGATTTTGTGATAAAGAAGATGCAGTATATGACTGTAAACATTAAACAGTATTTTCAATTGTGCTGCTCTTAATCATGAAAAATGTTCGCTGGCCTTATTCTACCATCTGTACACCCTTAAAATGGTAGGGGCAAGGAGATCAAGCAATGATTTTTCCATCCCTTGTAGTTTACTTGCGAGAAGCGGAAAAAGCCTTTCACCCTAGTTCTGGTGCCAGGCATTGAGCTGTTTGCTATCACAGCATTTCATGTCAGATGGAGGAGACTGAACTGTGAATTCCTAAACCCATAAAAATATTTTCAGATGTCTGTGCAGCCCAAAGCAGCTGTTAAACCTCTGCATGTTGACAGTAACTTCATACCTGTGCTCTGACAGAACAGGGATGGAGACATACCCAAAGAGATACTGGGCTTCTGAAAAAACACCAACAGCCTTTGAGAGTAGGGCTTGCAGGGAAAAGAAAAAAAAAATAGGGCATCTGATCACAGGAAAAAAAAAAGCAGGCCTCACCCATGCCTGAGTGCCCGGGACTATTCAGACAAGTCTGAACTTAGGAAGGCTCTGCACTTCACAATACTGGTTGCACTTTCACAGTTCAAGTACCCAATAAACTGGCAGAGAAAAAGCACTCATGAGAGGTACATCAGTTAAAATTACGCTGATGTCACATCACAATGGGTATGAAAAGTCAAAGAGATCATGATATGTAGCTTTGTTAACTATGGCTATTAAAATCAGCATTTTCTCCCTCTGCTTCCACTGCACCAGATCTCAGTGCAGTACTTTTTCTACAGTTGACAAGATAACAAACATACCCTAGGAAAATACAACCTCATAAGAAGAAACTGTCATCCTTTGCACCTTGATGTCAAATGAATGAATATGCATTCAAATAAACACCTGTTATATCCACAAGTTGCTTTGGTAAATTTGTTTTAATAAGGTACAAAAGGCTGGGGAAAAAATACAATCTAGACTGATTTTTCAATTAGCCTCTGTTAAATGGGCTTTATTTTCATTTTGTATCCTAAAAGCCATAGAAGCCACACAATGTGTAGTTGTCACGGTGAGCAAACCCTGACCAATCTACTTACACTCTGTTGTAGATGCATACTCTTCTAATCATTTTTTGGACTCCTCTGTTGATTTTCACCTGAAATAAAATAAAAGTTAAACACTTAATCCTGACTTTCAAAACACCAGCAAGCCTTATCTTGGGCATCATCAACAGAATAGGAAAGAAAAAAAAAAAAAAAAAGCTTTCACTGCTGACTGACAGATTTTTGATATTGCCATGCTTCCCTTTTACTAATTGTGCCCAGATTGCTCATCATGCCAGATACTGTTTATGCTAGGAATTTTCTACAGCATACCTCAGGGGCAAATTGCCTGTAGTGGTGATCTGGGAATTCTCTATAGCCTACTTTAACAAACAAACCTCCAGTATTCCTCTACATCACGTCATTCAGCTCTCTCACCAAATCTTCAGCATACTTTTCAACTGAGCTAACTTCAGCTACTGACAGAGCTGTACTCCCTGACACACTGGTTGTGTAGTCCCTCTAGAGCACATTATAGACCCTTTGGCCCCATGATCCTGCTAAACCTAAGAAAATACAGTAGTTTTAAGTCATTAGGCTGTTGATAATGAAAGCCCTTGAGGTAAAAGCCATCGAGGTGCAAGCCCAAGTGCTGGACAGCGGTTTCATGTAAATTTCCACTTTTAGTGTTTACACAAAACTTCACAAAAATTGTTAATTTCACCTCTGCTGTAGCCAGTTATTCACAAGCCCATCTCCTTTTCACAAATAGAGTAACTCTTCTTTTACAAGTGAGTATTATTGCTGGCATGATCAGACTAAGTTTGGAATATTTCCGCCACTCCAATCTGCAGATGGCTTTTGCCAGACCGCGTACCCTGTAGATGTAGAGTGAGACGCTTCTCAGGTACGCCCCAGAGCGGCACATTTGTGATGGGCAAGAAATTACATCCCCGTCCTATACCACCTTCCCGTGACACCTGCTGCAACTGATTACCCCCTTTCCCCTCAAAGCCCCTCAGAGCGTGGTACGCTGCCTGCTTCGGACTCCTAAATGTGCTTTTACTCAGGACTGCCATACCTGTGAGCAGCGGGGCTGCCCAGCAGCACCTCGGGTGCCCTTGTTCTCCTCAGCCTGTGGCCAGCGCTGGGCGGCCGAGCGAGGTGGGACCAGCTGCAGCTCCTGGGCCCCGCTGTGCCAACAGGCCAGGTGGGCATCTTTTGCCTCACCCTGTGCTGAGAGCGGGGATTTCTGGGGGGGGATCGGACGGGAGGTGATAAAACGTTTTGGTGTCTGTCCGTACTGAGATGAAGGGCACGAGGTGAGTCGGGGCGAGGCGAGGCATGAAGTGAGGCGAGGCATGAGGGAGGTGCGAGGCACCAGAGGCGAGGCGAGGCGCGGCTTGTGGTGACTGCGGCGACCCCGCCGCTCTCCTCAGGGCGGGCCCCGCGGCGCAGCCGTCGGTGGGCACCGGCCCTGCCGAAGCCCGCGGCGGTTCCCGTCGGGCTGGGGCCGGCGGCTCAGCAAAGCCCCGCTCCCAGCCGGGGCCGGGGCCGCCGTCGAGAGCCTCCCGCTCCCCCTCTCCGTTCGCCTCCCCCCCCCCATCGTGCGCGCCGCCGCTTTGTCCTTGCCCGGCCCGGAGAGCGCGCGCGCCCCCGGCGGCGGCGGGAGAGCGCCTGCGCGCACCCCAGCCCGGAGGGGGGCGCGCTCCGGCGGCCGCCAGGCGGGAGCGAGCGCCCCCCTCGCCTCTCCTCTCCTCTCCCCTCCCTCCCCCCGCCCGCCGGCAGCCCCGCGGCGGGCGGGCGGGGGCGGGCAGCCGCCGGCGCCCCCCCCCCGCCCGTCGCTTCTCCCCCGCCCCCGGCGGCGCGCTCCCGGCCGCCCGCCGCCCCCCGCCCCGGCCCCCCGGCCCGCCGCGGGAGCCCGCGCCGCAGCGCCGGGGCCCGCCAGCGCCACCCGCCGGCCGCGGGGCCGCACCGCGCCTCCCCCCGTCCCCCCCTGCTCCGGCTCTCAATGTTCCACACCGCCCGGCCACAGAGCCGCCGCCGCCGCCGTATAGCCCCCCGGCCGCCTCCGTCCCCCTCCTCGGGCGCCGCGGGCCCGGCCCGGCCCCCCGCCACCCCGGCCCCCCGACCCAGCAGCGGGACAGGACGCGGGCGAAGGTAAGGGAGAGGCGGGCGAGGTGGCTGCGGCGGCGGCGGCGGCTGGGCGAGCGCGGTGGGGGGAGGCGGGGAGGAGCGGGGGGGGGCGGCTGGAGGAGCTTTGTTCTTGTTTTCGGCGCTCGCTGCCTGCCGGCGGCCGGGGCCGCGGGGCCGGGCCGAGTTGACGCCTCGCTCCGGGCACACACGCAGCGGTGCGGGGCGGTGCGGAGCGGCGCGGTGCGGTGCGCAGCGGAGCGGGGCCGGCCGGGGCTCTCCCTCCCCACAAAGCGCGGCCCCCAGCCCTGCCGCAGCAGCTCCCCGCCGCGCTCCTCCTCGGCGCCCCCCGCCCCCGCCTCGCCCCCCGCCCCGCCGCCGCAAAATGTCGGTCTGCCTGCCGGCCGCCGGGCAGGGGGGGTCCGCGCAGCGCTGCCGCCGGCCCTGCGAGCCGCCGGGGCTGCCCCTGCCCGGGTCGCTCCGCAGGCATCGCGTGCGGGTCGGGGCTCGGGGTGGGTTTTGCCACGGTTTTTATTTTTCCCCTTTAAAAAGCAGCCCACGTTCTCCCCCCCCCCTCCCCCGGCGCCCAGCCCTTTAAATGCACAGAGCAAGTGTATGTTTCGCTCTGAAAGCAGCCCAAGTCTCGCTGGCAATGTATTTTCTCCGAGAGAGGGGGCGAGGGGGGAATCTGGCGTTTGGACCCAATAAAATGCTCTGCTCCAGTGTAAATATTTACGGGGTATTAGTGACTTTTTAAAAAACATTTTCAGTGAGGTCTGTTATTTACAATGTGTCATAAGTTATTAATGTTGATTGCCTAAGTACCCTGCTAAATCTGTCTCATGCCTCAGAACAAAGTCGACAATTGGCATATTGTTTAAAGTATGAAAAAAATGCGAGTGGGTTTAAAAATGGGAAATATCTGTATTTTCAGAAGTGTAAATACTGCGTTGTAGCTGTCAAGCTGCAGCCCTTGCGAAGGAGACAAAGAAGCGGATCTTGGTCAATTTCTCAGTGAAATTGACTTGTCTCCAATTTAAGTGTTCCTTGGAGCTTGGGGAATGGCGAGAGACCGTCCTGCCTGTTGTACTAACTCTGCCTCTTCTCTTCTCCTTCCCCAAAAAAGTTCCCCACGATGTCCAGTGATAGGCAGAGGTCAGACGATGAAAGTCCAAGTACCAGCAGCGGTAGTTCGGATGCCGATCAGAGGGATCCACCAGCACCTGAACCCGAAGAGCAAGAAGAAAGAAAACCTTCTGCAACCCAGCAGAAGAAGAACACCAAACTCTCCAGCAAAACTACTGCTAAGCTATCTACTAGTGCTAAAAGGTAAATGCGCCAGTAAAGCGTTCCGTGGTAGTTTTGTACAGTGCGTGGAGTCAAGGTGTTCACCTTGCGCTTTTCGAGGCAGAGGGATTCTTGTAAAGCTGTATGGGAAATAGTGAAGTACAAACTTCTGTAGTGCGGGAGCCTGCCGGGAAGTATCTTCGGTAATCCAAGTCTTATTGGGGTGGCAATTACGCAGGCTGGTCGTACTTCTTTTAAAGAGTTGTTTGAGAACTTAGTAACTTACAGGCCGGCTCGAGGGGCACCTCCGTGCCTTTCACGATTGTAGAAATGAATGAGAGTGTCAGCTTCAGGTGTCTTTTTTGCAGAGTTGGTTTTCCATCCTTTATTGGTATAGGGTGGAGTCCTCCTGGTGTGTTTCAGCCTGCAGCCTGATGGCAAGCAGTGCTCTTTAATTAAAGAAGTCACAAAACCCCATTGACTTCTGTGGGCCTTCTGACTAGCTTCTCGCGTCAATGTACGGTAGAGCCTTGTGCACCTTCAAGTCACTGTTTTGTCCTGGAGTTCTTTTAGGAGAAAGTTAGGCAAGTCTTCTCCCTCAGGATCTGCAGATTCAAACCATGGGGTTCTTCAGGTAGCCTCTACCTTTAAGTATCAAAATCTTAAGAAACCTCGCTCGGTTTTATCTGTTACGTTTTTATTTGCATACAAGTTTTCTGACAGTCCAGCTCTTAAGACATGCGCGTTAATCATTTGCTGTAAGTTCAGCTGTGTGAAATAAAGCAAACTTTAAATCCCTTGATTCCAGTTGTCTTCTGAGAAGAAACATAACTTTCCAGTCTTTTCCCTGGAGGTCCTTTTCTGTACAAATATTTACAAATACACTGTAGCCAGAAGACCTGTGGAGTAGCCGTAGTAGCTTTGAGTTTTGCTTAGTTGGTGTGAATACAGGGGTTCAGACTTGTAGGAATGTTTTAGTATTTTTGCATTGTACTTAAATTCAGTAAATACTTTTTGAAATGTGCTAGAATTGCTGCAGAATACGACTGGGTGACATTGATGACTTTTCGTCTTGTTAAAGAAACCTTATAAAATAGGACTGGCTAAAGAAGGAAAAGTTCTGCAAATGCTATGTAGATTTTGCAATTTATTGTTACTTACCTTTTTTTGAAATGCATGAGGTCCATCATGTAGAAACCCAAGACAGCTTTGTCCTCTTGCCTTTATTTCAGTTAATTATTGTAAGTCCAATTCCATACATCTCAAATAGTTCAGTTGTCTGATCAGACTTAACGGGACTAGTGCAGGGGCTTTCAGGGCGGTTTCTGTCAGCTCGCGTTTTACCACTCGCTATTCATATGGAAGAGCAGTCTTGCTTATGTGAGCCTTCTTGTCCAGAGAATTCTTGCTTGTGATTTTAAAGAGGAATTTGCCATGAGTCTTTTAAAGTTACACCTTGTATGTGTCTGAATAAATTATTAAATCCACCAAAAGTTTTCAGTATTCCTTTTCTGGACTGTGACACCTTGGGAATGGTTGTTACAATGTAAAGCTAAGCACAGGTTATTTCAAGTTATTATGTTGCTTTTTATCATGTAAAATACAGCTACTGTATAAGGTTGGGGGAGGAAAGGCAGGAGAAGGTGTGGAGAGGAGCAAAGTTGATCCAGAGAGATCATTCCAGTAACAGAGACAGCCTGGCAGATCTGCAAATCTACTTTTTAAACACCCTGAAAAGCAGGAGGTCAAAATATTGTCAAATGAATGTGTTTGCTGACAGCATGGTTCGCTTCTTCAGCCTCGATCACAGCTCTGTTGTGCTGGTTTTAAGTCATTGTCAAATGTGCTTGTACAGCCTCCCCCCGCCTCATTTGCATATTAGCTTGAAAAGAAAATCTCTCTGGTAAAAAGTGCTCGGATATGAAAAAGAGTCACTTTTATGAATACTTGTAGGGAATTTCTACCAAACTCAGCTGTGAGTGTTCTGTTTGTGTACAGTATCAAGCAGGAAAAAGCTGCAAAGTTTCTCAGCTATGGGATTTGGGTTATGCCTCTGAGAACAAAGAGGAAGCAGCCATGTTAGCATTACTGAAGGCAAAGCCAATCTTGCATTTAACTGCATGGTGGTAGAGGGCAGTGTAATTCCCTGATTTATTCTATAGACTATCTCAAATGCTTTGTGTCTGTTCTCATTTCACCAACAGAATCCAGAAGGAGCTAGCTGAAATAACCCTTGATCCTCCTCCTAACTGCAGGTATGTAACAGCTTCTTAAATTGTGGACAGTGGCAGGAGATTAATCTGCTCAGGCTAACAAATGGGAAAGTTCGTGTTTACAGCTGGTGACTATTAGACAAAAAATGCGTACAGTGGATTGAACAAGCATAGGGCAGGTTTGATACTGAATTTTGGTATTTCGTCTGCATGTTGTAGGTGTAGTCATTTGTGATTTAAGTACGTAGTAAAATATATTCAGTTTATTTTTTGTGGCTGGTCACTGTCTTTGTGAAACATTGATTGTATGAACTTCAAAATACATGGAAGCTTTTGACTTAATGTCTGCATGTAGTTTGAACTGGCCTTTTGAGTGCTGGGTTTATAGAGTTATCGCTTTGTTCTGAAGCAAAAGTAAAGGAACTGTGTTTGATTTTTATAGGCGTTCTCTTAGTACGTTGCTTGGTAGTTAGATGAGAAGTATTGCCTTTAAATTTATGTTCTGTTGGTCAGAGTTGTAGTCGCTTGATAAAGGATGTTTTTAAGGAGGTTCCCAACTTGAGAGACATTTCTGTTGGTTTTTAGAAAACAAAGTCATAGGCTTGGAAGGCTGAGTGATAGGGTCTTAGTTGAAGCGAAGGTAACCCAAGCACTTGATCTGTAGGAAAGTTAAATAGTAGCATAGCTGGCTAATTTCTTTAAATCTTTTACATGTTTTACTTTTGTTTAAAAGATGCATAAAAATTCTCATTAGCTGTGAACATCCAGCATTCAGATTTGTGCTAAAACTGCATTTTAATAATGTTGCTTTCATTTGATGCACCTCAGTAAGCTTTCTGACTGTAAGGTTTCTTCAGATTAATAGCTCATGTGTAACAGCAAGCATTGTACACGTGTTAAAAAAATGCTGGGAGTGTTGTCTGATTTTACGTTAGAATTGTTTGGCATTTTGAATAGTTGGAAGGGGTTGGTGCAGATCTCGTGAATTTGGTAAAATGTGATTTGTTCTCCTATCTTAACAAGCTGGGAGAGGCAGGGACTAACCAGAGCTGCGTTTTACTGTTTTTGTGGTAAAGGTGTCTTATCCTGAGGACTATGCCGTAGGTTGCCTGTGGCACTCTGATGTATTTGCATGCAGGGTCAGCGGGATCTCCCTCTTCAGTAGAGGCAAGCTCTGTAAAGCGAGAAAATGTGGGGGGGTTGGTTGTTTGGGTTTTGTTGTTGTTGTTTGTCACTGTTGCTTTTTAATAACTGTCCTATTACTGGGATCTAGCTCTGTGTTTGTCATTAATTTTGTTCTTGGCCCCCTAAATGAGGCATGGTAGGAAAGAAAAATATATGGAGGAAATAAAACACTAATGCTTTTCCTTGTAGATAAATGCTGAAAAGATTACTGTAGCAGTTTCAGGTACAGCAAGTTACAGCTTGGCTTTTCGAAAGAGAAGCCTCCCCCCTCACACTTCCCAATAGCATCTGATGTTTAGCTCCTTGGGAAAGCATGTTCCTCTGGTATTAGCACAGGAGTGTTGCACAGAATCTTTCTTGTGAGCTGGTGCTACCAGTTGCCCAGGAATGCTGTTGAGAATAATGAAAAACCCTCAATGTGTCTAAAATTATTCTAACTTCTACAGAGTGTAGGGGAAAAGATATATATATATATATATTGTCAGTGAGGAAGCCAGTGCTTCTTTTCTTGCAAGTATTTTTGAAGAGAAATTCACCCTTTAATAAAGAGCAGCTATGTGATGAATGTATTTTTACCCTCCACAGACATATTTACGAGAGACATTAGCTTCTTTAACAGAAATTCTGGGTTTTCAGGATGAACAGTTTGAACAGAGTTTCACTGCCCAAAGGATTACCATTCCATTGGAATTTAAGGTTTAGAAGGAGCCTTTTTGGTATCAGGAGGTAAATGCAGCTGTGCAGCTTGCAGAGCAGTTGAAGCAAAAGGCTTGCAACATGATTTCTTATAGGGTGCAGTAGCACAGATTAGACAAACTGATGCAGCAGGCGTTTGACACTCTTCATGCAACAAGGAGCAGGATGTTACTTTTTACATTTCTTGTAAATGTTCTTTACTTTTTTTATACACATTTAAAAGCTTGTAGAACCTGGGCATATTCATGTGTGCTTTAAAAATTAAAAAGGCCTGTGTTGTAACTTCTCCCAAGGGGATTTCTTCATGCCAAGCTGTTTCTCCCGCAGTTCCAGAACGCACCCTTATCATTTGCAGCCCACATGTTGCAGGCTTCCCAGGAATATAACCGGTAGCTGATGCGGTTGATAGTCCTTCTAGTTGCCCAGTTATTCAAGTAACTAAAAAAAAAAAAAAAAGACATTTTTTAAAATATGATATTGGCACACAAAAACCAGTAAATGTAATTTTAATTCAGTACAATGCAAATACTGAAGAGTGTGTTGAACTCTCCTGTACTGAAGTACATGTTGGTGGCTGCTGCTGCTTCTCACCTGCCAGTGTAACTGCACGTAGAGTTGCTCCCTAATCCACTTCTATCAGACTGATCTGAGGTTGAGTTAGCAACTTAAAAATGACACCAACTGGTTGCACTGTGATTCTCACACAAAAGATGTGTAGGTTTCCTCAGCAGTTAAATTTCCCACAGTCGCATCTATTACTATAACATCTGTTTTGTTAAAATGCCAGAGCCCCAAGAGAGCCCCATTCTTGGGTGTGCTGAGCAGGCCTGGGCTGCACATTAAGTTCTATTTTAGGCACTGGGATAGCAGAATGACAGGCAAATTAAAAATGTCTAAAAAGCATTTTTTGTTTGCTTATCTCAACAGTGGAGTTTGGTTTCTGATTCTGTTCAGTTAATTGGGCAATGAACTGTTAGAAAAGTCACGTTGTTGTGTTTGTGAGTGGTAAACACAAACTGCATCCTGGGGGGTACCACGTATAAAATCTTAATGCTGACAGCTGTACTCTTTAACATACAGTAATACTCAAAATTCTTGTGGATTTTGGTGAGATTTCCAAGAAAGATAGAGCTTCAAAAACAATAAAACTAGATTTGGTCTTAAGCCACTAAAGATGATGGGAAAGAAGTTAAGTACTGCTTTCTCCTCGTGTTTTCTCCTGGCTAACAGAAGAGCCCAAAATGAGTCAGTGACTGTCCAGCTGTAGCACCAGGGCAGATAGGTAAACCCAGGTCACAGGTGTCTGATCCTGTTTTTTCTTGCTTTTGCTGGCTTAAGTCTAAGTTGTATTACTTGATGCAGTGTGCTGTATTTAATTTCTTTTGTGCTTTTAATAGCATAAAGCACAGCTAAAAAGGTCTTGGCCCTATTGCTCCTGGGCAGCTCAATTTCAAACCATGGCCAAGCGCTTATATGTGCTTCAAGGTATGGAAGTGTGCCAAAACCCACCATTGCACATTCTCAGAAAAATATTGCAAAGATCTTGCACGTAATGCGTGGTAAATCTGTGCTGCAGAGATGCTCTTAAATAGGTTTGACATATCTGGAATAACTATTTTCAGTTCATGGCATAAAACTGCTCTGAGCAGAGGGCAGCACGCTGTAGCTGAGGTTGGATCTGAGTCTGCTGTTCTGACCTGTGAGATTTGGAGGCTGCAGCTCAGGTGGAGCAGGGCACAGCTGGCTCCCACCCTCCTTGTGCTCCCTGGATTGTAGCGTTGGCACGAGTGAGGCTGTTCCCAGGGACACTGTGATTTACAGCAGCTTCCTTTAGCTGTTCCTGGCTGCTCTGCTGATCCACATTAGCAAAACTACGTACTACCTGTTGTCTTTCCTCACTCCTCATTTCCACTCCAAAATTAATTATTGTTCGTCTTCATGAGAAGGTTGTAGAAGTTTGACCCAATATTAAATATATTTAGTAACACCCATGCCAGCGTACTTTACAGTTTACGTTCCATTTTGCAACAAATTGAGTTTGGTGTAAACTTTGGAGAAAATGAAAGCAAACACTAAAATCAGTGTATCCACTGAGAGCTTGATTCATGTGGTTTAGAAAGAAACGAGTTAAGATAGTGTGCCTTTCCCATGTCAGTGTGAGAATTTGAGCATTTTACGGTCTATTCTGTCAGTTGGCTTTAATCACTTCTCTTTGTTAAATTAAAGATCAGACATCTGAAAGCAAGTGGTTAAAAGAAAAAAAAAAAAAAAGGCCAGACAAAGCACGTGCCATAGAGCCCCAGTCAGAGGCAGCTTTCCTCCTTTATAGCTGCTGGGAAATGGGATTTCTTACCAAGACAGAGGTTCTTGGATCATCCCAAAGGCTCTCTGCTCTGTCTCATCCTCTTGCTAGTGAGTGCCTGACTGAACCTGATCAGTCTGCTGAGAAGATTTTTCTCAACAGGGATTACTATCTCTATTTATTTTCAGTCCTCATACTCTAATATATACTAATGTGATTTCTCAAGCAGTACTACAGAAGGTAGCAGTTGATGATTTTGCTGTTTGTGCCCTCTCCTAAGCTTGCAAGTATGTTGATAATTTATGAGTAGCTCATTTTAAAATTACTTATTTTAAAATAACACTCCAGAGTATGTGTACTGAGCACAATGGGCAGAAGACGTAGGGGTTTTGTTTCAATGCCGTATTCTTGTGCTTCCAAAGGACTGCATTTGCTACATCTTGGGCTAATTCTGTGCTGCAGAGTTTTGCCAACTCAACCCCATGGTCTGGAGTTTGACACAAAGAGAAATGCTTGCAAACCCCTGGCAGACAAATGCTTTTACTGGTTTAGTTATGGACCCACGAATCCAGACGTTTGTAGCTGTCTCACTGTGGTTATTACCCCATCACTGAGGAAGCATTGCAGTATATATTTAAAGCAATGTTGTGAAGGTATTCTTCAGACCAGCAATTTAAGCTCTTTCAATTGAGCTGTCTGAAACAATGAGAAGCAATGAACAATTGCTCCGGTGGTGCAGGCTCCTTTATGTGCAGAGAGCGCTTTGGGCTGAGCACCCTTTCACAGCCTTGTGTTAGTGAGGAAGGTGCCACAGATAAGCTGGTAGAAGCCTTCCTTTTTGTTAACATACTCTATCTACAGTAAGGTTATAGGCAAATGTTTACTCTGCAAACAGTTGTGGCTGTTGAAGATGTTACTGCACAGCTGTGGTTTGCTCCAGTTCTGCCATGGGGGGTGACTACTCCAGTCAGCAAGTGAAGCTGGCTCATCTGATAGTGCTACCCACGGGGAGGAAAAAAAAATCATCCAAGTTTGCTTAAATGGTTTAAATAGGTGATTGAAATGAACTCTGCTGGATTTTTCCTCCCTCTCTTCAGAGTAGGCATTGTTCACATGAAGCATTTTGTCAGACACATCAGGATGTGAATGTGAATAAGTCAATCCATTCCTTTGTCTCTCAAATGTAGTAAGTTTCCATCTCTCCTTTGACAAAGCCAGGCGTTAGTTTTGTTACTTTTTTGAAATCAGTAGGAGGAAGAATATTTTGAGTGTAGTCAAATACAGCAGCACAAATGCATGCCTAGGTCGTCACATGTACTGTTGTGGTTTTTTCATAGAATAGAATTTCATAGAATTCTTCCAATCAAGCTTCTGGCTTTTCAGATCAATGGCAATCTCTTCAGTTGTGCATTTGTACTGTTCATGTATTATTGGGCAAATGTCTTCATGTTGCTAAATATTGAGTCTCAAGTAAAAAAAAAAAAAAAATCAGTTTGGCTTGTTTTCACCTCTGTAGTGAAAACCCCAACTGTGAACACTAAATGGTTCCCTACAGAAGGAGCTGTTGATTGAGGTAGGTAAGAGACAATATATTAGGAGTGCATGCAAGAATGCCCATGCTGACGTTGAAGGAGCAAAATTTAAAATAATGAAAAAGGCATCCAAACCCTACTTGATAATGTATCTTCTGCTAGCTATGTTGCACTTTTCTGTCTCTTCTTGCCCCAGCACTTGCTCACCACTAAATATAATAAATCCATGCTACAAGAAAAGAAAGCTGAAGTTTGCAGAATGATTCTGAGAATACAAACCCACGAAATTATTTCTAACACTTCCTTCCCTGTACAGAAGTTTGCAGTTGCAGTTACAAAAATACCATTAAGAGGGTTCACAAATCCTGTAAGAACATGTTTGAAGTAGCTCTCAAGTGAATATTCAAATACTGCTTTTTAGTATCGTCCAGCTTTGAACATAGACTTGCAGTTCCTTCATTGTTAGTCTCTGAACGTAAATCAGTGGCTCATAGTGATTCAAAGATCTGTTTATCTAATGATAACCTTGATTTATTTAGAGTTATTTCTACTAAGCAGTTTCTTCCATGCTCTTTTTTCCCTTCCCCCTTTTCTACAAGAAGAGTCTAGTCTAGGTCAGGCTAGCAAGGAATGGTGTAATTTAGCACAGCAATCAGAAGTCGGTATTTTTTGTCCATTTGTAGTAACAGCCTCATTCTGCTATCTTTACATGTGCAGAGTGGCTTTTACCTTATTTGCCAGTAGTCAGTGAAACTGCTTAAGGAGTAGGGATGAAACAAATTTAGAAAGACATTTCAATAAAACATTGAAGTGTTAAGTTTTGCTAGAGTGCACTGTTATTTAACTTGTTTTTATTAAAAAATAATGCAGCAGTGGAAGATTGTGTAACTCCTGAATGTATTGAATTGTGAGAATATTTAAATTACTTTCTTTTCAGTTGAGAGTGGATGAGAGATCCACGAACTAAAATTGCCTCGTGTGTGTTTTTTTTTTTCTTCACCCTGTCCTAGTGTTGACCTCATTTGAGCTCTAAACCTAGTTGTTGGTTGTGTTTTTTTTGTTTTTTTTTTTTTCAAAAACCCCCACACAGTGAATTTCTCATGCATGGCATAATTAAGACAGTGTTATGCAATACAAATAAACTTTTCTACTCATAGGAGTAAGTTTTTATGCCTGCAAATTTGCAGATTAGGCCCTTGTGTAAGCAGTGTCCACAGTGCTGTCATACATGCTCTTAAATGTCTGTATGTTAGTCGTAAGGTCTTATAAATCTTTCACCAGTTTTCATTAGCAGTACTCTCAAAATGGAAAAAAAAAATCGGCCATCTATCTACTCTGGAGCTGCAAAAATAGTTCAAACGCTTTTCACTCAGCTACTGGTGTTAAAAACTGACCCTCATTATTTCTAAGTTTTGTCTGGAAACAATAGAAGAGCCCAAGATGGACCAGTCTGTTTAAACAATTCTTTAAGCATTGTTGTGCAAAAATCTGTAAAAACCACAAAGTAATATGTCCTTACGCTTAAGGACAAATCTGCTTTTCAAATATCCATTTGTATAACTGCACAAAGCCCCTTCAGGCTCTGTGATAAAACTAATTAAAGTATGCCATATATATATATATATATATATATATATATATATATATTTCTTTTTACATTCAAACTGTGCCTTGCTCCTCACTGCCAACCTGTTATATTTAGTTTGTAATAAACAGTGTACATGGCAAGGTCCTAGCGCACTGAACGCCTTGCCATCAGATTTGATATTTACTTTTACAGCCTCAGGACACCTAATTTTAACTCAAATTAACAAAGTGCAAGTAGATGAGAAACACCTAAACTATGTTAAACCCTTTATTTAGAATTTGTCATCTACTTCATGTAAAACTGATGTGTGGAGATTTCCTGCAACAGGTGTAACTAGGCTTTGCAAATATGTGGAACATTCTGAAACAGGTAGTACAGGCATGATGGAAAATACCATAAGCGTGTTTTGAGTTAGGCTAAACAGGCAGGAGAAAGGATATCCAACTGCTGGCTGGGACAGGAGCATGCGGGCCATTAACTAGCCACGAACTACACTGTGACGTTAAATTGATGCCTTCTTTGAGCCAGTAACTGCTAGCAATGAACGAGTCCTAACCTGCTTGCATTAGCTTGGATTAATTTTCTACAGTGTCCCCATGCAGAGAGCGTTCTATACTATTATCGGGTTCAGAGCTGTGGTTGAAGTGGTTGTTAATTTTATAACACTTACTGTAAAACAGACTGGTCAGATCTGTTAGGAGCTCAAATCGAGATTTACTTGACAGTGTTGAAACTGCTGTAGTTAGCATCGCTTCCAGGAGCAAATGGAGCAGAGATTGCCTTGACGAAACACCACGGAGAACTGCAGTTACCAGTAGCTCATGTTCAGGTTGGAAGGGTGTGTAGGGAGGGTCTGTAGAGGACCATCCTGCAGTCCTTAGTCACTGATGTTTTCATTATTGACTTGGATGGTGGACTAGAGCATATAAATGTTACATTTTTGGGTAACAGCAAAGAGGAAGTGGTTACAGGCACTTTGGAGGACAGGACTAGAATCCAAAGTGACATGGGCAAATGTAGGAAGTGACCTTAAATACATGCAAAAGCACACAATTTAATAATGAGAACTACAAGGCACAGCCCTTTAGTAGGCATAGTGAGCTGCACAAATCCATGGGAAGAAAAGGCTGGATAAGGAGCAGTTCTTCAGAAGAGGTGTAGCAGGCCTGAGGATCGTGTGCTTTTCAGGAATGAACAATACTAGGCCACAGCAAGAGAAATAAATAGAACAGCAGTCACAGTAGGGAGATGTATTAAAAAAGAAAGAAGTGTTGGAGACATGGTGTATAAACTCATCCCATTCAGTTCAGCAGTAGTAAAGGCCAGCTGGAGTACCTTATCCAGTTTTAAGCACTACACTGCAAAGCGGCATGGGCTAGCTGGAAAGAATACAGATTAGAGGAAAGAAAGAATAATCTGTGGATGTATAAGAAAGTTGCTGCAAAGGAGATACAGCAATTACTGCTAGTCTTGTTGGGTGGTTATGGGAGCAACTTAAATTGCCATAAGGAAGATCTAGGGTAGACATTTGGAGTACCTAGCTATAAAGACAGTATGCAGAAGGAGGTGGTGGCTCTGCATCACCAGAGGTTTTTAAGAACAAAGGCTAGACGTGTAACTGTCAGGGACTGTATGGGTATAGCTGATCCTGTGTTTAAGCAGGAAACGGACTAAGTGACCACTTAAGGACTAGTTTGACCAAGCTATCTGTGGCAGTGAATTTAAGTAACAGTGTTAAAGGAAGGCTCATCAGGAAGTGATTTTCCCCTCATTTAAAAACTCTGTTGTAATATTTCTCTCTATTGTAAATGATAGAACTTGGGTTCTGTCATTTCAAGCAACAGCAGTAACAGCAATTATTTAAAAAGTTGCTGGAAACAGTTTTAGTCCTGTTGTCAATTAAAAAACGAACAAAAAAACCCACCACCACAGCAAATATCTAGTGATTTTTCTGCTAATTATTATTTTTTTTCCATGTGGCTTCATTTTCGGTTTGGGTCCAACCCTGCTTTCCTTGCACAGTCAGCATATTCTGCTGATAACTAGAAATAAGCTAGACACATGTCTCATGTTCTCCAGGGGTGTATCACCACTGTGAGAAACTAATAGCACTGGTTGTGCAGTAGATCTTGATTTCGGTTGTGTCCTGTGCTCCGTGCTTGAATTTTCAGCTTTTTTTCCACAGGCATATAAGTACATCTAGCACTGAGATAAACAAAAGCAAGGGACATTTTTTTCCCTGCTTTACAGAGGCAAGATGCAGTAGATATGCAAGCCTCAACGCATCTGTGCACATGCATACCGAGTGGATCAAGTGCATCAGAAAACAGTTGTGTAGCATGCTGCCCCTGACCAAGAGTCTACTGTGGATCCTATCCCTAAGCACTCTCAGGAGTCAGGGCTCAGAAGATTGTAGCGAAACTGTAAGCAGCCTGGCAGGTTTCCAGCTGATGAGTTAATGCTGCTATAAACTTCAGTAGTTCCTCTTTGAGGCATGCAGAAGGGTGCAGACACTGGGAAAGCAGCCAAGAAAGGCAAAGAGCAGACGGCAAAGCTAAAGGCCAGCCTCAAGGATTCACAACACAATTGTCTTCGAGGTGGGATCCTCCCATGCCAGAAGCCCTCTCCATAGCTCTAGCGGCAGCACGGGAAATTGGTAAGCAAATTAAGATATGCATTCAGTGCAGAGCTAGCCTGACTTGTCCGTGCTTGGCTAGCATAGCTTGAGCAAAGGTAGCTGCTATCTGTGCCCAACGCTCCTGCCACCTCATGACTGGATTAGCAGCACAGGGCGCTGCAGGAAGCAGTGGGCTCGCAGTCATGCCACATTAGTTCATTGAGCTTGAAGCTGCAGCCAGGCAGTTTAGTTTTTAACTCCGGTTAGCACTTCAGTCTCAAGCTTAGACAAGGAAGTCACCAAAACATTGAAGACTGGGAAAGTCTGTAGAGCAGAGCATCAGCAGGTCAGACTCCATGGCACAAATGAAAAACAAACAGCAAACAGCAACATGAGGGTCTTCTTTTCTGTAGGGAAAGCTAGCAGCAGAAAGCTATTTTTGTTTGAAATTTAAGTAAAGCAGTTAGCTTGTAAATGCTTTGGGCAGAGTGAGTTTGGAAAAAAAAAAAAAAAAAAAAAAAAAGTGTTGCAATAGATCAGTAGGTGCGCAATAGGAGACCTGTTCGGCTGATGATGATCCTTGCTGTGAAGCAGCAGCTATTGCAGCAGACAATGGGCAGCTAGATTCCTCCCCATGCACAGGCACCTCTTCTGACAAAGGACTTGTCCAGCCTGCAGCCACTGCCTGGGGTGTGCTTGTGCTTTAACCAGCTTTTGTCCTTCTGCCTGGTGGCAAAGAACCCATTCTGTCTGTGTTTGTGCTCTGCGGTGGAGGTGTACCTTGTGCTTGTCCTGGCTTCTTTGTGGATGCCTTGAGTGTGCCTGTGTCCATGTCAGTAACGCCACTGTCAGGAGCTGTGACGGGCGTTACAGCCATGGTGGGTCATCAAGAATTTACTAACGCCTCCCTCAGCCCAGGGGCCCAGGGAGCCAGGCCCACTACAGCACAGCCCACTTAAACAGTTTCATGTTTGGTGTTTTCAACTTCAGCATCTTGGGAAAGAAATGAGATTCAGTTTAATTTCTAGTCTATAAAGCAAAAGCAGGGAGAAGTCTTAAGAGACTAAAATCTACTTGTAATGAGCACTGTAACAAACACTGTATTCCCACAGAAGCAAATTTAAGTGATCTAAGTTACCCAGTACAACCTACTGCACATTAACCATAGTCTGAGTGATTAAACTGAGTTCTTATGCCAAAGGAAAGAAATACAGTACCAACTGAAGTTCTGCAAGCCTGATTAAACAGTAATCAAATCTGAGAGGGTGATCTTCACATGATAAACTGTGTGAAGAGCGGTCTATGGCTGCAGAAATGTTTGCTTGCCTGGAGTAGATACTTTGTATAGAAGTAAAATCCCTACAGATCTTACACTGTCAGATAGTGCCATGTGGCTTCCCCTTCTGCCACAGAGTGCTGTGGTCATTCAAAGACTTCGAATAGCAACCTTGCTGTCGCTTCTTCAAGTCTGGTTTGCTTCTATTTATTTGTTTGTTTGTTTATTTCTATGAAGTGACTGAAAGCCATAGTCACAGATGGTGTACTTGCTTCCGCCACAGCAAACACACCACAGCTCGGTTATTTAAATAAGAAACAAGTTACTAAAGTAAAATGGTCACAACGAAAGCAGAACAGTAGGAGTGCAATGATTCATTTGATAATACACAGTATCAAATCTTAAATCAATGTGGAGAGACCAATTACTTTTCAAATACTATAAAAGGATTTATTTCCAAGTATTTTTGTTTGTTTGTTTGTTTTTTGTTAAACCAGTTTGGTTTTGGAGTTGATTTTTTTTTTTTGTCTTAGGAATAACTGAAACAAAATAATTTCTTATCACTTAGAAGGCAAGCTAACGGTAGCAGTTGTTGATACTAAAACAACTATTGCAGGCTGAGCACTGTGTGGTTCTCCTAGATATAAAGGGCATTCCGGGCAAAGTTCCCATAAAATGGGTGTGCCTTATTAGAAATTAGTGAAGAGGGGGGCAGGGATGGAGGAAATAGAGATACGAGTTGTACTAACGTTCTGTCATCGCTTTATTTTCTTTTGGTAAAGAAAGCAAGCGCTGTAAGGACATGCCTGAAGTTTGACAATGGTAATTCTGATCTGGGTAGAAGGAACTGAGAACTGTTATTTCTTATGAATTGCACTTGTTTGTCTTTTGTGTGATTGTTCTATGTTTTACTTAAAATGTCGAACAAAATATAGAAATAATTATTTGCTTAATTTGGCCTAACGTTGTGTGATGGTGATTTGTATTGTTCTGCCTAGTGTTTTAAAGAAGGCAAAAAGGAGGAGCTGATGCTGCAAGATGCACCTATATGAGATTTTGCAGTTTTCTGTGGAGCCATGACATAGCGCTGAAGTTGTACTTACCTATGTAAAATTCAGTAGTAGATTCTTTAAAAAGATAATGTTGAAGAAATAAACTTTTTTTTTTTTCCCTGTAGACTGAGGCAGATGAAGGTTTGCTAGCCTAGAAATCATAAGCCAAAATTTCTGTCCTCACACGTACCCAGGCTGCATATAACATCAGAAAATACATCTTTGGACTTGGGACCCTTTTCAGGGGCAGTGTGGGGATTTTGTTCCGGATTCCTTGGCTGCCAGCTGGCGTGGCTGCGGGCACGTCTTGCCGTGCATCTCCCTGGTACAGAGCTCACGGAGCACCTGGCTGGGCTGCGCTGGGCTGTGCAGAGAGCAGGCAGTGCCAGCAGGCTGCCTGCCTGCCGTGCCGGCTGCTTGCGGTACGGGGTCGTGCTGTGGAGGGATGGGGATCCTCGTCTTCTGGACATTACTTAGCCATTTGTAGCTCCTCTGAGTTGCTCTGTGTGTGTTTGGTGTTGTTAACTGAGGAGCACGTGGTGTTTGATATGCTGTAAATGGCTACTGCCTAATTTTCATGCGAGCAAGATCGTACAAGAGGTTTGGGTAACTCAAATTCACTACTTTTGGCCAAAATCAATTTTGAGATTCCACCAGCAGTAGCAGTGTTACACACGAATTTGGCACGCTTAACTTTTCTTTACTCTTGTGTTCAGATTCAGACCTTTGAGGAATAAGTGTTAATGAAATCTCTGATCTGAATTATCAGACTCTGCTGCTCTTGCACTTTCTTTTGTTTTTAAACATGGCAATAAGAAGACAGGAGTGACAGTGAGCAGAGCTCTTCCTGCATCTGAGATAAGCTGGATGCCTTTCCTCTAAAATCTGTCAACCAGGCTGGGAAACTTCCCAGTAAAGGTGGCCCGTGTCCACCTCAGTGATAGCAGCTAGTTTCAGGACACTGTTTAACAAATCCTAGTGCACCAATATAAAAATCGCTTTGGCATTCTGCTTCTTAAAAGTCGGTGAAGAAGAGCAGATACTTAGGAGAGTCCGTATTGCCCCAGGTCTCAGTCAAAATCCACTTATGTCCAGAAGCATTCCAGGTTTAAGTTTAAAAGATCCATGGACTTTTGAAGTCTGATGGGGGGGGAAAAAAGAAACAATAAATCATGTAGAGAGTACTCCACGTAGCACAGCGAATGCTGTTTCTGAAAGTAATTGTATTGATCATTTTCTGAAGTTGGTTGCTGATCACGAAAATGAGGAACCTGTTGCAGTTAGTTCTGCAGCAGATGTCATTAGTGGTGCATGCTTGATGAGCAGTGGCTGTGAGACACTGTGCTGTAGCTGCTTATGCAGAATCTCTGTTAGGTACAAAGAAAGCTGGCAGAATATACAGCTCTGAGTCATCCTGGCACTACTGGAGTGCGTAGCCATGGTCTTTAAGCTAGACCCTGGATTTTATTCCATCTGTATGCAGAACAGGGCAGGGAAACAAACCTTTGTGCTTCGCAGTGCTAGGGCTGTTGTAGACCATTTCACTATCTTGAGTGCTTTGACATTGCACCACCTGCACATGGTCCTAAGTGACCTCAGCCTTGGATAGGAGCAAATGATTTTCTGAGGTGCCCCAGCTGTGCTCTGAAGCCAACAGCGCGGCACGAGCTGGGGTCACCTCTTTCTTCCAGGGAAAAACTCTAGTAAACCAGCATGTTAATTGGGTAGCCGTGCTTTGCTCAAAGTATGGCTCAAAATGAGTGTGCTAAGCAGTGCTGTGCCTCTCTAAGTTAGCAGTTCCCCTGATTTTTCTAGTCTTGTGCTGAGTCTCGGAGGTGGAGTCTCCAATGTCGTTAAAATAGTTATTTAGGAAAAAGATCTTCTTCCCAAGTGAAGTTTGAAAGACGGAAGCTTTACTCTAAAACCTTTCTGTTCTCATTTTTGGTGTCTGCAATAAGTTGTTCCCTGCATTATTAATTCTTCTGGCAGGTGGAGTTAATTTATTTGTGTATTAGTCTTCATGCTGCTGGATGAATTATAGATTTAATTATGGTCCAGGTGCTCAGAGCTTTGCTGTTCTTCAAAAAATGAAATATAAAGGAAAAGTAAGTCTGAGTAATTTTTTGGCTTGTTGAATAAATGTAAACATTGGGAAACCATGCCAGAGTATAAATAAAGAGAGGATTTACTTTGCAGAGAATGTTGTTATCTACTCCAGGGTATTCTGCTTGGTGGGGAGGATTAGTGCTCTGTGTTATACTGGGACACACCTTTTTGCAGTTACTACTGTATGCAACAAAAGATTAAAAACTTCTACCTATAATTCCTAGTGCTATTAGACAAAGTCTTTTTTTTTCTGCAGTTATGGCCAACTACAAACTGCAACACTACTTATTTATTTGTGTTTGTTTCTTGCCCTAAAACACTTTTCCGTCATACTTTCCTTCAGTCTGTATGAAAAGTTACTTTTTGGATGACATTTAATTCCATGAGAGCCCTTTTCATAACTGGTTGTTCATGGTCAGGCCGGAAAACAAGATCCATGAAAAAGTGTAATTTCCGCACTTTGCAAACTTATTTTTTCTGGCAGCTGTAAAGCTACTTTGAAAACTTGAATTTATGCGCTCTCCCCACTAACATTGGTCCTTTAGCATTAGATCCTTGGACGCTGGCTGTCGAAGCTGCATTTTCTGGTGCAAGATCTAAAGTTTTTCCTTGGCAGGTATTTAAATGCCAGCAGATCAGAGCTTTCTTCCTGGTGAAGGGTGGTGACGGGTAGATGCCTTCCTGCTCACTACTTGACGTCAGGGCTGCAGAGCCGCAGCCCGCCAGCCCAGAGGGGCAGCGCCTGCAGTGTGGGCAGGTGCTGGACAGATGCAGCTGCCCCCCGGTTCCTGCGTGACTTCTGTGCGTGGCTGGGAGCTACTTCAGTGCCCTGGGTCCCGAACAGCATCCTCTTCCTGCGGCACTCACATCCTGTCATGGTCGCTGTCCGCCACCCCAAGACTGCAGTCAGGGCGCTTTTATTCCTTGATGTTACTAGGTACGTGGGTATCTTGATTAAAGTCTTTTTTTTTTTTTTTTTTTTGAGGTTAGATAGCATAACTGCAACTGTATATATATCTGCATGTGTGTGAATGTATGCGTGCATACAAATAAGCTCTCTACTCTGTGAAGAGAAGAGGTGTTTCTCTTTTTGCTGAGATTTCAAACAATATTTGGGCAAGGGGCAAGTGTATGAGCTATGCTAATTCAGTGGGACTCACTTCTCTACATTCTTCATTTCTGCATTTTTAATTACTACCTTTCTGGTTTGTGGCCTTGAGTCAGAAAAAGCATACCATGCCTTCCTCACCTTTTCCAGGAAAACGTGTGTGTGTGTGTGTAACAGCTTTTCTGAAGGGAGCGTGAATTGGCCCTGTTTCAGCTGCCACTAAACATCACTTGGCAGTGCCTGTGGAATAATACACGTGTCTGCTGTTGTACCTGGGACAAAAAAATAAAGACTACATTTCTTAATAGATTTAGCTATTTTAATATGCTGTTATACGTGCAATAATATGAAATTTTCAGATGAAGATAAACTGTCTAATTTATCCTTGCAGTTGTCCCCTTTTTGCTCCTTTTCATTTTGGGGGTGGAAAAATTCATATAATGATTTCATTTTTCTTTTTGGTACTGCATGACCAATACCCTCAGAAGTCTGCTCTTCCTCAGACAGAAATAATGTTTGATGTGTCTCCTGAGAAAGCAGCCAAAAGTACACGTTGTGACCTCATCTTTAAGCTTTTTCATTTCCTTTACAGACACTTAATGAAGTTACTATCACAGCCATTAAAGATAATTTTATAATACATTGCAAAAGTAGATTATGTAATTATTACAGTTTCTTGTTGTACTGTTTAAGCATGAAGTATTGATGCTGATTCTTCATTTTGGTCTAGTATGGCAATGTCATAGTTTGCTCTGGTTGTTAGTTATGAATAGTGTTCAACATCTGAGGTGGTAAGGAGCTTGTTTGGGGGGAAATCCGCATGTTTTAGAGCACCTTGATATTTTGGGTTTGACATAAAAAGTTAGTGAAATTTCAAGTACCACTTCATAATGTGTCCGCATTTCGCACTTTTTCTTTGACGCCTAGTGCAGGGGAACGTTTCCAAAAGTTTTGCCAGTGTTACTGGATTTGTTTCTGCTTCATTGGTATTGGCATCATGAAGAGCTGTGCAGCCATGTGCTCAGCGTGGCTCATGCTACTGGGCCTGGAAGGGGATTCTCAGAGTCAAGCTCTCTTGGTAGGTGGCAGCTTTTGGCTGGGAAGGTACACATACCATTTCTTAATTTGAGTACATCTTTAATGTGGCTAAGTTTAGAATAAGATTAGGGAGTAAACTCTTCATATGGATTTTCCTATTACAAAGCCTAAATTTAGATTCTCTTTTATATAAACATAGTGTTAGATCATGAAGTACCTGCATTTTGTGGGAGGTTTGGGAATGAGTGGAATAACAGTTCCATTCACATATAGGCATCAAGTCCTTTGCTCAAGAAGGAAATGCGACTGGTGTCAGCATGTTGATTTGATGGAGTGCAATTATAGGAGGCTTTACATAAGTGCTGGGTGTTAACTCAGAACCCTGTCTTCCTTTGGTACATTTGTTCGTTGTCGTGTCCTTAGGTTATTTAATAAAACATGCAGTGAAACAGTAGAAAAGCTCCTAGACTTTGTCTTCCAAATAGCTATTGCTGTCAGTGTTAAGGCTCTTCATGTCTTAAACCAAACAGTCGTTCTTTACAGCAAATGTGTGATTCTGAAGAGTTATTTACTCTTCACATGTTACTATGTATTTTTATTTAAAAAGTGAATTCTGTAGATTGGGACTTTTCCCTTTGGAAGTCAAATCGAGTGCACTGTAATTTCTGGGGATAAGAGTGTTACTGTATAAAATTATTCCTAATATTAGGAATACAGGGGAAAATGCAAAACAAGCTGATGCCACGCGCTCCTCAGATTTCCCATGTTTCTGGTGTTGACTGTCTTAGTGGACTTCACACATTCATTTTTGTATTTGTATATAGCTGCTTAGAGTGGTGTGGTGTATTAAACAAGGTTGGCTTTGCACCGCTGAATTGTAATCAGTCAGATCTCAGTACTGCTCCTAAACATTGGTTTGCTGTAAGCACACTACGGATGATCTCTGCTTAGTGCTGAGGAACTCTTTCCCTGAAAATCGTGTGGCTTTTCAATGTGTCATGGCTCAATTATCATGTTCAGTTTTGGCTGCCAAAATAGCCATATATATTGTCTAGCGAGTGACAGCCTGGGCCTTTATCTCTCCCTGGCTGTTTGCCAGCTGTTTAATTGAAGCCCTGTGTTTGCTGTGTGTCACATCTTATGGTGGTCTATTATACCCAGATAAAACAATATTTTGAAAATGTCTCAAATGTAAACTAATTCTGTGAGACTTCACATCCTGTTATTTACACGATCTGTTGAGGATGCAATGTAGGTCATTTTTTCCTATGAATACAGACGTTCGTACCTCAGGTTGTCTCATGAATTTCCAGGGCAGGGAGAAGACAAGACGAGGATGCAGAAATGCTATCCCAGCCCCTTGAGAGAAGTAATTAAGCTGTACGTTCGTCATGTAATTTTTCATTTGTTGCTTCAGAGGCATTTTTAAAGCCAAATGTTTTCTTTGTTCTGCCCCTTAGAAAAAAGCATGGATATAGATATAGCTGAGATCTCAAGGGATCAAGGGTTGTATTTCTTCTCAGATGTTCTGGGTGAAATTGGCGCTGGACTTTGAGTGAGCAGTGTCTGAGAGAGGCAGCGAATGATGCGGCCGCTGTAAGCAGCACATTAGGTTTGGCAGCCGTCTGCTTTCCATCAGGAAAGACTTGAGGCTCACGTTACTCGTGGCAGAGCTGAACTACTGATTTGTGTCTTGGCCCCGCATGGGCTGGGGGATGGAGCCACGCGGCGCAAACCCAGGATGTTGGAGGACTGAACACACCATTATGCCTGAGTGCGGGAGGAATCCTCGGACAAAGTACGAATCCAGGAGAGCTCTCCCTGCTCACCTTTGCAGAGCTATTAATCTCTTGCTCACTCTCTCAAAAGAGCATGTGTCTTGGGGAATTTCAGCTCCTGGGTGAGATTCCGATGCTTTCACCTCAGAAGCCATGAATGTGCATTAGCTGACATTCTTGGCTACGTAGATTTTTTTTTGGCAGAAACTTTTCTTTTCCGCTGCTTTAAGAAATCAGGATTTGTTCTATTGCTTGTTCAATAAGAAGACTTATCTGTTTAACAAGAAGGAAATGATAAAAGTCTTAGGAAACAGCTTTACAATTTTAGGTCAGAGGAGTACAGAGCAGAAGAGAGCTTAAGATAGATCCCATTTTTGTGCAGAACTCCAGACTTATAATTAAGTAGTAAGTGTTGACATTTTAAAAAGGAGATAAAAAGATAGCCTGTAGGCAGGATTAGATCTACAGATTTTTTTCTTCTTAATCAGAGGGGAAAACAATCCATTTGGATAAAGCCATCTAGCATTTTGGAAGATGTTTAATATTAAAATGGGCCTTTATAAAAGGAAGTAATTGTTGGAGTGCTCTTAAACCTGTTCTGTGGAAACTGTACTATTGTGTGTGTGTGAGTAAAATACCCAAGCATGTGCATGCATGTTTTTTTCTGGTTAATCTGCTAGAAAAGTTCTGGTAAATGCACCCCCTGCTTCTTTCAGAAGCTGCCCTGTTTAAGTAGGGTAGTGGAGCATTAAACAATACCCAGGAGAGCGCTGTGCACACACCGGGCAGCACGAGCGTGAGTGGTTGTGGCACTTCTGCTGTGCTGTCCCTGTGTGTCCTTTCAGGAAGCACATCACAACAGCTGCTAGGAACCCTTCATTGTGGCAGGACCTACATAATTCTGGTAGTTTTACTATGTGACCAGTCTATCTAGTGTCAAAAAAGGTCGCTTTCCCATGCCTGAGTTTCTGCCTGACTAAACTCTTCCCTGTGCCATTAAGCTTTCCCATGAGTGCTGTATTGAGTATATTTTACAAGTGAGTTTCTTATGTCTTGAATTGCAGTACTTGCTGGGGAATCTAAGACATCATCAACTAAGTTTTTTTTTAAACGTGCAGGTAAAGTTGGTGCTGAGAGGTAACCTGACAGAAATTCTTAGTATGTACATGCCACCTGGTTGGATAAGGCGGGTGTGCTGCTGAAATGGAGAATTTAGGCAGCCTCTAAAACTGGGGGAAAACACGGCCTGAAGCAGAGCAGGGGCAGAGCAGGTACCTGTGCAGCGGTTGCTGCAGTGCTGTGGAACAATGCAGAACAGTGCCATCAAAACACTGAACTGGTGGTGTGAGCTTGGGGTGAGTCTGGACCGGCCGCAGTGCTTGTGCCTGAGGGTTTTGCTCAGCTTTCCATGCAGTGGGCTCTGCTTCCTCCCGCAAGTCTGCCTGTGATTACACCTTTATCCTCAGTTTCTGACTTTTCGCATCTTGTCTCTCCCTCTCCCATCTTCACAGTTGTGAAGTGAAAATCACTGGGGCTGAACACTGGATTTTTCGGTGGAATATTTGTTGTATGTTTGTAGTTGCTTTTTCTGGGGATTCAAAAAAAAAAAAAAAAGAAGAAATGAGACGTCCTCTCCAGGAACGTGCAGAATGTTCAGGGCTAAAGCAGGCCATGAAAAGGGACACTTCCCTTTCTTGTCAAATTGGCTTTGGTTTCTCAGATCCATCACACTGGAATGCAGTCCTGAAACGCCAATTTTCTTGTGAGGAGGAAGCAGAGCCAATTGATTTAAACTTCGCCTTGCGTCTGCTGGCAATTTCCACCAGAAGCTAATTACAGCTAGCAGCTCTCACCAGCAGCTGACCGAGTAGTCGTCGTCCCCCCCCCCCCCCCCCCCCCCCGCCCCCTTAAAGTAAGCAGTGAGTTTAAACCTGCACAGGGATTGTTTTTCGCCTTGAGATTGTAAGGCTGGGGTTAAATTCTTTAAGCAGTTATTTTACACACGCCAGCAGAGATCTTCAAAAATTATGTAAATCATTTTATCATACAAATAATATCTGTAGCTGCTGCCTTGAACTAGAAGGTAATTTATTGGGCTTTGCGCCCTATCTCTGTATCATTTCAAGACTACATGATGTGCATGTTTAACTTCTGATGTGACTTCCCAGCTCTCTCACTGTATTGTGAAATACATAAATTACTTTGGGGTAAATGAAATGGTTCAGACCATTTTGATAAATGTAGGTTTGAAAGTGCTTGTAGGTACTGGAAATTTTATACTTATTCAAACTGTAGTTCCACTGACATGAATTTCCTCATGCAAGAAAACCTTTTAATAAAGGATGAGGCATGACTTTCTTTCAGCTCTCATCACTAGATGGCGTTGCCTAGTAGTCTAACAGTCGAGTGTTATTGTGAAAGTAGCTAACATTAATGTAAATTGACAGAGTAATTCCAAAATATTTAAATCTTTCAGTATGCATGTCTTGGTTTTCTTCCTTTCTAAATCACACTTCTAATTGCTCAGGAGAGAGTGCCTCATGTAAGTGTTATTTCTGCATGTACGGCTCCTAGGCAAGAAGTCTGCTGTAGTTTCTGCTGTGTTTCTGCTCTCATCCTTGCTTTACTTGAAAACTTCTTGAGGTCTCTTGCTGAGGGACTGAGGCTCAGCGACACTCCCTGCCACGTTTTCATGCATGGTTCTCTCTTTATACAATTAAACTCTTCTAATTTTGTGCTGAAATGTTAACGGAGGGAAGGCTTGGAAGATGTTAGATAGACAACAACAAGCATTACTTTCTGGAAAGCTCCTCGAAGGCATATTTTTGTAAAGTATGATGTCTGCTGTTATTGCAGGGAATGTGAAATCAATGAAAGCATTCTTTTTTCTTTTCTTGCCTTTTTTTTTCTGTTTATTTTCATGTGTTAACCACTGGGTGTTATTTTTCTGGCTGGTTTCCTGTGCTTTGTTAGTGGTCAGTCGTGCTTCCTGGCTGCAGCACTGGCATGAAAACACCATGCCTGCACGTGGGGCATGGCCATGCCTCAGGCAGGTCAAGTCACTGGCTTGCTTTTTCCCAGGCAAGGCAAGAAGTAACTTGCCTTTAATGCCAGCTGCATGTTTAGCTGCAAGCAGAAAGATGACAGGTACGTGGGTTTATTCAGGGAAGATGGTAAAGGGAAAGGATAAACCCAATCAGCTTTTGTGCAGTGCTTCCTGTTCAACTCCATCATCTACCTCTTCTAAAATGTAAGTGGAAGTTCAGCATCATTTATTTCCTTTTTCTGGTTCACCAGCATTAATTTTAAATGATCCTAAATGCTTAAAACTAGAATGATTTTTAATTATTTTTTAACCCATTGCAGTTGTATTTATTAGTCTACTAAAAAGTGAAGAATTGTTATTAGCAGGAATTAGTATAACTCACTTGTTTTGTTTCTTTGTTTCTTTCTAAATGATGTTTTTTATCAGTCAGTGTGCCAGAAATTCTCCATTGAGATGTAGAGTGTGCACTCCCCTGGTTGCTCTCACACCTGTATTTACAAAACAGTACTTAAAAATGCTTAGTTGTAGGATAATGTTGCTGATTTGCATTAACAGCTTGGAGACCTATAAAACAGTATCAGACTATGCAAAATAATGAGAAATATGAAAGCCAAATAAATAGGGGAAAAAAAAAAAAGCAAACCAAGCAGACAGTTAGCTTGTACCATAATATATTGTGATGACAGTGGGTCACCAAAGCTACTGTTTACTTCAGAGATTTGCAGCTGGGTGCTAGGCCTTACTTGAACAACTTTCTGAACACCCCTGCACTGTGTTTCTGTAGGTTAATGTGGTTTCTATCAAAGTCTCGCTTTAAAAAAAGAAAAAAAAAAAAAAGGTAAATAAGATCTGGGGGGAGAACAAGGTTGTTGGAGAGCTCTGCAGCACGATGGCTAACAGCCTGCTCTGCTCGTGTGAGGGGCGAGTGGTGTAAGACTGCCAGACAGAAAAACCCTTAATCTTCTTTTACATGCCTATATATTTATAAGTCACCATGAATGGGAGTCGCTATGAAGTAATCCAAGCATTTGCAGGCTAATTCTTCAGCACTTTACATGGGGTAATTGGTAATAAAGGTACAAAAGTTACCAAAGAGTATCAGTAGCAGAGGTCTACGTTCATTTGAACACGCCATTCAGTAAAGCACAGAGGCATGTGCTTATCTCCCTTTGAAGTTGGTGAGTTTTAAGCACACGCAGAAGTGCTTTCCTGAATTGGGGTCAGAGGGAAGGGAGTCAGCTAAACGGGGCCACGTGCAGGCAGAAGGAGGGGAAGGCAGTACAGGGATCAAGACCTGGAGTAGCTATTGCCTTCGAGTGCTGCGGGAAGTATTTCGTAAGAGAGAGGTCCGCCTACAGCTCTGCGAAGCACTGTTAATATTTTTTAACACATCTCAAAGCCTTATCTTCAAAGATGCCTGATCCACTGGGCACTCCAAACGGGGCTTAGCCCTATGTCAGGTCAGTGCATTTGAGAAACACAGCCCTCTGTGCCTGAGCAGGGCAAGTGGGACCTGCCTGCTGTCCATCCCCACATCACAGCCTGGCCTTTGCCAGATTTCTGGTGGCTGTTCCAGAAATATGTCATTCAAAGGAATTACACCTCCATCCCAATATGCTTTCTGGAAGCAGAGAGGGGAGGAAATCTGAAGCCAGGGATTGTCAGGAACTGCTCAGTCCATCGCTCCTAGGAAGACTCAGTTTCATGAGAGTTAGGAGAACCTCAGTATGCATTCAGTGCCATTTTTTCCTCCAAATTTTTACATGAGGGCTGAATGCTCATCTAACCCTGTTTATTTTGGGGGCATTCAGCACATAATACTAAATGTGCTTGATTTTTTCTTTTATTTGCAGGTCACCTTTTAATGGAGCTGTAAAAGTAAGTGTAAACTGCACCTTCTTTTGTTGTCAGTAAGTGCTGAAGGGTGTAACACTCAGAGCAGGAGTGTCTCTGGGCTCAGATGTGGGAGAAGGGTGGGCAGCCCCTAGTGCTACCCAGTAAGTACGGGGGTTGAAAGGTAGTGTGGGCTCTTGTTCGTTTTCACTGTCTGTTTGTACAGGCCTCCTCAACACTGCAAATACCTCCTTTTTGTTGTTGTTTTCTTTTTTTTAAACAGTTGTTCTTGGTGTTCTGTTAGCACCTGGAAATGCTTGTCAGGGGACCCTGTTGTGCCAATCCCAATACAAGCACGCCCAGAAGGACGGATTCCTCTCTGCCAGCCGTAACTACTGGTTTTGCTGCTTGGTTGAAACAGAGGGCTGGATGGCTTGTCTTGATGACCTCCAGGTCAGACAGTTAGGAGGCAGAGCTCAGGCCATTATCCTGTTCAGGGAAGTAGCACTCACCCCTTTCAGTGTCTTACAGAGGATCTTGATCCGTGGTAGAAGTCAATCGAGCACATCCTTTAGGCGATTTAGGTGATTCCTGTGCTCCCTATCTAAGGTGAAGAAAGTGTGATCTGAATGCAGTTTGCACATATGCCAGAAATACAGGTGCAAGTCAGATGAAGCAGTCACAGATCCCAACCCCCCTTTTGCCTCTGTGCTGCCTGATGTGCAGCTGATGTGTTCGTTAGCTGGGCATGTAAACGGGCAGCAGCCCAAGCTGGGGGACAGGGGGAAGCAGTACGCTGCGACAGCTTTGGGCTGCAGTCTGAAGGGGAAGGTGATGAAATAAGTCAGCTCTGCAGTCAGTGTCTTTCTGAGCTGTCCTCTATTGCGAGAGCAGCTTAAAACCCCTAGCAACTGCTGCTGTGAGTTCTCCTCGTTTGCTTTATTCCTTGGCAGCTCTGGTTTGAATAGGAGATGTCTGCATATCCATGGTGATGAGAGATGAACCTTAGATTGTTTTGCCCCCTAGAAGGCTGGCCCGTTCCAGGCACCGTGCAGGAAGAGACAGTGCCTGGAGATGCTCGGAGGGAGATGCCTGCCCACTGTCAGGAGGTTTGCTCTGCGTGTCTGCCTGTCCATGGCTGAGCCACCTGGGCTGGTGCTGAGCAGTGCTGGTCCTCTAGTGCTTGTGCAACCACTGCAGCTGGAATTAAGTTCTCATTTTCAAAGGAGGCTTTGTGTGTTTATTTTAAATCCGAACTTTTCGGGGAAAAAAAAAAAAATCAGTTTTACCATGTGTTTCCAGGAGGGTGGGAAAATGTCAGCTGGAAGAAAATGTATTTTTAAGTGGTTTTGAGAAGAAAGTTTGAGGATTTGTTGTACAAGGGGCTGACATCACTGCAGAAATCATCTTCCTCTATGCAGAGCTGAGCTGCAGGGTATAATGTCACCATTCCAGGAGATCCTATAAAACATATCCAATGTCTTACCCTGGTGCCTGGCATGTGAATTTCTCTGCTTTGCCTTGAGTCAGTTGCAATAAAAAATCCTTTAGCTTGTTCTCAGCATCTGAAACACACTTCTCTGAAATTGCAGTTGATTTCATCCCACTACTGTTGTTTCAGAGAAAAAGAGCTTGGATAATATTTGTTCGATCTGTTCTGCGAATGTGGAAAAAAGTCAAGTGAAGTGCCAGAAACCTGTAGCTGAGAATTGCTTCAGCCCTTGCGTGGACAGGACTACAGTGAAGTGTGAGGTATTGCGTGGAATATTGCGCATGTTTTAAAAGCATAGACAAGACTTGCAGGTGCCAGGCAGCCGGCAGAGCAGGATGTGGAGGGCTGCTGTGCTGGTCTTCCCCTTGGGAGCTGCTCTCTGTGCACATTGGGATCTGGCTCCCAGCAATGAGAAAAGCAAGACCAGGCTGAGTGTGGCTGAGAGCCCCCCTTCCCGGGCTGCCAGGGGAACGTCGGAGGAGCACAAAATGCAGGTGAGCTGCTGAGCCCAGCAAAATGCACTGCAGGAACTGTCAAAAGGCAGAATCCTATGGAGGAACAAATACTACAGAGAAAAATCAACTGACCTAACTTCATCTGGAAGGCTGCCTGCTCAGTGCAGAAATGCCACTGGATCCTGGGAGGAGCTGTCTTCGTGCTCCAGAGAGAAGCACAGTCGAGACAAGAGTTGGTGGTTCAGTGAGAGACCACCTCTATCCACGCTGTTTTGTGCTTATGTGAAGAAGATGACAAAAGTGGCCTGGAACAGGAAGACTAGCAAAGTATTTATCAGGAGCAGCTCTTCCCTTTTCTTTTTTCTTTCAGTGCTCCAAGAAAACCATAGAATTGAAAGAAAAATAAGCCTTTTGCATAAAAGCAAAGTGGTAAAAAAAAAAAAAAAAAAAAAAAAAGGCAGAAGGTTAGACTGGAGTTTGCTAGGAGAAAACGCGCAGGATTTGTTTGGGGATAGAGCATTCCGCGTGGGACATTTTGTGTGTAAAGCTGTGAAATGAAGCTTGCACAAGAGGCTCTTGTCTGCCTGTCCCCAGCACGGAGCTCTCTCTGGTCTCTCTCTTTTTTTTTTTTTTTTTTTTTTTTAAGACGCTGCGTGAATCAAGTCGGGAGCAGGAGGCTGAAGCAGCAAGACAGCTGTTATCCTCTCCTTAGAGACTGGAAAGTATCAGCATGCCACCAGACCTGCTTATATTACGTGTACTAAACACATCCAGTTCCTTTCTTCTGTCTGTTTTTCATCAAAAGGTTAGAGCGCAGACTGAAGTGAGAGGGACTTTGAAGGTCAGGGCCCCCTGCCTAATTATGTGTTAGGCATCTTATAATAAACAAATGAGCCGGAGGCTGTCTCCTAAGTGGTCTAATTCCTGTTGTACAAGCCCACAAAGGAGTGGTGGTGTTTACTTTCTGCTTTCTCTTGATGGGGCTATTCACAGGTGCTCCACTCTTAAGTGTCGCTGATCTCCGCAGGGAAGCCTGCTCTTTGGCCAAGGTTCGCTCCGTTGGATGTGAGAGGAGGAGGAGGATTGCTGTTTCCAGGAAGAGTACATCTCCTTGGCAGTGAGATGTCTACCTGGGCGAGCCAGAAACAAGCTGAGGTGCCTGCCAGCTCATTCCAGGGCTGTGACTTGGCAAACATGGGGCAGTACGAGGGAGGGCAGCCAGCAAGGATGTAGAGAAACGCACCTAGAGGCACGTTGGTCTGGCTGTATCTCCTAGGAGTAGCCTGGGCTAGCTGAGGCCCGAGCAGTTTGTTTCACCTGCCTGCTGTGTTGCAAGAGCAGCAGGGAAGGAAGGGCAGACAGCTTTCTGCACCACAAGGTTTGCTGCAGCTTTCGTCCCTAAACTCTGCGCTTGGAGGAAGCCCGGACACTTTCCCCTTTCAGAGCTTCTTGCGGCCTTTTCCTGTTAGGGTCCCCATCAAGGTGTGTGCCTTTGGGGAGTGTGCTTGGAGAAGTGCTCTCTTACGGCAGGCTTTACAGCTATTGCAGGACCAAATCAGCATGTTTTCATTTCTAGCTTTACATGGTGAAAAGCAGCCCACCTCTCCAGCAGTCTCAACTGGTGCGTGTTCCTTCTGGCAGCTTCCACCCTGGTACCTGTTTGCCTTGAAAGCATCTCGCGGTCCTGCTCGTGGCCCGATGATGGTGGCAAGAGCCTGGTGCGGGCGGTACGGCTCTGTGGTTGGAGGTCGCTGCCAGCCGTGTCCCCGAGCGGCCCTTGCTTTGGCTCCTTCCCTGACTCGTTCTCCAGACAACTTTTCTCCAGCATCCCAGTGTTACCGAGATCTCTCTTACAACCCCCAGCTTTTAGCTGGAGGCTTCAGGATTTGTTTTTTTAGTTTATATTTGCTGATGGCTTTTCAGATTGTCCAGAGGTGCTTCTGGCATTCTTGGCTGGCTTCCAGGTCAAGCATGAAAATGACTGAAATTTCCACTCTCTTCCTTTTGCTGCTCGACAATCAGATTTCAGGCAGGCAGCACCTCTCGCTTCCCGTGAGAGACCCCAGGGACGCAGGGCAGGGGCTGAGCAAGGACTTCTGTGGGAGCAGAGCAGGAGGCAAAGTGCCCACTCAGCTGGCAGCAGCGACACAAGCTGAGGGGGCAGCGCCTTCTGTATATGTATATGGGAGGACAAGGAGGCATTTCCAGAGAGAGAGAAAAGCACGGTCTAAATATATTTAATAAATTTTTGAGTTTAAAAGCATATGCATGTTTATAATCAAGTAGATGACTGAAATTTACTAACACATTTTCAGCAAGGAAATGTGTCGAGCTGAGGGGTTTGTGCTAGCTGTGTTGATAGAGGGTGAATGTTGGCGCAGCTGTTAGAGCAGCGACGTGAAGAGGCTGCCTTTGCTAGCAGGGCAGGTGAGCCTGTCCGGTCTCAGACAAGACAAAAAAAAAAAAAAAGACACAAGGAAAGGTGAGAAACTAGTGGCAGCTTGTGATGCTGAATGAGTGATCTCAGATGGCCATATTGATATTCTAGGTTTAAAGTTAGATATATAAGGGAGAAAAGGAAGACTTCATTCAGTAGACAGGATAGTGGCAGCCAAGAGAATTAGTTTACATTTTTATTAGGCATTTTCATTAAGGAAATGGGAGGGTAGGATTTATCTCCCCCTGTTTCATAAGGCTTATATGGGATGTCTCAATACTGGAATGCTTAAGCATCTCAGGCTAATGAAAAGATTACTTCAGGGCTCTTGAACTGTTTTATAGCTTGTGATAACTGAAAAGATATGTTTATTTCAGGAAACATTGTTTAACTGGTAGAGAGATGTGTGCTTGAGTGCTGCTAGAGCAATATGCCAGAGGTTGTCACATGCATATGTAACACAGTAGCTGTGTATGTGGATCTAATCTGTTTATGAAGAGATTCAAATAATAAGATCATGGGGTTTGCTTTTGCACAAAAGAACAATGAATTAGCATGAAGAGATTTTGTATCTTATTTTAAGAGATTGGAAACATCCTGAGAGAGATTTTTCTGTAAAATATTAAAACTGAACAAAGCAGAAAGCAATTTTTACTGAAACCATTGAACGTCTTTCATTTTCAGTTTTGTTACCGCTTTTTATGCTGTTTATTAATTCATTAACTATACTAATTCATTAGCTATATATTATTAATGCTAATTATTGCTAATTGTTAAATATCAATTTTTAATGTTAATTCATTAGCAATACATTAAAGCATTCTTTATTTTTATGTATGTGTTTTTTAGATAAAAGCGCATGTTCCTATCTTCTGAGTTAAGTAAGTTAATTCATACTAGCACTTGGTAGTGTCTAAAACACAGTGCTGTGTTGGTAAAAGCACCTTCGTTAACTTCAGGGGCATTAGGCAGGGCTCAGAGAACACTACCTGAGAACAGAGTTCAGTCAGAGGGGCTAAGCACATTTGTGCACGTTAAATAATGCTCTACATATCTAATGCTAGCGTAATATTTCCTATACCAACCAGATATTACTACCCAGTATAAAAGACTCCTATCCTGCATATGTCTTGTGAAACGTTACAGATTAAAATAGCTCTGCTTAAATCTTTGTTTTTCTACTTGCTCCATTGAATTTGAGGGGGAGCATCTATCCAGAAAACATTTCAATAGAAAAATGTCTTGAGTTTTGGGGCCTCAGTGGTCTCCATTGCCTCTCTCTCCTTCCTGGTTGCACATTTCTGGGATCGGCAACTGCAAGCCATCACCAGCTCCAGAGCTGGACCTGCTCACCCAGCTGGTTGTGACTAGCTGAGAAACCAGCTCCTCCTGCTAGGTTCCCCAGATTACCCAGGATGTGTTTAAGGGCTCTGGATTTCCAGGTCATTCTTTCCCTGCTTCCCCGAGGGGGACAGTGCACTCCCTGGCTGGTGCACCCCGCGCCCTGCAGACCTGCAGCCTGGCCACGTCGGCTCCAACAGCTCCTGCAGCTCAGAGTGGCTCTGAGAGGCAGCACTGAAAGTGAGTAAGGACGGTAGCAGAGCTGAGCTTCTGGGCGATTTCCAGGATTATTTCCTGTTGCAGTAGTTGAACTGTTTTATGCGCTTTGTGAGTTCCCTGCTGTACTGGCATGCGTGGGAATTCTTCTGCAGAATTACCCAAGGTAGTTTACACTTCAGATGTATTTCTGTCAGACTTTATCACAATGTGTAGAGACAAAGTAAGTGTTCAGGAAAGGGGAAAGTAGAAAATCCTCCTGTAATGCACTTGCCATAGGATATTTCTAAGGTTACTTCAGCCAACATAAAATATCTCTATTCAAGAACAGAAGGTAATACTGTGTTTTACACTGATCTCATTTATCATTTTAAGGCTCCTTTTAGTTGACCCCTTGCTGACATTTGTAACGTTTCCCAGATAATAAAACTGAGCTGCTGTCTGACTTGCCGTAACCACAGGGAAAGTGGTCCTCTCCTCTCCACCACATCCCAAGAACCCGCTGCTGACAGCTTCTCAGCAGTAATGTGAATTACCCTTTTGAGTTTGGACCTGAACGCATTGCTTTTCATTCACTTTTGGACAGGCTTTTGAACACTGCTCTCCTAAGTGAAAATCAAAATTGCATCCAGCTGCTCCAGATTATTTAAATTTTTCTGAATGTGTGTTTGTTCTGGAACAACCCCACTGAAATGAACAGAAAAGTGGGAAGTGCCAAGTGTATCCTTGGCTGCATTGAAAAAATCCCTGTATGATAGCATGTTTCAGTTTGTTTTTCAACAGTGGAGTGATTTTATTGAAATTTCGATGATCATAATTAGCCTTCAGAAGTTAACATAGAGTCAGCATACAGAAGAGAAGTTGAATGCCATCCTGGAGTTGTTATTGCAGACTTTATGTCACTTGTTGCTGGGTTTGAGGGATTTCTGTCGGAACAAAGGTATCTGTGGCCTCTCTTCCAATAGGTATTTCCAATCTAAAACCAGTAACAGGTCTAGTGTAGGACACGCTGTCAGTCCTTTTGTTGCAGAACATAAGGGGCAGCCCTCCAAGATGAGGGAACATCACAGAGCCCTTTTACCAGATGGATTTTTCTTTCTTTTCTAATCCTTTGCAAGCACCTTCATTGGATTATCATTACTTTTCTAGCAGCAAGTTTTCTGACAAAATCAGCTTTGCTTTTTCTAAGAAACAAATTACTCCCTACATCAGTAGAGTTTATTTTTGGCATTTCTGAGGAAAGCATGATTCTAAAAAAAAAAATAGTTCGAGGTTTTAGTTCTGGGGATTTAGGTCTTTCTTGTTTGTTGTTGTTGTTTTTTCATTTTGTTTTGTTTTTATAACACACGTGGGATCTGATGATGGCTGAAGGTGGTGTTTTACTTTGAAAACTCCCCTGAGCTGTGGAGTAGGGCACAGCACAGACACTGTCAAGCTGGTAGAGATTGAATCATTAACCATCATATAGATAACGTTAACTTCTTGTCAGCATTACATATCTTAAGACAGGAGGGGAAATGGATTGATTCTGCATCCAGACAGCAGCTACCTTGTTTCGGAGCTCAGTTTGTAGAGTCATCACAGACAAAGGCATATGATGCCTCTCTCACCAGTGTATACTGATGGGGTATAGACTCCCAGAGCAGTGTAGCTTGGTGAGTTTTGGGAAAAGCAATTTTAATATTCATCCATGCTAGATACGCTCCCCATGTACTTGTGGAGTTTTTCTTCTGGTCTTGTTTCTTACTGTTTGCTTCTCTCTGCTACTGAGGTCTGATTGTGCTTGAAGGATTCTGTAATGATTCTGTAACTATGCAGAAATCTTGGAGAATGTTTTATAGGTCTTAACTCTTTTTGGGTGCATTTGCCAATGCATCTTTGGTAGGCGTATCTGTGCTGTGAAAGTAGAGAATCGAACCTCAAGCTGGTAAAGAACTTTCTTTGTCCCTCAAGGAGAGATGGTTTAGGATTAGACGTGCTGTTCCTTGATGTGTTTTTTGTCTTCTTCAGTGATACAAATATATTTTGAAGCTGTGCCCTCAGCTAAAGTAAAAATGAAATGTTTGAGGAAAGTAAATCCAAAGAAAGCAGATGTACTGTACGAACGTGGCTGTTTATTTTCTCTTGTGTACATGTTACAAATTTTAAAAAAGAAATGGGCTGTTTTATTTATCGAATGGAAGATAAGATGATTTCTTTACAGATAAAAGTCATTCTTACTCTCATGGGTCTGCAGAATATATTATTCCATCATCTGTCTTCTTTATGGATACTTGATTATTTGAGTATTGACACACATTGTCTCAAGATCTTTGAACAAACAAGCATCTTATTTAGCCATAAGGTGCAAAATAGTATCAGTGCCATGTAGCTGAAAGAAAAGAGGAGGCAGGAAAAAAACAGTCTTGTGCTTGACAAGTATATAAAATGTAATGGCCAAGGGACTGCAAGCAAGCAAGCTCTTGGAGCGCTTGGCTGAGAATGTACAGTGAAGAAGTCAGGCTTTTTTTAATGCCTTACCATTTTTCAGTTTCCTTATATATAAGAAAAAAAAGGATTCAGAAGGAAAGTTGCTGCTGCTTTATAACTTTACAAATGCCCAAGTGTATACATGCTCATGTTAAGCAGACTGTGCAGTATCTCTAAAATTGTGTGTACAACCACAGCTGTCCTATACCGTATGGTTCCTTTCAACTACTGTTTTTCAAACTGATTGTGCTTTTTTTGTCTGTATTTTAATACACATTGTATTTTAATACACATTTAATACATCTTGTAATATGTTACTTCTTGTTTGTTTGCACCATTTTTATAACACTAGCATTAATTTGACATCTTATCTATAAATATATATATATATTCTCCAATACTTTTTCTTTACTATAATCATATAATTCATAATTCACCTCAGTAGTGGAAGTGTGCTCCTAGTAGTTATTTCATGGGGTATGTTACCGGTGAACTTGGCTCAGCCTGTGAGCCAAGGTGTTCACTAGGACTTGGGTGTTTTTGACTGGCAGGATGTTGCATAAGGACAGTCTGCTCTATAGGTTATAGATGCAAAATATCTGTCTTATTAAAAGGTGACATCTCTAAAATTGTGAAAAATGCATTTAAGATAGAGTGTATAGTCATGCAGATAAAAGAAACTTTAGGAACATGTAGGAGAGATTAGAATTAAGGTTGCCATGTTTAACTTCAAATTTAGCATTTCCTGGTTTATGAATATTTAATCCAACTCCTCTAATATTCCTTTGTCACTTTTCTTTCTGATCTCTCTTCTTCACTATTGACATATTTCTATATTAAAAGGAAAGATTTCTAAGGCAAAATAAAGGTTGACAGTAGGAACACAATCACTGTAACAGATCAAAGTATTTTAGGTAACTATAACAGATTTGCATCAGTATAGTTGTTTGAGGTTAGCAAGAAAACAGCTAGAGGCAGTGTATCATCCTGTTTGGACTTAGTTTATAGTAAAAACAGGATAGACTATTGCTATATCATTATGCAATAGACATAAACCAATTAAGAAGTCTTGTGCACCAAGAGCATCTTTGTTTTTAAAAAGTTTAGAAATCCAGAAATAAAAAAGATTATAGCTTTCACTTGTTTCTGGTTGTTATGTGGTTATCACAACATGCTGAGCAGAAAAGTTTTAGTTTTGTGGACCTAACCTGTCAAAATAAATCAAACAGTAAGTAGATAAAGGTGGAGGGGGTCGGTATTTGAAATTTGGGATTTATTTTTCTGTTGGATGCTTTCTGCTGTGAAACAGACAATTATGTTTAGTTTATTTCTGCTTGGCATGGCCACTGAGCTGATCAGAGAAGCACAGAAATGCCAGTCTGCGGAGTATATATAAAACTTAAGAAAAAGGAAAGAAAAAAGGTAGGAAGTATCATCGTGGTGCACTCTACTTCATGTTGCTAATGGTCATCTTTCTGCCTTCAGTGGTTTAGTGCCTGTTATTAAAGGTGTACTGCTGCTGCTGTCACGACTCGGGTGAGCCAGCGGTCCGTGAGATTGTGCTGGGTGCTGGAGATCTCTCTGGGGCAAACCTTTAAAGCCAGGTGCTCTGCTCTGAAGTGTTTTGGGACACCTTCAGGTGTCTCTAGATTTACTGTTTTAGAGCATGTTAGAATTATCTTTTCAGAAAGCCACTCTCGTAAAATTGCCTGGAATTTGTTAACATTTAAATAAAAGAAGCACTCGTAAGTGTTTAAGGTACGTAGGATAGCACGGATAGCCAAGGGCCCTGGAGGAAGACAGTGTAAATATTTTTTAACACACAAGAGTTAGGATGGGTTCCTTACATCTGACAACAGTGACTGTTCCTGTTGAGTGTAAGTAAAGCATATGGAAAAAGTCAGATAGGAATTACTGGTGTCATCACTTCAGCATTGACTCTCAGCAGCAGAATAGTACCAGATTTTGCAGTACTTCCCTTCCTAAAATATATTTTGAACAGTTTATTGCTTTTAGTCTGATTGGAAAAAAAACACTGCTGCTGCCTTAGCATTACATTTTTGGCTCACATATGGCATATCCATGTAGGCTTGCAGTTCATCACATTTCTGTAGTTCAGGATTGTAATTTTACATCTATAAAAGGGAGCAACTCTTCTATGTTGTTACCCTGAATTCTTTCAAATGAAGGAGACCTCTGGCTTCCTTTCTTCAGAAGGCACCAGGAATGTAATGTGGCAGAAGGGTCTCGTCTTCTCTCACTGGGCTTTGTTGGAGTGCTGGCAATGGAGGGAGCGTGTACGGGCACTGCGCCTGCCGAGCTGCAAGGTGCAACTGGAGCTTCGTGCGGCCTCAGCCCTCCCGGGTGGTTGACCAGAAGGGAACACAGACACTTTGTTGTTCACAGTAGGAACACACTTGAATTTATTTAACTGTACAGATCATTTTAGAGTCAAGTCCCATTTCCAAAATACTTTTGGTCCCACAGTCCCAGCACAAGTCATATTACAGTCAGGTGCTTCTGCGCTTTTACTTCCAGCCCTGACTTTGAAATCTGTGAAGTTAGTTAAGAAACAGCAGTTCCCTTCAGTGGATTTTGGACATTTGTAATGTGAAGACCGCTGTGTGAGTGCGTACGGTTGGTGCAGTACAGCAAGTAACTAAGTACCTGCAGTACCCACACACACCGGGTCATTTCGGGCGCTGCACTAACTTTCAGAGAATTGGGTTTGTGTGGCAGAGCACAGTCTTGAAGACACCTGAGATTCCTCAGGAAATATTTAGTAAAAATAGAAATGAGATTTTAAAACAGACTTAACCTTTTCCTGCAAAGATCAAAATCAAGTAATTAGTTATTCTTCTGAAGGAAAATAAATAAAAAGCCTCCTTAACAGCAACAGGTCACTTTTTGTGATGAGCTGAATGTGAATCTTGGCTTCAGACCATGGCTGGTTTCATGTGTGACATTGATTCATACAGCAACCATACCTGTCTCAAAAGCTGCCTGGCATTATTCCCTGTTGAAGAGCTATGTACTCATAGAGTTTTTTATGTTTGAGTACTGTGTCATCTGAGCGGTGAGGAAAATGTAAGCGGTACCTTGTCACTTTAGTCACTAACAGTTGGGTTTTTAGATCTGACAAAAGGAGGTGATATTCGCAGAACAATGCAGTTTGAGAAAGTCTTTGGTTTAGAGGGGAACAGGAAACCCCCCCTCTGCAGAGGGGCAAGCAGCTTACTGTTCCTTCACAGAATACTTCAGTGTTGGTATTTAGGCTGCACCTCATCCCCACACGAGGAACCCTGGTATAATGACACTGTCTGCTCTGGGAAAATTGAGATTGCTGGCACTGGCCACCGCAGCACAGGACAGACAGCCTTTGGGCAGGTGGGAGGGCTGGCAGCCTGCAAGGCAGGGCTGTCGGGGTTGTGTGCTCCTCCCAGCGCCCGGGAAAGGGGCTACTCAATGCCAGGAGCTGGGCATCGTGCACTCAGCAGCCGAGGGAGGCCTGGCAGGGGTGGCAGAGGCAGCAGGGGAGGAAGACGCCAGGCCTGTTACTGGGATGGAGCACGGCTCGGTATTTTAAATGGGTGTGAGTGGGCAGCTTCAACTGCGGAAGCCTTTCCCCGTGGGCTTCCTGTCAAAAAATCAGTTCTGTGAATGTAATTTGGGATCTTCTCTTCTCGTTCTCTTCTCTTATTAAGGTAGAAATTCTGAAAGTGTGCCTTGAATCAAGGTTTATTTACTTTTAATTGTGAAAGTTCTTGTTCTTCCTTTTTTTTTTTTTCCATACAAAAGGATGGAGAAGGAAGGAAGGAAAGAAAATATGTAAATCCATTCTCCTTTCAAATATTTCCTTCCTTTACCCTCTGCCATTCTTCTTGTTTCCTCTTGTTTGGTTGGTTTGGTTATTTGGTGGTGGTTTTTTTCTGTTTTGTGCATGTGTGGTTTAGTGTTAAAAGGAGTGAACTTACGGAAAGGAAGCTCTACAAGTGAAGTCTCAAAGTTTTTGCAGTTTAACTGAGTGAATGTTTAAGCAAAGCCAAGCCTTCCTTATTTTTAACACTTATGTTGTGCAGTCCTGTTTTTAAGCTAATTCTGGGCTTTTCATGTTTGTGTGATTTAGGGCAGCAGAAACTTCTTTCTACATAAATGGTGAACCTTTAAAAATGAGTTTAACTTGGGTTGGGTTTTGCTGTTTTTTGCCCTTTTTTTTCCATTACATATTAATCATCTTTTTTGCTAAATGCAATCTTATCCTGTTCTTGTGCTTCCATGAATATAATTTGCTGAGAAAAATATTTTAGGTACTTAAGTTAGTATTTTGAGGGGAAAGATGCTGCTTGTAGTGGATGCTTTTAAACTAGCAAGAAGTACACAGTGTAGTAGGCTTATTATCCAAAATGCATGCATCTAAACAAATATAATATTGAGTGCTGAAAAGGGTATTTATCTTCACATAAACGAATCTGTAACATCTACAGGATAGAATTTGTGCAAAATAAAAGCAAAATACTTCTTCCAGTTTTAGTCATGACTCCTCTTTCCAGAACACGTGGAATCCAGCAGTCTGTGTTTTGCCCTAGGTGAAAGTTGTTGCTTTGTTCCTTTTGGCCAAAGAGGTTTAAATGAGGTAGCTTTGATGTTAAAGGGGACATTCTGGCTATACAGCTAGCAAAAAGCCGTATGTCACCAATCCTCTTAGCCCTGGGCATAGGACAGGTTCCAGGGAGACAGCAGGGGTACAGCATAGCATCAGTCTTAGACGTAGCAGCACTGGATGTAAGCTGGAGCGGTTCTCTGGCCTCTGAAGGCTGTGCCCGGGGGCTGCTGGGCCCCCAGCTGCCCTAGGTAGTGCGGAGACATCTTTCCTTCCAGAGCATGGTCAGACACCCTCCATGTTAGCAGCCTGCTCCTGCGGTGTTTCAAAGCCCTCCCAACTCTGTCAACCAAAAGATTCCTGTGCGTGGGGGTGTATGTTCCTGCTTCACACTACATCCATGTGGTTACTTGATACAGATCCCACTGAAATGGATGAGGAAGAACTGACAGTCTCCTTTGTCAGCAGTGCTGACCAACCAACTCCGCTCTTCATCTTTTTCACTATTCCGCCTCAAGAGGAGGCGATTGAAAATCATTTCCGTTCATGTAAATTGTAGATTCGAATGCTCGATGCTCTGCAGAATATCTGTGCATTGCTGCTAGCAGTTATTTGGAGTAAAAGAGTGTGGACAGAACTTCTATCAAGCAAAATCAGAGGAAATGTCTGATTTGGTCCACTTCTTTTTTTCAGCCTCCTGTAACATTTTCATTTAAGTTGACCTCAATAAGTGTAGTATTTTAGTGGCCATATGTTTGGCAAGCCACATAAATAATTTACAACCATTGTTTGTATTCATTTTTGTAGTTCTAAAGTTATTTTAAAGAAACAGCCCAAAGCACTGATTCCAGAATTAATACATTTTCACATAAATACTTCTGTTCAGATCTCCAGAAAAGTGCATTTAATTCATTAGTTTCATGCTGAACTGTTAACATTTTAGGTTGTTTTATTAGGAGAGAACAAAGAACTCCTGGCTTGTTGAAAATTTGTTACAAAAAAATAAGGATGAAAAGGTTCCAGAAGAGCTGATGTTAAGCATTGTGGACTGGATGAAGTTGTGCAGATTGGAAAGATTTACAAGACATCTGGTAATTAGCTTCCAGCTCCTATGGAGTTTTGCCCTGTGAAAGTTACTGCTGCTGCTTGAACTGGAAGGGGAGCAGGAAGGAGGTGAAATGTGACCCTGAGAAGCTAGGTCTTTGTGTTCACAAATTATCAGTGGGCTACTGAAGCCTCTGGGTACAGTTTCCAAAAACTGCCTCCTACAAAAAATAAAATTAAAAATGCCCGGTGTCTTTCCATTTGGGGGATTGTCTCCTGCTGGTATTTGCTTAGTGTGAGGGGGAAGGGGAACAGGTCATGGAGGTGCTGTTTATGACTTTCCCCATTTGAGCCTACACGTGTCCCCGCAGGGACTGTGTGGCGGCTAGGGGCTGCAGGAGCATCCCCCTGCCCGGCCCAAGTGCCGTGGTGCTCCCGTGGTGCTCGGGGCTGGCCCTGGGGCTGTGTGCCCCATTGGGGTCCCCGTCAGGGGAGGCACAGCAGAGCTCGGGGGCACAGGGAACCCAGGACCAGGCCACAGGACTCAAGCTTTTCATTTTTATCATCATTACTGCTATTGCTACTTTTGCTGTTACTTTCCAGCACTGTTTTTTTAAAATCCACTAAGGAACATTCAAACAAGAAAGAAAACTTTCTTTTTGGATTAATTTTGTACATTGCCTCTTGGGAGCACCTTTCCACACTGAGTCTATAGGATAAGGTGTGTTTGTGTGGTTTCTGAAATTCAGGTGTATTGAATCCTGAAGCAGTGAAAGGGCACTGCTGTGACCTGGTGCTTTGGTTACTTGTCAGAGACTCGGGAGACTTTTGCTTCTGTGCCCACTTCTGTCCCTCTACTACGCAATCACTTTCAGCAAGTTATTGCCCTGTCACGTTTATTATTCTGTCTGTAAAACAGAATATTGATCTTGACTTAGAGACCTATAATAAAACTAGTTAATATCAGAATGATGTGGGTTTTGTTTTTATTTTTTTTTGGGGGTGGGGTGGGAGGAATATTTAATCATCTAAATATCAGGAATCAATCCCAGCAGGCTAACTACTAGTAAAAAAAAAAAAAATGTATTTTCAGCTCTGAATATGTTAAGTACAATGTGCAGGCAGTCTGTCTGAAGTTAATTCTCCTAGTATTGATGTACTTTAAACTTGAAAATATTTGCATAAAAATTAAAAAGAGCCTTATTGAGATGAATTGTCAGAAAGAATGTTATTTTTCTTAGATCGCAAGTGTAAGCAAATGCGTGGTAATGATGTTCACCAAATTGTGTAAGTGACTGGAAATATTAAGGAAGTAGGGCTATATATCAATATATAATTTTAGGACATGCTGGAAGAGATTAAATATAACTTGTATATAACCTGATGAATTTTGCAACGATAGCAGTCAAATGTATTCTTTCTACTGGTAAATCATGCTTGCAGTCACAAATGAACATACACAGTCTGAGCCTTTGTTCTTGAGATTGCAGCCACTCTGCAGCCCATGCTGTAGCGGGAACTAATTCCTGAATGCAGCGCAACTGGTGCCGTAACCGTATCTATTGAAAAGAAAGGTTTAGCATGTCCACAAAGAGGTCGGTGCCATCCATGTGCTTTTGCTTTGCCCAAGTCTTCAGTTGCTGTATCCTAGCACAGGCGGTAAGCTGCTGTGTTTTTAACAGCTGCCGTGGTCAACCTGAATCTTGGCAGTGGGGGAAAGTTATGTTTCTCTTTTATTGTAGTTATAAACAGAGAGTTGTCTAGAAAGGTGAAGTTGCAGTACATCTTAGTCCATGTGAACCAGTAGTTCAAGCTCTATGGCAAAGATCTGAGCAGGTCTCTTATTTCCCAGCTCATCCTTAGTGGCTGTCAGCTTCTTGGAGGAGGCCTATAAACATTCATTGGGAAGATCTACTCATCAAATTAACATCGTTAGAGGGAATTACAGTTGGTATGAAGCTGTTTTTTCAATAAACAGATTTTACTGAGACTTGTCTCACTTAGATGTTTATTGACTGTTTTCTGGAATTATTCTTATTTTCATATTTTTCTCTGATGCAGTACCCTTTTTGTACAGTAAAATAAGCTTTCATATCAGAAATTGATTTCTGTGTATGTATGGTGCTTTCTCAGTCTCATTGAATAGCTGTGCTTTTGGAGTTAAAACTGTTATTCACATGGTGTTTTTTTTCAATGCTTTTAATGCACACTGCATTTATATCTTACTCTATACAAAATGTTGGTTCAGTTTTCCTCTATTTCTACTGTATACAAAACAGGTTCCTTTCTTCAACTGCTTTTAGCTTGAAGCTCCAAATTGATGTACTCATCTAAGAAATTATACAGTGGTGCTGGGTTTGTATTTCAGCACCCAGATCATTCCTGCCTCATGGCTCCAGGATGGTTACAGTTCCCGGGATTCAGCTGCTCTGTACGCTACATGCTGAACAGACAAGGAGCAGAATGGACAAGAGATTGAGGGAGGATCCTGTGCCTCTGCTTGTATAGACAGGAGACTGGATCTGGAAGTGCGCTCTCACAGTGTGAATCCCACTGTCTTTTAAGCCCACTTTTATGCCCCCTGCTGCCCTAACAGATCAGATACATAAAAATTGTTGACAGCGATGAACTTGTGCACAGCACTGTATGAAAAACTTGTCCTCATTTTGCTTTAAGCAGAGTTTAAAGCCCACAGTCACAGCTCTGAAAAAGTTGTGGAAAAGCATAAACCATACATAATCAACCATCAATGTTGCAAATTTTGTTAAACGGGATTAAAGACAGGCCTGAACGTTACACTCTTGGCTTGAGCAGGGTTCTTGTGTTTTGGTAACCAGATTCACACCCCTTCAAAACAGTAAAGTTTTCCAGTGCAGTTGCAGCAGCTAGTGACAGAAGCCATTTTGCAATCACAGCCGTGTCCCAAAAAGAGACAGACTTGAGGACTCATCCTTATTGGCATGACCTAAAACTTGCGTTGCCTACAGTGGTATGCTGAGTAAGTGGAAGTGATAGCGGTTCTGTTTCTTCGCACATCTGAAGGTCTTTCAGAGACCACATCCCTACAGCATCGGCTGTAAAAGCAGACTAACTGCTGAGGAGAAGCCTGCCTAATACACCCGTGCTGTATGTCTTCAGTGGAGGAACAGAGCATTTGCTTTTCAAGTACTGTCAATCTGCCCACATTAAGCACTGAATTTACTTCAAAATTTATTGCTGCTTTGACAGCTTTCAAGCACTCCATTTTTGTGTCTTTTTGAGAGGAAGAACGTTTTTAAAAAATGTGTTGCTGTGACAAAGGGCACTTCGAAGAGCAGAGCATCCGTATCCCCTACTTTAGGCTCTTGCTTAGTGTCTTGCCTCGAAGGCTGAGGGGATTTTTTTTAGTAGAGAACGTCAATGCAACAGAACTGAGAATTTAAAGGCAAAGAAGCTGCTCTCTAGACTTCAGTGTAACAGAATTTGACTTGACACAGCATTTCTGTGTCTGTTTTTGATGGTAATGAACTTCAGGAAACAGTGAGGTAGTCTGGAAGCTCAGAGACTCAGTGAAGTGGCTAAAAGGTTGTCATTTAGCAACTGCCAGCCCCTGCTCCTGGCAGCAGCTACAGCCCTTTCTGATTCCAGCTGCAGTCTCCTGCCTCTTTCATTTTAAAAGTCTGAGCTGCAAACAAAACCACAATTCTTACAGTTGTTTAAACTAGGAGTGCTGTCTTCTTGGTAGCCAGGTCTGCATGATGGTTTTGGATAACCTCCTAGAATCAGTCACACTGGTGTCTCTGAAAAGAAGGAAATGTGAAGTGGGTTTGGGAGCTGATCGTGTGAGCGTGGGCTCTGTGAGATGCCCAACATCATTTGAGAGCATGGTGGAATGGCTTTGTCGTCCAGATCCAACCAAATGGCACTTGTAAAGTAAGCAGCAAAGTTATTCTTATGATTAAACCAATATGTAAATGTATTACAGGTACGTTTGCCAGGCTTTGGTGTTTCTGTTACCACCTTTCACGTTTTTTTTTCCCAATGTGGAGCTTTCAGCAATGATGCAGGAGAACTGTGGATGCAACAATTCCTGACAGTATAGAGAATGTCAAGCTGTGAGTGAAATTCACATCACTTTGCTTATCGGCTGAAGTAGATGACTTGTGTGTGGATTCAACAGAGGTGGAAGACTTTTATTCAGAATTTCTACACAGTTACCTGCTTTAATCTGCTGTTGAGAGTTGCATTGTACAAGTGGGAGCTTTTCCCAGAAAAAGTCTTCCAAAAGCAGTTAATTAAGCTGTTTTTACTGCTATAAAGTCTGAGTTAAAGAGGCATAGATACAGTTGGGGAATGTCTTTGTGTATGAAGTGAGAAGGGTCAATTTTATTTTTGAGAAATAGAGCCTTTTACTAGTTACAGAGGCTTCTGTCAGACTTCTGTGATTTCAAGTTAGCTATCCTACACAGGGAGCTATGGCACTACTTTTTCCTGTTTTGTTAGTCTGTACAGCCTTTGATGTGGAAATGAATGGAGGCAAGAGGGAGGAAGTATTTAAAATGAATAATAGAATTACATTAGGAAGAAAGTATGTTCTGGATGGTTAGGAAGGCTGAACTGTGAGCTGACAGAAGATGACAATACAGGCTTCTTTTGAGGGAAAATATTTAGTGCTTGCTATTTAAGAGCATGGATATAGGGCAGCATTCAGGAAGTTATAGTGAAACAACCAAAAGCATAAGACTACTATGCATATGTTAAAAGATCGTTAGATCTCTAAGTGGATGCTCCTTACACAGAGTATTAATGCGTTTCAGTGTAGGCAGGCTATCTTGACTGGCTGTTTTTCTCTCTCCTCCATCTGTGTGTGGGTAAGCTGTAACTTCGTTGCTGAATTTGAAAGCTGATTTCTGAAGAGGGAAAAGGGCAGCAATATTCCTGTGAAGTAGTAAAGAAGCCCAATCCTTCACATGCCAGGAGGAGGAGGCAATGCCGCACTGACACCAGGAGCATTGGGTGCTCGTTTGGACGGGTTGCTGCAGCAAGCGCGACTTCCCAGCAATTCTCTCTCACTTCGTCCTTCCTGAAGTCACTTTGCAATGTTAGAAAAAAAGTTCTTCCATGACATTGACACCAATCCTAGAGTTTGCCTTTAGACTTGAATTGTTAGACTGTGACAATTCTCTAATGAACTAATGTGCTTTCTTTGTTCAAAAACACTGTTTATAGGTAGAATTCTTTTGAACTTTTGGCCAAAGATGCATTTCTTAAGAAAGAAAATAGATCCACAGAGATTATGTGAAAAAAAAAAAAATACATTGGTCAGTATTTGAAATTGCTTAACTGTGAGGTATTTGGGGCAGACAGCTGGGGACTTCATTTTTAACAGCTTTAATTGACTTGCAGCCTCAGTCTGTTGAAAATTTCCCAGTTATTGTTCATAGGCATGAACTTTTTTGTAAGCTGACTACGTTTTTAAAGCCAGTTGTATTTTTAGATCAATTAGGTCCTGTAGTGGAATTGATTGTTTTAACTGTTCTTTCTTCCTAGGTCTAAGGTGCGCGTATAAGGATGTTGAGAATAATACATTTTCATTTTTGACATTAAAGTTTTATTAAAATACTGTTAGGAAATCCTAAACTTGATTCTTCAGTGTCGCTTAACCTCCTGACTTGGAAATTTTGCAGTGAATGATGGGAGATGAGTGATGTGTGAAATATGTGGGTGCCACAGAATTATTGAATGAGATACTAATAGTATGGTCTCAGTCCAGCATGTAAGGGAATGTTCTAGGATTTGGGAGATTTACCCTGCAGTCATACTCTGCAGACTTTCTGGATGAGATTAGGAAAACAATCCTGTGTCTGGTGCCTCAATTTTGTGTGTTCGTGGGTAGACACCTTAAACCATGGCTGTACGAGTCCTCAGGTACTGTATGATTCTTTCAGTACGGATTGCTAGCATCAGGTTGGATGGAGGCTATAATACATTACAAAAAAAATACAAGTGTATACCAGATGAGTTTTGTTTGTGTTAGGGAGTTAAGAAGGATCCTGTCTCACGGAAGATGAGCAAAATTTGCCATGTTTTCTAAACACTGATTCATCAGTAAGAAATTCTGAGTGGAAGGAAAATTTGAACTGTATACTTGGTAGACTAATTTCTTTGGCAAAGTGATTTGACCTTAGTACAAACTGAGCTTTATACCAATAGGAAGAAAATAGCACACATTTTACCACTAGTGCTGCTAGTGTTTCAGTTGTGATGACAGGGAGCTCATCTTTTATTTTGTTCTAAACTATGAATTTATTATGAACACATGTTGAAATAGCAGGTAATGTTTCCCTTTACTGACTGGCCTGCTCTATGTTTTAGTAGGGAGTATGGGTAGTATTTGTGGTGTATGCGTGTGAAAAGGAGTTCCATGCAGATTTCAAGATATTTAAAATAAACCTAACGTTCAGCACGGACTTTCTTCATGCCATCGAGCCCTGGGATGTCTCTCTTTTTAAAAAAACTAGTCTTATTTAGAAAACTTTCTATATATTGCCTGCATAGTAGGTATTTATTTATAGCTCCTCTGTCAAGAGCATGGACAGAATCAATCCAATAAATTTTGTTACCTGGTTTAAACCCACTAATTCTGTTTTAGTTTATCAAACTTCATTCTGGGGATAGTTATTTTTCAAAACAAAAGGTGTGGGAATTTGACCTCTGTAAGTGGCTATGTTTGTTCTGGAAAATGAAGGGAATCTGAGTAGGCTTCTAACAGCAGCAAGAAAGGTCCTAGGAACTATCAGGAATACAAATAGGAAAGTAAAGTTGAGCTATTGTAGCAATTAACTAGTTTAATGAGGTTTTTGGCATTGGAAAAACTATCTACTTTCCGAAATGCATTACTTGGGGTATAACATCTGTGATGGAATTATCCAACGATTTGTTATCCCTCTTTCTTTAGTAACAGCAGTGTATATTCTTCTACAATGGCAAGTTTAGCACTGGAGGTTTTAATAGTCTAAAACACAACAATCTGGCATTTTTCTCTTTAGGGTGATTAATAGCTGATCTGTACTCTGTTTTAGATTCCCCTAGCAGTATGATTTGATGTGAACCAAGTAGGAGCACATGATTACATTTTAACCTGACCGTGCAATCAGAAGTTTATGCTTTTTATGCTGGCAGCAGGAGGACAAATGATACCTAAGCAGGCATAAAGCCTGGTGCTGCAAAGTGAATCCATTGACCTTTTTGGAACACGTGTGGTTTGGCAAAGTTGGTTGACGTTGGATCAGTTCTTTCCTCTGAGTAGCCACACTGCTTTTGATCTGGTAGTAGGAGCTCTAAAGTTGGATTTACTGTTGCATCGAACCATGGCCTCAGGCACAAATTCTGCGCTGCTTCACAACCAGCAGAATTAGCAGGGGATCCCTTAGTTAAAAATAGGCTTTTCTAGCAGTAATTTCTAGACTTCAGTCTTAAGGGCATGATAGACTTTAAGGACGTGACAGAAGCAAAGGTTTGTACAGTGAACTAGACTCCATGTATCTTCAGTTACATGGAGCCTCTATGGATTGTTAGAAGCAGTAAATAACCTTTTTCAGCAAACAGGTGTAATAGATAGTTCAGTGGCAGATAAAATAATAAAGGTTATAGCTATATAAAGAACACAATAGACTGGAACTTTTTCTGTGTAAGAAATTGCACGTAACCTGGGAGCCTTAATAATAGGGAGTACCTTATCAAAAAGCAATTTAAATGGGAATTTCATATATTGCTGTAGACAACCCACACGTGTCCTACCCTAGCAAAATACTGTAATCCAAAAATTAGGGTTATATTTGAGGCTCTTGCTAATGAAAACAGTACACTTCCTGTGCATACAGGATGTACTGCTCAGATGCTGGAAGAACAGGTGCTAAGGCACTGGCACTGATCTTACGAATGCTGAGAATAAGTACTCCAGAAAGCCTTGTAAACTAGGCATTGAAAAACAAAGAAAATGGAAATTGTTGTCCGTGCTTGTTAGTTTTTTAAGATACTTAAAAACAGTACTACAAGCCACAAAAGTATGCCTTTTAATTAACGTTCATTTAATTTGTTGTGCACCGTAAACAACACAAAGGAGAACCTCCAAAACTGGGAAAAGAGGATTAAGAAAAATGCTAATGGACAAATATTCTTCAAAATGTTGAAAATATCAAAGCAGGTGAATAATCTGAGCAACAACAAAATGACAGCTTTCCGTTCCCATGTTTAACATTAAAATGTAACTACCGGTATGTGATTTGTGCTCTCTCCAGGCTTCACAGAGTAACTCTATGAACTACGCTTGCACTAGACAGGGATCCTCTGATTCCTTGTGAGATTTTTTATTTTATTTTATTTTTCTCTGAATTACCAGCAGCATGGCAGGGTGTATCTAGATAAAAAGCTAGTGCAGTACAAGGTAGTGTATGAATACAGTGCTAGACAACCCTTTCTCACTGCATGGAGGTTGAGGAAGGTTTTCAAATGTACCGAGCGTGGAGGTTTGAGTTAGGAGCTGAGTTCCACATACGGTCAGGGAAAAGCAGATGTCACGGGAGGGAGATGGTGAACCTGTGCATTAGGGCGTATCTGGATGCTCTTTGTAAATTTCAGTTCCTGAAGCTGCATTGTAGATTTTGCAAATCTCAGTATGTAGATTTATGAAGTGGATTTTTCAAGTACATAGTTGCAGAGCATATTTAAGTGCAGCAATTGTTCCTTTCCATAGTATCTTCACTTGAATTAAGGGAAAAACAAAAAAGTTATTTTACTCCTTTTGTAAGTAAGCACTGCCTGTACTTACATTGCTGTATAATTTATAGTTAAACCATTGCAACAGACTCACTGTGGCTGAGCAGTCTGTGAAGAGCTCAAGAATTTTTACTTTTGCTGAGTCTTATCTTGAGATAAGAGTTTGAGGAGGCTGCAGCAGGGGCTCCTTTTCCTTACATAGCTCTCACTCCATGCACCCAACTTTGTTTAATTTGTTAGTGGCTGTCTACCTGGGGAGCCTGAGGAATCTGTAATGGTGGAACCTTTGAAAGGCAGACACAGAAATACTCATTCAGAATTTAGTCATCCTGGAGTCAGTCACTCCTCTGCCAGAGCTTTGTGATACATCAGGATTTGCACATGCTGGGGGTCTCCCACTTCAGTCTGTGCTGTGGCTGCCAGACACCCCTGATGGTCATAGACCAGGTTCTTTTGTTCTGTGGTACCAACCACGTTTCTCGTAATTTTGCTATCCGGAAGCTCCCTACAAAAACAGTTTTTATCCCTTCAGTTCTGTCCTATTACAGACCCAAATTGTTTCTCATAATAAAGCATAATACGGAATCAACATCAAATCTAGCTAAATTACATTTTCCTTCACCCTCTTTCCTTGTAATTATCACAGCCTCAGTGCTATGAAGTTACATTCTGTCACCAAATTTGGAGCACTGTGTTTTAGAAGAGTGCTGTTGACAGTCAAAGCGCAGTTAGTGAGTACAGAAAGGAGCATGCTTCTAGCATCATGCAGATTGGAAATTTCTTGTCCTACTTTCTCATCCTGCAGCTGGTTCCATATGGGCAGCCTTAATGCATTTTGATTTAGTGAATTGTAACAAATGCTGAATTCTGATTTCTGTAACCACCCTGTCAGGAGTCTAACAGACTCCTTACTGGCATAAATGCTGCTGCATCTGTCTGGATGCTCATAGCACTGTGCTGGAAAAGCCATTCTTCATCTTCGTGAAACCTGAGAGTCAGGGTTCAGTAGTGTTAGGTTTAAAGGACCTGGTGTGACCCCATAGGCCCCTAGAGTTTAACCTCACATCTTCTCAAATTCGCCTTCTGAAGTCACACTCGTAAATTAAATCTGTCCAGCTGATTAGCTTGGATGGAGTGCTGTTATAAATCCTTTGTCTTATCTTGATCAGGTATAGACCCTCAGTGAAGCACATAATGAATATTTGCTTAGGAAGCAGATGTAGCTGGTTAACTTTATTCTGTCAATTTGTCTACTTTAAAAAAAAAATCAAGGCAGCTTCTATGTATTAAGTAGAACGTCCTTAATTTTGTAAAGAATATTTTGTCATTTAATTTGCTGTGTTATTTTGTCTGATATTTTTTTTAGCCTGTATTTAAAGAAAGAAATTAATTGACTGCTTCTTTTGCTGAGAATATACTGATGGCCCCTTTATGGAATTTGTGATGTTCTGTAGCTAATTTCGGAGGACAGCAGGCTGGTAGCAGTCAACTGAACGTGTGCTGTGTAGCCAAAACATTTAAGTCATCGTCAGATCTGTTGCTCCATTAGGATTTCATATTTTAAAGGGCAGACTGGAAGAAGATGCTTTGTCAATATTGATTCATTTGGGGGAGTCACAAGTAACTGGGTCTTCCAGTGATGAAAAAAACAGGAAAGAAAAATGTCGTATTCCCCATCACAGTGCTCTGCCCTGTGTGGCAGACAGTGAGAGAGACTTCTAGGCTGTCACTCACCTCGAGTGTAAAGATTTAAGGTGAGATACTTGAAGCCTACGCTTGCAATAGGAGAGTGAGTGTCTGAAATAGCAGGAGAACTTCCAGGAATAAAGAGCTCAAATACAGTTGCTAGAAGCACTTCTTGTACCAGCCTCTTCAGTGCCCCCAGAAGGAAGAGAGTACTTTCTCTGGATGTGAAGCATCAGTGAATTGTCAACAGCGTGATGCTTCCTCATTCCCAGCTTTCAGCCCAGGGCTTTACCTGCCCTCCACGGGAAGGGACGAGCTGGGCTTGCACCAAGGAGTGGCAGTTCTCTTCATGTGGCTTTCAGCAGTGCCCAGGCAATGCTCTGCAGTGGCAGAGAGTCAAGGCGCTGGTCCCAGCAGGGCTGCAGTGCTGAGGGTGCAAGCAGGGCATTGCTGGAGCCCAGGTTGCCCATCTGCTCTGCTCGGCACTTGTCCATGTTGGAGTAACCCCATGCTCCTGTCCTCGGGGAAGTCGCTGCAGAGGCTGAGGCAGCTCTGAATGGCTCTGCTCTGTTTTGCTGAGCCTTAGAGAGGTTCTGAGAGAAACAAGTGCTGTTGTGTTTGCTTCCAAAAGAGATTACCTTGGTATGTATACAAAACACAAAGTAGTCTGTGGCTGTCTGAATGTGGTCCGGAGTGGAAATACACAAGTAGTAGAAGCCAAGTGTGGTGTCTTGTCTCTGCTCTTTAATCTCTTGTCTCCACATGCCAGTAATATTGTAATTGCTGGGATTTGGGGGTTCTTAATGAAGCAGGTTTATCTTTAATACTACTGGAAATGAGACACCACTTCAGCAGTTAAATAGAAATTTCACAAACCTCAATCAGGTGTAATGAAATTGTTCAATTTAACAATTTTCTCCTTTATCTGAGTGCGTTTATTGTTACTGCTTTGTATCATTACTTTTGACATTGCAGCAATCTTTTCTCAGTAGCAAGTTGAACACAGCATTTTCTTCCTCTTACAAGGAGAAGAATCCCCCTTCTCACATTATAGCCTGATCCTTTTATATATTACTAGTCACAGCACAGAAGAGGACAGCAGATAGTAACAGGCAGAGAGTTATTGCACTTAGCTTCTGGCTATTAACTGATAGATGCCCTTGTTCTGACTGGGTGAGTGATTACCAGATAGTTTGGCACCGGCCTGGATGCTATAGCTGCACTTAATTGTGACTGATTCATTGGGCTGAAATATGTCACTAATTTAATTCAGCTGTTTCATTAATCTGATTGAACTGCATCCAGCCGTTAGAGGTGTATGAAAGAAAGGTATCTGACACACGAGGCAAGAACAGTAACCTCTGTATTAAACTATAAAACAGTCATTAGGACATCTAACGCCGAAACTGAATTGCTCCATAGAAACTTGGTTTCCAAGCATAATACTAATTAGCTATAAGCTTGATGAATGTCAAGAATTAATTAAAACATTTCAGTAGCCTATGTGGGTTTTAAATATTGTCATTATTGCCCCAATATTTTCAGTTCGTACACTAATTGTTTTTTAGAGAGCATACATGGAATTATCTTCTGGAGTGACTGAGGGTACAAATGGTTCATTATGTCATTGAAGGTGCACCTCCTTGTCTCTGATTTTCCCTTCTTTCCTAAATTGTATCTACAGTTTTTCTTCCACTTTTGTGCATGAATTGCACATAGAAAGGTAAGATCTGTGGTTTTAGACCCAAGCTTTATTTTGAAAGCACTTTTAGTCTTTCTTTATTAGCTGTACTCTGGAGGCCAGCACATTGTTGTTACCTACTTTCATTTTGGCAACAGTAAAATAGCTATGGTTCCATCAAATGATTTTTTGTTTTTAATTAAATAGGATGTCAGCCAAAATCCATGATTATTTTTACCCTGTTAATAAAAGGCCTGCAACAGTTTAGACATTTAGTACATGAAGCAGACACAAGAAAAAAAATACATCATGGGAAATTATGAATTGAAAGGCAATTCCTAATCAAAATCAGCTTTTGGTTATTTCTTGAATATGATCTTAATGAAAAAGTAGCCAAATTTTTGATGGGGGAATAGTAGATGCATAGTGCAGACTGCTCATATTCCTTTTCTCTGATGAATGAATGTCTCCACATGTTTGGCTACGTAGTAAGGATGAGTGTCCAACACGCCATGTTGTAGACTGCAGCCAGACAAATGCACAAGATGACATGACATGGGAAGAGCTTTAACACAAGGAAGGCTCCTCTGCGTGTTGAGCAGCGCCAGAAACACAGACTCCCTGCCTGCAGCTGCATGCGCAATCACATGTGACAGTCCTCAGCGCCTGTTCTGTGGACCACAGAGGGAGAGAGGGAGTCCAAGACAAGGACACTTCACCATGTGTCTGCAATGTGTAGGTAGTGCCTGGGAGCCTGCGAGGCAGGGAGGATTGAAAGGATCTTCTACACCGCCGGGTTACTGACTTGTCTGTTTGGGTGTGATGGACCCACAGTGCCTCCATGAGCTCAGCCGTGTTATTGTCTGCAGCAGTCAGCTTGGTTCTCAGCAGTTTGGATTCAAGGCCTTTTTTGTGGGAGCTTAGTTTAGTTTTTATACTGAGACTTGCTTACAGAAATTAGATTCTGCTTTGACTTTTTTTGGCTACTGTGTTATAATAGCATGAAGTACAGTCTCTCAGAAGTCAAGAAACTACTTGTTCATTATCCCTCCTTTCAAAGTTTTAATTAATTATAGAACAACCCTTTCACTAGTGAGAAATGTGTTCAGTATGGTACTTAAAATAAACTATTTTTGGCTAGTTGTCTAAATGCTGATAGCCTGGAGGCATAATACACATATCTCCTGAACGAAACTTTTGCATTGACAGTGTCGTAAGAAGCTCAATTCCAGCTTACTTAAACCTGCCTCTCCCATCCCCAGTTGGAAAAGTGTTGCATTTCACTCTGTAGCATGTGAAAAAAGTGGGAATAAATGTGTATCAATATATTTGTAGGTTACGTTTTGTATGAAAATGTGATCAATTTAATACCTGGAGAAGATGAGTGTGGTTGAGATACACAACTCCTTTCATGCAGGGATATCATGTCATTGGAAAAATACAATGTAAAAGCTCAGAGCATACCACATGCTTGAGGAAACAGATGTGGGGGAGTGTTTTGGACTGACAGTCCAGCTGCTCATGGGTTCTCCATTCTATGTCCAGAGGCATGAGAGCCCAGGGACAGCGGAGTGCCCAGCTACTGTGTCTGTTTAAAACAATGAGCCCCCTGAAATCAGTTGGAAATCAGGCAGATGTTGAAGATATGCCAGTGGCTAGTATTAAACAAAACAAAATGAATATAGAAAGAAATCCATAAAGTACTCTACCTCTGTCTCAGAGGTAGATCTGACACTCTTTTTTATCTTCTCTCTCTCCTTTCCTCTTCCTTTACGCAGTGCCGGCCCTAAAGGAGATAACATTTATGAATGGAGATCGACTATACTTGGACCTCCGGGTTCTGTATATGAAGGGGGCGTTTTTTTCCTGGATATCACATTTTCATCTGACTATCCATTCAAGCCACCAAAGGTAAGGGTAAGGTTTTCATTGTGTTTGGTTTTTTAACATATGAGAAGAATTTAACTTGTAGTAGGTGAGTACTCAGCACCTTCTGAAAATCAAAATTTTTATGGTCATTTGAAAACTACAGAGTTCAAAATCTTGGCTTCAATTTCAGCAAATCACGTCTAATTTATTTCCTGATTTCCACAATGAATACTGATTTCCAAGCCTTACCCAGTAATAAATGACATGATAATTCTGATCAAGAATAAAGATACAAGAGACTACTTTTAATAGAAGACAGCACAAGACCTTCTTATGCTTCCTTCATCTCATTCCAGCTACTAAAGCATATATAAAAGAAACTTTTTTCTATTATAAACCAGATTCTATATTATATATTTGTGCATTAGTGTTAGCAAAATAACAGAAGGATAAAAAGAAATAACATTAGACAGACAGCTAAAGTATTATATTGTGACATGGAGTTGAGTAAATTATTGTGATGACTTCCATTATTGTAGAATGTCAAAATATTTACTACTTGTTAGTTCAGCAGCCTTGTTTGATAGTATTTTTCAGCAAAAGTTCTTTTTATAAAATGAAACCAATATTAACTTTAATTAAAGTTTAATTTCCTTGCTTAGAATTGGTACGGTCATTTAAGAAATCATAATTTCCTAACAGGTGTCAAAGAAGTTAGAGGTTGTTCCCTTTTCCCCTCCCTTAATGCCAAATTACAAATCTTGACCAGGGCACCAGAAAGGACGCTGCTGACATTCACAAACCGTAAATACATTCTGTCACACAACATTTCTACAGCTTGTGGTTCTTGTGGCTGTAACATTGTTATTGTAAATGCAGTATCTTTTCCATTCCCAAAAGGATTACAGTATAAAGAATACATCCTCTTATGTATTTCACACTTGCCTGAAACTTAAAAAATTTAGTGTTCTTTAATAATGTTATAATGAAGTGATGCAGAGATTTAGACAAATTCCTCATAATTTTTTTTTTAAGAGTTCGGTCATTTTTGAACATTCAGTAGTTTTGGAAACCATCATGGATTTTTTCCCCCTTTCAGACGTGTGAAAAAGAAAATTTTCCTCATCTTGTGCTGTATATAATTAAGGCACTTAAGTGTTTCAAACTTTTTATTTGTGCAGAATAATACATATTTTACCGATATTAGTATGAAATAATATAAAAATGAGGATGGTGTCAGTTAGAGAGGTAGCGTTGTTTTAGATGTGTATTATATCCTGCCTAATGAAAAGGTACGGCAAAGATTTCATTGCTAATTTGGACATGAATATTATAGCATTCCAATTTTAAATATTCCCTTTTGTGGTCTATATTTGGGCTTTTGAAAGAAAGTAAAAGATCAGCTAATACGGCATATGCAGTCAAGTTCTAACTACTTCTTCACCTTCAATAACCTCAGTAAAGTTTTCTCTGTGTTCTTGACATGCGATGTGTGCATGAACCTAGCATCCAGTACTACAAAGTAGGTCCTAATTTTTGTGGGTACCCGACAAAGGGCTTGTGTGAGAGCAGTCTGTGCACTGAAATCTTGGTAGGCTTCTTAAAAGTAGCCATGACTAAAATAAATGTGCAATTTTCTGTTACAGAATGTTGCTTTAGAAAATGAGCAGAGAGGAGCTGCCTCCCCAGAAGCTCCGCAGCTCAGGGAGTGCCACTCAGGGACTAGGGGCAGCATTCCTAGGCAACACTGAATGACTTTTTCTGTCTCTTTTGCTGCAATTCTAGGTTACTTTCCGTACCAGAATTTATCACTGCAACATCAACAGTCAAGGAGTCATCTGTCTGGATATCCTGAAGGACAACTGGAGCCCTGCTTTGACTATTTCAAAGGTCCTGCTGTCTATTTGTTCTCTTTTGACAGACTGCAACCCGGGTAAGGAGCTGATAGTTCTGGGCATCCACTCTTAGTCCTTTGAATTATTTGCCAATATATTTTGTATATTTGATTATATTTAGATTGAATCAAAGTTATTATTTTTAAAATCAGGGCTGAAACACTCCTGCTTGGATACAGTCCCACATTTAATGGTTCTTCTCAGTCCTGTGATCCAACAGAAAGTAAACAGCATTAAGCCCATTTATTTCAAATGTGTGGTGGAGAAAATGAAGTCAGTGTCTTTGAAGGTCTGTATCCTAAAGGCTGTAGCAAATGAGTGGTAGATCCAGGAGTACAGCAAAGTCCTCTGAATTACAAACCCATAAATCATTCAGGTTGGAAGGGGGCCGCAGGAAGTCCCTTTGTCTTAGGACAGCAATTGAAATGTTTCATCTTGCCAATGTGCAGGTGACAAGGTTTAGGGAGATACTACCTTTTTCAGAGAGAGTTCCGTATTCCTGTTGGGAGGGGAAGAACTCCACTGGCATCTGTAAAATTCTCAGGAACATCTGTATGGCCACTGTGCTATGAATGCTAATTGCTTTCGGTCAGCACAGGAACTGAGAGGTAGTGCCAAGATGACAGGTCATTCGCAGGAGGCTGGTAACGAGCAGGGAGAATTAGATTAGCCTCTTTGATACAGAAGTCTGATGACTCTTGACACAGTACGACTGGTGGGTGTATCCTGGAGTTAGGTGCATGGAGCTTTTCAGCTGCAGAGAGTAGGCTCTGCTTACAAGGATCTTGATTTCTTCGAAGTTAAGGAGCTGTATTTTTCTGTGGCTCACCAGGAAATTGTCGCACTTGTCTGTTGTTTCACCACCACCAGCTGGCAGCAAGTCTGTCTGTCCAGGAGATGTTTACCCTCCCTTAGCAGATTAGATCTTTTAAAAAATGGAAGACTTTTTGGGAAGGTTTTTATTTTCAAAACATCAGTTGTTTACAAATATTGAAAAATCGCACCTGACGAAATGGTATCTGAATTGCTGGTTATCTTACAAAACTTCACACCAAGCCTTTTGTCAGGTTTTGGCTGAAAAGAATAGCTGTGACATTTGAACACAGGTGTCTGCCTGTCATCTGACACACTAATACACAGATAATCAAAACTGATTAAAGCATTTTTCTGTTCACTGTGCTTTGTGTGCTTTCTCTTGGAAATGTCTTGTATGCTAAGAGCCCCACTACATGTCACAGCGTTTTGTGGCCTAACAAAGACTATATTTTGGAATAGATTCTGTATTTTAAATCATGGTGGGTTTGGTTGGTTGGTTGGTTGGTTTGGTTTTGATTTGTTTTGTTTTTTGGTTATTGGGATTTTTTTATTTTTTATTGTGAAATGGTTTCTAATGCATTTTCTCCTGCCCTTTACAGCTGATCCTCTGGTTGGAAGCATAGCCACTCAGTATCTGACCAACAGAGCAGAACATGACAGGATAGCCAGACAGTGGACCAAGAGATATGCAACATAAACGACAAACTACTTGTGCAGTGTGAAGGTGCAGAAGGCAACTTTACAGTGTGCAACAAATCTTTATAGCCTTTACAATACGGACTTCTGTGTATATGTTATACTGATTCTACTCTGCTTTTATCCTTTTGAAGACTGGGATACTGCCCCCCAAAAAGGTAAATGCTATCAAGAGTAGAAATTTGTAGCTGTAGATTAGTTATGTTTAAAATGCCTACTTGCAAGTCTTGCTTCTTTGGGATATCAAAATGTATTTTGTGATGTACTAAGGATACTGTTCCTGAAGTCAACCAAATATTATAGTGCATTTTAGCCTAATTCATTATCTGTATGAAGTTATTAAAGGTAGCTGTAGATTACTAGGAATTATGTCATTTGTATTAAACCCAGATCTATTTCCAATATGTGGTACATGCTGTTGTGAAAACTGTTTTAACTTTTACCTTTGTCAGTTTGTAATGAAAGGATTTCCTTTTTCCCTTTGTAGCTCAGAGAGCACCCAGTGTATCATCTCAAACACAATAAACATGTTCCCCAAGGAGTAGTTTCTTTGTTTTCCTATTTTAAATTAATATTTGAAGAAATTTAATTATAGTAACAAGGCAGGGCCAATGTATCACAGATCCCTGTGGATAATCTTTAAATTAATATACATAAGCAAAGGCTTGCTATTAAATGTTTAATGCACCTGTGGATTGTTTAAGTTTTCCCTGTTTGTTTTTGTTTTGTTTTGTTTTTACAGAACAAGTGTCATTTCTACAATTTCCTTAAATTTAATACTGCTCAGCTGTTTCTCAAGTTGGAATGAGAGCATTGCATATGCTTCCTCCAAAAGCTAATGTAGCTGGTTGCTTCAGGGCCAGACCTGTTCCTGTAACAGACCGAGTCTTGCTACAAACTCTTTTTGCAGGACCAGGGACAAGTTACACACAGTCTGGTGCTTTTGTGTCAAAGTAAAGCAAGTCGGACTTGCTCTGGAGAACTACAGTTGTCCATTGAAAATGGTCTTCCAAAGCACGATTAAACACTATCTTGTCTATCCAGAAAAGAAAGGAGTAGAATAAATTTGATTAGATAGTTATAACAGAAAAACAGTTGTGGGGGATATTAACTTTTCTTAGTGAAAATGAAATATGTAAAACTTTTAGACTACTTTTCCCCCTCCCCTATTCACTTTCTGGCTTGCAAATTTTGTAACATCTGTAAGTAACAAAGATACAGCTTTATAGTACATACAGTAGAGTCACTAATAGTTTTATAATTTAAGCTTTTGTAGGTTACCAGTCACACTATTGATTATACAAAAAGAGATTTGATCCCTTTAAATGATTTTTAAAATTACAATTAATTTTAAACTTCACTGCCTCCCTTACTACCTGGTGTTTTTGGAGATAATGTAGCACTTCCATCAATAAGATGCTCTGCTCACTTAATATATGAAAAATGAATGTTAAGTTTAAATATTAAAGCAATAGAAAAAATGATAAAGATTAGATCTAAAGTTAGCCATCACTATATAGATCCCTGTTTTTTGTATCACATAACCTTTGACCATGAATTGCCCACCCTACTTTAAATATTTCTACAGATTCCTGAAGGTGGCTTGAAGAACTGCGTATCCCAAATATCTCAACCTAGAAGCCAGTCTCTCTTGATAGCTACAAGATAGCTTTAGAGTTCAGGTTTTAAAGTGCAAAAGGGAATGAGAAACAGGGGATCTGGCAGGTGAATATGCCTAAGTCAGGTAACAGACTAATGCCAGGAGATGAAGTGCTGGAAATCACTGCTGACGGTGACCAGAGTTTCTCATTTTGTCGTTGAACATGTGAGAAATAGCACAGATTGGCAAAGAAACAAGGGGCTATCACATCCGTGTTGGACATCTACAGACTGCTCACTGCTGTCCACTAGTGCACTGGTGTGTTATGCAGTGCTCATACACCACTCCAGTGACTTTCCAGTGAGGAGCAAACTGTGTATTTCACATGCTAACTATGTTGCCTACAGAATTTACAGATATTTATATCATAAAATACTATGGTATAAAAATACAGGTTTTATTTTAATTTTAATGTATTTTGTTTTTGTATTGTACTGACAACTTCAAAGACCTAGGTGTACAAGTGGGATGCCTTGTTAGCATTGCCCCATCTTGCCTTCCTTGCAATTGGATCCTTTACACTGAATTCCCATCCTTTTTTTTTTTTTGTTGGTTTGTCATGATTCTGTTCTTTTTTAATGTAGGTTTTTTTTGTGTGTAAATTTTATATTTACTGAAGTAAAGGTTGTTTTTGTGTAAACATTTAAACTTTAAAAAAAAAAAGAAAAGCTAATTTTGTTTCTCAAGTTCTCTCTGCTAAACCATGCAGTAGAAAGAAATTTGTATTGTTAAATAAATCAATTAGTTGTTAAATGCGAATGTGTGTCTGTTTTCATGGGGAAGAGATAAATCGCTGCCTGAAATATATCCAAAATGCCAGTTGCAAAGAGCATCTGGTGTTTTCAAACCGTTTCCTTTCCTGGCTGTGCCAGGGTAAATGCCGGACACTACCCCGTCACAATGCTGATCCTGTTTTACAGTTCAATTTTTCAGGTCCATCTTCTATCACCCATCACCAGGTTATGTATTCAGGGGAATGCAAATTTAAATGATACATTTAAATAAACCACATGCCCCTTCTTGCCCTCCGCTTTGGATGGCCTTTGGAGACGCTCGCACTTGCTGATCTGCATTTGAGGCCTGTAGCTGGGGAGGGAAAGGAGTCACCCAAGGCCAGAAAGCTTCAAGTAGCCAGCGCAATGGGCTGGGCTTGCCCAGCCTTGCAAGGGGAGCAGGAACCGAGTCAGCTGGGGGCTGTGCTCTGCACCCCCCTTCCTCTGGGGGAAGGGGAACGTGGCCCCACGATACTGCCCAGCAGCCCGTGCCCCGTGTGGGATGTTCTGGGGCAGTGGGCAGTGTGAGCATGAAGATCAAGCTCTGGATGCTTACGTGAAAGCAAGAAGGCCTGCGTGGGCATCCTGAACCATGCAGCTTCAAAGGACTGCAAGGCTGGCCTGACTGGATGCAACTGGGCCATGAAATGGCATTGCATATTCAGCCCATGCTACAGCCAGGGAAACCTGCACTGGAGAGCCCAGCACTGCCTCGCCTACATTATCCCTTTAACCTCTGCATGGTGGCACTGCTTGCATTGGTATCACGCTGTAGCTCCTGGGGCAGACCAGCAGCTCCCCTTCCCTCCCTGGCCACCCAGGCTGGAGGTGGCTGCAGAGGAGCCCAAGATCACAGGAGAGATCAGAGTCAAATGCGTGCTAAAGGGAGGAGTAAGACGAGCACAACTGCTTGTACTATGGCCTGACCTTGCTGAAATGTTGATGATAATTAGGTACATTCAGCTGTGGCTTAGGTGGAAGAGCAGATAATGAACTTGGCAAGTGACTGCTGAAATGTTCGCAGCACTTACAGGCTTTTGCTTTTCTATTCCTAAAGAGGGAAACCTGCTCTAGCTTGTTTTCCCCGAGTTCTCTGTATGCATCTCTGCAGAGCAGTACTGTGAGTAGCTCTGTCACTGGGTAAAAGAGAAAGCATCCACTGTGGCAAGAGTTGGGGAGATCCTTAATAACAAAAGCTGCCAGGATTAGGTAGGATAAGAGGAGTAGTATGAAAAATATACATATCTCATTCCCTCATGGTGACTACATCCAAGCACAGGCTCTGTATCTACAGTGATGGAAGATGTTGTGGGACCACGTGCATGGGTAACACGCATATGTTGTCTCTCATTGTTGTTGCCCTTGCTCTTCTCCTGCAGGCAATGTGTTGACAGCCCTTTCTATGTACTGTTTCCCAGCACTGGGAAGCATTTTGTAACTTTGCTGTCTAAGATAAACATATCTTTGCATGATCCTAAATTGTTACCCTCCACAACATCCTTTGATAGTGAATGCTAAAGTTCAGTTACAAACTGTGTAAAAAATACTGTTTATGTGATTTTTTTTTTCATTTAACCTGCTCATTAACATTTTATGTCACCTAGTTTTGTACTGTGAGAAATAATGAATAATTGCGTCTGTTCTCCGCCGTGATCCCATTTATGATTTTATCTATCATCATTATTATCAGCCCCTAGTAACCACTTTTTCCAGACTCAAAAGTCCTCATTTATTTAGTCTCTCCCTGTACGAAGGTATTCTGATCATCCTGGTCACCCTTGTCTGAGCAGTTTGTAATTCTGCTCCAGCTAACTTAAGGGACTGAGAGCTGTACATTGCATGCAAAAGGTGAACTCAGTTCATCCAGAATCGTGTGTTCTGCTTTGGTCTGATTGCCTAGTAATTCTTACTGCTCTGTTTTCCTTGTTGACCACTGTTTATTGCTTAGTTAATGTTTTCATTACGCTATGTTCAGAATCTCTCTTTCTGAGCAATAGATAGTTTACCCCTCTATGTAGGTCTAACAAATGTGTCTTTCCCAACATCCACTGCTTGGTATCATCACTGAACTCATCTGTGATCTAATCTCCCCATTCTCAGCATCATGAAATCCTTTACGACACTTTGCAGTCAGCTTTAGCTTAGCCTGCCTTGCATATTGACTCTCCGCGCGCAGTGCTTATGATAGGGGTAGGAGGTAACAGCAAAAGTAACAGCAAAGTGCACTGGACAGGTCTGTCTGCCAAGAAGTGATGGGTCCCCGAGGACAAATTATCATCTGGCTTCTGAATGGCACAAATGAAAGCAGCTGCCAACTGTTTTCATCAGGCTGGGCTTTGTCTCCCTCTACAGAACAAATGTCAGGTCATTATTTAAAGCGGAGCTCAGAGCGGGTACATTTTCCAGAGTGCTGAATGAGATGTCATCCTAGAGATTAGTTTTCTGGGCTATCATATAGGTAGACAGGGGTGAATCTCAAATCCTGGGGGAGACCATCCTTCTGAATGTAGCAACTGGATGTATCTCTGAAGCGTAGGGGTGGGTTAGAAACCTGCAGCCTAACACTCGTTCAAGGGAATGGGCAGCAGCAGCAAAGGGGCTGGAAATGGAGAGGCACCCAGGGGAAGGTGAATGAAGTTGTTAAAATGCAGGGGTGCGTGATAGCCTTCCTCGTACTGAGGAAGGCAGCGTCTCATGAGTGCAGACGTCTGTGGCTGTGTGTATGTATTCCAGCATTTTAACCTGTCTTGACAGGTGAAAATTTGGGCCAAGCTGGGACCCTGCTGGCTGCATGCTCAAGGAACAGGATACCAGTGTGTGTGGTTTGTGATTTACAGGTGGTGGAATTAAGGTGACAAATTATTTTAAACTTTTCAGTTTCTGACGGTAAACATTAATACACCCTATTCTTTTCCACTATTGCATGGGTGTCTCTGTTAGCTGTGAAGCTAACGTGCTGTCTTCTCGCTGTTGGGATGATTAGTTATTATACATAAGCAACATTTTTCATCCTATTCACTGTTGGTTGTTGCTGCTTCCAGCCGAATTGTTTCATAAGTGTGGCCTTAATGAAGAACTGAAAACACTGAGGTCTCATTTAAGCTCCACTCAGATTTAGTCGATATTTTACTGTACTATGGACTGTATTACCTTTCCTAAAGTACAAGTAAGAACTAAATCACACAGCAGCTCTTCTGGAAGACCGCGCTATGAGCACGTCTGTCACCTAGGCCAGCTCCACATCAGTAAATCATGTATTTTACCACCATTTTCTTTTACCTGCTGCATAATACTTGATGCAAGCGTTTCTACAGGGTCAAACGGAACCAAAGGCAGGAGCTGAGGCGGGCAGGGCCGGGCAGAGCGGAGGGGAGCGGAGAGGAAGGCCCGCTAGGTGTCAGTGCAGCCCCGGCTAGAGGGAAGGGCCGCGCTGTCTGGGCGCCGCTAGCGGCGAAGGGAGCGCGGCCGATAGGCAGCGGGGCTCTGGGGGCCTGAAAGGGGGCGACAGCAGGGCCAAGCTGCCCTGGGCGGGACGTGGGGACGGCGGGGCTGGGCCCCGCCCGTGGGGCAGCGCCGCTGGCGGGCGGATGCCGCCGTGCCCCGGCGCTGAGGCCGCTGCCGCCCGCTGCCTTCGGGAGTCCCGGGCCCGGCGCGCTTCGTGGCGCTGCCCCGAGCTCCCTGGGCGCCAGGGCCGGCTTCTGGAGGAGTTTAACTTCTGCCGAAGTTAAATCTCTGCGGATGGGCGGGTACAGCCCAGATGGAGTGAAATGCCGTGTTTTGTTTCTGTTTGCCTTTTTAGATTAAACATTATGGTCCTGGCATTAGGAAGTCCGTCGTCTTCTTATAAACCATACTCATTCATAAGTCCCACTCTGAAATTAGGCCGAGCAGACAGCTGGTTGTCTTTAAATAACAAAGGATTTGGATGTATCATAGAATTCATAGAACCATTAAAGTTGGAAAAGACCTTCATGATCATCTAATCCAACCATCCCCCTACCAGCAATGTCACCCACTAAACCATGTCCCTAAGTGCCACGTCCAACCTTTCCTTAAACACCCCCAGGGACGGTGACTCCACCACCTCCCTGGGCAACCTGTTCCAATGCCTGACTGCTCTTTCTGAGAAGAAATGTCTCCTAATTTCCAACCTAAACCTCCCCTGGCACAACTTGAGGCCATTGCCTCTTGTCCTATCGCTGGTTACCTGTGAGAAGAGGCCGACCCCCAGCTCCCCACACCTTCCTTTCAGGGAGTTGTAGAGAGCAATAAGGTCTCCCCTGAGCCTCCTCTTCTCCAGACTAAACAACCGCACTTCCCTCAGTCGCTCCTCACAGGACTTGTGTTCCAGGCCCTTCCCCAGCTTTGCAGCCCTTCTCTGGACACGTTCCGGGGCCTCGATGTCCTTCTTGTAGTGAGGGGCCTAAAGCTGAACACAGTGCTCGAGGTGAGGCCTCACCAGAGCAGAGTACAGGAGAACGATCACCTCCCTGGTCCTGCTGGCTACACTATTCCTGATACAAGCCAGGACACCGTTGGCCTTCTTGGCCACCTGGGCACACTGCCGGCTCATGTTCAGGTGAGCGCCAACCAACACCCCCAGATTCTTTTCTTCTGCAGGGTTTTTGAGCCACTCTGCCCCAAGCCTGTAGCACTGCATGGAGTTGTTGTGGCCAAGTGCAAGACCCAGCCCTTAACCATGTTGAACCTCATCCCATTGGCCTCTGCCCATTGATCCAACCTGTCCAGGTCCCTTTGCAGGGCCTTCCTACCCTCTGCCAGATCAACTTTCTAAGCAAATTCTGTCTGCTCAAAAATGATGTATGGATAAATATTTTAAATCCACCCAATTGCTAATGATTTTCAAGGGCTTTCATTGAGTGATTAAAGTAGCCATTGATCGTTCAGGCCTCAACCTACGCTGTAATTCTGACACTCTGCAAAGAAAGCCATGCGCAAGCAGATTCAGGTGGTGTTCAAAGAGAGGCCTCTGCAATTACCATTGGTAACATCAGGTATTGTGTTTGCGTTATTAGATTACATTAGGAACTTGTAGTGAAGCTGTGAAATAGCAGTTGTCCTAAGATGTTTCCCGTGGTAGCATTTTTATTAAAGACAGTTACAGAGCTGTAAACTGCAAAGGCAAACTGATGGGCTTTAAGCTTTGAACAGGATGTAAGTCTGCAAATGTGCTGAGAATCCTACAAAATTACTGTCAAGACCCACAGAGGAACCAGTACTTCCTGGCTATGCATTATTTAAACAGTGAACTAGTTGAACATTCCACAGTGGTGCTTAGAAAAATGGCTAAAATTGACCAGTGCTTAACTGCCTTTGGCAAGAAAGTTGGGGTTTTTTGATTTCTCTGTCTTTGTCAGATCTATACCCAGCCATCACCTTTCTGTGTTTTCTCTGTCTTGCTCCCTTTCTTCATTCTTCATGGTTGGATTTAGAATAACAGATTTGTGAAAGAATAAATGGTAAATGTTCATTGTTCTTCAGATTTGGGAAAGTTCTTTACATTCAAGCATCTGGGTGGGTCAAATTCAGGATTTGACCTCCACCAGTGCACACCTCCATCTATTCCTACCCCACAAAAGGCTTTTTCCTGCCAGACCAGGCTTCAAGATGGGAGTTTGGCAGAGGCCAGGATCATGGGGAGCTCCCGTGGCACCAAGCCCCCACCCCAGGCACGTCACAGCCCATCTGCCCCATCCAGCACAGTGAGGCTTCCTATAGGCAACTGCTACTTCCGGAGAGCCCTTCTTGGTCACTCCCATGTGGTGGTGGACCTCGCAGCTGCTCCTTAATCCAGTTGGCCTTCGGGAGCCTTCAAACTTTCATTTACAGGGGGAACTACCAAGAGAGGAGGTATAATGTGTAGCGCAGACTGATTTATTTGTATAACAGCAGTTATCCAGAGCAAAGCACCCTGTAAAATGACACTCAAAAAAAAAAAAAAAAAAAGCTAGATGCTTAATCTAAAACTACTAGACCAATTTGAAAACAGTGACAATCTAGTCCTCAGTATTCAACCAAGCTCTTCAGAGGAAGGGGGAGGATGAGGACTTTGCAGTGCTCTGAAACCCCACGATTTGGGAAAAGTTGAGCTCTGGGAGAAGGAAAGATTCAAAGGTCCCAGAGGATATTCCCTGTGTTTTGCCCTGCTAGAGCTGACTAACTGTGAGGATCTGGCTGTGTCTTGGAATCTAAGATTTAAGATTTTTTGTTTCATTGCAGAAAACTAAAGGATCGAACTTGCTGTTTTCAGGTCTTGCCCCTGTATCATTCTTCCATCTTAAGCATATGGTAGCTTTTGCTGTCCCGCTCGTGCTGCCACACCAGTGACTGCTGTTATGTGCCATGGTTAAGGATGCACAGAGAAAGCAGCTTTGGGAGCTGCTTCTGCTGGTTTAAGAACAACCGAGGTGCTGCAGCAAGCGCCAAGCAGGCTGCAGGCACCAGGCTAGCACACCTAGCTCGTGGCCTAGGTAATGTTCCCCAGCTCTAAAGATTTTTCTTCCCAGACCACCCTTCCAAACCTTGCTATTGCTTTCTTTTCCTAAAAGGGTTTGGAAAGAAGAAGTGATTTCTGTCACTTTGTTATTATGAAAGACTGGTTAATGTGAATCTAGGGGGTCAGCCTTGAATTAATATAAGGTTAACACTCACAGCAGCTGAGTGATGGGGAAGCAGAAGTGGCTCTGGCTTATGCTGGTGTGCAGAAGATCTCTGGAGGCCATCGCACTGGCAAGAATTATTGCCTGAAGGGCAATTACATTGGCAAGCCTCAGCTGGAGCACCATGCACCCTACTTTCTCACCTCATCATGCCAATTCATGCCGCCAGCTTTGTTCTGACACCCATCCTCTATCAGAGGAGCAGGTGGCGAGGAGCCAGCCATGCTCAGCGTGGGGCTGCTCCATGGAGAGCCGGCAGCCAAGGGCCAGCTCAGAAATCCAGCACAATGCACAGGGCAGAAACAAAGCCTAACTGCAAAACAAGAAACCAAAATCTTGGACTGGCCTGCAAGACATATCTGGTAAGCAAGAGGAGCAAGGCGGTGGGAGAGGCGAAGACAAAGCCAGCATGCTGGAGGTAGGCCTTATTGGTGGCAAATGAGCAGATGGGCGGTGCTCCTCAGCCTTCTCCCAGGGAGAGGGATGGCAATTTGATTGCTGGACAAAAGACGTGTACAGGAAGGTGCCGATGTCCCTGCCCCAGCTGCCTTCTGAGGCGCCCTTCACCGCTCTTACCACGTTGGGTCAGGGCTGGGCTGGGAGAGGGACAAAGCCTAGCGCTGAAAACACAAATACTGCAGCCCTGCCTGTTGCAGGCAAATTCTGCCTCTGCAGAACTACTCTGTCATAGGGCCCAAAATAAACTTCTGTTCAGCATCCGTACTGGATCACCAGAAACCAAGACATATTTGGAAAAAGAAAATAAAAAAAGAAAGACATGAAAATGAAGAAGCCTGTTCACAGTACCCTAGCAGTACATTCGAAGGAATAAAATCATTGTAAGCAGACTGGAAAGTATTTAAAGAAGCCCATTTCTGCAGAGAAGGCATATTGGGTCTCAGAGCAATGCTCTTATCAGGAAAGATTTTTTAAAATATGAAGAAAGAAGCCAGCTACAGGATAAGGGAAGCTAATAAAAGCAAGCAAGAAATAATGGGCTGAACACTAAGGGGGCAAAGTTTGCTGCGGATTTGTAGTTATTCAAAGCACATAGGAGAAACGCTGACCATGAAGAACTATCAAAATAACTTAAAGTGACCAGATTTTAAAACAGTCAATAAATTCAATATAATTAAATGTAAAGTGATAAGCAGGAGGAAGAGAGTCTTGCATTATGTACACAATGGGATCTGAGCTCATTTTTTAGCACTCTGAATTCCTCAAACGACGCAGCAGAGAGAGAAGGGCTTTTAATACTTCCAAATTTTTCCTATCTGTTGAAGGTAAAGGCAGGTCTGTACATTAGCATCAACACAAAAGCCTTTGAAATCGAGTCATATGCTGATAATAGGTTAACATCATAAACTTTTGGAATACAAATTTTGGACATTTTGGTTTAAATATTCTCCTGCAGATTCTCCTGGGATTCCTGTAGGTGGGTCAGTATTGCTATGTTATGCTAACTTAAACATGTACGTTAATCAGTCCCATATTTCTATCTTTTACAAAGTCATAATTGTATTAAACCTGCCAAGGGCCTGGGATACCTCAGGCTATACTGAGAGCAGTGCTTCAAGCTACTGAGCTATTTATCTTTAGTATTGCTCAGCAGTTTCAGGAAAAAGACGCAGCAAAGGACAAGAAATAGATTTAATGCTGGGCTGATGTAAGCAGTGGTGCAGGTGTTTTAGGATAGGAGCACTGCTGTTGCAGAGGTGGGAATGATGCTGGCAGGGGAATGAAACTAATACACAGTTCTAAGTACCAGAGACACTCACCATCCATGCAGAGAGCGCTCGTGGCTCTCCACAACATGGAAACACAATGTGGCTCTCTACACTGCTGTCTCTCAAGACAGCAGTGGGTTTCTTCTCCTGTGCCTCACAGGGAAGCCCAGCTCCTGCCTTTTGCATGAATTCAGTTACTCCTGCTCCTTCTCTGCATCATGGAGAGCATCCCTCACTGTGACTCAAGTTACCCAATGCCATGTGTCAAAAACACATTAAACTGAAACACCCCATCCCCACAAGTTGCCATTTAGGTCTTCATGCTAATGTGAGCTGATGGTTCTTCCAGGAACAACTTATGTCAGATCCTCCTTACCCTTTCCTGAGCCCCAGCTGACAGTTGCTGGCACAAAAAAAAAGCAGGAAAAAGACAAAAGTCTCTCAAAACCTGAGGATTTTCAGAACATGCTTCAAGACTCCTGCTACTAGCTCAAACCAGGGGGTTGCATGAACAATTAAAAATGAGAAAACAACAAGACAGCCAAATCTGTAAAGTCTTAGCCAGGCAAAGAAAAACTCCATTTCAGGAACACACAATACAGTTTAATAGTGAATCTAAAAATTATCCACTGACAGCTGATGAATAAGGCCATATCACTAGACATGGGACAGCCTTGTGTTTCTGAAGCCACGTGTGCAAGGGTGTAAAGCAGAAACATCTGCCCCCAGGCATGGAAAGTAAAGACAACAGCCTTGCAAAGAGCATCTTCCCACCCGCTCAGTCAGCATTGCAGGCACCGAGCCCTGATCCCTGACACCCTGTGCCAGGCAGGGCTGGTCTGCCCTGCCCCTGAAAGGGGAAATGGGAAACGAAGAGTTTTGGTTGGGGGAAGCTGCCAGCAGCTGCAGGCTGATCAGAGAGTGACTCAGGCAGCGGTGGCCACAGGCAGGCTGGGGTTCCTAAAGACACAAATCCCCAAGAGAATGTTTGCTGCTTGGCAGAAAAGTGAATGCCACGATTTTAACCAAATTTGAAATCGTTTATGTGGGAAAAACTTCTGTCAACAGCGGGAGGAGTTCTGCTCAAATAATGTTCCCCAAATAAGGCACTTCTTTACTGTGAGTTATCAGTGCTATGGTTTAGGCTGCGTCCCTACATGTAGACACACCAATCGCTGGCAATTTGCTTGCTCTCCACATCCTTTCTAAATGCCTCCAGCATTAAGAAATGAATGCATTTTTTTGGAGGAACTCCATCTTTGCTGAAATTATAGAAAAAAAAAAAAAAAGAAAGTGACAAGAAAAGAAAAAGAGAAGTTTTTTGAGTCTGTATGTATGGAAAGTGAATAGTTTTGCACAATAGTGTTTTGCACAAAAGGCTTTGAAAGGTTCAGACATCACCAACCTCGTTTTTTATTGGGCCTGTACTAGCTGCACTGAAACCAACAGGTGTTGCACTGGTGCAGATGGGGGGAATCACTCTACATGAAAGAAAAAAAAAAAAAAAAAGAAATATGCAAGAAATCACCTGAAGATGAGGGATTAATAGCATATTTGAGTGAATTTGGTACTGCTGGCAGTTGCCTGATGTAGCAGCTGACACCCCTCATGCTAAGTTTGGCTGAACCCAAGTGCTGCAACCAGGGCTAGGAGGTTTCCCCCAGCCCCTGCCTCTGGGCAGCTATGACGCATGCTGGGCACCCAGAACTGGACTTACTGGGAGCTGTAATTGAGCTACTGGCCAACCCTGCTCATTAAACCTGCAGTCAGGGGATAGAGGGGAAAAAAGACCTAGCTTTGGGCAGCTGTATTCAGGCACCTCTGCTCAGTTCAGGGTCAAGGAGGTGTGGATGAGGCTGCAGAGCCTGGAGCTGGAGCAGAGGCAGGGAGGCGAGGAGAAGCCTGCCCCGCTCAGCAGCAGCAGCGAGCTGCCCTCTCTCCCTGCAACACACTTGGCAGCTCGCTGAGAGCTAAACCCATCCTAACCTGGGGGCTGCAAGCTCTGCGGGATGGACATGTTATCTCCTGACTTGGAACTGCTCTGCGCTTAACAGGAGATTACCAGAGACTTCTTTCCATTTGTGTTGCTTTCTGGTGCTATACAATGCATGCACTAACAAGTACCCTTGGGAATCTGGCACAGGTAGCTCCTCATGACTAGTTACCAGCAACGTCATATGAAATACTATATTATCTCCCCTCCCTTAATAGATAAGTCTTCTGTCTTCTGTCAGTGGCTGGCCAATTTTCCTCTCTATTGAATGCTTCAGTTTCATGATGGACATGCCAGACTGTGCATTTCTAGGGCTTTATTTATTACCTGTCTGTGGTGCTTGCACTCTCTTATCGTTTAGACTACGTGACTCATAAATGCATTCAAGTTATGTACTGATATAAGCAAATTCCCTCTCTGAATATAAATCCTGTTGTATTTCATTATTTCCATATTCATAATGTTTTGTTTACCCTTATTCAGACACAGAATGACTCCAGCAGAGCTTACTCTGACTGCACAAATCGTGTCTATTTTTCTTTCAGGTCTTTAGTGGGCTTAGATGAAACCACAGCTACACTTTTTCCTTTAGGCTGTGAGTTGCATATTCTTTGACAGCAACAAATGTTTGCCCATGTTATACCTATAGCCTAGAGAAAGACTAGCAGCATTATCTCCCATCTACTTTAACTTCAGTCATGTCTCTATTATTTAAAAGCGCATGCAGTATATGTACAGGCATGAGCTCTCACTCTTGTTGACTCTCAGGTGGAAAGCATTTCCAGTGCCAGTTCCCCTCATCACTTTCAGCTATTAGGTGGCACGTCGCAGTGGGCAGAGGTCAGTATAATGCGCTACAGCTACCTGTAGTTCACATATTCACCTATTCTTTTCTGCTAGCCTGAGGATAGCCTATTTTTTCAAGCCTGGTCACACCAGCTCATTTGGGGAATGCTCTAACAGGTTTTGGTTTTTGAGGTCAAACTGCTGAAAATCCTCCTGAGCATGTCTTCTGCCCCAGAGGCAGCTCGCAGCAGGCTCGCCTGGAGCACAGGGAGAGAACCTTTGGGGAGGTGCAGCTGGTGCAGGGAGCATTTCCCAACTGTACTTAGCATTGCTATGTGATTTGTGGGGAACATTGTTATAAATATTCTTTTCAAAAGAGAAGCATGGCTAAGCAGAAAACCTTATCTAATCCTGCTTTATGCCACTTGCCATATTAAATGTATTGACTGCTATCATACAGGATCCAGATGTAAGCATGCTGTCAGCTTTAACTGTATACTAATTTTATATATAAATATAAACCCTATGGCTGAAACATCCTTTCAGTTTTCTCTTCCCCCTGCTGGATTAACACATCAACAGCTGCAAATAACCAATGGCTTCAACTGTGCCACAGAATTTTTCACATTAAAAGTTTGTCCAGACATCATTTCAAGCAGAACAGAGATTTAAACCTCGCTTGTTGTCTGCTTCTGCTCCATGCTTGTGAATAAGCGATAATCCTAACATTTCAGATTTTTTTTCATCCCATGACAGAATAAAGTGCTGAAATTTTGAAAGCTGTGAAATGGAAAAAAAAAAATGCATTTTGGGAATATCAAAGGGAATTTATTCAGGCATTTTGCTAGGGTAATATCAGAGTGCTCCATTTGGATATTACCACTTGCACAGGTGTATTCCCAAACACAACTAGCACCCCCAGAAAGGGCAGCCAGAATGCAGTGGCTTCAGCTGACTGAAAATGCAGAGGAAATTTCTCAATAAATTCCATGAAAAATAACTTTGAAACCATGTGTTCTTGCAGAACTTTTGGTTACATCAAGCCTGTGTTCCTCAATGAGGAAACAATAATAGTTGTTTTGTTTTTTTTTCAGAAAGATAAGACAGAAATAAGCTCATTGTGTGGGGATGGTTAGAGGCAAAAGGTTTTGCAGATCTTGCAAAAAAATGTAGAGTTAGACTGATGATAACCCTTCTAATTTTTTCAGTAAATGCATATATCGCTTTGTAGGGTGTTTCCTTTCACCGCTGTTTTGTTCTCATCCACACCTATGTGAAACTAGAATCACTTCCCCCGAGCTGTTCTGCTTTAGGTATTTTCATGCTTCTGTGCTTGAATTTCTGATTTCCTTTCTTTACGTTTTGCGTTTATCTACTTCTTTAATTGCACTTATGGAGTCTTCCTTTCTATGCTTTTTCAATGAGGCTGGAGATTTTCACATCCTGCTATTGCACTCAAAAAATAATGTCCTTCTTTTATTCTATTGCACTGTATTGTTGAACTTGGAGCTACACTTGGGGTAAGATGTGTTTCACAGTTCTTTTTAGCTTAAAGAGAGGTCACGATCCTTTCAAACAGAAAGCAGTGGCCAGCGCTGGTCTGCTGCTCATTTGAGGGAGCGTTAAGCTATGCTGAGGGAAAAAGACCCTCCCCATTTCTACCAAATCAAACAAACAGAACTTTTCTTCTTTTTATGGGCTTTTCATGTCCAGCCCATCCAATATCTTCAGGCTTGAGCTGCAGTGACCTGTGGTGCAAGGTCTCTGCTCTGCTGCTCTGGCTGGGGCCGGAGCACTGCTGCAGCAACAGCTCCATCACCTTGGCTACTCCCCACCATGTCCGTGGAGCTCCCTGCTGAGACCCCAGACACCCCTCGTCCTTCAGCCGAGCACTGCCTAACCTGCTACTGCCTGCGAGGCACCAGCTGCACACAGTTATGGGCTGTCGCTTGTCTGCTTTGCGCTCTTTTCTTGGGTCCTCTTTTCTTGGCTCAGCTCATATTTTCAATATAGACTCTTTGAGCTTTTGGGGACAGCTTTCTGGGAGAGGTTCGTTTCTCCTACACTGGGTATATGAATAAAATCTGGGTCAGCTGCGTTCCGGGCCCTGGAGGAGACAAATCCTCTAATTATAAGACAATCTTCCCCTCTTCCCCTCCGCTTTTGCAGTCTGAACAAATATGACCCTGAACCAGGAAAAATGCTGTTACATCTCCCATCTGATTCAAGCTTTCAGTATCTCTGGCTATGCCATTGATGGTGATTCTCGAAGCAGCCTATTCCTGCCAAATTTAACAGGAAATAACAGGGTACAGCTCTTTACAGTTAAGGCCTTGTGTCATTCAGTAACCTACTTTTGTAATTACTTGTTTTCCATGATTGTGACTGTCGCAGCTGCTTGTACCTGTACAGAAGTCCTATTCTAATCTAGAGGAAAAAGGACTACACAGCATGCAAAGGCAAACTATTGACAGCAACATCCTTGAAAATGAGGCCATTCTTGGACCTGTGCAGAGGCTGAACGTGAGCCAGCAGTGTGCCCAGGTGGCCAAGAAGGCCAATGGCATCCTGGCCTACATCAGAAATGGCGTGGCCAGCAGCACTAGGGAAACAATTGTCCCCTTATATGTGGCACTGGTGAGGCCGCACCTCGAGTACTGTGTTCAGTTTTGGGCCCGTCACTACAAGAAGGGCATCGAGGTGCTGGAGCACGTTCAGAGAACAATGAAGCTGGTGAAGGGATTAGAAAACAAATCTTGAGAGTGACTGAGGGAACTGGGGTTGTTTAGTCTGGAGAAGGGGAGGCTGAGGGGAGACCTCATCGTTCTCTACAGCTACCTGGAAGGAGGCTGCAGGGAGGAGAGTTTTGGTCTCTTTTCTCCAGTGACAAGGGATAGGCCATGAGGAAGCGGCCTGAAGATGTGCAGGGGGAGGTGTAGATTGGGCCTTGGGAAGAATTTCTTCATGGCAAAGGCGGTCAAGTTTTGTAAGGGGCTGCTTGGGGAAGTTGTGGGGTCCCCATCCCTGCAGGGATTTAAGACCCAGGCAGGGCCGCCTTGGGACAGAGAGGAAGCATGGCAGTGCCTTGCTGTGCTGTGCTGTGCCGTGCCAGGCCCACCACAGGCCTGGCCCATCATAGGCCTCACCCACCTAGTGGCAGTGAGCAGCACGCTCTATGCGCTGGTGGGGCAGGTTTGGTGGTTTTATGCTAGTTAAAAATCTGAGAATCGAAAATAATCCTCTGTTTCATGTTTTGGTATTACTCGCCTGTATTTACCTACTTTCATGTGTGTAAAAAATACATTCCTACAAACAGATAAAGAATGCCACTGTCTTTACGTTGGCCCTGCCTCTCTTTCTAGGCTGACTTGCCAGAGGTTGGCAGCTCTCAGGTGCTGGAGGCTTCATCAGGCCAGCGGAGCCCCCACCGTCCCCCAGGGTAGCCCGTGCCAGTGTCAGACATGAAAGGTTTCTCTTGGGCTTAAATGGAACACTGTCTATTGCAGTATTTCAAATACCATTCCCGAAACGCATTGCTCTATAATGTCGGCAGCGGTGCGCGGGACAGGCGGCAGCACCCCGAGGAGCACCGCCTGGCCTACCCCATGGTGTACTGCTGGGTATGGCTGGGCACCGCGCACTCAGCTGGGAGTTCATCTGCAGATGGGTCAAACGGAGGATAGTTCGCTTGATAGGATCTACTGTTTTTTTCTAGCCTTTAAGCAATTCCCTGTGCTTCCCAGCAGCTCAAAATGATGCTGAAATGAGATATTTCTGTTGTCAGGCCACTACCATGTTTTGCTGTCACCATGGCTACTGAATAACTTCAGCGCACCTGGTACAGCACTATAAATACAAAGATAATGTTTCATAACATCAGTGTCAAATCCTGTAAGCTCACCACTTGCCTGACATTCTGTTCCTTTTTTCCCATACAGATTTCATAAAGCACTGAGAAAGAAAACACATTATTTCCCTCAGCCAAACAGGCAGAACCTAACCTACCACTAATAAAAATAAGTGACTGTCTCTCAGTTACCTCAAAAATACTTAATTTTCCTTTTTTATCTGTCTTAAGTCATTTTGACTCTGGGATCTCTATTCCCAGCTCACCCAGGCAGACGAGCAGGAGGAGCAGACCCAGATGCCAGGAGAGCGACTGTGCCGTGGCTGCAGCCGCTCACGGATGCCCTAATGCCCGGGGTCAAGCGCTGCTGGTCTCTTTGTTTCGCTGGGCAGGATGACAAAGCTTTCCTGAACAGCAGTATTTAAAGCAAGTGAACTATGTGAAATCTCTCCCCTCAACTGCTATTACACAGCTTGCAACCTTTCGTTCAGGAAATTAAGTTTGCATCTCTTCACGTTATCTCTTTGTAATTGGAAAACTTTCATTTTGACAGAGAAAATGTGCCAGCCTCCCTGTGAGCATTGCTGCGAGCCAGTGCTGAGCGCCATCTGGAGAACTGATGCTGAAGTCAAGCAACAACATCCTGCCATATTTTATCTGGAACTTTGCGACAGGACAACTAATAACATCTTAAGCTTCATTTGTCTGGGTCTCTGGTGCTCTTGGCAGAGGTCATAACCAGTAGTGGCTTTGCTGATTTGCTGCATCAAAACTAATTAGGTTACAGTGCTCACTGGCACAGCTTCTGATAATGGCAGAAAAGCCTCTGGCTTTAATTTCGCTCATTATGTCAAAATAAGCATTACAACCCATAAAACTTGCACTTGTATCAGGTTCCTAGGTGTAAGCTTTAACATTATTAAAGGTGCTTGTTCAGCATGACCAAGCCCCTTCCGTAACTCCATTTTCTCCCTTCCTCCTTTAAGCGTAATGTGGGTGAGAAGTGGGCTCATGGCATGAGCATGTGCCTGGCATTGCAGGCAAGGATTTCCAAGTCTGGCCTCTTTGCTTCTTGCCTTCTTTGTGGCAACAAGGCCAGCCGCAACTTGCTTGGTTGGGTCTGTAGCTGAATGAACCGAAGCTGCCTGCCTACTGCTTCAGAGGAAAACATGGTGTCAGTGACCTTTTTACCGTGCTTTTTGGAAATCTATTCTTTTACCAGACACTTTCATAGTAAGTCTAATTGAATGAGTCACCTCTAAAAATCTGAGTAAAAAGAAGATAACGGTTGCACAAGGTTAAAATTAGGGCAATGCTTGGGGTAAAAGCCAGGGCAATTCTTAACGGTTCTTAGTACAAGCGAGAAAGCAGCAGGAAAGAAGATTTCTGTCTGCACAGAGGGAAAAAAAAACAGAAGTAAGGTTTAACAGTTTCCTGCTTAAATGTTGTAAAACAAGTCAGCAGGGGGCTGTGGCAGTAGGCAGAATTGTGCTTTCTCACAGCAGGAAAGTGGCGCTGCACTAGACGGGCTACATTGCTTATCACAATGAGGCCATCTTAAAGAGCTAGTACAGCTCTTAAACATATAACATGCAGAAGAATCATGATTTAAAAAGACAGCATTGTGTATTTGCTCTCAGACTTTCCACCTGCTACAGTTTGCAGGGGCTGTGGTAGTGCTGGATGCTCAAGGAACTTTTGGTTTTGCGCACCTGATGAAAATTTCAGCTGAGTCCTAGCAATGGCTGTGAATGATGCACCTCGGTTTGGACAGAGCCTGGATTTTGTTGGATTTTAATGTCGGGTAATCTGTGTTTGAGAAAGGCAGAAGTATGTGAGAATGAGGGTTAAATAAGTATTTATTTGAGTATTTAATTCATCCTGTGCTTGAGGTGCTGTTATTTAATATTCTTATATTTGCTATTTATTTATTCCTTAGGGTGCTTTTTTTTTTTTTTTTTTTTTTTTTTCCATTGGGAAAATGCCATGAAACTCTGAAACTTCTAGTGCTTTTATTTAAGATAAAGGCTTTGAATTACATTAGATTAGGAGTCCAAGTTTAGAGCACTGCAAATAACACTGCTCCTTTAGAGTTGCCTGCTTCCTCCTGATACATAAGGCCCTGCTCTGCCAAATCACCTTACCCTTTCTGTCTTATTTAATGCATCTTTTGCACTATTAAAAAAAAAAAGGTACTTTTTTTCTGAGCAATGCACATCCATGCCAGTGTCATGAAACAGAACATATGCGGTTTAACCCCAGAAGCATTTCTAATTTGGACCTGTATCTTTCTAAACATGGATGTACATCAATGGTTGTGACACACCATGGGAATGAGGCTTTATGATAGTGGACAGATCTGAAGGAATCAGACCTGGAATGTCACATTCATATTGGGATACCTAATTAATGAGGAGACTGGATATCTAACAAGGAAACATTACTACCTAATTTTGCAGTTTGGATGGATTGCTTTCAGAAAAGAAACTAACAGGCAAAATATGTAGGTTGACAATGCAACACTTAAGGAGATTATAACTGTCTGAGTTGAGTCAACAGATACCTGAGGAGTGTGAACGCTGAGGTCCAGCTCCCCAACACACTATGCATGTGCACACATTCATGCTTTACCACCTTCACTTCAGATTCCCTGTGATAACAAAGTTAATCATGTGCATAAATATGTGCAGGACTACTGCCTAATGATGGAGAGAAATTAGTTAGCATGTCATACACTAGTCCAATTAAGAAGCTGAAATTAAAGGAAAGAAAACTGAGACTGAAAATCAAGAGAGCCCTTGTCACAGAGGATGTCAGGCTCTGAACTGTTTTCCCTGGCTGGTGAATGAAGTTTCATTGTTTGGGTCTTAAAACCAGAACAAAGCAGCCAAATTATTAATAAAAACAAAGGAGCAAACAACACACCCTAAATGCGTTCGGCATTCCCTGACTGTAACCCCTGTACCCAGATGTGTGATGTGACTCCAGAGTGGCGTTTTGCACTGATCAGGACAAAAGCAGGATCTTAGTGCGCATGCTTGGCAAGGACTGCAGGGACAGACCATTTAGTCTGTCTCGAATATACCTGTGTGGTCACAGGGGTAGCACAGCAGCTACCGCTTCTGGTCTGGGAGCTTAGCACCAGCCAGTAATCCTCGCTGCACATAGCCTGAACTGTTTTTTTGATCTATTTGATTTAGGATACTTAAAATCCTAAGGCTGCTCTCTTAGGACAGAAAAATGAGCTGGGAGAGAGCACTGTGGACAAATAAATATCTTCTTATTTCTCTGCACACATTGATATCACTGAAGAGTCAGGAAAAAAAAAAAAGACTTGGCAATTGAATACTCATTTAGTGGATTTTTTAAAGCTGAGTTTTAAACAGGAATGATCACACACACTAGAACTGTACATTCAGCTCAAATTTTGAAAATATGCTTTCAGAAGATAGGCATATTTCATTTCGTATTTTCTTACAGTGATCAACTCAGCTGACGTATGAGCTTTAAAGCTGCTTACCTCGGGGAAAAGGGCATTGCCTAAATTTTCTTACCACATCTAGAGGGGTTTCTTGTGGCAGAATACAGCAGAGCCTGGGTTAGCCTCTCGCCCATCACTCACTCCCTTTCCCAATGTGGGAGTGCTGTGAGGACCATGTGTTACAGCCGCTTTGTCCTACGAGGTAGCCTAAATAGGGACATAATCCAGCCATAAATTCACAACAAAGAATCCCCTGCTGTAGAGGAACGCTGCTGGATATAAATGTGTTACAGTCAATCTGTGCAGGGACATAAAAGCATGCTGAAGAAGAGGGAATGGGATGGAGGCGCAGGGGATTATGCTGCACATCTCCTCCACTGCTGCTGGGCACCAGGGAGCTTCTGCTGCCTGAAGCACATCCCGCCCAGAGCCGCGGCCACTCTCCGAGGGGTGCAGAGAGGACTGCTGAGGGGAAGGCTTTCTGCAAGCCCAGAGGCCTGGACACTGGGAGAATCCTCCTCTGCTTGCCTTTTCCCTCGAGTTCTCCTGTTACGCAGGAACCACTCTGCCCATAGTTTATGCCTTATATGCCAATGATGTGTGCCAAAATTCCCATTTCAGTAATCTTTGTAACTCCCAGGTTTTCAGTGAAATTGATGATGCACAGGGAAATAGATTTAAGCCATGTAAATTTGTTGTGAAGCTGAGTTAGTGCAGCTTTGCGATCCTCCATGGTGAGGCTCAGTATTGATTCAGTTGTCATGTACCTCTTCAAATAAAAAAACTGTAAACCATTAAGAAGCTGGCAGTGGTCACAGCTGGGATACCGCAAAGCGGGTCCAGAGTAGCAGCAGTTACTGATAGACCAGCACAGGGCAACCAAAATGGAGCTGCCAAGAGGAGCTGTGATGTAGGCTCCAGGGTCTGGGGACGGAGACCATCAGGTTTCCTCGGAGGCAGCTGTAGCCACCGTCTGTTTCTTATTTTGCAAAGAAATAAGTGTCTCTACAGTTGGAGATGGGTACTGAGTAGGCATCACAAGTACCCAGCCTCTCTATCAGAAGTGTGATTGTTGCCAGCATTTTGCAAACTTGATTTGGCCTCCTCTGAGTATGCTAAATCATGCTTGCTCTACATTGGTAATTTTCAATTCTAAACTCTGTGTGGATTGCATTTTATTGAGGGATAGCTCTGAAAATGGGAGTGATAGGGAATCACTTGACATTAGAGGGGTCAGTGCGGGAGAAAGAGGCACTCATGGTCCTGGCACGAGGTCACGGCATGCACATGGAAGCTAGATTAATATCGGAGTTTCATATGTATTAGTTCCTGCTGCAGTGAGTTGTCTAAGCCCACTCAGCTGACACCATTATACACCGAGGAATGTATTAGCAAACTATTTAAATGCAAAAGGATTTTTTGCAAATGTATTTGTTCCATGGTCTGTTGACACTGTTTAGCATCTTGTCAGCAGTGTTTGGAGCTCACTGTTTTCCCACGTTCAGAGAGTACAGGCTTTGACTTCAGCTAACGTGTTGCAGAGGTACCCTGTGTTAAAAAAAGGACAGTGCTCCCCCAGCCTGAGTAAGGGCAGGCACTTAGCAGAGCCAGAACTTCAGAGATTTTATCTGCCACATATCTTCTGCAGGATTTGTAAAGAGATCTGAAACAAGCACCAGCAAAGGCAGCCTATCTCTGTTGCTCTGAGGAAATGTGATTCTTCTGTCTGTTTTTATGTTCCAGAGTGCTGCAGCCCGTAACACTTATCTGACTCAGGTCCTGTGGCTTAAACAAGAGAGTCAGGCGCTTGGTGAAAGGAGGTGTTTTTTAGCTCTGGGCATTTCTTATAAAGACCCTATCATTTCAAACCTTCTTGCAGACATGTTGTCTTTGGAGGAGAAGCTTTTTTTTTTTTTTTGGCTCTGCTTTAGGTTAGCTGCTACCCAGCTACCAGACCTGTGAAGAGGCGTGGGTCGATTGGGCTGTTTGCAGCAGAGAAGGTCCCTCAGCAGTCACTGACCAGGCAGAGGCACTGAGGGTGCTGTTGGGAGCTCTGCCCATGGGACAACCATCACGCTTATTGGGTGCAAGCATTAGCTCCCATATTTTATAGTGGAACAAATTACATTCACAAAGACCTTCCTCTGAGCCCATGAGGGCAAAGGAAACTTTTTTTTTTCTTTGCTTCTGCCTCCTGATTAATTTAAAATGTAGCTTGCTACTGTTTTTAATCCTTAGTTCCCTTTAGCTGCTCTCCCTCCCCAGAATTAGTTGCCAAGTCCTAGCAGCAGAGGCCACTGTGGATTTTGCTGGTGGGCTGTTCTCACTGTGCCTCCTTTCATTTTCTCTTGCACTGAGGAAGAAGATTCAGAACACTAAACTGAATGAAGCTGTCTTAGGGGTACACTGAGGAATTATATGTAGGTAAATCCATGCTAGAATTGCATAAATGCCCTTTATGTAAGAAATAAAGTTGCAGCCTGCAGCATAAAGCTTTATCTGCATTTGCCTTCATTCCCCTGTGTGTCCCTCTAACACAAGAGCACGCTGACAAAAATATGGAAGGAAGCCACATATTTTGCCTTCAAAAGGCAAGTGTAAATGTTGTCATAGCAACACAGGAAAGCAGAATGCTACTTTATAAAGGTGGTGGTGGGGAAATGAGGGAGGGAGGAAGAATTAGGGGGTTGCAGAACATGTGAAAAATGACAGTTCTACGATGAGTGCATGAACAGAGATGTGACATGTGACATCTCCAGCTAGTGCAAGGAAGTTTGTTTGTGTCTGAAACACAAGCAATTCCAGTGGACTAGGTAATGCATCTAAACAAATCAGAACATTTTCATCTCCTGTGTCCTTTATGACAGAAACCTGATAAGCCAGGGGTCAGCCAGACCCTGAGCTTACCCAGCTCCATGCCTGGAAAAGAGACTGATGACTCACAGCATCTTTCTTTTGTATAAGCAGCTTGTGACATCCCACAGCATTATCAAGATTTGAAAGGTTCCACTGAAACTGCTAGATATTATAGATTATGAAGAGAGAGAGATGGAGGGGCAGATGCTAGCGTCTCCATCGCACGGCAGACCCTTTGTTCTGAAGCCTTTTCTTCTGATCACGTTCTTTCTCTGCTGGTGTAAAAGATGGCCCATTCTGATGTCCCAGAGCTGAGTTTTTATGAGTTTCATCGGGGAATGAAATAAAGAAAACCTTTTGACTAAGAAAACCAGGAAGGAACAATTTAGTAAATATACTTGTTATAATACAAATATTCCTCAACAGTTTTACTGTCATCCTTTAAGAAAGAGCTGTGTTTATTTTATTTCCAAAATGTAGTTCAAAGACTCTTACTTTGCATGCTTTGTGTACATCTGGTTGTGTAGGTGGTGCATCTGTGTGCTGCAGACCTGGCAAGCTGTTGTCAACAAAGCCAAGGTGACAAAAAGAGCCCTCAGCCCTTTGGTGGCTGACATGTTTGGTCACTGTACTACCGAGCCCAGAGCTGAGGTGTGAGCAGGCTCTGCCCCACAGAACCGTGGCAATGCCATCAGAAAGTTTGGTTGCTGTACCTTGTCATTTAAAAATATCATCCATCTGAGGACAATTCATTCCAGGGACTTTATATAATATGCCAATACTGTGAAGGGAATATTTTTAATGTAGCTGCAGTTTGCTTGAGTATCAGAGAGCAACAGGAATGTCTTAATAAGCTGCTTTCCCCCACTCCTGTAGTCCTACTATAGGCACAGATAATACTATTCAAGAGGGAACAGAAGGTTGTGTGTTCATTTGGAGTTGGCAAGTGGCACATCAGTTCCAAATTTATGAAGGTGAAAAGCTGTACAAAAATAGAAAAAAAAAATCTGCCATATTTACAAGAATAAAATGCTGCTGCTAAGTGCCTTGGAAACAAAGAGAAAGAAATATCTCTGTAAAGAAATCTTTCAGGCAGCTTTTGTGCCTGCCTGTATTTCTATCTTTGCAATGAATCTCAGCAGGTCATAGATCCTTTTAAAACAACAGCAATTGCAAAAGGATCTGGAAGACCCACAAGGATCTCCCTAGACCCTCTGGTTCTTGTCCTTTAACAGTGCAGTCTCCCCCTGGGTACCTGCTACTCATCAGAGCAGGGGAGTGAAGTTGCTGGCAGGCAGGGTACTGCAGGTGCTTTGGCTAGAGCCACTTGTCATTTCCCTTCTCACTCTTTGCAAGTATTGAAGTGGTGATGGCTACAGATAACAGAAGTAATGCTGAAGCAAAACTAGCACAATGAAAGTTGAGTGCAAAAATTAATAGCAAAGTGATCATCTCAGAGTATCCCTCCCTTTTGCAAACACAGTGACACGGCTGTAAAACCACACAGTGTGTAAGATGTTTAGAAATATTGGCGTGAACTTTGTTCACCTAGCAGAAAACAAAACTTATCAGATTCTCTAGAAAGTCAAGAATTTGCTCTCTTCCCCCTTTTGTTTCTATGTAAACAAATTGATTTTTCATTAGCACTAAAATAGATTGGGGGAATTAATTTTTACTTAATTATTGTCAGGTGTGACCAAGACCAGATGCCAATTTATAGTCCTGGCCTGGATCACAAACACAAAACAGTATTGGTTAGTCATGAATGAGGTTGTTAATGGTTCAAACACACCATGAGAACTTAATTAAACTTCCACTGATTGACAAATCAGCATAAATCCATCTCAACTCAGTCCTCCCCTCTTTTGGGGGGAGGTGAGGTGTTGCTAGAAGATGTACCGCCAATGCAGGAGTACTGCAAGGCCAAACAAATGCACGCACAAGAAGAGCAAGCAAGGAGTCTGTTGATGGTAAGCCATAGGGGAGCAAGCAGATGAAGTGTCCCTCACAGACTTGAGTGATGTGCAGAACCTGATGTGGGTCTAACGACGGCACTCCTCCAAGTGCTTTATTTGCTGTGTTAAATAGTAATTGATGTAAGCAGACAATTCCTTCCTGGGGAATGTGCACAGGACGAGCTCATCAGCCCTAGGCCAGTTTCATAGCACAGTGGAGCCCTGCAGAGCCTTTTTGCTATGTCACCCCAGTGCAGGGATGCATGTGGGTGTCCTGGGCAGCCCTGGCTGAATTCCTGCATACATGGAGAGGCTGTAACCAGTGCTGCCTTGCTCACCAGAGAGCTCCTGCTGCTGAACTCCTGGCTTGTAGCTACTTCTGATGGGAAACCTTGCATGCATTGTAAATGCTGGCCAGGTCTGGAGCATCTAGGCCTTGACACTGCTCAGGGAAGTTAGAAATGATGGTTCCCAGCCACAGGGGGACTCTTTCTGACAGCGCTGCAGGTTAGGAAAGAAAAAAGAGGAGAGGTGAAAGGCAAAACAAGCCTTTGCAGCTCTCTCTGCCTAACCGCAGATTGTCCCACTTGGTTTCCATTTAAACATTGGGCAAGGCTGTGGTGAGTTGTTCAGTTCCCTAGATTTTACAGTTTTAAACTTTGCACATACAAATTTCAAGCAGTTTTTTTATCATTTTAGTTTTTTATTCTGAGTCTTGCTGAGGGAATTAGACCATGTTAAGAGTTCTTTAAACCAAAAAAGGGACTTTCTTTTAAGAGTACTGGGTATGGAATCAGACCAATTTAAGTGTTTTTTAAACTTCACCTTGGGTTCCCAAACTACAGCCGTGCACAGAGGGGTCTCTAGCAGGTAGGTAAGCGTTGCTGTCAGAAACCATACCTTTACATGCATATGTTTATGACTTTGGAAACCTGATTGTGTTTAGGGTTACGTGTGTCTTCCATAAACTCAGTTTGAAACTTTCTAAAATTGCCAGGAAAACTAACCTACCACCAAAATAGCAAGGCTGAAGCAGAGAAAGGAAAGCAAGATCATTGTATACACACTCTGCCGTGTAGGGGGAAATTCCCAGGCTGTGTAAAGCAGACACGTTTCAGTGCCACTCCTGACTTGTGGCAAGTGGGTGCTGTGCTCCCGCAGCTGGGGCTGCACTGACCCCGTGGTGCATGGCAGGGAGCAGCAGAGCCCCATGTGAGGTGCAGGGACGGGGCGCTGAGGGCAGCGCAGCCCTGCTCACTGCCTGGGCAGCAGGAGCCAGAGAAAATCTGCTCCTGCTCCATCAGATACATGCACCTTAATCTTTTTTTCCTTGTAGAGATATCAAATATCGTTGTAAAGAGCATGTTCAGACCGTTACATGCAAGCGTACATGTGATGCCTTTATGAAATATGCAAAATATGATGCGCTGGGCTGATCTGCATGTGTATTTGAAAGCCTCTTCCATGCTTTGGTTCGGGTACTGAACATTTCTGACATTTTGTTTGAGGTAAACAGAGCCAATCTGTCAGCATGATTCACTACCAGCACATCTGATAAGTATGACTTACAGCAGGCTGGTATGTTTTTAGAGCACTTGCCTCCTTTGCAGTTAGCAAATTACTGCAGGGCAAAGCAAACACAAAACGAGATAACAAAAGGAATGATGGATTTGATCACATTACGGGGGAAGCGGGATGATGAAGAGAAGGCTTTACCTAGCTCAGACACCTGGAAAGCAGAACGTGTGTCTCAGCTGCGTCAGAAGTGTGATCCAGAAGCCCCATGCTGTGCACAGGCACTGTAACAAGAGGCTGTCATCACATAGTGTCCCACATTCCCTTTTATATGGATTTCCCTGATTAAGTTTCTGTTTTGACAGCTTTTGAACAGTAACACCTTTCTCTTTTTGCCTCTGAATTTCCTCCCTCAAAAGGTGCAAATTACGGTTTTACTGTGGCCTGTTAGAGGTGCAAATAAGCACAACATAGCCAAACAGGGACAGTCTTGAAGTAGTAAAATATCGGAGCTGAATCCTGTTGAAAGACATACATGTATATTTTGATGAGCTGGGGCTAAATGGTGGCAAATGTATGTGTGAATTTTCCGGGTGGTGTGAAGTGCTGCATTTGCACAGCCTGGGAATGTGGCAATGCCAGGGATGGGGAAGGGAAGAGCAACCGAAGTGTGGTTATATTTGGGGAACCAAACGGCTTTCGGTGGCAATTGCTACAAGCAAATAATGGCTGTATCCTTATTTCACTGCACTAGGACCAAGTAAATTCCTCACAGTGTGAAAGGTGAAACTCTACGTACTTGCTTCTGAACTTACTTTGACTTCTCGTTCTTAGTATTATAGAAGTTCTGTGCCTGATTCGAGCTGCACCGCTTGTACCTGCTGTTATATGGAACAGAAAACCACTTCCTTGACCGCAACTTATCACTAGCTGTTTATCACAAGCACACATAAAACTATCATTACTGTATGGCAACTTCTTGGTACAAAAAAGACAGAAAAAGAGAAGTGGTACCACATTTTCTTCTCTATTTTCTTTAGAGACTATTTTGGAAATAAGCTAAAAGAAATTGATGAGTTTATGAGGCTTTGTTTCTATATCTTTGCATTATCTGGTTTTGATTATCAAAACCAAAGCAATACCAGTTAGAATATAAGGTTTCAGTAAGAATCCATATGTTCTGATCTGCAATCAGGAAGGAACAAGCAGCCCAACACAACACATCCAGTTACATACTATACACGCTATTTCCACTTGCATGGAGACTGAAGAAAAAATCCCTTTCAGGGTCAAACTCTTGATGTTTAGGTGCAAGTAAAAGAGGATGATTGCTCTGGGTTGAAAGGAACATGTTTGCTTTCATTCTTTTCCACAGCAAAAACAGCAGGGGTTTCTTTTGTTCCAGAGCGACAGAAAGGGCTGTCTGACAGCACCTTGAACAGCGAGGTCCTTCTGTGAGGTGCCTGCTGACAAAGCTGAAGGGAGGCTGGACGGAAAGGAAAGGAAAGGTAACCGACAGGTTTTCTGATGTCTGTAAGTGACTGGAGTATGCTGCTTTTGCCTTACTTTTTACTGGGAAGTTTAACGTGTGATCAGAACACCTCAGAGAAATGTTTAAAAAAAAAAAAAAAAAACACCTCTGTGAAGTGGACAAAAATGCAGGCGCGTGAACCCTTCCTTGGGTTCAGTTTAACCTTACACTTGTGGGCTTGAACATGTGTCCATTTTCACTTGCTGGTTGGGGCTGGTCTAACAAAAGGTGCTGGCTCTGCCTGCAAACCGTTTCTCCTGTATTATCTGACTCCGGTGGCTGATTGTAACAGCTCTGCAGCTCCCCAGGCTTTATTACAGTGCCATAAAGTCTCTCTGCATGGTGGTGTCCTGTGCCCCTGCTCAGGACACGGGAAGCCCTGGGGCTGCGGCTGAGCTAATTGCAGGCAGGAGCCTGTGAACAGCATGGGAGAGCCCTCACAAGGAAACACTGCCACGTGAAACCCAGCAAAATAATGCCGTGAATGGAGAAAAAAAATGCAGAGTTCCTTCCCATTTCTACTGCATATGTGGGGCTCGAAGATATATTAGTCTTTCTTTTAAAAGAAGGGTTTGGTTTTACGATTTTCAGTTACAAATATAGCCTGACCGCACCATATTACTGTTTACTTCCAGCATTTAATTCAGCCCTTTCTGACAGTTCTGGGTACTCCCGGAGCAGGTATTTCAGTGATATGTGGGCTTCAGTGGTCAGCTGGGGCCTTTCAGGTATTTTTAATACCCACAGGGTTTTTTCTTCAAAATGCTGAGTGGAAAAACAAGCACGAGGCTATGTTTAATAGACAAGTTCTGCAATCCAAACAACATAAAGTAAATGAAATTAAATTTCAAGATTTTAACAATGAGTGTTTGAATGTGTCCATTGTACATTACTATAGCAGAAGTGAAGTGTGCATTCGGACATGTGAAATGCAGCCAAATGAACAATTTGCAGTAAAAAGCCTCCAATATCCCAAACCTTTTGAATTAAAAAAGCACTACTTCTGTTTGATTGTGTTTCTTTTCTCTCCCCTGCTTAACAAACTCCAGCTCCTCACTTCATAGGGATCAGATACAAGCGGGACAAACAGTTGTTTTGCTAAGGCAGCATTTCTGTGAGCAGAGCTGTCCCAGCTGATGCTCTCATAGACAATGCAGCAAATTCTGCTGGGTTCCTTGACTTGCTAGCTATTTTTAATTCCTTTCTTTTGTTCACTTTAAGTCTGCTTTGAGGAAGCTGCTTCTGCAGCCTGACACCAGGTTACGGAGCACCACGTGATGTGATGCATGTTGACACATCCAGATGCAGCACGATGCATGTGTCACAAGACATGAAGCAAAGCAGAGACATTTAATTTTTTGGCTTCTCAGTAGACCACCAGATATCCACAGGTGGCTGAATCCTTCCCCCTACATGCCCCATTGCCAACAAGGCAAGAAGAATGGCACCCCGTGTCCTGCTGGGGTTTTACAGCAGTGACTGCAGTGCAGCCCAGAGCTCCAGCTCTCCAGCCCCATTGTGTGTATTTAACTTGGTGCCAGATGGAGGTGTGCATCGCATTAGACCAAGGTGGTGTCAGAGGAGTTATGTGGGGTGCCAGCACCAGGCAGACAAGCTGTCACTGTCCATGATGGGTGCATCAACGTCTTTGGGCATGTTGGTGGCTTGGTCCTGAAGCTGTGGGGATGGAAGCAGGCAGGGATGGGGACGGGCAGGGGCAGGCACAATTTAGTTGCTCTAGTTGTCTGTGCTGCCCCAAACAATATAGATGTAGTCTCAGCACTTTGTTGCTTCCTGCTGTGTGGCAGAACCAATAGGAGTGTGTTAAGACAGAAAAACCTCTACGTAAATTTTTCCTTCAGGTACCAAATTTGAAGCTGAGAGGCAGAGGTGAAAAGTGCCAAGTGGGCACACTGAAATTTTGTTCTTTTTAATAGAAAAAGTGAGGCAAAATAAAACTTTGTCAGCATTTGAAACTTGTTACCGAGTGTACAAGTACTGGCGATATGAACAAAATCATTCTGCAAAGGATGAATTTGCTGTATTTGTTTCTTACTGAGCACACCAATGTTTTGAGGGGAAGGAGGAGCTTTTCCTTTTGCTTGGATGACAGCTAGCAGAAGTCACAGCATGACTGGTAGCCAACAATTTACTCCACTTTCCTTTCCCCATGTGGGCCCTGAAGTACGAAGTTGAACTTACCAGCAAGTGAAACCGGCAATTTTTGTTCATAGCCAGACGGCTGCACTGAGGCAGAATGGAGTGGGAAAGTGGTCGCTGCTGCAGCACTGTGCCTCCTCTGTCCTCTCCAGTCATCTCAGCAGTCCCCTTCCCTGCAAACCCACAATTGTAACGCCTTATCACAGAACTTCAGTATGTACAGGAGTGATAACAAAGGCTGTTACATTTTTCAAACTGAGGGTTTGCCTGCTAACACAGCCTGAGCGCGGCCAGCCTACATCTTCCTGCTGCTGTTGCAAGCAGGCACAGACCACGACGGTTTCACTCAGGAGGTTGATACCAGGCCTGGATCTTCTGGAAATTGTTTTTGAGGTGGGGTTTTTGTTGTTTGCTTTGTGTTTTAAAGGCAGAAAAAAGCAAACGTATTAACTGCTATAAAATGAATGACATTTGTTTGTGCAGGCGCAAGGGGATGTGTATATATATATATATATATTGCTGTTATCAGTGATACTTCATCATCATATCCATGATACATTTGTTGTTACATTTTATTGTTTATCTTTCAGGAATAATTCAGTCACTTAAACTGGAGAGAAGGGGTAAGATTTTCACTGGGACTGAGATTCTGAGTTGTTAAGATTCCAGGTTGAGAGCTGAGAAGTTACTTCATGTCAAACAGGGATTTTAAAAGTCATTTTGAAGAGCATTTTTTCCTTTCCGTTATTCCACATAGAGAACCTTGAACCTTGTTATTTGCTTGAATGATTCTTTAAAGCTCTGTTTTCCTGGGACATGCCTGGGTGGCTGATTTTCAGGGAAATTTGATCTTAACCCAGATTTTTAATCAACTTCTTAAGTCATTACTGTACAGATGTTAAACCACAAAGTCAGAGCAGAAGACAGCTTGCTACCTTGTGTTTGTTCTTCATATAATAAAAAGAGGCATGGAGCTGACTGTTATTTTCTCACCATGAGACCATTGATATGTGTATAAAATTAGTCAGTTTGCAAATTGGATGACCAGCAATTGGCTGAAAGAAGTGAGACCATATATCAGCTTGATGTTGTTTTTCCATTTCTGTCTTCTCATCAGCTTAGATCTTTTTGAGGTATCATGAAATTAATTTCATAGAATTTATTTGAAAAGCTAAATAGCTTGAAGAGGAAAGAGGGACATCCTGCAGATGAGGTCAGCTGAGGGGAACAACATCTCAGGCTGAGCATGAGTGCCTGGCAGGGCAGCAAGTGGCACAGGGAGCGTGACCAGCAGACAAGAAGCTTGAGCCCAAAATTCACCTGGGGCCTCTAAGCCTAACAATAATGCCAGATTGTACCCTGGACCAAGTTGTCATAGAAGCATGTGGATCTTGATGGTTTGGCCTAGTATGAAAAGATGAGTGGTAATGATAGACACTGGGAATCTTCTTCAGTCACTTCCATATTCTCTTGCCTCTAGTCTGCTGTTGATTTGAGCTAGGTAAACAGTTTTATTCCATGTGATTAAACATTTCAGTGCTACAGCAGAGGAAGGAAGAAAAATGATATAATCTCTGGATATAATCTTTGTAACAAATTCAAACAAACCCTACTAATTCCTCTGGAGAAAGAAAACTAGTCAATAGATGTGCTACAGTCAGTACGGAAGTCTAATGAATGACAAGTAGGGACAGGAAAAATTACCCGAATAATACAAAACTTTGGAAACAAGTTAAAAGAAGAAACCTATATTCCAAAATACCAGGATGACTTAGATGGCTCTGCCATACTCAGACAAGAGCTCCGTGATATAGCACAAAAGCAAAGCCTTTGGGTTAGTTGAAAATAAAACCTCTAACCTGAGCTGAAATGGAGCAAAAGCAGCTGTTCCTTGACTTTTACAAGGAGCAGATTTGAGCCCACTTCAGAACAGATCTGAACAGGTGATATAAATACCGTCCTTTGCTCTGTATTTGAGTTGTGAGTTAACACAATGTAACCTATGTGTTATTTGTTAATACAACAGACGGCCAAAGGAAGTTAGTGCAACATGCTATGCACGCAGTGAATGCAGTATATTAGGAGAGATTTAAGAATGATTTAGTGGAATTTTAATTTGTAAAATTTGGCAGGAATTGAGAGGGAGCTCCAAAAGGTCTTGAAGCACATGTTATCAGCCTCAGATTTAAAACATTTCCTTTGGAAGTTGATGATCAGCAGTTAGTTGATAAGGAAAGAGCCATCTTAACTCTGTTGAATTCAGCAAGCTTTCTGTTGTGAGCGTTCCTTCACTGCTGTTTGTGGACAGCACCAGAAACATTAATTTCCATTTTCCTGGATTTTATTCACGTGTCTGTAGAAGCATTCTCTTCCCTGAAATTTTAGCAGATTATACCCAATACACCCTGGACAAGGACAAGTCCTGTAGAAAGGATTTTCTTTTTATACACAGGAAGTAATGTCAGCCTGCAAATCCCTGCTCTGTTTTCAGACATGTTTCCCATATGTATCTGAAGACATTTTAATTTCTATATGGCCTGACATAATTTCTTAGTCTCTGATCCAGGACATTGATAGCACAGACAAATGTTAGATGGAATGTTTATACATTTTGGTCTTGTGAAATGCTTCAAGTGAACTTTTATGTAACAATTCAAATTTTCTCCTTTGCTCCCAATACATTTCAATTTAATTTAGTGTACCGGCTTCTTTCTGGATTAAAGTCTTCTCTACGTTACTCAAGGAAACATTTCAAAGTTCATAAATGAAATTTTATGAAACTTGTGCTTCCAAAAGTATTTCACCCTTGGGGTTTTGGCAGGAAATTTATCTGCGTAAATAATCTTAGAACATTTTTATAGACAACTATATTTTGAATGATGAAACACAAATACCAACACAACAATTTCAGTTATAAGGATCATGTACTTCACAAGGTTTTAAAAGAAATGAATGCCTGTCAAATTTTAAATGAAACAACTAATATACTGTGCTTGATCCATAGATGTAAAATGAATTGGTAAATTATTTTGAGCAACCTTAGAAAAATGATCAGGGAAATAGTCTAACCATACAAAAAATGTTCAGTTGCAGATCATAAGATGAAAAAGCCATTCTCTTCTTTTAAAAAGGTGTTCTGGGTTGATATCAGATTTGGTAATTTATTAACAAATCTGAGCTATTTTTGGGACTATGTTTTCGGAAAAGTGTTTGATATTTTGCCAGACAATGTCACAGCTGTTGAGAGGAAAAAAATAAAAATAAAAATTCAAGACCCTGCGTTGGAAGTTTGTCCAATGGGAACCAGAAAGGTGAGCAGAGGTGAAACAATCCTAGGACATGTGCCTTGATCATAATCTGAGATCTCTTGATAGTCATATGAGAGAATGACTTAGGAGATGATACTGGGGAAAAGTTGGCATTTGAACAAATTGAGATGAGTGATGGCTGTGATGATAGACAGCTGTAGAAATCTAGTTGCCAGCACATGGCATAAAAAGATGGATCTGAATTTTGAACATCCAAAATCAAAGCAAACTCAGAGATGAAAATTAGCATGACACAGCACAGGTGCTTTTCAACATTGAAATGCAGAGCAAGCTCTTACTTTCAACAGAGATCTTTTCAAGAATGTAAGAATCATCTTCATGCAATAAGATAGTCACAACTGTAAATAAATCATCACAAAAACAAATAATTAAGTGGACATAATTCATAAATTGAAACTAAATGGTGATAAAATTCCTCACTAACCAAGGAATGACCTTCTTGCCAATCTGTGCTTTTAAAAGGAACCAGAGCATTTCCAAATGTTTCCTGGAACCTTCTTCTGCTTCATATGTTGCTCTGTAGTTTGAAAGGAGCCTGTCACCTCCATTGTCTTTTTATTTAAGTAGTCAGAAGAGCAATATCTCAAAAACCAGTAATTTCATTTTTCAGTTATTGATCCATTTATTTGTTTTCTGCTTCTGAACATGAGATGTCTTTTAATAATGTATGTTTTATAAAGAAGGGATGCTGCAGATGTACTATCCCAGTGTGGCTTTCTCTTGGAGCACAGAGAAGCTTAGGGGAGTAAATAGCAAAGACTTCTCCTGCATGTAGACACATCTGGTTTCTCTACGGATTCCCAAGGCTGTTCTGTTGGTGGCTCTGGAGGTGCCCTCAGGCCTGTTGTGTGATGAAGCCACAGATGGTTGACTGGGCTTCTTTAGTCTCCCAGTTACAATTTCTGTCAGTGTATCCCATATTCTGAGGAATTTAAACACTTTGGAAAAGAAGATATGTTTCATTTTGCTATCAAGAGACATGTTTTTGTTTTTAAAAACAAATCTAAAGGTTGCAGCTACCAGGATTTCAAGAGCTGACCCACTGAATCCAAAGAAGGTACAGCCACATGGAGCTCATGGAAGAGATGACAGCAGCAGGGAAATTGAAGCCATATTCCTGTGCAAGTTGTGTATGTTTCCCTTTGGGTCAGGTATGTGATATGTCCTGTCCAAAATGTGCTGTGCAAAAGAGTCAGGGTACCCACAGCTCACACACAGTAAGAAGCTAATGCTGCCTCTCCAATTCCAGAGTCTTACAGTCTTCATCAAGACTGGGGTAGAATCTGAAGAAAAGGAGCAGTTCAGCTTCATAAAAGACAGCTTGACTTTTTCAGAACCTAAGGAAATGTTTGTTTTGAGTTTTTTGTCATGCTTCAAGTTGCAACACTATGGCGTCTGTTCAAAAAGCAGCTCCACACATTCATTATGCCATTGTGCACTCTGCTGATAAATATGCAGAGAAATGCTATCTGTTTAATCTGTGTAGGCATTCAAACCTTGTGTAATACTCGGTAGAAATAACTGGGCTGAATAAAGATTATATTTTTATACTGCAGGAAAACAAAGCAATTCTCACAGCAGCTGTTGTAATCTTGGTAGTAAAAGCACGAGAGTTTGTGCAGATGCTCCAGTCTTGGGAGCCATACAGGCAGATGTATCTGAGGAAATACCAATACATGGCTTTGCATATTTTGTTCTCACTAATCACAGCTGCAGTAGCACCTAATTTTCTCTCCATCACCCTTTTCTTTCACTACAGCTTCCTGTAGTGCATCAACACCAGCCAGCTTCTCCCTTCCATGAGCCGGCTACACTGTACAGTAACGCAACAGTGCTGACATATATCCACATTATTCCAAAAAGTGATTTTTTGCCAATGAATCTTTCTTCTTGTGAACAGGACACAAGCAATTCCGTTATCTCTGCACCATATTTGTATCTCAGCTAAAGAAATAGGCTGGGGGTATGTGTTGTAATTTGCTGTAGCAAGCAAGACAGAAGCAGCTTCTTTGAAGCAGCTTCTTTGACCCTACTTTGAATTACATAGATTACATTAGTTTCACAGGTCTGGACTAAGGTATCAATACATAGAACCTCCAAATGATGGCATGCGTTGGTCTAGAAGTGTGTGCATGAATGACTCTATTCATTTCTTTACCTTAGGATGTGTTATCTTTCAGTGAGCAGACAGGAGACTATTAAATAATCAACAAAATAAAATTCCCTGTTGGAGCTAGACACAATTAATTCTTTTTCTCTAATCTACAGTAACTGATAACACAAGGAAATTATTTATTGTCTGACATATTCTGCCCCCTGATTCAACTTGTCACTTGTAATGTACGCACCTCAGAAAAACTGCATTTCAAGACAAGAGTTTTGAAGATGATAATCCAAGTTAACTCCAATCTCCAGGAGAGGGAGGAATTGTAAAAACAAGAAGCATATGGAAGAATTCACAATAAGAGAACAGTGGGAGAGTAGAAAGTGGGGTAGGAAGAGCAGAAGGAGGAAGATTAAGGAGGAGGGAGGACAGCTGATCCTTGCCAGTGGGTAGAAATGATTGCCATGCTCTCATCATGGTCCAAATTCCCATTTCACTCCTGTGATGACTTCTCACACGCTCTGTGTTTTATTCACACATTTTGTAAATAGAAACAGTATTTAACTCACTTACAGGAAAATGTTAAAGAAGAAATGGCTGATCCCCACTTTCTTTTTTGAGGTGAATTTTCAAAGCAGATTATACAAGTTTTAACACCGTGCCTACCACCACAGTATATAAAAAAGTCAAAGCAGTGTACTAAGTAACATGACTAATATCTACCACATGCTGTTCTTTTTGTTGTTTTTCTCTCCCTAATGGAAAAAATGAGTGCTTGGGAGTTTTCATCCTTTTTCTGTTGAAACAAAACTCGTCCATCCTACTGGGTCTGTATTAGAGGAGACAGGTCACAGAGTTGCACTTTTCTCCCAAGAAGAGGGCAGCGAGGTCTGCAGTGGCTGTTCTGCTTGATGGGGATTTGTCCTCTAATCTGGGGTTACTCAGAGCAGCTCTGACTTCTGCATAAGTGAAATTTTGCCCTATGGTAGAGATTTCTGCAGTCAGCCTCAAGCCTCTTCCTGGGTTTTCCAGAGAGGAAGGGACGGTGTAGAGAGGGGAATAGGGTCCCTGGGAAATGAGTGGTTAGGGGACCACCCTCCTCTGCTCTTTGTTAATGTTTCCTAAAGACTCGCAGTTTTGTGCTCAGACATGTTGTTATTTTCCATGCAGCTAGAGAAGAAGACACTTATGCAAGGTGAGGCCACCATTTGTCAAGGTGGGACACGTTCCTTCACCAGCCAGAGACAGCAGAAAGTTTTACTTGAGTGGCTTGTACAATGATAGATGTAATCACTAACTAATATGCTTGTACCAGTAAAACACAGGACTGCACCACATCTGCAAATTCTTGAAGTATCTCCTTCACAGATCAGTGACACCTCTTTTTCTGAGGTCCATTTTCAGACAGCTATTTTTGGCCCATCATCTGATCTTGTCCAACACTGAGACCAACTGAGACTGTTGGTATATTAGATATCTTTTTGTTAAATCGTGTTTACAGGAATATTGCTGGTGCTTGCTGTCATGGCATCTCGTGTGATATCTTTTGGGCTGCTTGAAGATATTGATTTGGGCTGCTGAAGACACTGGTCATCGTAAAACTGTAAAAATACTCCTGCCACTAGAGTTAGTGGTGGGTGAGCAATATGATGAAAAAAGCAACACCTAAGTCACCTGCAATCACCTAAAACTGGTTTACTTATGGACTGGATTTAGTTAAAGGATTATTCAAAGTGAAATGGAAGGTAGAAATAAAAATTAAATCTATAACATAGCCTTTGAAAAACATTGGCTGTGAACTATCAGTGGATGGGAAGATTTTCTCAGCAGAATTTGGGGGAGGTTTCACCTGGAAAATGGCGAGATTTATGACATTCATTGAAGACAGTTTACCAAGAGTCAGGCTGCCACGGTTGGATTAGCCCAGAGCAAGACTCCAGCAATCACCTCTATTTGGAAGCTCTACAGGGAATTTAACAAATCCTAGGCTGATTAAACTGTGCTGAAAATTTTCTGCTAGTTTCATGGGAAAAATAATTTTGTTCTCCTTGATCACAGTCCTGGCTCATACCATTTTTACCAGGGAGATGCCCAGATCTCCCAGAAAATGAAGGAGTAATGCAACGGAGCTGGGTGGGCTGGAAAGCAATCTTTCCTTGTGTGTCTTCACTGGATAAACTTGTCCAGTACCATTATTTCCTGATAAGAGTGCATGAACCTCTTCTATGCACCCTGTTGAAATTAGCTCTCAAACAGCATTACTCATAATATAAGTGATTCTCAGACTTTTTTTTTCTTACATGTTATTGTATTGCCCAGTGCTAAATCTACAGGGGAGAGCACACACCTGAGCTGCTACATCATTATGTGGAATGACTTCCAGAAATCTGTGTTTCCAAGAACAAGATAAACTGGCGTGCCAATTTTTCAGCTGTTTGGATAAGTTTTCTGTGATGTCTTGGCTAGTCACTGATTGAAGAGTAGTGCTATAAAAATATACATCATTGGAAGATGGCACATTAAAAAGGTGTTTTAGTTTGTCATAAAATATTGTGCTTTTTCTTCTATTCTTTTCAAATGCTTTCTTAAATCAAGAGCCTGTAATTAGGTAAGTTAATGTAATGCAATGCAATGGAATAATGAGATGATGACGGTCTCAGGCTCATAGCCAAAGCCTATAGTCATAGACTATATCTATTTTTATTTCAGAAATGACTAACAGCTCAGTTCATGTCTTTCCCAGCTGTGGTTGTACAGCTGAATGGGGATAAAACAGATGTTCATAATATAAAAACTTCCTCTGATAGTTCATGAACTCACAAGTGTGGATGGTAGGAGAGTTGCCTGTTTCTATCACAAATAGGAAATACCACCAAATACAGCTGGAGACCCAGGCCAGAAACTGTTTTACTGCAGAACTGTTCTAGGGGCACTTCCCAGCACGCGGGCAAATCCCAAGACATAGGATCATATATTTCTATTCACGTTGAAGCTGGTATGATTTTGCTTTATAAAAATATGTTTGTAAATGACAGTTTCTCTTACACAGCTCACTAAAAAGTCTGTGACAGGGTTTTTTAAAAACTCAACTGGATTGCACAATTATTAGAGTTGTTATTATTATTGTTCAGGTGCAGAAAAGGAAGTTGGAATTAAAATGAATTCCCTTCCACATCACATCTTCGTATATGCTGCCTACCACAGTCACTTGCATGTAAAACTCAGTGATATGAGACTTCACAAAAGCGAGCAGTTAACAGTGGCACACTGTCTAAGTAACATCAGCCCAGACTCAGATATATGACTCATAGTCATCGGGTAGTTACTCTTCCTGCTGACCTTGCTCACTGCTATTTGAAAATCAGAAAAAATGACATTATTTCTGTTCTAGTGAAGTGTGTTTGCAACAGAAACTTTTCCAACGGTAGAACTCAGGTGATTCCACCAGGGCTGTTTTGGAGACTTGCTCAGGCAGGAGCTGTGGTGCTCCTGCCCCAGCTGCCCATACCCAGCCACTTTTCTCGTGTGGCTTCCAGAGCTATCAGCTAACCACAGAGCCGCAGGTTTGCCACCGCAGGTAGACAGTCTTTTGCCAGTGTGGGGATGTTCCCTGAGCCCCAGCATCCTCCTCAGGGTACACCAGTCTCCACATGATGCAGTTATTCCCCCGCCACATTCTCCTGGGATGCCTCATGCTACTTTAGGTTTCCTGCTACAGATATCAGACATACTGCTTTTCTTTAACACATTTCCCTTGGTTCCAATTTTGGGTCACTTTTTCCTTCAGTACCCCTGTTATTACAGCCTAATTATTTTCCTCCTACATGACACGTCTAATGCTTTACCTAAATGTTTCCCCACACTAAGAGGGTCTAATCTTATTTCCAGCTTCCAGTTTTCCAACTTTGCTGTCCTGACAGCTTTGCTGTGAGTTAAAATGGCATAACGCCAGTGACTGCACATCTAACAAATCCTTGAAATCCTTGACTGAAGAGAGACTGAGGAATATAGACAAAGATAGGCTCCTATTTGGACCTAAAATGTGGTTCAATTTCTTTCTTTAATTCTCCTCTAAGTTTAGTTTTTCAGGAGAGTTAAGTGGAATTTGAGTTGTTTTTTATTTGTTCAATTTTTTTTTTGGCTGTAAAACTTTTTTTCAGGTTTGTTCTAAGTGGCTTGGAATCTCTTCACTTTGCAGAAGTTGCCTCAGGTTACTTCAACCCAAAAGGTTGAGGAGGTCTATGTGTTTTAAGCACTGACACAGGGGCTGTGTAGTTCTCCAGTCTCCCCTCACCACCTATCACTCCTTGTCATGGGAAAGGCAGGGCAGAATTGCTCAAAGGATGCCCAACCTACCGTTGTTTTTCAGTCAAGCGTATGAAACTTCCTGCTCATTTGTGTCTCTTTAATTATTATTCATCACATCTGCCACCCTCACCAGTTTCAGTGTTACCAACACTTTAATGATCTGTCTCCAACAGGGAATGTGCTTGCTAGTGAAACAGATATTTTTATAGCCTTAGATTGTATAACATGGGAAAAAGATCAGCATGTTAATAACATTCTTGCTTATTGACTTCAAGAAGCTCCTTCTGGATAGATTACCCTGACCTCACGCAGTAATAAGCCATCTACAAAGTCTGGATACACTTCCATTCCTCCAAGTGAGTTGGGTTAAAAGTGGCATCAACTGGTAAGACAGATATACACTAGTGTAAAACTAGAATGAATTTGAAAGTAGATGGACAAAATAAGAGAAGAGTTTTCAACACAAGCTAACATCTGTTACTGTTTAATATTTTTAAAGGAAACTGAGACAGACAGGTTATGCTTTTTTTTGCACAAAGTACTGCTTTTAGATAATTTTGGTTAGGAACAGCATGAGTGCTGGTTCCATAACTGTATGACTGACCAGACTTGTGGTCTATTGTATACCCAATATTGGTCTCCAAAATTTGTCTGATCAGGTAATTGCTAGTTTATCAAGTAGACAATATAGTCTTAAAAGGATTGTAATTGCATCATTATCGTCCACAGTGGGCTATGAAAGAGCTATTATGGAATGAATAGTCAGTGTTTCAACCCAAGGAAGTATGGATGCTCCTTTATTTACAGAGAAGAAAAGAAAAAAAAAAAAAAAAAAAAAAGGTTTTAGTGTTTATTTGCGCTCAGCAGCCTAAAGAGATTTAAGTGGGTGTCAGTTTAAAAGAACCCTAGGAGAGAGGACATTAGTTTCCCTGCATGAATGCCTCCTAATCCCTGTGTTGTTTTTTTTCTGATTTTTTTCTGTGTGAATTAGGGTCCTGTTCTCTACCCACATGACAGCAATTGTCAGAATAAGAAATATGGAAATTTAAAGCAACAAAAGCCCACACCAAGACAAAGCTCCAACAAAAGCCTACTAAATCACACAGTGAAACCCTCCGAGTTATGAAGCATGGATTTTATGTGTACTTAAAAAATCATTCTCTGTCTAATCTCACAATGAATGCCCCTTCATCTTCTTGCTAAATTGAACATCCAAAGGTTGGAACTTCTAATATAGAGAATAACTTTGGAAAATTCCTGGTTAAAAACAGTAGCACTGATTAACTCAGTATACAGCTATTTGGGTTTACTTTACTTGTATACCACAAATGTGGTTTCTAATACAGAGCAAAAACCCTACACTGATTGGTTCAGCTATTGTGGAGTACATAATGGGCTATATGACTTGGTTTCTGTTAAATAAAAACTCTCTGTAAAAAGTTTTATTGTTTCTTCATTTTAGGAATTTATATCTTCATTCAAATGTGAATGTTTATGAGCTTTAAGCATTTATTTTTAAAGATATTTCACTGTCACTCTATTACTATTTGCGGCTAGAACTGAAATTTTCAGAAGAATGTGTGAACAGATGATCATGTTGTGTTTCCTGTATGTCCCGAGCCAAGGTACACTGAGATCTTGCAAAATAAATAAATAAATAAAATTGTCTTTTGTGAAATTTTAGAACAATCTTACACATCACAGAAGATGTAAAATTGCCTTAGATTTGATCGGAAACCCCTGTAATCAGACATCTATAACTTTCAATGTTAATTTGTTACCAATAAAGATCTAGGATTTGCATGCTGTCTCCTCTCAAAACTCTGTTGATCTGAAAAGCATTTTAGTTTTTGTGGCATTTATTTTGCATGGAACTGTATCAGCTTCTGGGTGAAAAGCAGAAGGCAGATACGACTTCTGTTGGTTCAGCTCAAAAGAAAAATGTGAAAAGATCTGTAGGAGTTTGACTTCACTAATCCTAGAGAAATGTAGGGATGAAGGAAATCCCACAAAATAATGATCCAGGCAGATGTACTGTCCTATCTTTGTCTTTGGATTGGTTGTGGATGTGTGATGCTGACTTATGTAGATAAGAGTTCTCAGCAGACTCTTTTAACCAGAAGAGAGAAGGGCAGGACGAATTAGGGCTGAAACACACTGCTCTAACGCATTGCTGCAAAATGCTTCAGGTTGCACCATTACTCCTGCTGCAAGCCTTGAACAACTAGTCATAAATGTCAACTACTCAAATGATATTTCATTCAGCATAAATTTATTCTACTTAGAAAATCACTGTGATGGATAATGGAAAATGAACCATTTGATTTGGGGTTAGTGTTTGTCTATTCTATTAGACTGGTGATGATTTATATAAGAAAACAAGATAGTGCCAATAAACAACACGACTGTATGCATACACACTCATAAAAACATATTTCTTTGAACTATATTATATATACCCATGTGTATATACTGTCTAGTATCTGAGGAAAAGGAGAAAAATGAGAAATATTTATTCCAAGAAAAAAAAAGAGAGCATTTGTTTCACTGGGGAAGAAAAATAAAAAATAAAAATGAGCCAATTTAAAAAAAAAAACACACTTTTGGAGTATGAAAACATGGTACAAGAAGCTAGAAAGCTGGCAAGCAGGAAAATGTTAAAAGTAGCAGAACCAAGAATAATCTTAAGAGCCCTCTCACAACATTACTCAAACCTGGCAACAATGATCCAAGAAAGGCAGAGCTTGACAAATACTGCATTAAAGGTAGGTATAGCCCTTTGATAGCTAAGGGAAATCTTAGACACAAACATGTTGAAAGCAGCTCATCCAAATAACCTCTGGTGAAGATTTTTGCAAGCAAGGGATGCTAAGTGGCCCACAACTTTGAGGTGGCTGGCAGTCTGGAGCTGTTTTGCTTGTTCTGGCTCTGGAGGGCTCAGGACTGAAGTGGGCTTCAGTGAAACAGCTTGTAGATCTCTAGTGGGCTTCCTATTACATTTCTAATTGCTCATTACATTTAACTGAGGCTTATTTCTTAAATCCACTCAAACAGACATTTACCAATGCTGATTAAACTCAGTAAGTGTTAGCAAACATGCTAGTCAGTCATGCTGTCTCCACTGAAGGATGCTCAGTTCTTCCCTTTCTCTCCCTCCTCCTCTGAGCTGATAGCTAACCTTTGCAGATGGCTTTTTCTCATAATTTACACAGGACTTTTTTCAGTTACAGTGACCCTCTAATTTCATAACAGCTTTAAGGGTGAAATATTGAAATCACATAGCCGCAAGCAGAAGTGTTATCATACTCATAGACCGAGACTTAAAGAAAAGAAAAAAAAAAAAGGCTCCTCTTCAGCCTTCTGGAAAATGTCCATATTGTCCCATTACTTCAAGAAACCTGATTTCAGTCTCTGACAAACTTAAAGATGTGGCTGGTAAGTACATAAAGGTAATAAACTTCAATCAGACTTTTGGCATGCTGTTCCTATCGACATCTATTTGTTTAGATTTGTCTAATAAAGCCATCTAATATGTGATTTATTGATACAGTAGAGCATTAACTTTTCAGCTGAGACTTAAGCAGGAGGGTTTTTTTTTGCAGGATTTACAAGGATTTGTACCATTCCTATCAGTACTGAATATTCACATCAACAAACTGCGAAGTGTATATAAAAACATGGTGAATAAAATTTACAGATGACAGAAAGATGAATAGAGTGGTGAATCTTAAAAAAGACAGGCTTGGCCAGCTGAAGCAAATATTCAAATACAGCTAAATGCAATGTGTGTCTAGGGCCAATGAATGCAAACCACGTACACAGGATAAAGGACTATTCCTACAGAACAAGCAGTGACTTTCAAGGAGAATTAGGGTGAAAGTAGACAATCAGACAGTGGACAACCCTTAAGCTGTCACCGAATACACACGTGGGGGAAAATGAAAGGGAAACAATTTTAACTGTGAATCTGGTGTTTACAAGGTTGATACTGAAATGATTAATTCCACTTCGGTATCCACATTTTAAAAGAATACTGAAAGCACAAGGAAAGCTACAAGATGGGATGCAAGAAAAGTTGCTTTCCAATGAGAGAGGAAGGAATTCAGTCTGTTCATGGAAAAGGGTGATTTGACTCCCATGCACGTGTAGCTGCCACATAAAACCAAGAAATTCATATCACACATTCTTTAACCTAGTGGAAAAAGCCATAATAAGAACCAGTGCCTGGAAGCTGAAGCCAGGCGAATCTAAATGAAGCATGCTAGTTGAACCTTAGATGAACATTAGATGTTATCTGATGAATCGCTAGGCTAAATTGCCTTTGGAGGTCATATACTTATAGTCACGTTTCCCTCAGATGAAGAATGGATGATCTGCAGGAGGATAGGCTTTAGTTAAATGCAAGTTACATATTAATACATCTCAAAACCTTTGGTAAACAGGTTTTTAACAGGTTGTGAGAGAGCAGTATCTGATGGTCCTTTCTGCTTCAGGCTCCATGGATACATAGACAAATTGGAACACAGAGACTTGCTTTTTTAAAATCTACTTTCTAATAATTTTTAATTGATTCCTTTTTAAATATTTTCCGCCGTGTCCAAACTAACCTAGCAAAATATCTTTGAATGTGCTACCGTAGGATACAGAAACCTGGACACATAACAAATGTGTAAATGCAAAAAATAAAATAAAATAAAATAAAATAAAAGTATTTTTCAAGATCCAGAGTTCACTATAAGATCTTTACAGAAGGCATGAGAGAGGAGGTGTGACTTTCTAGTCATTAATACTGCATTGTTCTGGCTTACCACACAGAAACATACAGCATAGAGGAACACCTAAGGTAGGGAACTCTTGCTAATTCATTCTAGACTGTTCCTCAAGCTGAGGCCCTTATCTGCATTTATATATTACTTCTGAAAGGCGAAAAATATGGATTTGTGAATTTTAATAAAATATTGCATTCAACATTTCAAGCGCTGTAATACTTGCTCTCACAAAGCAAGATGATTTATAGGTGCACTTCTTCATGAAGAATAGCAGAGGAAAGGCTACCTGTGAGATGAATTCATCATAATGTCCAGGAATTGCCTGACTGAAAGGACAATATGGTTTTCTCTAACACATTTCTGAATTGAGTCCTATTTCACCTGGCTTTCACAAAAAGCTTGTACTTGAGGGAATTTTATGAATCTTCCCTCATTCCCAGTCCTCCTTTTGTAGGACTGAAAGTCTTTCAAATACATCTGTGTTGCAGCTTGCACCACTTCTTGTCTTTTCCTGTGCTCCTCTAGGTATTAACAAAGATAAATTCTTCTCAGTCTATAACTACTGCCAGAAATGATCTGTATCTGGTTATCTAAAAAGACCTTTAGTTTTGTTTCCATAGGTTTCAGTATGTACTTTCACCATTGCAAAGATTATCTGTAAAATCAACTGCTATACTGATACTACAGAAAACTCGTATTAGGTCAGTATGTTTCCAGGAGAGAGTACTCTGGTCTTCCATAAAGTCATGTACATTTTACGTGCTGGAAGGGACACTACCAAGTAACCCAGCTGCAAAGATCACAGATTCCAGGCGGTACAACACCAATTTCACATCACACTGAGATGCAGGGAGACTGTCCATACTATGCAAACTTCCCAGCTGGTCAGCTGTTTGTGAAAGTTGGTTTAAGATTTCCTTTCTTGCTGTCCAAGTCTCTAGTTCCCAGAGCAAGCCAATTCCATTCACGATTCTCACCATTTTCCCCTTGGAACTGGGGCAATGCTGCAGCCCCCTCCAGCACCCACAAAATCCTCCCCTCTGGGCAGTGCTGCCCACTTGGGCTTCCAGTGACAACCTCACTGCTTCCCGCTTTGTCCAAAATACCCACAAGCATCCACAGACTCCCTTCATGTGGGTTTTGAATTCCTGATCACGAGGTCACTGTTCTTCCCTAATCTATCCTGTCTGCATTTAATACAGGCTGACTCACACTCGCTTATTTGAAGTCGGTGTTCTGCCATGACCATCTGCTTCAGTATTACTTTCTTCTGTTTCATAAAAAAAAAAAAAAAAAAAAAAGAGAGAAAAATAACTCCAAAAATAACTCAAAATGCAAAAGGAGAGGTTTCCTCAGATTTGTCTATAAGGCTGATCATGATATATTTATTTAAAATAAAAATTTAGGGCCATTCTGATTTCCCATCTCCAAAAAAAAACACTTTCAGGACAATGCTTTAACACAACTGATAATAGAATTTGCACTGGCTTGTATTAATTTATATTGGTGCTTGACTCAAATATACCTTAAGATTTAGCTTACTGCCTTGATGACCTACTGTCTGTACCATGCTTATACTGTCTCGATAACAACACACTTTCTGTTCCGTAGATGAGTGTTAACGTTAACATGATTAGCAGCATACTTGTGTTATAGCATGTTTCAGGGGCATATATCTGTTTGGGGTCACTGATGCCCTCAGGGCCAGAATCTCCCTCACTGTAAATGAGAGCTTCACATCTGGCCCTACTGCTGGACGGGGTTGCTGACGTGGAGTTTTCCCTGTCCCCTTCTTTATTCCCAGGGGAAGGGCTCTGGTGTCAGCAGCCTGGAGTTGCACAGGAGGGTTTTGGGAGGTGCTAGAGATTGCTCAGCTGAACAGCAAACCTGTAGCCACAGAGATGTGCCTGCAGTTTGTGAACCAAGAATTGAATATCATGGGTTGTTCTCCCCTGTCTCTTCTTACTAGAACAGCTGTGTAGATTGTCACTAGGGGATTCCTAATCATGAGGGAGAATCTGATTTTCTACTTATAAAAAAAGAAAGTATGCAAGTACGGTCACATTGCTGATTTCCAGGAGGCCCTGCAAGAATTTCTGTTCAGGATGGGAAAAGATTAAAATGCCGTTTACGTGACTGATGCTAAACCTTCTATCTTGTAGTCTTGTAAATGAATTTCTGCCTCACAGGCACCTCATGTTATGAAAACATTTTACATTCAGATGGAATAATTGTACATTTAACTTCAAAGTTACAACCTGCCTCAGGTTTTAATTTGTCAGGTCCACACTAGAACTGTAGAAATGTTAAAAAAAAAAAACGGCTCAAGACAGAGCTGTGATGCGCTGCAAACTATTCCATCTTCCCTGAATTCTTTACTTCAGATGCTGAATCAAAATTTCTCATAGTTCAGGAAAACTCAATACTTGCCAGTCACTGAAGACCATTTAGTCTGCTAGAGCTAGACTTCTGGGTAGTATTATAAGATGAGGAGCTATTACAGACTACCACTGCCAGCTTGCTCTATTGCTTTTAAATTGGTTTTGTATGCACAAATAGCTATGGAGCAGGATATATTCCTCATACAGACAGTTATTTAATCTCTTTTAAATTAAAAGAAGGCTGTGAAGTTGGTTTTATTTTTGAATCACTGCAGTAATAAATGCTTGCAAAGAGATAACAGCCCTGGTAATACAAGCGTGTGTAATGCCCAAGTGATTTCATTCACGGACTGTACAACGCTCCTGCCAGTTATGGCACCATTTGCCATCGAGATTGTCTATGCTTTGTAGGGTCTACTGAGAAAAGTGATAAAACACCTTAGAGTATGTACCATCTTCAGATGTTTGCAATTCAAAATCAGTGAAAAAGTGAAAATGTCACTAATTTCCTTTTTTAAAAATGATTATTATTATTTTAATACCAACAATCAGAGTCAGATGATAACATGTGGGCAGGTTAGAAAAGCAAACTGAGCTAATCCATATAAAGTTACACAGCACCTGGGGACAACCTCCTTGAATTTGCTGAAGGCTTTGCTGTTCATAAGGTTCAAGTAGCTATCTCTTGGTTTGGCAGGAGCTATTTCACAAAGACAAAGGCTGTACAAATAAAACTCATCAAATCAAGTAATGCATTAGTTTATACATTATTGAGTCTTTTGATCATGACAGAAACTTGGTTCTGCATAATGTGTTCTGCAGCTGAAATAATTTGCCGGAATAAAATACATGCAGAGAACTAATATGAAAATCAGTGGGGAGGTGGCAGTTGATTCTTGATATTTACTGAATAGTAATTCAGTACAAACTTCCTGGAATTTGATAGTGTATCACTTCAAATATATTTTTATAAGATGATCCTTTAAAATTGTGGTGACATGGGATTTGCAGCTAACTTTAAATTGTATCTAACCTCTAAAGTAAACTTGTTAATTTGTTTGTTATTTTTAATGCCATTGTTTCAAAGTTATTTCATTTGTTCAATCTTTGCATTTTCCAATTGTATTTATGTTTAACATTTAACTAAACGAGCACTTTTTAACATCCTAACCTAGATTCAAGGAGAAAAAGATGTAATTGTAATTCAAATCTGGTATTTCTGGTTATTTCTATATAGCTCATACATAACAACTTGGAATTACGCTTGAAATAGCTCTGAAATATTTGTGGGCTAAATATCTCTGAAAACATACATTAAACAGGAAAGTGGTGCTATCACCATTATTGGAGTAAAACGTTCTTGCTAAATCTTTCCAATAAATCAGTCAATGAGGCGGTTATTTCATTTCTATGATCTAATGTCTTCTGCTACTTTTAATTAAAAATGTATCTAATCATGTAAACATTATTATGAGCAAAACATTTTCTACTTATGAGTTTTTAAGTGTCAGCAAACACATCTGGAACTTTGCTTAATAGATAATAGAAAAAGTGTCCAATTTTGCCAACAACAAAAATATAGACAGCAAATTTCAGGAGAAGGATGGGGTCTTGCGTTTATTTGAAGCAGCCTGTAGAGGTGATGGATAACATAATGAAGGCTTCATTTAACCACCACCAGTAGGCCATTAATTAAACAAGGTAAGTATGTGCTTTTAGAGAAGATGACATGCTGGAATTTCAAATGACCTGGTTTCAACGTTTTCAGTGCTTTCTATAAAAATGTGCAAACAAAAACTGCCATGTATGATAGTATGTAATGACTGCATCTGCAGCGAATTGCGCGGTTATTGCTCAGTCCACCAAATGACACCAAGTCAGAGGACGAGGCTGACTTCCCACAAGGTTGACTAACTGCTGTTGATTCTGTTCAGTGACTTAAATGTGCTGAAATGTGCTAATTTGCGAGTACATTCCAGTGGGATGTTAAACATTCAAATGAAGGGAAAGAAACATTTTTTTGCCACAAGTGGTGTGCATCAGGGCCTCAGCTCCCTGCTGTTTCCCAAGTACGGATAAACAGGTGAAATCAAGAGGTGGGAGCTGCCTGTTGTCAAGGAGCAGCAGCACATTTAAATCAAAATGACCTTTCATCTGGCTCTGCTTCACCTGGAAGGCTGACCTCAACCATGAGCGGGGCCATGGATCAGTCCCACTCAGCACTAGGATTTTGCAGGAAGCTCGTAAATGAGGATCCAAGATGCCCTGGGCTCTCTGTGCAGCTATCAGATGAGGGGCATGTCCAGGGTGTGACTGAACTAATCCAAACCTAAGCAACTCTCAGGATCTGCAAAGTTGTATTCACATGGCTCACAAAGAGAGGATTGAAAAAAAGAGATACATAAAATCAGGTTCCTAAACCTCTTTTCAATTTTTTCCTCCATTCTTTTTATAAAATCTCATGGAAGTTAGTGTTTCAAATGTGATGTCTTTCATCTTTCATCACCTAAGGATAACAGCTTTGATGCCATTTAAAATTTGCCATTAAAAAATAAAATAGGCTCAGTTAGGGTCTTTAATACAGTAAGAAATATTTTGAATGGACTATTCAACATATGACTATTCCATTAATATATTCCCTGTCAGTCATTCTTTCACTATCCTGCATAGAAAACCTTTTGCTCTTAGCTCATGTTAGATACATAAAATTTCTGCATTCTTGGTCTGTCTGTTAAGAAATTAGAGGAGACAGCAAGAACAATAATGAGATAGATCCAGCAGACATAATAACATTTGCATTTAGATATCATTCAGGCTGTCTATCTGTAGAGTGGTGCTCTATAAATGATGTTTAACAGTTAGCTATATTATTAACTTTTATGAAATATCAAAGTTGGATCCTAAAACTCAGTGTTTGAGAAAATCTTCCAAAACACCATTTGATTACCTGCAATTATATTCCTAAATTAATAATGTGTTAGCACTGTTTTCTGGTGAAAAGGGAGCTTTGTTCAATGTGCTGATAGACAGCAAGGTATCGTGGATGTTGTCAAACCTAAAGCATGCAACCTTATCAAACAGAAAGTAAAACTCTGTTGTTCCTGCCCTGTACAGGAATGTCTCAATGGGAACCTTTGTTCAGAGAAAGCCATCTCAAGGGCACCAAGAGGGCTTTATACACCAGCATCAAATTAAAGCTGCCTTTAATTTATAGACTTGTTTGGTTTTCTAGAACAGCTGCTAATCTGTTTCTGTAGGATTGTTTTCTGGTATACTGCAGAGTGCTTTCAGCCCGCACTAACACGTCGCACTTATGTTCACAGCCATGATCGAAGAAAAAGCATGAGGATGGCTTAGGTTTTGCTGACAAACAATGAAATTATATTTTGGTGTTTGTATGGGTAGTTGGACATTGACACCAATTTGTAATGTAAAATTTCAGCTTCTCTGCAGTTCCTGTGGAGTGCTCTTCAACCAGGTAATGACAGTCCTGACCCTCCTGCCTGTCTCTAACAGGAACCACCACCACGCTCTGGCCCAAGAACTGCTGAAGGGCTGCAAAGGGAGTCAGCTCCCACGTGGTGTTGGTTTGCCATCTAGATGATCTGTGCTTGTGGGTGCATGCCAGAGCTGTGGACTTCACCCAAGGGACCTTCCCCGGCTTTTGGGTGTCCCTAGTTCAAATGCATAGGCCTCACAATTAGCCTCATTTGGCCTAGGCACACTAGTGTGCTCCCATGAGTTGCATCAACAACACAAATATTTTGACTTAGTTTATTTCTTCTGAGGCACATTTCTTCTTGTGATAAACAAAAGGTATCCTAACAGCTAGCATGACTACTTTTCAGTGAAAGAGATGGAAATCAGGGGCACACTGTTGTTTGCTTTGACCTTATAGCCCTTGAAGTTTCATTTCAGCAGGGAGTTAAAAGCAGGCAATGCACACCTCTGCACTAACTCAAAAATGAGCCTACAGTCTGACAGATATATGTGTAACAATTACCTTATGATAGACAATCACAAACTTTACTCAAAAAGTGTGGACAAAGTGTCACCTTGTCCACTGTGGACAGGAGGAGCAGGAAGACCAGGGGACCTGAACAACCAAAAATCTCATTGAGTTACTCCTGTTGTTTGCTATGCAGATTCAGCGCACAAGTAAAGAACGATGCCAAATCTAGTCTGCTTCAACGACAAAAAAAGACATCAGAAATACAGACAGCACTGGATTCCTTTAAACTGAATTTAAATATAATTGCAACTACAATATCTATGAGTTTATATTTGGGTAATTACATTCACAACTACTAACTACAAATTATATATATGATTGTTTTTGTTTGCTTCATCTAAATAATAGAGAACAGTATACTGATAAGTAGCCATGACTTGATGAGGTGAAAAAGAACATATTTTAATTTTGTGTTTTGCTACAAGTGGTCTCCTTGAAGTTAGCTTATAAGTGCCTGACAGTGTGTGCTCTCGATTGGTAATTGTGCCTTCAGTGCTTTGAGCCGATAATATACGGATTTTCTAGGAACTTTTACTACAGTAAATTGCCATATTTAGCAGTCTCATCCTCTCAGATTCTTTTTCAAGCCATGGGAATTATTTCTTGCTGTGCTAAGGCAGCAGGACTTTCTCTCTTAATTTTTATCGTTCCATTAAGTAAACCCGCTGAGCAAATAGCTGTTATTACGGTAGTGTAGATTTTCCTCTGCTCCATTAGAGTGAAAATAAAGTTGATAATTGACCAATATCTTATAGCATTTATCCTATGTCCTAATTTCAGTTAGTCCCTATTCAGGTATTCTGTTCATTGTATATCAACATCAGAAAACCGATCAAATACATATCGGTAAGAAATTCTGGTTGAATGGGAGTGAACCACACAGGCTGTGAGTTACTAGACAGCACAGAACAACTTTTCTCCAAAAGAGTCTGATTCTTACTCTCTGTGTTTCTATTTCTGGATTCATCTCTATGCTGTTTCATTTATTTGGTGTATTTTTACATTGCTGATCATTCCATGAGTGTACAATGAGGTTTTTAAAGTAGTGAGATAAATGCATGTGCTCAAATCCAACTGACTACACGACATGACTGAGCTGTTAAAACTGTTGAAAACCCAGCCAGGTTTACCTTCTAAATCACATCCATTTAAACTTGAGCACTTGGTGTTTCAAGCACTGATATTTTCCTTGCTTCTCCTTGATTCTCCTCGAGTCACCAAGAAATGCTAACTCAGAGTTTGAGCTCGCTTGAATGAACATGTCTGTCTTCATCTCGATATCCCAGCTCTCCAGAAAGAGGAAGAAATCCAGCTTATTGTGAAGAGTGCAATGTGTTTTATGTTGCACGCAATGCCTTTTATGTTGCACCCTGGTCTTCCCGTGCAGAGTCATTGCATTGCAGCATAAAATTCCCTGTCCACATTCCTCACCCAACAGTAAGCTCTGTAAGAGATCCTGCTACCACAGGGGCTGTTTCCTTGTATAAATTCAGCTGTTAGGAAGGATTAACATTTGTAATGGCAGCATTTGCACCATCTTTTCAGTACTAGGCCATGGATGTAAATCCCTTTCCTGAAAAGTTGTCAGGGTAAACTTCTCCGAAGATCATCTTTCAAAGTCTCTTCTTCATTCAAATCACATCCTGTAAAAGGGAGGAGGCTGCTCTCCTCTGACTCAGATGTTCCTTTGTGATGGTCCCTTTAGAAATTCAAAGATAATCAGCATGCTGGAAGAGGCATGCACATTAGAGGAACAGGGAAAATTAAAACAAAAGCAAACCCTTAGCCTTATCTAAATCTTCATGAATTTTATCAAAGTCTTTGGGTTTAGATGCCTGAAGTATAATATTTTGGTTTTATATCTAAAGGGACAGGAGACGAACAAAAGAAAGCAGAACTGGGAGAATTCAACATTAAGAAATGGACAGCATTTCAAAATGAGGGTAAAAAAGGAACTAACTGCAGAGCAAAATACAGGCTGACCCCAGCAATGCAAGAGGCATTATTTTTATATAGCATATAGAGAGGACATGGAAAATTCTTTCCATAGTCCATGTTAATGGTCACTTCCTAAAATATCCAACATTTCAATTTTCACATCACTGCTTCAGTCAATCTGAGAAGAGATTAAGCTCACCTAGCTGCTGTGTTTAAGAAAGTAATTGAGGCTGGGAATGTGGTTTACTTTTTCACCTCCCATGAGTTGCTTGGGGTTCTGTCATTCTTGCTGTAGCTGTGTTTTGATCAGAGGATATTTCCTGCTCAGTCCAGCATAAAAGACCCACAGGGACTTTGTGAGTTCAAAACCTTGGTCTCTTGATGAAAAGTTTCTATTAATTTTTCATAGAGCAATTTTAAAGTAATGAGTTTATGTTCAGAGAATAAGTAAAAATAACTCAGAGAAAAAAGAAATATGTGTTGAAGGAATCATGAAAGTAGTTTAGCTTTTTCCTTTCTATGTCTTGGCTCTGATCTTTTCTCAGTGATCAAGATAGCTCCCCTCCACAGCATTGAATGTGTCAAGGGTTTGTAAAGCCCCCTTTCCCTTCTTGATCATAGGTTATTCTTGTATACTTTTTCTTTCTTTTTTTCTCTTTCTTTTTTTTTTTTTTCAGTTTACTCACTACTTATAGTTCCCACATTCAGCTATGGGAAGAAACTGAAGCCACATCCTTTTGCTACTCTGCAAGGACTTCAGGGTCTTTCTCAAAACAGAGAGTAGCTTGTGTTTTTCCAGTTAACATTTTCCTTTTTTAACATGGGACTTCCTGTTACTAAAGAATGACTTGTAGAAGGAAACACCAAAGCAAATGTTCAGCTCATTAAGACTGCAGTTTTTGTAGGGCTAAATTGATTTTGCTGTGGTTTGCTGTCCTTTGGGAGACTATTGACTAATCCATAAGAAATGAAAAATAACAGTAGTCTTATCTGGATAAGGTAGAAAGTGAGCTACATATGGAAATAACAATAAAAGTTTTTACATTCCCCTCACTTACCAACCTTACAATGTAATCTTAACGCAATAGATGTATAAGAATTATGTTGTATTTGCAACTCCGTTACTGCTATCCTCTCAGCAGTGCACACACGCAGAGGCACACACGGCTGCAGCAGTGGACGTGTGTTACCAGTTGATCCTGTAGACAGCATGAACACAGATAAGCCTGAGTTCTCAATGAGGAATTGGATCCAGAAATGTGGCCCAGACATTACAGGGTTGCTTCGTGGCTTTTTGGGTATATTTCTTTGTTGTTGTTCATTGTTTCTTTGTTTTTCATTGAGATTTTTGCTTCCTCCTCTGCCCACCAGAAAGTGCTGTGGAGTCTTTTTGAACTTCAAATATGGGGCATTCTGTATTTTCCTTACAATGATTGTACAATTCTGTATTTTCCTTACAACGACTTAAGACTGCCAAAAAGTTCAGTAGAGAACTACACAAAGCAAAACCTCAGTGCTTGTGTTTGGTGGGTGCAGTTTTACTCATCCTTCAGCATTACAGGAAAAAATGTGGAGTGAATTGCAGTGGAGACCAACTGGGTTGAGCAGGCTGACTGCGGCAGCAGGGTCTGTGCCATACTGTCCAGTCATGCAGCGGCGTGTGCCTGCGTCCTTGCCCTGTCCTCAGGTATGAAGCAGAAATGCACAAGGGATGTCACGTGGTCCACCTATCCAACAGCTGTGGTTGGGAAGTCTAGCTCCAAACTTCTGACGACACAGAGTAAAACCATACCAGTATGTTTGGCAGGGTCTGAATTTCCCACCCTGTGGATTGTGATTCCTGAGGTGATGACAAAAGGCTTCGCAGAGGGTCACGCAGGATTTTATACCAGGTGACTCGGCAGCAGTCCAGCTCTTCCATGGCAGAAGAGTGAAAGCAGGCCCTAACTACTGGCAGTGAGTCCAATTTCCCCAGACAAAGCAATGCTGTAGCTGCTGGAGGCTAAGCAGCTCCTACAGGTATCTCCAAGGTTGCAGGGGCTGGAGAGAAAACCCCCAAAATTAGGCACAAGTTTTCTTGCCTCCTCCCTTAGCAGCTCATCTGATCCAGAGATGTCACTTTGGGTCCCAATGGTGACCAAAAAGAGGCTGTGCTTTCTAAAAAGTTTGAAAGTCCCTGATCTAGTGCAATCTCATCTGGCTACCTCAGAAAGCTTGCCAATGCTTTTCTGCCTTTAATTCTGTTAATGTTTCCGTTCAGAAATATTTGCATTAGACAAGGAATGTGAGATCAATCACGGCCTTTTAGCGTGGCAAACTCAGAGACAGGCAGCAGAGGTTTGTGAGCTCTTTGTTAGATAACACATGCCAAAAGTAGAAAAAAAAATATTGTAAATGCTCTATTGAAAAACTAATATTTAAAACTTCTAAAAACCATTTATTTTAAGCACAAAAAGTTTATGTAGCTTGTGGGAAATCAGTTTTTGGGACACTAAATATCTGTTTCTATAGTTCTTTTATGTCATTTATGCCTTTTCCCCTACCACCAATAAAACACAGAAATGCCTATAAATTAGCTGGTAGAACCAGTAAAATAACTTATTTCCTTACAGAATATGCTACATCCAAGTGTCTTTTATTTTTTTTTGTAACACGTACTGTACTGTCTGTCATGCACTAGCGTGTCTTCTTCCCATCGGTGGCAGGAAGATGTCTGATCCAATTCAGACAGATCATCAGTTAACTATTTTTAAGAGTGGCATTGTTTTCACATGGACAGCATTGAAACCATATGGTCTTTCCCTTTCTTGTCTCGTGCTTTCATCTAACAGATATTTATGTTTGAAAGTACTGGAAAGCATTTAGCTTTAGAATCTATCCCTTCCTTCTGGCACTCTGCTTAATTTCCAAGTTTTAACATCAATGAAAGCAGTATTTCAGCACGAAAGATTTTTTTTTTCTGTTTCTTTCTCCTTTCCACCTTTCAAGAGGAGTGATCTGTGCTATTGAGGAATTAAACAGCTGAGGACTTGCTGAAAATTAGCAGTTTTATTTAAAAGGTTTTAAGACCTTTTGTGTGAACTAGTATATCAAAATACTTTTTTCAAATTAATGCATTATTTTAATAAGTTCTATGCAGTAAAAATAATAATAATAAAATAATAAAATAAAAAAAGGAAGAAGAAGAAAATTAAATTGTGTACTGGACGGAAAAAGATCTAAAAATACAAATTTGTTTATCTGGAATAATTTTGTACTTGAAATAATTGAAAATATTTTTTGTGAATAAGCATATGACAGAGTCTTATTCAGCAGACTACTTCAGTACATGTATGCACATAACTGCAATTAGTCTGAAGAATGAGAGTTACTCTGGGCTTGTTTACTTGCCAATCCGATGTGTCATCATCAGTGTTTTCTGAGGCTGAAACAAAGCTGATCACATCCCTCCTTTTCTGAGCCAGCAGCTCCTTGCATGATCTGTGCTGGGGATGTGGTGATTCGTGCTTGGGGTCACAAGGGGATGAAGCAGAGCCCTGTGCCCTAAACAGAATTTAATCTCAGTTCCACCCGCCTATTTGCCAGCCTGCAGGTTAAAAAAAGTTCAAGGCGTGGGCAGTGAATGAGCACATTTAGGGAAACACGAGTTGAACCATGATCCTTGTTGTGTCGATGAATGCTTAGCTATACGTTCTTCCATCTGCCTCTGATAATCATGGTCATGCATCATTAGGGATCTATGAAGGGGCAAACATGCAAGAATAAGTTAGTCCCTGCCTTCTTATCTTGTGCATTACATTTGCTTTGTTGAAATGTACACAGTCCAGCCCTGCAGGATCAAGCTCCAATTACTTCCTTGTCTTCAGAAACTTTTATTTCTTAGATTTTGCACATGGGTTGCAAATATTTTTATGAATGTCGATAGCTAAGTTTTGGGTGTTAAATACAGGAAATCCAGTACGCAGTGGTGCACCTGAGATCTGAAGAGGCTGTGGGCCACCCAGGAGTAGGATGGAAGTTTGCAGGGGAAGTGAGACACACCAGACAAGCAAACCAAGAAGACCTGGCAAGGCATTTCTTGAGTGTCTTAGCTGACCACCGCATAGCAAGGAGAGTCTCTGGATAAATGAAAAGACAAATAAAAGGAAGAGTATGCGTGGAGGTAGTATTCATCATCATTTCCAGCTTCAAAAGGGTTCAGGAAGCTACATTTTTGCGTTGTCTTTCCACACAGCTCTGGCTTGTGACCTTTTAAGATGCTTACCCATCACCAGTTATATACTTTATTTATGTTTTAAATTGAATTGCCTTTCTTGACACCAGGAAAAGCTAGCTTCTTTCCTATGAAAGAGCAGCAGAAGCAAATTTTATGCAGAGGAAGTCCAGTTCATATGCACTGTCATTGTTACTGTCACTACCAGGCCACTTAGCTGGCATGACGAGCCTGGCCAGCTCTCAGAGAACTTTGAGCTGGTGCTGGTGGCATGAAACAGGACAGCCGTACTGGAGCTGCCACAGCTTTGGGAAGAGACTCCTGCCTCAGCCTATCTAATATTGCAACTGGTTGGTTTCATGTAAATGCAAAAGGAGGGCATTTAAATAAAATCAAGACCTTAACAACTAACTGCTCTATTTGGAAGCATTGCACGCTGACCCCCAGAGAAAGAGAAGGATGCCAAAGAATCAAGCTCTAGAGAATCTTTTTCTTTTTTTTTTTTTTTCAAAGACTTGGTTTTAAAAGAGCTATACTGAGCACATTAATGGCAGAATACAGAAATAAATGAAAATAATGTACTACTAGCCTATTAGATATGCACAGATACATACAACACTAAGGAAGTGGAAGCATACTTCCAAATGCCCATTGGAAATAAATCTTAGCCATGCTGCAGAAGTTAAGATGCAGAGAGTGAGAGTGTCTACACCTGCGGGCAGTAAGCTCAGCATGAGCATGAGGTCAGTGTCAGAAAACACCAACCTATTTGTCACCAGTCTTTGGAGAGATTAGATCTGAGACACAGCCTACCTTTGTTACTCTGGGGTTACTGAATCATGGGGGTCTCGTTCCCTGATGACAACTTTAACTATCTGTGGTTAAAAATACACTGCTGTTATATCCATGTCTCTGTTACCTTTTTCTTCAAGATCTCCCTTTGGTGCAACTGAGGATAAAAGCTCTCTCCTGTGTCATGGGAGCAAACCTCGGGGGAAAGACAAGAACAGCCTATGCTGCAGGCAGAGCAGGAGTGGGCTCTGGCTCACCAAGTGCACATGCGAATGGCTGGGTTTTGCGAGACCCTTTTTGATTATGCAGATTAGAGATTGTATTATATGTAATATGTAATATTTGATTATGCAGGTAAAGATTGTAGAGAGACTGATCTACTATACATTTCTTTCCAGGCTGACTCCTGTTTTCAAAGGTGACTAGAAGTGTCTAAATCTTGATTTTACAGATAAAATGACAGAGACTATGTGAAGATGTGAATGTTTGTGTGTTCAGGTGTTCCTTTCTGGAGTTTGCCCGAAGAGCTGCTAGAGCTTCCCCGTAGAATCACAGGGCTTGAAACTGGCTGAGTGATGCCAGAGAAAGATGCTACCTTGCAATGCAGAGCCAGAACGTTTCCACAGTGAGGAGAAAAAAATAAATAAATTGCTAACAGTTTGGGAGGCTTTTTGAAACTCTTTCCATATAAAGCTGTTTTTCAATCTGTCATCAATCTGCAGTAACCCAGTGAAGAAAAAACAGAGCTGTGGTATCAGTTTGGATGTCAGATCCAGTTGTAAAAAGCTGCTAAAAACATGCAAAGCCAAATTTGGAAGATCTCAATTTCATATTCCTGGAAAAGGATACATTGGCAGAGATGTGAGCAGAAGTTTTAAGTTATACAAAGAGACTTCCCTAAAACATATTTATGCTCCTCATTTGACCAGTCTTTGGAGTTCAAATTATCCTGTCTTTTTGCCTGAGCAGCCAGGTTTGCTTTCACAGAGAATGAGAACTCTTAATCTGCCACTGGCATGGTTAAATTCAGAAGCATTTCACATCTTGGTTTAACATATCCTGACCGATCCTCTCATACAATTACAGAGAAACATTTCACAAAGTAAATACTGGGAAACTCTTATGACTAGTGATTAAAAAACTTCAAAAGATTTAAAAGCCCATCTTGGAGCCTGCTGTTATGGACACTTTTCAAAAGCTTCCATAAAAGCTTTTATAGACTCTTTCTACAGTAATTTTGTGTTGGCGTTGCCTGCCTGCAGTTTTGTCTTCTCAAATTAAATTGATTTTTCTTTATTTCCTGATCATATTTCCTTCTTCTTACAACTCTCCAGATAGCCCCTTCTTTTTCTTCCTATAGTACATCCTTTTTTAAATTATTTATTTATTTTTTCCCTTGAGGTCGTAGAAACTGGATCTCAAAGGAAAAAGGCCTTTTTGTCACATGGAATAGATTGTTAGAAATACAAATCGTTTTCACCGAGCTCCAGTAATTTCAGTGGCAGAAGAGGATAGGGCTTCCACTCCTTTTTCTTAGATACCACTCTTCCCCAGAACTTCCTCAGGTTGCTGGTAGAACCTCTGACCTAGCTGATGGCCCCAGACACAAACACACACTGTCAACAGGGGAAGAGCAGGAGAATGCCTCTGCACTGTTCCACAGATTCTTGTTCAACACTTGGTTACTGCCCCAATCCCATTTAGAGGCAATTTTTTGGTCTAAGCTGACAGCTTCCTATCATCTCAACTAGGAACCTTATGTAATCATGAGTGTAATACCTGGGCTCTGCTTATTCTGTACAGAGCATTAAAAACTTTTGCTTGTGTAAACTGCCATGTCTACTTGTGAATAACAAATTAATATTATGTTCCCTTGTTTGTGAAGCATTTCAGTGTTTCCAGGTAAGTCTCTGATTTTATCTGAGTTTATCAATTATGTTGCAATACAACCCTACTTATGCTGTATCATAGGGAACTCACATAGCATCAAATGCAGCAGTAAAAGATCATGCAGAAGTCTTCCTTTGGTATTTCCATTAACACACTGAATTTCACACCCACGTGTAAGCCTTGGAATATCATAAAAGTGTCACAGCTGCTGTTAGACTTTTAAGCTTAAATTTCAACATCTGAAGAATCACAAAGTCTACTGTAAGATGATAAACATAGATGTTTAGATGTTTGGGGCATATGGAAGATATGCATTTTTTCTTTTATGCAGTCCTAAATATACCATCTATTTAAAAGGTCATCGTGATGTTAGAAAACTATGTCTAAAAAGAATGAAATAAAGTGAATAAAATATATTTCTGGTTGCTCTTGGCTCTTTGAAACTGGACAGTAAGCCCAATTAGTAAGTCTTGGATAAAAGCAATTGTTAAACATTTACACGTGTTATAGTTCGGATTCAAATCAGGTAACTGTATCTCCAGTTCCACTTTTAATTAAAGAATAAAGTTCATATTTTACTGTCACAAAAGGAGGATTTTCAGAAGGGTACATTTAACCAATTTTCTTGGTCTTATAGCTTTCAGAAGATAATATTTTTTCAGCCTTCTCTGAAGCTTCTGCATGTAAGAGAGGTCAATGCAGATGCACAATGTGCTCTGGGCTGCTGATCCTGCTCGCAGGTTGTCCCCCACTCATCTCCACCTTGTAAACTGCCTGGAGGCTGTGTTTGCCACAGCAGCAGTTCTCTGGCAGACTGTAAGCCCTTCTGTCTTTGAGAAATGTCTCATGCAAAACAGCATTGGTCAGTGGATCTTGTTTTCAATTATATCACGAAAATGAAAATCTGGACAAGGTTTGGGATAAGCTATTTCTACGGATTTCTAAAATTGCAATGTAAAGAAACAATATTCAAGAATTTTGGAAGGATTATAAATCCCCATGTTTGCATAACAGGGTTCAAAAGAACTGTTGAACAACAACAATGGGAAAAATATTTCTAGCCAACTTTAGGAGGACTACAAATTTTCCTGTACATTTTCCTAAAGCAAGTGCTATTGTAATCTTGAAATTTATACTATTGTCTTTAATTATTTTTATTGCATTACTACTACAAAATTTTGTAAGAACTAGCATTAATAATTATACAGAGACAAAAGATAAGATTTCACTGGATTGCAAGTTTGCAGAGTGGCACCATCATCTCTGGCTCATTGTAAAAGGAAGTCAGTGGAAGTGAAGAAGCATAATTCAAGTATATTGGATTTCTTCCCAGTTCCTAATTTTCCATTTCTATTGAGTCTGTGAGAATTGGTCTCAATCCAATTCCCATGGTATTTAAAGAACTAGCTTAAATACAGATATATTTGTGAATACATATTATGATCAACTCACACACACAGAAAAGAAGGTGCCCCACAGGAGATTATAAAAACTGGTTTTCTGTGCCCTTCTTGAGATCAGAAGCGGGAGTCTTTGGAAGTCCAAACATTCAGCATCTGCTCTCCACATAGCAAACCCGTGGAATTGTAACATTGAACAGTACTGTAGATTTATATAAACACTGAGAAACTCCCTACCTAGACCTGAAGAATTAGCAAAACCGATGAGAAGAGCAACTGTCTGTACAACAGCCAGAAGATAGAGGAATGGCCACAGTGTGCATTTTGTACTTCAAATTTGTTCTTGTTACAGTCTAAGTCTGTAGTGTATTTCTGTCATTCAGTGATGATTTTATGGAAACAGAAGCAGCAAGGAATCTATGTAATAATCACTCTGCACCTTCAGTGCTGCACTCCAAGCTGTGCTTACATCCATCCTTGGCTTTATTTGGATGGAATCACAGAGGCAACAGTGCCTTCAGGATCAAAAAGCTTTAAAAGCCTCATATGTGTGAAAGCACAAATCTTGCTCCTGTCACAAAAACCACCATGCTAGAAACATGCAAGAGTAATATAAGACTCCTCTCAAATACCACATAAGAAATGATCTAGTAATTCTAAAATTGAAATTACTCTATATAATAAAATTATTCACTTTTACTATTAAAAAATGAAATTATTCTAAAAATGAAAATATATAAAATATAAAACTTCTCCCTGTTCAGTTGAGAAGAAATCAGAAACTTGTATCTGATGTTTCTGAATGAACTTTGAATCTGAGAATTTCCTCTGTATACAGTTGGCTAAAGGAAGAGCTATGAAACTGAGCACAAGAAATAGTGTCACACGTACCAGTTTAAATTGATTATATTTTTGCTATATATATATTTTTTTTAATAAGCAACAGCAAATTGAATATGAGATGAGGACCTCAACGATATGCCTGAAATTGGGACTTGAGGATGATGAGGTTAAAAGCAATTTCTTCTGTCTACCCAAAATGGGGAGGCAGACTCTCTGAGCTGTGCTCTTCCTTACCAGAGGTATTTATCATGAGAATCCGAGAGCAAAGTGAACATATGATAACTAATGAGCTGCAAAATACAGCATGCCAAGTAGAAGAAAGGAGAGAAGAAGCTATGTGAAGATCAGACTGCTTTTTTGGAACACTTCATGCTGTCTCAGTATCTCTTATTTTTATGCTGGTATATTAGATCTAACTGCATGAGTCAAAGTGTCTGGCAGCTCTCATGCCAAGAGAACTACAAGTGGTTTCATGGAAAAGAAAGAGATACTGATTCTGTTCCTTTCTCATTGGTATCTTTTATTTGCAATGGTAAAAGCAGCAGCAACGATACTATGAGATGCTCCCTTCATACAAGGGAAGTAAAAGGTAACAGTGACAGGGGGAGGGACCTGAACATGCAGTCCTTACAGTGGCAAAAGCTGCAGCCCAAATGAGTGAGCCCTACCCTGCCCCGAAGGGATGGCAGAATGGTGCCAGCACAGTCCTTACTGCAGAACCACAGCGCTGCCTGCGAACAAGGAGCAGAGCCTTTGGAAAGCAGGCAGTTTTTACAAAGAGGCACGTCCCACAACGCGGGAGCTTACATTTGGGTTGACAGTAACCCACCCGATTTACGGACACCCGCTGCTGTGGTGGTGTCTGTCAGTGGCAGTGGAGGAGTACCTGGGTTTCCGAGCAATTTATGGTAATAGAAATAACCTGTTTCTTGTGAGTACTCACCGCCCTTCCATCTGCTGAACATTTGGAAGAGAGACTTTCCATCCAAATTGGATAAGACACTAACTGCGTTGGGCACAAATGAAATACTACAGCCAGCTATTCCTGCCTTGCAAAATTTGTCCCAGACAAAGCATGAAACCTTCCTCCACTTACGACATTTGACATGCTCTGTTTGTTCTAGCAAAATAGGTCCTGTGTAATGAAATAGAGGATTTTGTAAAGGCTATTTGTAACACCACTCAAAACCCACAGCTCTCCGTTTTCCTGAAGCTAAGAAAATCATGAAATTGCAAACACCTTCAGTGAGAAAACAATGCAAATATTACTGATAGTAACAAAGAAGTATTTACAGGATTGCAAAATATGCATTTTAGCCTATAACAAATTTAGATGTGCTCTAAGGAAATTTTCAACTGTCCCATTGTAATTTAGTCTCCGAAACTTATTTGTGGCAGCCAGACTTTACAGTAACCCCCTGATTTTAAATGCAGGTTTTGCAGAATGCAAATAGTGCAAGATGCTTCTCTACACTCTCCACACATTCAAGTTCATCTATCTTTTTTAAGTGCCAGTTTCCATCAATAAACTTCTGTTCATGAACTTTGTGTTTCTGTCTAGGTTATGTAATAGCTTTCAAGCCTCCGACAATGTATATAAAAGTATAGCATGCTGGTTTTCTCAAAAATTGACCTTTTTAATTATTACTATTATTTTTTATTTATTTCTGCACCATATAACATAGCTCTGAGATCTATGTGAAGGGTGCAGTCTGTCACACTCTGGTATTCCTCAAGGTGAGAATCACAGCTTTTAAAACACATGGAGACTTTTAGTTTCTTTCATAAATAAAGATTCAGTAATAGCAGCTAATTTTTTTAGGTACTATAGTGAATGAAGATTAAAGCCTCTCCTAATAAAGATGCATATTTACTTTTTTTTTTTTTCCTTCCCTGACATCCTTTTGTTTTCTAGTCCAACCTCTTGCTTTTCATTAAAACTTTGTAGAAAATGTGGTCCCATTATGCACCATTCACACACATTTTAGTATTTGTAGAAGTACAGCTCCAGATAGGCTCTCATGATTGATTAAGTTGATGCTGGGACAGAAAACAGTGTATTTTGTTCCAGTTATATTTTTGCTCTTTCATTGAGTTTTAATGCAAAACATGAGATTTTGAACATTAATACCTGATGCTGTTTGAGACCCAGCTGGCATATATCTGATGGAATGTATCTATTGTCCACTAATAACTAACATGTACAAATATTAGGTACTTTCTCATGATTCAGTACCTCAAGCAATCAAAACATGATACTATTTTTTTCTTTACATGGTAGAATCAGAAACTATTTGTAGGCTGGTGCTTTTTTTTCTATACTTGATAAAAAAAGTAGATTGATGAGGTTTGGGAGTGGCTCAGGAGACTTGGTTGGTTTTTTAGATAATTGGCACAGCATGTTTTCTGGGGCAAAGAGTTTTCTTTTCACTCTACTTTTATTTCCTTCCTTGCTGTCTTGGGGCAGATGTCATTAACAATGTCTAATTCCAGATGACTTTCTTAATGCATCTTACTTTAATGACCAAAAAAATATACTTTGCTACTAAACATTCACAAGAGCACACAAACAAATACCCATATTTTCACTTTTTGCAATTCTGTAGCACTCTCATTGATCTTGTACTAAATATTTAAATTCGCTAACTTTTAACCTTGTCCCTACTCTGCTTCTGAACAAAAAACTTTAGCTCTCTGGAAAAAGCAGTTTTTCGAGGATGCTTAAAATTAATTTAGACATTTACAGCTCACTCACTGCATTCAGCAGTGTTTGGTGATTTAACAGTGTGGTTCCAGAATTCAAGTGCCAAGCTTGTTTTTCTTTTTTTTTTTTTTTTTTGAGATAATGGAGATATGTATTTCTACTTATTCATGAATGGCTTAAAATTTAAAACTAAATGTATTAATCTCTTCATCTGACTTACTTTAATAATATTTTTTAAGGTTCCATAAACCAACTAATTTTGGGAAAAGGTTATTGTTTGTTAGTCTCAAGAGATCACAAGAAGGTGGAGGTATAAAATTAACTTTTCAAAGGGACACAAATAAGAGACAGAACTCTTAGCAACTTATGTCACCCACCAATCAGCAGTAAAATACTATTCCTTTCTGATAAGTATTTCTCCAGCAACATCAGGCCTTCATTAAGAGTTTGATGATAACAAATGACCCTAAGGAGGACTCTATGGTTCAGCTCAAGATCTTTTCTAATAATCCACAGCTGTTTGAAGAGTGATGGTGGTGGGAGCTGTTGGGAGCTGCCCTGAAGGAGTTTAAATAGCTTTTCAGGTGGCTTCTATGGTTTCTTTGTGGTAAGCAGCCTGGTGCATCAACTCAGCTGTAGAGGCCTGTTTCTGGTTTCTTCTCAGTTCTTGACTGCATATTTTTCCCATTACCCTCATGAAATTAACTCTTCCCATGGAAAGAAGGCAGGGAGGTAGGTAGGTGTACTGCTTCAAAATGATGCCAACATACTGCAAAGAAGATAAGTTTTGTGAAATCCAATAGTTATTTGTTTCCCTCTCTGTTATTGGTCTCTCCCTCTCAAAAGTTAGTTTTTATCTAACTTCTGAGATAGAACAACTGTTTGATGCTGTTATGCTATCTTGTTAATTTATGTAGAGCATAAAAAGAGTGGAATGAAGCCTACTAGTAATGATCCTTAAAGTGAATTAGGGATTTAGCTGGTGCATGTAATCTAAGAAGAAACGACAAGGAGCATACTGAAGTAAAAGAGTGAAGAATATGGTTAAAGATATTAATTTTTTCAGCTTAATGCAAGTGTTAAAAAGTTGGACTTAGTTATTGAGTCATAAAAATATAACAAGTGATACACAGTAATTTTTCCATATAATTATGTGAGAATAAGAACACAAATGATATGGCTTATCCTAGAAGGACAATATTAAAGATTCATGGTTACACATCACAGTGGAAAAGTGTTGCTTAATTCATATTTTTGTACAAAATTAAATCCATGAATACACACAAACTATGTGTTGTATACAGAGCCATAGAAAAAAAAAAGGCCCAAATTCTAATTTAGACTCCTACTCCATAGCATGTTGTTTAACCTGATAGTGAATTCTTTTGATCTGTTTCTAAACTGGCCTGAAAAGGCAGTGCTATGAACAGGCTAGAACTTCTCAGTCTTTGGCTGACCCTGTTACTACATAACATGACCACACTGTTGCATGAAGATGACTTAATTGCATCAATATTCTCATATGTTGTCTATTTATTGTTACTTTAATATTGTTCTAAATGGATTTAACAAACTGCACAGCATTTATAAAAAAAAAAAAAAAAGCTAAAAAGCTGCCCCCCTGCCCCCTTTTTTTTGATTAAGTTGTTAGCCAGCTCATATATCAACTGAGGGGTTTAAAATCCTGCCTGTATTGTAGTTAATGCAATTTCAATTAGACCAAAATTTCCCATTTATAGTAGCTCTTGCACTTCACTTCATATAAGTTATGATGGCTGGCAGGAGGCATATTCCAGATGTGGTTCAGGTTTGCCTCAAAAAAAAAAAATCATCAGAAGAAGCTACCCACAGCATGGTTCCACATTGCCAAAGGACAAACTGGGGCCAAAAGCAATTTTTTCCACATTTACTTTAATCAACACAAAGAAACTTGTTTCTAACAGGAGAAGGATGAATACTTCTGCCTGGGATGTTATTTTTTTTTTGCCCCAAATTACCAATTTGAGTTGAACAAAGCATTTCCTGAGTTCATTTTGATCATTTCCAGTGAAGAAAAACAGAACTCCAAGGCCATCCAATGTTGAAACATCTTGTTGCAAAACTAAAAGCAAAGCATTTACACTATCAAAACAACTTTGCTTGTAGAAATTTAATTTCTTAAGTAAAAATAGATCTATGTTGTTACCTTTTAGAGACCTAAAAATATATATTTAAAAAAAAAAAAGCATTCTGTGTAAACATCAGTGAGTATTTCACTGTTTAAAGAAATTGAGTTTTCCTTTTATTTCTTAATTCCAGCTTGTCTTAAATTATTTATGTCCCAATTCACTCAAACACATTCAGCTATTCATAGGGCTCTGATTCTAGCCATTTGCAATTGTTTCTCCTGTTGTTTGCAATTAGGGGATAGAAGCCAAATCATAGAGGAACAGAACAAGATGGAAAGAGGGGTTATAAAAAGGAAAAGGCAGGTTGGTGCAATGGAGGAAGAGGCCAGGGAATTCTCTTGTCAGATGATACATCAGCAAATGTTACTGGAGAGCCTGAGAAAACTGCCAGGTTTATTAAGTAGTCCATTATTTAATGTACAGGTGCAACGTGGAGAGATGAGCTGTCTGTAGAAGAGGTAAGGTCAGAATTCAGATCAGTGACTAAATCCCTTTTATTTTTTCCCCTTGTTCACAATTCACAATGTGTTACCCATGGGCCATTCTATATCATACAACTCCAACATCGGGTCAAATAGAGAGAGACTCTTTTGGCTCTGGTACCAGTTAGGCTAGTCAATGATACAAACTTTGTTTCAAGCTGCTTTAATTTGGAGATAAAGCAGCTACATGCAAGCAACAAAGGTGTCTCCATCCACTGATTTTGAGTGGCATGCAGCTAGGCTGGTGCTGCAGGGCCATGCAGAAGGACCTGTTGAATTTTCCAAAGAGCTGTGGCACCTCCAGCTTCTGGGCAAGCTGTAGTAAGTAAAGATGCTATCAAGAGGTAAGTAACAGCACCTCTTCTTTACTCCTCCTCCAAGTCCTGCTGGACTCCCACAGTAATGTTTGGCTTGGAGGTGGTGGAAGAACAAAATATAGCAAGCACCTCACCCTGCCAAATTGTTGCCATTTTCCTCAGTCAGAGCAGGGTTCACCATCTCCTTGAGACCTCCTGTCCATTTGAGTTGCTCTGACTCTGCTACTTGCCACCCTGAAATGCTCTTCCCCAGGAGAAAACAGAGACTGTAGCAACCCAACATAAGAGAGCTTTTTAGAAAATGAAGAGTGGAACAGGGCCAGGACCTGGCTGCTTACGTAAAGCTTTGACCAAGGTAGTGTCAGCATCTAGATTTTCCTTAAATTATGACATAAGGAAGTGTCCTTTCACAGCTTATTCAGCTGGGGGAAAAGAAGAAACAATAGCATGACATTTTCTAATCAGATTTTTTCCCACTTTTCCAAAAGACAGCGTCCATCTGTTTTAGCATCTGCTCAGTGTAGTTTAAAATCCTACTAAAACAACAAATAAGTGAAATGGCTTCACTGCCTTCAAAATGTCAAGATCTAAGGATTTCCTGGGGGGAAAAAAGTTGCACATGTTGTCATTATTACTGCAATAAAGTGTTTCTGACCCCGGTCTCTTTAAATGCAGTGTGCAATCTCCCCTTATTTCAGCAAGTCTGAGAGATGTTCTTCATTCAGTTTTGATGTTTCTAAACACAAATTAAAAAAAAAAAAAAGTGCAAAAATTTGCCCTGCTCTAGACTCATGATAAAGGTGCTGATCTTTCATTGTGCTTTCCTTGGAGCAATTACAGCAATAATGAAGGAGCTGACTATGCCCTTGAAATGAAATACCACTTACAATACAAAACATCTGATAGAAAAACTTGAAGTCATAAATCAATCTGCACACATTTTCTTTCCACATATCTTCAACAGAAGATGATGGGAAGGCGTTATTTGTAAAAGGCTCATGCTGGCCATCTTTCTCTCATTCTCTCTGAGTGCCCACTGGCCATACCCTGCTCTAGTGAGTTCTAGTTCCCCAGACATGCAAAGCAGATACCTTCACTCCTGCTGAACACTGAAAACATTAAATTTTCCTGTCACTTTCACTAATATTCCTGGGAGGGCACTTTCAGGGTTACATTTTTGCCCTCAAGTGTACTCATTCTGCAGTTCCAGTGATCTAGGGCACTGCACAGAAGTAATTTGATCTAGATATTCATAAAATAATTTTAGTTGGAAGGGACCTTTGGTGCTCATTCAGCAGTTAATCAACTCACATGCTATGTTCATAAAATAATTTTATCTCAGTGCTCATAACCTGATGGCATATCAGATGCATGTCTAGCCGGCACATGAATTTCTGCTGAGTGTTACATTTATAAAATCATTTATGTTTTCATCCCCATTTCAGAATGTTCTGTCAGACTGAATTTATCTCTAAGTTGTAGTTCATTGAATAAGTATTGTCTCTGGATATGACAAAAAAATATTGCCAAAACGTATCGTTTCAGGCAAAAGAAGTAGAAAGGAATACACTTAGAACAAAAAACACTTTAGTTTGGGATGTCTTTTATTCAGTGTGACTAATTCTAGGAAAATTTCAATACTTGTGTATGTACGCTTTATGCTCAACTTTTAACTGCGTCTTACAAAGTTCCTTTAAGGAAAGGAGCATGCCTATCCTAGTGTGGCAAAAGACAGATACAGCAAAATTTCTTATTGCATCTTATGTTCCCTAGTCTCCTTCCTATGTGTGCTGACCCATCTTCTGCCTCATACGTTATGGATTCCAAAAATGATCTTCCAGCTTGTGTTTCTATTGTTTCACGTTGTCAGTCTGATAGTACCTGCTTGAATGAGGAAGGGTGGCCCAGGTCCAGCTTTCCTGAAAGGATCAGCCAGTGTCTGACAGATATTACTTGAACGAGGTAATCAAACAGTAAACTACCAAGAGAATTGAAGGATTTCAGTTTCACAGATTCTCTGTGGGAGACAGACAAGGTTCCAATTGAACCAGACAATAATATGAAAGGATACTTATGAAAGAAAGAGATTTTTTTTTTCCTCAAAAAATGGAGCAAATAGATTTCCAATCAGAATAACCCTCACAGCCATGTTACCTGGGGGGTTCGGAATTAAGGAAAGAGATCTACTCCATTGCCTTTATTAATGCTGAGCTATCTGTCCATTTTGTTGAATACCAGTGGTCCATACTTAGTACATCACAGCAAAAGATAAAAGATTTGGTTTTGCTTATGTTTTTACCACTGAGCAGAATGAAAAGTCTGCAAGTAGGGAAAGTTGTTCATGCACGTGTACTGACATCTGCATTATTAAGCAATGAAGTCTGACTTCTCCCACCTATTTCTGTTCCTTCCTTTCCCCTTTTACCCACAGTTAAAGTTCTTGCTGGTTCCAATTAGCATTTGTACATTTCCATGAAAATCAATATATTAGAAAACAAGGGGTTTGGAAATAGTAAGAGATAAAAACAACTGGTGACTGATAAATTAATTGTGTTAACATTGCTGACAAATGTCAGGGTGGATAGTAAAGCATGGTTAGAAGCAGCAAGAGAGATGAAATATCATGTAGAGGTTTCAAATAATACCTAGTCATGGTAATTTCATATCGAAACAAATACATCTAAATAGCTGACCTTATTTATAGAAGGAATGGCATTTATATGGCAAAAGCAATGGAATTTAAATTATTGTCTGTAAATGGCAGTAATTAAAGATTACAAGGCTACAGCAGTCTTCTGCAGAAATAGATGGATATCTGATAGCATGAATTAGTGATGGAAAAGCCTCTATTCTTTGTATAACTCTCATCAGATTTTCTTTATATGAAAACAGTGTTATAGCTCTATCATCAGTGACTAAAATGGAACGAATTAAAATGTCATCTGGAATTAAGTCTATCCTTTTGTTGTTATTCATTTTATCTACCAGTGGAATTTTTGCATGAGGAAGGAAAATATTAGTTTATCTGATAAAGTCAGTTTTACTAGCAGTTTCAGCCTAAAATGATTATTGTTTTCAGTAACTTGATTAAAACATGAGCTGTGTTAAGGATTCCTGCTTTTTAACTATATGGATAAATTCACTGAATCAAAAGGATTATACTTGTTTTTGAAAGTGTACAAAAGGTAGTCTATACATAGGTTTTGGCGAGAAGTACAAGCAGCATAGTTAGCTACAAATTTTAGTGCAGATTTAGTTTAAAATAATGTGAAAAACTTATTTACTGTGGTATATTAAGTATTCTTCTTCTTTCTCTTTTTGTACAATAAATTCTGTGGAAGCTGGGCTCCTTGGTTGGTTGCTTTGAAATTCACTTTGTAAGTAAATAATGAACTTGGGAGAACAGCCCATGGAAAAATGAAATGTCTTTTACAGATTATGTAAGTGTTAATATCAAACCAGGAAGCTGGGTTACAGCTGAAGTTGTGAGTGCAAAATGTATTCCTTATGCAGATAGCAAAAAGGATTTATCCATAGATCAGATTCATATATGTATAGATTTTTAAAGAAACTCCCATTTCTGAATATTAGTGAAAGTAGAGATAATTCTTTCCTTTTTAACACAACTTTGTGACAACAGAAATATGAATAAACTCCCTTTTCTAGCTCAAGTTCTACGGCCACAGGAGCAGTTGTATTTGTTTCTTATACCCTTTCATTGCTTTTTACCTTGGAGCACTCTGAAAGCCATTGCTGTGAGTTTGCTAGCCCAGCAGAGGGTTTGCATTCAGAGGGGACTTGCAGCAGTGCGTGTCCTGGGGGTGGCTGCTCCCCTGTCACTGGCAGTGCGGAAGCAGGACACAGTGCTCTGGAAGTGCAGTAAGGACAATGCTTTGCTCAGGGGATCCGACTAAGGAAGCGACTAAAGCTTTCTGTGTAAGGAAAAGGCTGCTTTTAAATTAAACTACAGATCTTCAGTGTGTTTAACTAATCTTATAACAGGAAGGAAGAAGGAAAGCGGGGAATATATTTGAATTTTTCTTTTACATTCCTACTAAGAATAAATCAAGGAAACTACAACAAGGTGCCAGTTTTGTACATCCTGGAGTGCTGTGCACTGTTCTTTAGAGCACCTGGGAACTGCTGCTTCTGGACCCCAAGTATGCAATCCCAAATATTCTGCATGAGTTGTTTTAGGGGACCTTATATACAGGAAAAGTATCCAATAGTGTATTTAAACCTAAGCATAGATGAAGTATAATGAACAATCTGTTAAATGTTAATGCAATTTATCCTTTCTTAATTTACAAACATGACATATTGCATGTATTTAGTGTTAATCTGTTTTAGACACTCATTTGTTTTGACCTATGTCCATAATATATTATGTACCTTGAGATATTTATCTTGTCACTTTGAAACAAGATTACAATTAATATGACACACATGAGTTTAAATTAGTACTCCAACTAGAGATGTGTGAGTAATGAATTAGCCACAGTCTTGAACTGTTGGCAGACAATTTAAATTGCCTGCCTCTTTCCGATGCACGATCTGGAATTGCTAAATATGTACATGGTCTTCAGTCAGCATGTTTTTTAGATCATTGACTATTTAAACACTTTTTCTAGTAGAAATTGACCAAAAAAAAAAAAAAAAAAGTTAGTTTGGGACTGTATAGTCAGATGTCTGACCGTAAACAATTCTTCCACAGATTTATTTTGTCACACCACATTTGGTTTGCTATTGTAAGGTCAAGGCTAAAAAGTTAAGTGGTTGTCTATAGGAAGCAGGACTGTAATTGTGATATCATTAGAAATACTGAATTGTGGATAATACTTTATATTTGTACTTGTCACTTGTCTGGTTTTTGACAAGAGGAGGCAGTTTTGATGGGCTTCCTGTGGTCCTTGTGTTTTTTATCCTGTTATCCAATTTTCTGCTGCACTGCTTTCCTTCTGTCACACTGACTGCTAGCCAGCCTTGCCTCCTTTGCTGGAAGGGCATACAAAGCTTTTCACTATAGTGGACAGAAATAAAGGGAGAGGCAATAACAGGGCTGAATTTTGATAAGTACCTTATGTCCCCTGCCCAGGGTAAGTCATACATGATCTATGTATCACCTGAAGGTCTTTCAAATATTATAGAAAAAGTAAAATTTATGGAATTTGTGTAGATAACCCAATATATATCCAATATATACTTTTTGAAATTAAATAAGTCCCGAAGAGTGAGAAAACAGTATATAACTTCAACAGCTATTTGTAGGTGACAGGGAAGTACTTAAGTGGAGTGATCCTGTATTCTTTGAAAAAAAAACAGAAGGAAAAAAAAAAATCATAATGTAAATCGTAGTACATAAGTAAGTGAATACTACCCACTAAACCTTTACTCTTTATTCAATTTATAACATCCACTAGCCTTTTGGATATGAATTTCCACTAGGTTTCCATTGTTTATATTTGGAATTTAGCATGAACAAGATCAAACATATACAAGGTTTATACTCTTTGCTCATGCTTGCATGCTGATTTAGATGTATCTTGTACAAAACTGCCTTAGTCTTTGCTAACAGCCACATTTGCTCCTATTCACTGAAAACAAGTTCCCTAACATTGTCCTTTCCCAGGTTCAGCAGTTGATGGCACTTTAATGCTTTCACCTGTCCCTCTGAAAGGTCATGCACACATGTAGGCAGTTTGCATCAAGCTGAACAGCAGCCTCCTGAGTGTCCTGTAGTGTTGGCCCTGACTTTGCATGAACCCCTGGCTTTTTCTTATGCTTGTTGTATTTTAATACACTTATAAACCTCAGGACACAGGTGTAATTATATGAGCAAGATATTGAGGCTCAGTCTGAACTGGCAAAGCTTGGAGTGCTTTGCGTTCCTGCACTCAGATTCATGCTTCATTTGGCCTCTGCCATGAGGTGAGGCAGAGCTTGCAGGAGCTGCCACCTCCCACCACGCCTGTCTCCTTTGGTAGGGATCTGGTCAGCAGGGGAGTGGTGGCACACATCTGGATACCCTGGAGACAGGACAATTGGTGTGCCTTGGGATGCGTCTAAACACAGCTCAGGAGAGCTGTTTCCTTCCCAATGCACCTACTAGCCCAGTCTGTCTCCTCAGAAGGCTCCCGGGTACATTGTTTCCTTTTGCATAGCTGAGGTAGGAATGCTCTTGCTACAGGCTATTTTGCCATATACCATAGACTGCCAATACTCTAGCCATTGCTATAATACCATAACAGATAATGTAGTTGATATGAAAATTATGAATAACCTTTGTTTCCTTCTAATAAGGATACAAGAGTAGACTCTTACGTTTCTTAAAATACAACTTGATAGAGGGGTGTGAGCTACTGGAACATACTGGAATATACTGGAACAAAAGGTCCCAGATTTTCTCCACTGTGAAAGAAATAACAGACAAACATTATTGTAGCTGGACAAGCTGTGGAAGTTTGAAATGCATGCTGCTGTTTGCACAGCCCAGGCATTCATGTTTTCAGTTAAGTGGTCGCACTTGCTACATTCTGCCTGCTGTGGGTGATACTTGCTAGAAAGATGTTAAATGGAAAAAAATAGGTTCAGTAAGCTAGCAGCCATAGCTGTGTTACCGAAAGAAAGAACAACTATGTGCTCCCTTCATCATTGATATGTATTAAGAGAACACATTCCTCCTATACTTTTAATCATTAAAATACATTTTCCGCACAGGGAATTTCTGGCTTATGTAGAACATTTTTGTGTATGTTATTTTCTCTATTATTCCTCTTGTTATACTCAATATGAACATATACTGTGAAGGAAGAAATAATATCCCTGAACATTGGGGAAATCTTGACAATGCTGTTTTTGGAAAACAAGGCAGTGTCCCAAAGAAGCATCTGAATCCTTGATAGTCAGTACTTTTAAAACTAGTTTGAATAATGCAATAAGTTATAGAATTATAAATGAAAACACTACTTTAATCAGAGGTTGAGCTATGAGTTCGTAGATCTCTTTATAACTTTGTTTTAAAAAGTTTTGGTTTTTTTTTTTTTTTTTTTTTTTTTTTTTAACGTGCCATATGGGGTGTAGGATGGAGCTGGAACAGATTGGTACTCATTAATCAGTAATTCATACTTCATACAGAGCAGAATTAGTGTTAAAAGTAATGAATTCTCTAAGTTAACATTCTCAGTCAGGGACAGCAAACACAAGAATAATGGTTGCTGTCCTTACAGGGTTTCTTCCGCAACCTCCTCCTTCATTCCCACAGTACAGCAGGGGTGTATGCAGTTTTAGGCTTGGAAATGAGTGGCTGCAGGAGCCAACATTCATGCTGAGGTATTAAGAGGCAAAGGTGATACAGAGAACCATGGACTGAGAACAGTCAGTCACACCACAAGCACATCTGGGATGAGACAGCAGGAGTTACATGATATCATAAGAAAACTGACCACATAAAAGAAACTTTAAGGGCATCAACAAGATCTGATAAGCCAAGAAAAAGGAAATCAGATCAATTTAATGCTCAAAGGTTTGGTTAAAAAAAGAAAAAAGTTGGACTTATATCATATACCGGAACTAGAACTAAAATGGACTGCCCAATATATATTTTTATCTTATTTTATACTATTGGTGGTCTTAAGAAATCTTGCTTTTTGTTAGACCACTTAATGAAGGGATGCCATCTGGTACCTCCCATGCCCAGGACTGCAGTCAGTAGAGCATGCACAATGGAGTCCTCTGCAAGGTATGGAAGATGCCCAGGAAGTGCCTTCAGGCAATAAACTGGAAAGTCTCTGAATTCTTAATTACTGCTGTGACTTTCTCCCCTACTGGTTTTATCCTTACATATAATAAGGTGCCATCCTATTGACCTGGTTGTAGTGGTACATCTCTTTTACTTTTATTCTATTCCTTCATATATTTTGTGTGTTTCTTCTCATGGGAAATAAGCATTAGGGTCTTTTAAATATTTTTGTTTTACTCCAGGCATAAATTTGTGTGCAGACCTGTGTTAAAATGTGTTCTTTGGGTTCAGGTACAGTATCACAAATCCTACTAACTGGAAAAGCTAAAGAAGATGAACTTAAGCCAAAATAGGTGCTCTTATCCTTAGTGTGCTGCAGAATAGCTCTGCATCCATGCCTGTGAAAGAGCTCTTATGAATTCTTAGATTCAGTTAAGTACAGGCTAGATGTCCTGTATTTATTTCTTTTTATATCAACAGGCAACATAAACAGGCATAAACATAACACAGGCAACATAAAGGTCTACTTTGTTCAAAAGCTCACCTATATTAAGATCATGCTTTCTGTTTTAATGTTTCTCATTTTAAGGTGGTTTTTATAGACTCCCGCGGTTCAGTGCTGGTAAGTCATATATGACTGTGGCACACGTCTGAACTTCTGGATACTTATTCATACTGAAACTCCAGATGTCTTATGTCTTGTGGTTTTGTGCCACAGTAAGATGGTGCAAGGCGCTTCATGTTGTCACAGCTCACCTGGGATGTGAGCAAAATGTTACGTATCTGGATTTGAACAGCCCAGTTCACAAATAATCGGGGCTTTTTTGGCCCAGTGACTACAGTCTAGTAATTTCAGTAGCATTATAGCTGTACACTCCCTGGACTCAACCACCATAATAAGGTTTTGAGTTTCCTTAGGAGTAAATGATTGCAAGAGACAATTCCTCTTCTAAACAACAATTAGAGCATTAGCTGAACAAAGAGCTTCATCTGGCAATTAGTATTCCTGTGGTGAACAGGGAGAGAATTAGTCAGAGATGCAAGAGGCTCAGGCTGCAAGAGCTGGAGCAAAAGGCTCAGTGCGCAAGCTTTCTGATGCTCCGATGCCTTTTCTCCTCCCAGTTTGAGAATCTCTCGCATTTATTTTTCACAATAGGTTAATGCTCTCATGTTGAAAGAATACATTATGGCTCAAACATTCATCTCTGCTTCAAAAGATAGGCAACAGCTACTGGAAGCAGCAGGGCTCTCTGCTGTGTTTTCAGTCCTGAGGCTGATCAATAAACTCTGGTGACACAAGGGAGGAAGGGGTAACGCACTCACACACTGTTCAGCCCCAGGAATGCAGAAAGGATGAATAGAAAGCTAAATGTTTCTTTAAGGAAAGAGACCCAAGCACAGATGGCACTCTGTATTCATGGAAGGCTCCCACATGGTGCAAAGAATTAGAGCCTGCAGGGCCTCGTAAAAATAATGAAATCACCTATATTCAAAATCTTCAGCCTGATTCACTCTCAGCTACATTGCTGTAAGATAGTAGGAGTGAAGGTATTAAAGTCATTGGATTAATGCACTCTAACACTGTCCTTACAGCTGAAGCTCACACCCACTGCGCAAACTGGTTATCTAAAGGGCTTGTAGTGACTGTGTCATGAATAAACTAGTCAAGAAACCTAAAACTTCATTTTTAGCCCCTCGGAACCAGATCTTGGATACTATCTGGGGCTACTGATACTCCTGGTTGAGGTGGAAACAACCCAGAAATCTAGTTTAGCAGAGCAGGTGGGGATTTCACAGCAGTGGGAACTAGCTCTTGCATTAGCCATTACTACAGTGCTGTCTCTATATTTCTTTTCTTTAGCTTGAGTAGTGTGAAGTCATGAGGAAAAACAAAACAAAAAAGAAGAATCTTGCTCTTTCCATCTAGTAATCATCAGATGTCTGAAGCTCCTTTAGGAGAAAAAATGAACTAATGTCATTCTTTGCTTTCTAAGTTGCCAGTCAGAAGAACAAATTTCCAGATATTCCAGAATCTCAGATGTCCTGGAACAGATTAAAATCTTGGTTCTGTAGGAACATAGCTAATTCCAGGAATCTGTACCTTAAATGGAAATGAGCAGAATTTATCTGGTAAACATATGTAGTGGATACAAATAATCCATGCCACGTAGAGTCAAATATTTGTATTACTTTCAGCCAGTTAAGTCTTTCTACCATTTCTGGATCACTAAGTTCACTTGGGGTACTTATTTCAGTGCCACAGAAGACATAAGAAGAAAATAAAATTGTCTCGATTTTGATTCAGTACAACGGCTGGTGGTTTAGGTGTGTCTTTGCGATGTCCACTAGTAGGTCATTTAGCAAATAGCACCACTTCTTCAGATTTTAGGTCCTGTGGGTGTGTCAGTTCTGAATTCTCCCTTGGTAATGGGAAATACTATTTAGATGTCAGTACTGTATTTGCTGCCTACTTGTAAACGAACATGTATTTGAACTTCTGAAACTGCAGAGCGGTGAAGTTGAAGCAATCTGTGGAGACAAAACCTCTTTATCAACTCCGCTGCACACCCAAATCTGCCAGACTGCTCTCAAGGCAGCCAAGCAGCGAGAAGGGTGATGTGGCTGTGTCTCTAGCTCAGGCAGACACCAGGAATTGTATCTGTTCCTGCCTGAGGAATCTTCCTTGCCTGAGATTCTACCAAGGAAAGGACAGATGGAAAGGAACCCTACTCACCCCACACTGTACGTCTTCCCAATCTCCAACTCCTCAGCCATGAGTGAATTGTTCTGTTGTGGTTTTCTGCTTAAGAAGGCCCTTTGGTCTGGGACATGCCTTGAGCTATGCTCCAGCAGGGTCTGACCCAGGGAGGGCTTTGGGAAGTCATGACTTGCCATAAATCCACTGTGACTGGACCTTGAATTTCTGGTAGAAAGGGTTGTTGGTGAGGTAACAGCTGTAAGAAATGTGTGGTTTTGAAATACACAACTGGCTTTGGAGGGAAAGAAGCATTATCAGATGAGAGTCAGGGCCCACCGCAAATATTGCCAGGTATGTTTTGAATGTTTGAATTTAGGATAAAATTGGAGACTGAGGAAGAAAAGATTGTTATGTGAATGGCAATAGGATTTTTGCCATTTATAAATAATAGTGTGTGTTTCAACTACCGTGTCAAATGGAGGCACTCTCACCTCTGTACGGCTCCAGAGCATCATCCTGCAAGCCCTCATCCTGCCTGGCCACGTATTGGCCCTTAGAAAACCACTCTTTCAGAAGCAGGAGGCCCCTCAGCCTAGAGAGGCAGCCTGCAGCATCCCTCTGTGCCACTACTAGCTGCAGCTGTTGCTGCTACAAGGACACTTAAGTACAATACATTACTAACCAGTCAGATTTTCTTCAGGTGCTACAGTTTCCTAGGTGGATGCTAGGTTGTTCGTTTGATGGAAACGCATCCAAGAGCAAAATTAAGTGTAACAGGTCTGTCTGCTTTTAGGCATGTAGCTTAAATGCTTGGTTTTAGATACTTGAGTGTGGCTAGATTAAGCACTGCTGAATTTGGAGATCATAGAAATGACTATCCTACAAATATACATGCTTATTAGGCATTATAGAGCCAGCACATAAACTAAGTTGGAGTAATTAAATAAGAGGAAGGCGAAGGGGTGAAAGAAAACACCATCTGCTAACTCTCGATCAGTCACTTATAAGCAAACTGGAGTATAATGAAGACCATTGCATTCTGATCATGAATGGATCCTTCTGCTCGCCTTGTGTTATTTTTCCTCAAAAATAGTGCATATGTTTTGTCACAGTTTGGTAAACACATGAAAAAGGGAGGAAAAAGAAAGCTAAAAAACTCTGTTGAACTGTATGAAAAGCAGCAATTTGATGCTCCATAACTTTTTTATATTTATTTTATAGGCATTTTAAAGAACATTTACAATATCAATAGTTTGATTTGCAAGCTAAGGGCTTGATTATCCACTGTCAGCAGTTTCACATCATCATAAGATCATTGCATTTGACAGAGTGACTGTGATTTGTCCAGATCAACACTCATTCATGACCTTCCATTTCCAGTTATTTATAACCGTTAACTCACACACTGATTTTATTAGCTGGCTGTTAAATGTAGGGTATTCATGGAATCTCCTCTAGGGTTGAAATAGCAATTGTTTTTTAAGTGTGTGCATTTTCCAAAATGAATGATGACTTTCTATGCTATTAATATAGAAGAATGATATAAAATGACATAACCACCTGTTGTCAACTACTCTTAGCCAATAACATATGTTAACACAAGGCCAATATTCTTTAATAGTTACAAAATGAAAGAAATCAATATTTTGATTAGATGCAAGTAATTGAATTATTACAAAAAGTAAGCATTGTCATGGGCATTCAAATCCTACTCCCGAAACACTTAAGCAGATGAATGGCTTTATATGAGAAGGAACAAGCCACAGTGTGTGGGACAATGTGTATGAAATACACTTGTGCTTGCTTGGGTTTTTTGGAAGAGATTATATTGAGACATGCAATCACAGATACAGTCTTTTAAGGGGGCTTTAAAGGCGAGGAACTCTCAGCCACACCTGTGGTAAGGTCCAGTGATGTTAGTTCAGCTCAGCTATGTAACTGAGAGAGAATCTCAAGAATCTTTTCAGAAATTGTGAGGTTGGTTACTTTAAATAATATTGAAAATTCAGTGTCCCTAATAAAGGATTTCTCATTTATTTTTTTTATCTGGAGAACCTTTTAGTCAGACCTCATCAGAAAATAAAAACCTCTAATTGTGCCAGGAATCATCTGTTTTCATTGCAAATTTCATTTGAATGGAATTTTGAAAACCAGCTCATCATTAGGTCATTTAGAATGAAAATACTCCATGCCATTTTCACTTTTGGAAGTTGATTTTGCTTTCCGCTTAAGCTCATACTGTGCCTCTTCTGACATTGCCAGAATACAGTATGATGAATAGCAGTGTAGGATCAGTGTCAGATTCCTCATTGTTTATCTTTGGGTCTGGAGTTACCAACAATCAAGTCCTTGTTCTTACGAAGTCTATCAAAGCACCCCTTTGCAGGGAAGGCAGACTCCTACAACTGTGGAAGGTCCAATTATGCCTGCTGGTGTAATGGGGCTGTACAATCTGAGGCTGACAAACTGCAGTGAAAAGATGCCTGGGGGAAATGTCCAGTCTGCCCCTAAAATGCATGTATTTTCCTGCTCACAACTTCTTGAGGAAAGGCAATATGTTACTTAAAAGTAAGGAAAATAAACCCAAAACATGGTGTATGTACACGAGGCATTAATTAGGACTTCAAAGTACTTGAAACACTTGACTCGGTGTTAAGAAGAATTTATATGATAACCGTTATGTTTTGCTGCTTGCAAGTGCTCTTCTTCTGGCCTAATTTCCGTTAATGACCTTTAACTGTGAAAAGCAAACTTAAGAGACACAGATACAATTGTGCTTGAGATGTGTTATTAATGTTCTCATTAGAGTCAGCATGTTTGTGTCTTTGCCAGCTCTTAGAATGCTTTTAAAGTTATGTTCGTAGAGATTACAAAGTCATTTCAATGCATCTCAAATTGGTTTTAAGGCTGTTAAGGCAGGAGGATTAAAGCACGACACTTGTTTGATTGCATTTCAGCCCAACAAACCAGGACAGATCAAGCTCACATATGAATCAGAAGCATGCCTGCCTCTCTGTGCACTCATGTAAAATTGGAGGACTCCAAAACAGAGAAAAGAAAAAGTCCGTCTAGAGAGCTTAAGGGAATGGCTTTCTCCAACAGCTAATTCTTGTTTCTGGAATTGTATTGCCCGCTTTACACTCAGGGTAGCATAGCTATCACCAGATATATTTTTTTCAACTGATGGGGCTCTCTGAGGACCCTTTCCCTAGCTCCAAAATTATTTGCCTTGCAACATCCACAAAAAGAAATGAAAAGCACTACAGGGCTCTTTAAACATGAGTCTTGGGGAGCTGCTTTCTAATCTGCAAAGTACAGTAGGAGAATGTCAGAGCTACATGATGATAAACGTGCAGGGGCTGAGTCTCTTGTTTTATCATAAAGGTTTCTTTTTCCCCTATATTTAACTTACATCACATAGTCATCAGGGACGAGTGGGTGCTGTGGAAGAACTATGTGGGAGCAAATTCCATAGCTAAACTCTTGGGTATCTTATAACTTAATACGGAAAATGTATCTTTGCTGTGATTGTACAGTCTCACTGGAGTTATTTTGGCTTAGCTGAATGCTACAGTGAATTCTCTGTTGCAAAATAACCCCCCGCTTGCCTATTTGACATCCAGAAAGTTGAAGGGGGTTAGTTGCTGCCTTATGTCATAGTCAATTACTTTTTAAAAGACAATTTTACCAGTTGGCACCCAGCTAACTGACTGTAGCTGCCCTTTCCTTGGAGGCAGTCTCCCTAGGTCAGTTCTGAAGTACATGGGGGAAGTATGTGCACCGTATCTGTGAGAAATAAATAGACATCTCCACTTAAGGAAAAATCTGATTTATCCTGTTTTTCTTATGCTGATTTATATAAAGGCAGGGATAGGAGGTTTGTAGCTACCCCTTATTTCACCACAGAGCTCCTGTTATGCTCCCATTTCTATTAAAAATTGAAAGGAGGGAGGGAGGGGGAAGTATATTTTGGCATCATGAAACACACCATTACTTGCATATCATTTCAAAGCAGAAGAACCATGGTCCCTGTCACACATTTGTTACTGGGAGAAAAAGATAGGAGTCATAGCATAGTCAGCCAGGCCACAACAGTGATAATACAAAGCTGCCTTGCCCTTAATATTTAAAAGTCCAAGAATGTTCTAGAAACTGAAAAGGAACAAATTGGCTGAGTGTGGTTTAACTGACCAGGAAGAGGGGCAGGAAGATGACGCAGCCCAGTAAATGGGATCCTCCAGATAAAATAAATGAATAACTGCTCTTTCAGAGGAATTATAGAATCATTCAGGTTGGAGAAGACCCTCCCAATATCATCCAGTCCAACCTTTATCCTAGTACTAAAGTCCACCACTAAACTAAGCTCCAAATCTACACGTTTCTTGAAAACCTCCAGGGATGGTGACTCAACCACTTCCCTGGGCAGCCTACTCCAAAGCTGCACAACCCTTTCAGTAACAAAATGTCTCCTAATATCCAACCTAAACTTTCCCTGGTGCAACTTGAGGCCATTTCGCCTCATCTCAAATGTAGGTGACATCATTCTTGTTTTTAACAGGAACACACGAGGCATTTCACCACTGTGTATTCTTTCCTTGACAGTATTGGTCTAAATAACTGTTATGCACTGAGGTTTGAGATGCATTTATTGATGTTGTGCTTCTTTAACAGTCCATGTCCTCCCCTAATTCAAATCTATTTGTTCTCCTTTGCGTAAGTATCTAATATGCTTTATAGGAAATCATTCTTGTTCTAAAAGAAAACAATAGTTAGGTTCTGTTCAAAGAAAAGAATTATGAAATATTTTTTTGAAAAGCAACTATTGCTACATGTGGCAAAATGCAGAAAAACATAGTACTTCTTTTCTTTCCTATGTTTTAGGGAATGGTATGGACTATTCAGACTATATAATATTTAGCTAGGTGAGGAACATTAACAATTAACCTTTCTCTGGTATGTAATTGATGTAGCAGTTAGCAATGAGTACTCAGATAAATTTGCTTGCAGGAAATCATCCCCTTTCCTCCTTTTTATTCTAACAAAGGGTCGAGATTTAACAATCCTTAAGTAGACCAGATTTAGAGCCAGTATCCTCTGTAACCTGACTTCCACACATTTTCATTTTACTAACTCTCATAAATGGTTTATATTAAAGAAACTGAACTATGGAATTTCAAGTGTTTTTGTCCTACCAGGTGTTAGTAGATCAAAAATGAAAAATAAAAGTATGAAAGAAAATTGAAGAGAGCTCCATAGGTGTTTTAGACCTATAACCAGACAACCTTGGACTGTATTTTTGAAACTGAAAGGAGGAGCTCAACACAATGAGTTACAATAAGAATCTCCTCTTGAAGTTAATGGATACTCCCTTTCCTTTCAACATCTGCAGAGGACTGCTGATTAACATCTGCTTGGTAAATTCGTAAGAAACGCACACATGGTCCATCTAGCTTAGTCATCTGTTTCAAACAGAGGCAATGGGAGACTGAAATGGAATTTAGGCAATGGGAATTTATGATTTAACTAGTTACTTATTTAAAGGTAGAACTCAAGCCTGGCCTGTTTGTGGTGTAGTCTGTCAGTATTCTCCAGCAACCAGAACCGTTGTGTCAGGGATATTAGGAAGTACACCCCTCCTCAGAACTTCTACTATTCAGCTGTTGATGAATTTATCTCATCCTTTTTTAACCCTGCTAATAGTTTCTGCTTTTCTATGGCAAAAAGTTCCAGAAATTCATTATCTGCTGCATGAAGGATTTTCTTTTTTCTGTTTACAGATCACTTTTAAGTTTCATAAAAACAATCCTATCTATTTTCCTCATTTGAATATATTACCTCTTCCTACATCTTCATGCCCTGCTTCTTTCCATGCAGAAATGCTGTTTAGATGCATGAAGGACACACACTGCTCATTTTTCAGGTTACTCATCACTGTATTGCAATTTTCTGCATTTGTTTTACCTAATCCTCAGATGCCATGCACACTTCTGAATGATTAAGCTGCAAACAATATGTGATGGACAGATTTTATTTTCTCAGAATTTGAAATACTGTAGATGCTCTGAACATAGACTGCTCCTACTGATGAGGAACCAAGGTGGTTCTGCAGTTTCAGACTAGAGGTGTGTATTTGCTGCCTCTCAAAAACATTATACATGGCTTGCAGCAAGAAGATCTTTCTTTCATTAAAAAAAAAAAAAAAAAAGCCTTTTCGTATGTAGAAAAACATAGATGTAGGCTGCTGGCACAGAAGGATTCCTGTGCAATTTGGTATATAAACAGTTGCTTTAACTACTTGCTCCTTTCCACCTCACCAATTAAGAGCTTAAATAAACCTAGAAAGTGAATCCCTGCTGCGAAGCAGACATACACAGACAAAAGATTAAGAAAAATAATGAACAGAATAGACCAAGTATTTTTAACAAAGGATTTTATGTGGAGATGTAAAAGGGAAGCAAAATGTGATGAACGTAGCTGTGCAGCAGTGGGAAGGTAAAAGTTTTATCTACTTAAATTTTCACAATCTATCTTTGACCTGTTTGAGTCAGAAATATAACATGCTGCGACCTCCACAGTTTCCCAGGGGAGACTTCTGTACACCACAATTCCCCTACTGTTCTTGGCATAAGGGACTTCTCATGAGCAAAGATGTAAGCTTGTTCAGTGTAGTCAAAGACGATATAAAATGATTTAATCCCATAGGAACTGTGCGGTTCCATACATTGTCTGTGAAAAAAATCCAAGCATCTCCTTCACAAAAGAAAGATCAGGAGCCATCCTGTGCAAGCAGGAACCAGGAGACTGTCAGTTATCTGTTATGGTGGTTTTTGTTTGTTTGTTTCTTTGTTTTTCCTATCTGTGGGATTGCATGGAGCAGATCTGTAACTCTTGGAAGGCCCCTTTGAGATGCATCTCAGAAGTGGTGTAGACACAGGTAGTTTTCAATAAGTATGAGCATCTATTTTTGACTTAGAGGCTGGGTTAACTCCACTGGGAACTGGTGGCAGCATGCAATAAATAGGAAGAAAAACTCTTAGGGACTTACAGCTCTTATAAAAATCAGTGGAAATTATATGAATCCCATAGGCTATTCAAGATACATGCACAATTTCAGACCATTTCCACCTCCCCAAATGCAGTGATTTTGAATCCTGCGCTTACAAGCCCTGCACTATACAAGACAAAATCCTGAGCTCTAACATTTAAAATGTTTACACAGAAATATATGTAAAGATAAACAAGCTTTTAAACATGTATAAGTAAACCACTTAAATCTCTTTCAATTCACCTTAATTTCATTTAAAAACACTTAATGTGGATGAGAGTATACATACATTGGAAGTTTAGGTAATGTAACTAACTGAACTCAAATGCAACCTTTAGTCACTTCAGGTGAATCTTTTTGTGTGAAAACAAGCCCTGAATTTTAACTAATACATGCAAGGCTGCCCTGTGAATCACTTGCCTGACTGTTGGAAAGCCTGAGAGCAGATGAAAATATGTTAAAATAAATGAGTTAAAAAGAATACCTACCTATTATTAGAAATAGTTAGGATGTACTCCTCATGGTATTCCAGATAAAAGTTTACCATCACTGTATTGATGGTTTTCAAAGTCATTCTTGTGTTCTGTGTCATATATTATTTTTATAATGATATGCTTTTTAATATTATTTTCATTTTCTACCTAAAAGTAATACACTTAAATATCAGACAAGAATATTTTCAGAAAGCATGCACTGCTATTTAATTTTTCTTTTTGTATACCTCTAATGCAACATTTTCCAAGCAAATTTCATCTCTGATAAACTTACACAGAAATGGGAAAATTCACTGAAAATAGCAACACTATTCAGCGTTACATGAGACTGCAGGGTTGAACAGAGTGACCTGCTGTAATCTCTAAACTCAGGGGAGTGGGAGTTCTTAAAAGGATGTGTAACCAAAGCCTGATCTGTGTTTAATTAACAGTTCCATAAGTCTGGGAACTTTCTGAAATATATTCTCATTTAGTTAATGCTTTGTATGGTAAAGACGTACATTTTAATGACAATGAGTGATAACAAAGCATTAATTTTAAAGAACATATGAACTAAATGAAGTTAACATTGTTTTGCTCATAAATTACACATATTATTAGAAGTAGCCATACTGGGTTCATATTTAATATCTGGAATATTTTAAGAAAAAATTAGGTACATTCAAGTACCTTTTATCGTAAGAAAACAGAAAACCCAATTTTAAGTATTCCTTTTCATGTTATTCATGATTTTAATATGCCATAACACATTCTAGAGTTCCTCTTTTTTAAGTCTACCACATAGTCACATAGAAAAAAAAAAAATCTGTTATGCATAGCAAAAATCAGTCTGTATTTTTTGGTGGCATACAGAAATATGCACCTCCTTTGTAGAGCTGTATCTTAGTCAATATTTCTGAGGGAGCTTTGTGATATCATTAAAACAATAGCAAAATTATAGAACTATTTCAAGTGTCTTTGCATTTTCTTCCATATTGATATTGCAGCTGGTAAACCACTAAACCAAGTGTGAGATATTTGCCAAAAAAAAAGATGTGATCTCACTGCCGGTCTTAAAGATGGTTTCCAGCTGATGTTCTCAGCATTGCTGCCTTATACTAACAAATGCAAAACAAACAAATGGAGATTAAAATGACAAAAGTCATTATTAAGAAGTCACATCTATAATAAAAATGATTTTAAAGTACTGCTATATTCCTATGATCAGGGACAAATTGTGAAAGGTAAGAAATATCTGTAAAGTTATAATATGAATCACGTACTAAATGCTACAGTTTTTTGTTAGTTTATGGTTCAAATTGGAAGTGTCATTGTATGTGATAACCATACATAAAAATGGGCTGATTCTTTTTTTCCTGAATGCACCACGAGACTGTACTCTGTAACAAGTTATTCGATACGGCCTGGGCTCCAAGCTTGCCATTCTCACCCAAACCAAGAACTACAAGGCCTGAGCCGAGTTCCTTTAAATAGTTTCCTCTAGGTTTAGTGAACTTTTAATCAGATCCTTGGATCAGAACATTATGATAACTGTCACCACCTGCCTTCTCAAAAGAGATAGGATATTCGAAGTGAGTTTACGTATGCACCAGTTTTCAGTGGGTCTGTACACAGTTTATGAACACTAAAGAGTTCAGATTGCAAATTCTAAGATCATTCCAAGGGTTCAGATGGTTAAAATTTATTTTTAATAGAGTAACTTCAAGGGATACCAACTAAAACATCTTTTTTTTTTTTTTTTCTTTTCTCCTGCTTATTTTTGTTTTGTCTTCATTTTCCCAAGTGTAAGATTATATTGTGGAAATTAAAGGGAAGCACTTTCCCTGCATTATCCACTTGACAGTATTTGGTCTTTACTTTGTTTCAGCTGTTTCCCATCCTTATAGTGAAATGTTTCTTCTGTTTTGTTGTTGTTGTTTATTTGTTTTTTGTTTTTAAACTGCTTTTTTCCACAGCAACAAAGGCAGTGAAGAAGTATAAAAACAGGGCAAGATCTAATTGCAACAAAACCCCAGAAGTATTATAAATTGTTAAAGAATTCCAAAAGCCTAAAAAACCCTCTCCTGCAGCTCCACAGACTAGCTTCTTATAAGAGCAATAGAATATGTTGACTTTGGTGGAAGTTTATTGAACATACTGATTGCTGCAAAGTTTCTCTCATTGCTAAAGGGGGAGGCAGACATATTTATAAGTGTTTTTTTTTTCAAGGGTGAAAATAAATAAATGCCATGAAGATGTAAAGAAAAATACCTCAACAAACATGCTACTAAGAAACTTATGTCTGACTGGGGATTTCAAAATGTCAAACTTCATGGAAGAATTACAAAATCATGCCATAAAATTTGCATCCTCTTAGGAGCAGTGAGAAGGATGCAACATATTTATGACTCAGGATATTTACTTCTCCCAGAGGACTTTCAGGTGCAGGGCACCCCAACAGTTCACTTGGAGGCACCGTGAGCACTTCTTCTGCTGTTCTTCATGCTCTGCTCTTCTTTAGCCTAGAAAGAGGCTGAGTTCTGAGCACTGGAAATTTTCCCGAATAAAAGATGCCTCATTTACGTTCCTTGCTGTGCCTCTTTAGGCACCATCTTAGCATTACAAAAAGCCTATATAGCAGTTTAAATCACAACATTTAACAGCATAGTGTCACCAAAATTTTATTTAATCTCTGTTTTGCCATACGTTTTAGGTTCACACTGCATGAAAAATGTTGTAATGTTAATGGCGGATACATATTGGTTAATAATTGGCACATAAGCATCCTTAAAAAATCCTTGTTGTGCATGAAATTTCAGTAAGATTGTCTTTACAGTAGGCTTTTGGTGAAAAAAATAATTATGTGTATAAAAATGTGCAATACATAATTTGAATTGTAAGCACTGCCAAAGCGTAAAGGAGAGAAGCACGTTTTGGCCTGGGCAGTTACATGGAGAGTGACTAGTTCTGTTAAACAAGTCTGTAAGCAATCACTGAAGTAAGTTGGTAGTTGTATTAACAGTTTAAGTTCATCCAGAACAGAAATTCATAGTGTACCCTTGAGAAGAATAAAAGAATGTTTAACATCAATACATAATCATGTTTGCATTCATATGAATGAGTTTCATTGTTTCCATTAGCAGAAGCAGGAACAGACTGGGTATTTTAAATTCCTTTGATCAAAGTATATAAACAAGCCATGTTAAAATTATCCTGGGAGGTGAATCTAGTCAAAAGAAAACATGTAATGAAGAAAATTTTCTTCTTCTTTTGACTTTGAAGAGGATGTCTTCAGAAACATTCACAAGTTTTTTTGTGTTGTTTTGTTTCATTTTTATAGTCTTCACAGAAATAATAAATATCTCCTGGGAAAGTTCCCATATAGTAAGTTATGTCCAAGATGGATATTGAAAGAAGTCCTGCTGCGGGTCACTGGGAGAAAAGGATGTTTAGATGACTTTTATCTCCCATGGATCTATTTTTAGAAGGGGGGTCATTTAAAATTATTTTATGAAGTTTTTATATTATCATCTGAATACTGTGAGCCTCATTCTGAACACAGCACAAAGAATATAGGAATGTTCCTTGATCAAACTTCTTCTTTCGCTATTCTGTATTTTCACATGATAAATTTTCTCCATGGCATATAGTCTTATTCTTAAAAGGCTAGTCTCTAGTCTTAAAATACACAAGATAATTGTCATTGATCACTCAAAATGCTATGAAAAGGAGGCAAACTTGAAAGATAAACCACACATCAGAAAATAGTGAAAAGATAGTCAGAAAACATGGCATTAATAATTATTTCAAGAAATCAGTCTGCTTCCTTAGGAAATGCTTTTACTTTGGGTATCAGGGAAGGCTGGACTGGACAAACTCTTCTGGTGTAGCGTGGCACTTAAATGTAGCTACTGGAATAAATGCATAGAAATTGTAACTATATTTTGTAGTCCCATTAGAAGGGCTACAGAGATTTCTCATTTTTCAAGTGTATGTTTAAGCATATTAAAGATGTAAACTCATGGCCTGTACCCCTTTGTACCTTCATCTGCCCTGTTTTGCAGTAGTTATCTACAGTGCATGAGAAGAAAGCCAGTCAAGGCAATGGGGAAAAAAAGAGATTTGATGAGTTCATTCTGTAATATTCAATCAGAAGATGGAAAATTGCATCTTGTGTCCTTTTATTCATTTAATCCCTGTAAAATTCTGTTCCATACCCAGTGGAGTGTTTTGTTTGTGTTTTCTGTAGAACCCTGGGGGAGTATCTATCCATCATCCAAACATGTACAATACATAACTTGAATAAACACAAGTTGAATTCACCAGAAGCTTTGCCAACAATACAATAAAATATCATGACACATCTTCAGATACCGTTGCCGTTTCCTATGTATTTTTCTCTTATGATTTACCTTCTGGGGAAAGTAATATGTGATAAACTTGTTGCAGGTGGTAATAAATTAGTAAATGCAGAACTGATTCAGAGCAGCCACGTCCGCCCATCGCTAGCACAGATGTTCTGCAAAAGATTTAGAGACTGCTCAGCCGGCATTCAGCCCCTGAGGTGAATTAGTTGCATGCTTGCAAGGAAAAGTGGAAACAGTCCTTTTTTGCATGCAGTCCCATGATTATTTGCTTTTTCCTTCCTTCACACTCCTTCACAGAGCCTCTCCCAAGTACAGTATGTCCATGTGCTTAGGCTGAGGTCAGTTTTTAATCTGCAACACAGTCTTGCTTCTGGTGCAAAATTATCTTCCTTTAAAGCATCTTGTAGTATCTTTACTTGGACTTGTAATAATTTCAGTAAATGTACTCACTAGAAATGTACTCGTCAGAAAGTACTTATTTTTCTAAGAATTGTTACTAGATTAGAGCAGCACAACTTTTGTGGTCTGAAGGGCTGGTTGTTCTATCAGGTTATACTTATCCTATCATAACTAGGATTATAGTTACAGGTAAGGATCACCAGACTGTTCTTATGCTTAACTCCCACTGCTCCTTTGCTTAAGGAGGACCTCTGTTAGTATAATTTTTGAGAATGGTGGCTATTTCAGAGATGACGCAACACTGCCTTGTCAATCTTACTGATGTTTACTACATTATTCTTTTTCTTGGCACTGGCCTTTAATCTCAGAAATCTCATTTAGAATCCAAACAGACTGAGAAAGGTCTGTCTGGGCTCTCCTATGACAGCTGAAAAAGGTTAGATGTAATGTACTCAGATAGGTTCAGCAAAGCTGTCCCTCTCTAAATTCAAATAATTAATCTTTTCCAGATTGGCAGTAATTCAACAGTGAGTACATAGAAGCTCAAGCTTTGATATTCATGTGGCTCTTCAGCACTTCAGGATAATATATTACTAGGTTAAGGCACATTGAAGACGAATATTTCAGTCCTTGCAGTGTCATTTCCCTCATGTTGTCCTATCTTTAAACTAAAAATATAATGGTGACAGATAATGCTTACAACTTGATGTTGAACCTGCCTCACGATGTCAGTGGCATTTCTATCAACAGCAGACAGCAACCTTGCTGATCAAATGAATAAAGGCTACATTGCCTGGCAGAAATGGTGAATAACCTAAAAACACACAGCCAGGAGAACCTGGCAGTAGTCACACCCACTGAGAATTTGGAGACCCCGTGAACGACTTTTTCATCTCTGTTCTCAGAGGGCACCATGCCATAGAGCAAAGTAAGCTCATACAGAGGCCAACCCTACTTTACTGCCTGCTGTAGCTACAAATTAAGGCTCCGATCCGCAGAGGTATATAGGTGCTTTAAGTGCCTTCCACTTTAATTTCAGTTCTTAGACCTTCTTCGCTGAGTGTATTTGAATAGCTTTGTAGATGTGCACTAACTTCACTAAATGCAGGATCAATTCTAAAGTTACTGATTTATTTGTTATACATGATTTTAAAACACCTCCATAATTGCTGTGATCTAGCTTTGTATCTTTAATAACAGAAGCATCAAAACCAAGCAACCAACACAAAAAAATTAAAAGTAATTGCATCACATCTTGGTCTCATGATGTAAAATACCCATAGCTCACCATAGATTTACAAAGGTATGAATAAATCCTGCAAATGCAAGTTTTGCTCTTGTAAGACCTCACAGCATAAATGCACATACAGCGACTGCTCAGCCTGCTGCTGGATTTATATTTTTTGATACTTCACAGCCAGGGAACCACAGCTCTAGAGCATCCTCAAAGAGTTACTGTTATGCTTGGAGTCAAAAACAAAGAAAAAGCATGCTTGTTGTGGGGACACAGAAACCTGTTCTAGGTCTCTAGGTCTGTATGTTCTCTGCTTCCCAGTACAGCTCTGTATAGATGCAATCTGCAATGTTCTGCAATCTGTGCAGAACATTTATTTATTTTTATTTATTTATTTATTTATTTATTTATTTATTTTATTTTTTGCAGTTCAGGTGCTATTCCCTTACACAACTGAGCAAGCTAACCTATGTTAAACTCTGAGGGAGACAATTTCAGCTCACAGTTGAGCCAATTCACCATCAGACACAGAAACAATTCTTTTAATACCTCAGTTTTTAGTAGCATTGCATGCTGGGAGAGTCCACGAGGAGAGGTACTTATTGAGTTGTGTCCTGATAAATGTCACCTCTGCTTAGCAGGTGTCATCAGTGATGAAGGTACCTGGTACGTTACCTTTCACTGTGCACAGTGAACTGCTGGATGCTTCAATGGAAAAGGAGCCTGACTCCTCATTTAGCACCAGCTATAGGAATGTCCAGGATTCACGCTTTCATCTGGATGAACACATGGACTATCTAACCTGTCTTTTAAAATGGTGAGTGACAGCAAATATATCACAGTCCTTGGATAACTGCCATTGCTGATAACAACACAGGTTTTATTTTGGTCCGAGCTGTTCTGGCTTTAACGTCAGCTCTCTGCATCTGTTCCCTCCTACTTGGTATTTGCCTGTAGCACACTGACAGCATCTACAGATGTGAGCTCATATTTGCAAGTATGAGACTCCTACCCATTTTGCTTTGCTTAATGGTTCCATACTCTGAAAAATGTTGTCATAAACCCCTTTCACTTTTATTCAAGCAATCCTATTCTCAAACAGGTGTGAAGCACCAACACCTTTTTCTATGCTGAAATGGTCTGTAAAGTCAAGGGGAGCCCAATTCTAAGCAAACCTCCAACTACATGATCACAATTGAGGTGACTACCAGTGGTGTGTCCTCACTATCAGAAAGCTGAGGAGATCAGCGTCCAGTATAGGGAATTTTCTGAGGTGCAACCAACAGAGAGAAGCATCTCAAAAGAATCTGGCAGGGGCTTCCAGCTTCTGCTGAGGCACTGCTGTGCAGGCAGTGGGATTTGAGAGCCTTCGCACCCCACCCCCCCAAGAAGACGACTTTTTCATGTGCTGTAGGAGTGCAAACCAAGCTGCCCCGAGCACCAAAATGTCTTGCTGTCTGTGATATAGTATACTGATGCTAAAATTGCACATAATTTAATATGGCAGACAGCTTGTGATTCACAGCTGAACAGACCTACAAAGAATCATATTATTACGCACAGAGGAAACCATGTATGATATGAATGTGATCTGACACAACTGACAAAACCAGACAGTATGTATCAAGCTAATCATGCAGACAACAAATATGGGCAGCTTTCAGAGAACAGGTTTTTGATGTTTAGTTATTTTCCACAATAAGACATAAAAGCCTTTTTTTTCTGTTGTTTTGACCTTTTGCCCCTTCACTGAAAGTGATGGAAAAATCTTCTTTGATTTCATGGGTTGTTGGATCAGGCCCAGGGACCACAGTAGTGTAGCAATTTAAGTCTGAAGGGCACCATCAGAGTCGTGCAGAGGCAGAGGGTTAGGACAGTTGAAGAGATTCAGGACAGAGCTGAGATTCATAGGGAGAATCACCAATGTGAAGCTTGCCAGGACCTTCTCCCACTGAGTATACCTCTGTTTAGCAAGATCAATCACTCACTTCCACATCAACCAAATTTTTCCAAGATTAGGAAGATAGTAATAATAAATAATTAGCATTTACATCACACCTTTCATCTTCAAAGCATCTTACAAACATTCACTAATTAATCCTCAAAACAGCCTTGTGAGTTTGGAATTTTCATCCCACTTTTACAGCATTCATTAAGGACTCAAAATCTACAAAGTAAAAAAAAAAAAAAAAAAAAAAAAAGGGCAGCAATGCCCAAGCTCCCTCGTCCCTGACTACCCTGACTATATGAGTGTTTACTGTCCACCAGTACGTGGGAAAATGTACAAATGCACTGTGTCTTGGGAACATTTCTTTCCCAGTAATTATTGCATTCTCTGAAAGGTAAATACATATGTATCATAAGCTCATGAATGAAACATGGGGTAAAGTAAACCCTATTATTTTAAGAGTCTTTGTGATTGTAAAAAGTATTAAATACATGAATTCTGAAACAATTACACAATTATTTAATCTTTTACCAGTTACTCTGAGCATCAATTATGCTTTCCTATTATAGATCCCTGAAATATCAAGAGAACCTTTGCAAGTATCTATTAACTATCTATTTGTCAGATGAGTGCTGGGAACATAAATGCAGTGGTCCTAAGAGACTGTAAAGCAGCTGTGTTTCTCAAAGCAGCTAAAAGGACTCGTGAAATATTGCTTGCAGTATCTTTTATATCCAGTTTTACATTCATTCTGTGCAAGAAGAAGTTGCTAATGGGGAAAGGAGGAAATGTTAATGAATTCCATCCCTACCTCTTAATGCAGGTTACTTAGAAACAAATGCTATCTTCAAATCTTCTGGTTAGTATGCAGCATGGAGAACGAGTTATAGCAAAAGATAAAAAACTGCACAGAACTACAATGCTGGTGTCTCCCTGCTCCCTATTGTGTGTAAATCGGAATAGATCAACTGAAGGAGATGGGGCTCAGCTGATTCATGTGAGGCAAAAATGCGGTGTGCCTTTGTGGTTTATAGACACCCTTTGTCTTAGAGAGTCTCTCCAATAAGCAGCTCTGCATTTTTCCAAATGAAAAAGAACGTGCTGAGAAACTGCTTAACAGAAAGCCAGTTTTGCTTTGCAGTTGTTTCTTAGATCTTCATTTTACCCGTGGTCAGAAGAGGAAAGCTAAACAAGTAGCTTCTTTTTTGTTTCAGAAGAGATAGGATCGTGTACTTCTGCAGTATTCACACAAAGAAAATTACTACTACTTCAAGGTGAATATAGTTTCATTTAGCAGGTTACAAAGCTTTTCTTGCACTGAAACCTAAAAAGAAAACCTCATTCTTGGGAAACACATTGAAATAATGTTTTTACTTTGTATTCTGCTTCTACAGAGGCAGTTCATGAACTATTCAAGCTAGTGGTTTTCATATTAAAAATTGCTATAAAGTATGGCTACAAAAATGAAATGTTATTCACTGAATAGCTGCATCAGCTCAGATTGTGTTGGAGGTGTCTGGGGCTGTGTTGGTAAGAGCTAGTTTCTGAGCTGAATGTTAACTATCTCCAGAAATATCTAATCCCTTTTGTCATCTGTCCTCTCTTGGAAGTTATAAAGCTTCATAAATCTGCTGAGTTCTGCAAGTGACTCCTCTCCCTGCTTCCTTGCCTATCTGCTTAGGTTCAAACCTGTAAATCTTGCTTCCCTGCTCTCTGACCTCACCCTTGGATCTGCCTGTTCCTTGCCTGTTGCTCACCTCCTGTGCTCTTCCCTCCTAAACTTAGGCCATCATTTACATAGGGAGTTTTTGCAGACTATATTTTTATACAGCTTTGTTTTTGGAATCAATGTCATTCAGATCACTATATATGCCAGCTTCAAATGCTTGCCCACTTCCTTTCCAATTCATTGCACATAGCACTGTTCTGGGCTTTTTCTGGTTTGATGTTGTATTTTGTTTTTGTTTTTGTCATTGTTTGTTGTTGTTGTTGTTGTTGTTTTGGGGGGTGTTGTGTTTGTTTCTTGGATCCAGGAGAGTGGCACAAATGAGTTCAGGAGACATTCTGGGTCATGTCATGTTACGCATTGCCAGAAGCTCATTAGAAGTTGCTGGAGCCCAGTCTGAGTGACCAGTTAATGCTCCCCCATCCCGTATCCTATCAACGTGAGAATGCTATGCAGAATGTAAGGGACAAAGTTCCCCTATGCCAGATCTTTCTTAGAAGCTCAGCTTCTTTTCAACATCAACACAGTTCATCTGTGGTGAGATATGGCATTAGACCACTGACCGCAAATACATGTAGTACAGATAGCACTATATCCATACACATATGTTTATAGTCTGTACATGTAGCATGCATACTAAGAGACGTATACACTCTGCTATTCTGAATTACAAAGACTTTATAAATGGATAACTGGACAGCAGAAAATTGCTAACTCAAATAGGAAGAGACGACAGGAAAGAAAGTTTGCTGGACTTCCTGGAACACATCTTGGCATATCCTACTGTATATTGTATCTATGGGAAAACAAGGGGATGCTTCACTGATGGAAAGAGGACAGAGATGGAGTCTTCCAAGGAAGTTTGAAAAACTTCATAGAATTTCAAAGAAAACTCTAGGAAATCACCCTAGCTATAGATGTCAAGTGTTAGGACAATTGTAATATTAATAAAATGCATATATTTGGTTATTATATATATATTAACATTAGCTTTGGTCCTAAGTAATGTTCACTATCATACTCGAACATAAAGTAACAAAACAAAACCATGCACATTTTATCTCTAGGGCAAACCCAGCATTAAACTCTGGATACTTTTAAAAGAAGATGCAAACTTTGGAACCATGTAAGCAAACGGTTCTTTTCCTTTCAGTGCTGACCAGTATTATGTTTGTGCTGTGCCAATCAGAAAGATGTAATTATGAGATTTGCCTGCTTGATCACCCTCAAGGAATCAAGTATTCCCCTAGAGGAATCCTCTCTTCCTCTCCTACGAGGACCTCTCACTTCAGATTATGGGATGTGACTGGGTGTCAGGAATCCACTGAATCCCAGGCTTTCACTTTTTTGGGAGCTTGAGTGGGCAACGGGGATAGCCAGGAGATAGAGGTGGATAAAAGTGACTGCCCTCTGTATCAGCCAGAGCTGCATAGTGAGTGTAGGTTTGTGGTTAAGGTCAAGAAGCAAGACAAAAATGGACTATAAAATAGGGACTAAATGAAAATAAGATATTTTAAAAAATATATTGTTATTCAGAACAATAAAATGATTCCAAATGTACTGAAGAACAGTTGTATTGTTCCTCAAGCACTAAGGAGAAACTAACTAACACCTTTGTGGTGAACTTCTCTTGAGTCTGAGGTTTCAAAATCTGGAAGGTGCATGTGGTTTGGAGATTGATCATAATCATTTTACAAGTTTATTCATTTTTCCCAACCCATAGATTTTCTCTCAGAAAAATTATTGCTCCATTTTATCAAAGACTTAAATTAGTCTTCATTTTGTGAATTTCTTCACTAAAGCAATTTGGATGGTTTGTATTCAGCAGCAGAACTCATTTTGAACAATACGTAGGTAATGGAGCAAAAGATGTATAAGGTAAAAAACATGTGCTGAACATATGTACCCCTGTGATGCATGCCAAACAGTTAAAAATCAGACCCTAATTTGCTGTGGGATCTAGACAGCGTACTGCTTTGTCCAGATGTTTTCAAAATGAGAAAAATGTATTCTCTATTGTAAGTTTGCATTTTGCAGACTCTGGGAAACTATTGTCCAAGCACTATACAGTCTCTGTTCCTTAAACAGCAACAGCCACATTGTTGATGGTATAGCTTATAAAGCTCAAATACAATTGAGGCCCTCTGAGGACTGCTCATTTTACATTAGGGATACTCAATGTATAATGATGAATAGAAGTCTTAACAGACCCCTCTGAGAATACAGGTTCTTAGGCTATTCAACAGGAGCCTATCAGCCTTTCTTCTAAAGTACAATGTAAGCAATAATTTCAGATTGCCTGATATTACTTTTGTATACATCATGATAAATGGAGAAAAACATTTTATTCAATATTTGATTTAATTGTATACAGTTTATTAATATATCTGCTTCCTGCAACTATTTCAGCATACTAGTTTACTGACACTGTCCTTTATTTCTGCAGTGTAAGAGAGAGAATGATTGGAGGACTTTGTAATCCAGCATATTGCTGGATGTACTCATTAAATGCAATTTTGAAATTTTATTAATAGCTATTCATGCTAGAAAAATATATGTATTTCAATGAAAAAAAATCCATTTTGAAATACTTATTTGCATCATTTGTGGTGGCCTACTCAAGAAGAGAAATTAACTGCAAAAATTATTCTGGGAGTTATTTAGGTAACAAGTCCATCAAGTCACATTTTGTTTTTAGAGAACTCCTTAAGGAAGAGGGGGGAAAAGTGTTGTACACTGCTTAAATGTTTCTTCCACATAATTATTTATTTTTAAGATTGTTAGTTTTTGATAAAATATTAACAAAGGTGTAGTTTATAACTGATAGTATTCACTGAGCATAGCGGAATATGGAAAATTCCTGGCCCCTATGGAAATCACTGACAAAATTTGACACGGTGTTTTGCATCTTTGGGGCACCTCCATTGTCAAACAGAAGAGGAATTATCCTTACACGAGCTTTAATTGGCATGCAGGTAAAATTTTATACTTACTAACAGAATCAACTTAATATTTAACAAACTTAATTATTTCATTTATTTTACAGCATATTTTAATGCATCTCTTTGCTGCAAAAAACAATTACTATTTAAGAATCTTAAACTACCCTATTTTTCCCCTTTGTTTAATATTTACCTCTCTATACTGCCAATAATATCAAATCATGCAGACTGAGTTCAGTAACAATATCTGACATTGAATGAATTATCTGAGGCCTAGCTGATAGGCTCACAATGAGAGTAATGGATCTCATTAGTAGATGGGAGCTCCTAATCTAAGACCAAGGTCTTGCAATGCTTAGAGACAGCTGAAGTTGAGACCTCTGCTCCTTGCATGGTTCAGTACTAGCTCCATAATATCTTTGGACTTTCCACAGGTCTGGATCCAACCCCCTGACTTCGTCTCTTACTGAGGTTGTGAGCTCTTTAAAAACGTCATTCTTGTCATGCTCTTTGTTCAGCACTTAGCAGAAAAACACACCCTTCCCAGGCTATCTTCTGGGTGATAAAATAAGAAAAATAACTGCTCCTGCATTTCTGGGGAAAGACTTCTTGCTGGAACAGAGTTTCTCTCTGTTCCCTTTTGACTGTGTGAAGAACATCCCAGGAAGATTTTGGATGAAGTAACAGATTCTTTACAGTCACAGAAATATCATGAAAACCTACCAGATTGTAGCTTGCTAAGAATACTGTGAGCAAGAAAGCAGCTTTGACTCAGACAACACTGACAGGAATAAAAATGATGAAAGTTCTCAGGGTATTAATAAACCGCAGAATTTCTCAATACCTCTGAATACATTTTTCTGTATATATTGTTACAGAACCTCATATATAAAAGGACTGGTTCACTAATTGTTTTCCTTCACACAATTTCTATTAACAAACACACTTTTAATATTTTCCTGTTATTTTAACCTTTATTTAACTCTTTGCCACAATGGAATTCTATGGCCTATTGCGCTATTTCCTGGAAGACCACAAGCATTCTTTCATTTGTCTTCAGAACTGACAAATAATTGCTTCTACTGATCTGCTGTGTGTGTGTACACGAGTTCAGTGGAGACTCAGCTCAGAAGAACAATGAAGAAGACACTGAAGCCCCAGTTACAAAGCCTTTCCTAACAGCTGTCTGTGCAGGAATGAACAAATGAGGAAAAGCAATAAGATAGCAGGAAAAAATCTCCTGGTGCCACCTGATCCTCTCACCTGATATTTAAGAACTTGCTCCCAGGAACACCACTGCTTAGGTTTCATCTTCTGTTAATCTGTCATTTTTCCTTCAAGTACATGTCAGGCAAGGAAAGGTAAACCTTGCTTCGCACATTTGTAAGTCAAAGGAGAACCTTTTGGACACGAAGTGCTCATAGCGTAGCACTCGTGTCAGCATCAAAAACACTATCCACTGTCATCAAACGGGGCACCCCCTCCAACATTGTAGTGAGAACCTTAGTGCTTCCCACCCCGCAGAGCTTGGATGAAATCCTGCCCATAGCAAAGCCGGTTGAAACGGGAAGGGGGAAATCTTTCGGACTGGGAGCACAGAGCCACACAAGGAAGTGATTCTTACCAGTAATGGAGAAGACATCTGTTGAGAGCTTCGCTACTGCCCAGGTGGGTGCTCTGACTCTCTCTCAGGAGACCTGGGGTTGAAAAGTGGGCACCTGCAGCTAAGCAGTATGGATAACACCTCAGCATTTCCCCATGGGTTTAATGAGAGCAGGATCCCACTTTCTTTGTGTATCAATATTTCCATGTGATGCTAATACAGGTTTGTTATCAAGAAAATATTTTCATGACACATTACAAAATATTAAATAGAAATGAAATACATAAATTGTTAAACACTCAAGCAAAACAAGATTTTGTATGAAGATAGATTTGAAACAGAACTGGTCTGGTTCATCACTAATCGTGGTTCTATGTTTTAATGCTATGCTTCTTACTAGGTATGATTCACAGCTCAGAGTTTTAGGTGTAACCATCATAAGCTTAATGAGAAGCAATATATTTCCTGACAAAGTAGTTATCCCGACAACTCTCTGAAGAGTGGTTAAGAGCAGCATAGACAAGGAGTATGGCCTGCCCTCTCAAACTCGGCAGCAGCTTCCACACATCAGGGGTTCAGGCATTCTGGCAAGGCAACACAGAGCCAGTCAGTGCTGGTGCCTGATGTTCAGTGGATTAATACTAAACCTCTGATTCCACTGTAATTAATGACGATTTGAAGAGGTCTCAGTGGTGAGTCACATCTAAAGTGTATAGATCTAATTCTCTGTAAAAACCATTTCTCTGTCTCTTAGATGAATGCATTTTCCTTCATATAAAGGACTACTGGATTCTTTCACATAGTAAGCAATAAGACTTACTTTAAAACTAATTAGTTTGGCATCTTTCTCGTTACTGCCCATCAGATTAAGAACAGAGAAGTAACCCCTTGCCAGCAGATGCTCAGAAAAAGTATTTAATAGTCACTGCTACCCACTTTGGTGCACTGAAAAGGCGAGTGAATTGACTTGGGCGATGCTGAAATATCCACGTTATCTATAGCTAGACCAAGTTATGGGGTGCCATACTGTTGACCAAAGAACATATGCTAAAGTGAAGATATTTTGTGTGGTGGGAATATTGAGTACTTGTACAGGGATAACAGAATCTAAAGAAAGATCTTGAATACTGAAATGTCAACAGAAATGGTTACATTTTGAAAGGATATAGTTAATAGCTAGGTCCCTTCCACCTAGAATCTTTATTTGTGGCAACTCATTATATTTCCTAAACAACTTATTTTTTAATGAATTCCCCAAGGGTGAAAATACTAATCTATTATTTAAGTATTGTATTCCCTGGTATTGATGGAGATTTAGTATTTGTATGTAAAAGAATAATTTGTGTGAGAGAACAAGACTTATCTCTTCCGAAGTTTCAGTATTCTAGAAATTATAACTGTCAAATACTGTAACCAGTAAAAATAAAATAAAATAAAAGTAAAATAAAATAAAATAAAATAAAATTGTAGTCACCAAAATTATAACTTGTGAAAAACAGATCATTTGTTTATCTCAGTACAATGCTGACATATCTATACCATAACATTTTTGACTTACATTCAACTAACTTATACGTATTCTGATTTTTACTCTTTGGTATTTGTCACTGCAAATATGTAGTGTAGCTATATAATCCACTGGAACAAGTGAAAGGCTATATACCTAGGCAGAAACAATTGAGAAGCTTGAAACTGTGGTTAATATTTTCAGCTGGCTACTAGAAAAGCTGCCAGCACATAACTTTCCTGTGAATGTAAAAGCCCAGGAAGTGACTCTTAGACTATGTGAGGCAGTAGCACAGTGGGCCCTGATGATGGGAATTCTCAGCCAAGAGGGCGTATTTTGGACGAAAAGTCACAATCATGCCATCTACTATTACCATAGCGAGAAAACAGCTTGGGGAAAATCTTTGGCTGAAGCAGCAGGAGGAGAGAGAATTCCCCTGGGCAAAGAAAGAATGAATGGAGCAGAATATAGTCCCAGAAATAGTGGAGAGGCAAAATTTAGCTAACATTCACTTAACCCTTTAAAAAACCATCATTTCAGACTGAGATTTCAGAACATGATGTATAGGGGTTCTGAACCCTATCTCCCAAATTAAACACTTATTTGCCTGCAAGAGTAAGCAGGTTAAACAGTAACTTTTAACAGTCTTATCTTCTGGTTTTTGTGTGTTGTTTTTTCTTTTTTTGGAGGTTGTTTTTCTGGTTAGTTGTTTAGTTTGTTGGTTCTTTTTGGTTGTTGTTGTTTTTTAATATCATAGTCTTCAACACTACTTTCACAGCTACCTCACAAACATTTCAAACACTAAAAAAAGATCTTGAAATTTTATGCAGGTTGTTACCTAGCTTCATTACCATGCCTGTACAGAAACTGCTATGAGCTATACTTAGCATTGTAAGCCAATTTCCTCATGTCTTTTAGGGCTGCAGAGAACCACCTGTCTGACTGTGGCAATACGCCAGAAAACAACTGTATGATTTACGCCCACTGCTTTCCTACAAGCTGTGGGAGTGTAACCTTAACCACCAAGTTCTTGCACAAAAGATCCTGAGAACCACTATTTATTTTTTTACTATTTTTTCCAGAAGGGCATACTCTGAATTAAATATTTAATACACTTCCTGCCTTCACATTCTCAGAGTCTGACATGGATAGTATCTCTTTAAGAAAGTATCCACTATTTTTCATGCAACTTGAGAAATGCTAACCGAGTCAAGAATTTCTGTGCTATGGCAAGAGGCCAATTGTATACAGCCAGCTCTACAAAGGTAGTCAGACCTAAATCTCAGTGGTATTAGTGTAATTAGGCATCTAAACGCTTTTCAAAATGTGACTCATGCTGCAGTCAGTCTTACTGCAGAACCCAGCTCCAGCCCTGAAATAGTAAACTAGGCTTCATAAGCATCCATCTCTACTAAAGGATTTGTTTGTGACATGTTGCTTATATTAGGTGATAATTCATTATATAGACAGTTACAGAATTGAATGGAAGAAATTATGAAGAGTTATAATACTTAGTAAATTTTAAAAAAATTGTAAACAGTTTATGAGAAAAAATACAGCGACACTAAAATATCAAAAAAGACAAATCATATGGTAAACCATGTGCACTGCTGGCATATCAGTCAAGGTAATTATTTAACAGAGACTTCTCAAAATCCCAAACCTTTATAAAATGATAGGTCAGAGAAATGTGCAGATCAGCTTGGATGTCAGGGATAGAGTTTCCTTTCAGACTTTGTGTTGTGACTGGTTATGTGCACAGTGCCCCCCACAGCTAATGCCAAAGAGTCCTTTTGTTATTCCCTACTCACTGTCTAGGGGGAATCTTCTGCCATAGATACAGAAGGGAGCAATATTTGGTTCCCTGATTCACAAGTGAAAGCTCATTTATGAATCCCTGAAACCATTTCCTCCAGAAGCACTCCAGCTTTCTTCCTTGAACATGTTAATGGGGAACCAGTAAAGTACATCCTGACTGCAGACCTCCCCATCTGAGGACTTCCTAACAATTCCGGTATCTGTTTAGGAAAACCAGAGGGGGGAAAAAAAAAAAAGGGGGGGTGGGGGGGTGGAGAGGAGGGAAGATACAAAGGGAGAGGTGGTGCTGGAGGATTAACTTGTTTATGTGATGTCCTCTGTAGCTCTCTGAAGACCTAAGACTAATTCTTTTGCGTACTACTACTCTGTGCAGTTCACTCCTTCAAAAAGATGCACAAGCTGGATAGCATGAAATGCATTTATTGCAGATGCACAACAAAGCCTTCTTCTCAGCTGTCTGAAACCCTACCTCTGCTCTTCTGTGGTTAGAAGACTTTCAAAATACAAATACTTCACTTGAAATTAGAATGAGTAAAGGAACCGACTTTACTGGTGATCAAAGGCAATCAAAAGTGATCAAAGGTGATCAAAATCATCCTACACTTGAATCATGGCTAGTGACAGGAACTGCTTTAACCACTTGAGGTCCTGGGAATGTGTTAAGCTTTTCTTCCCAGATCCACCCGATAACTGCAAAGTTACATGCTCACATTCCGTGTTCATGCAACTGAATGAAGACAGCTTATCACTTTGAAAAGTCCTTATACCCTTTCTCATTTGTGGCCTGCAAACTATCACAAAAATACAGTTCTTCCAAAGCAGTTTTTATCAGATACAAACCTACATAAGCCTTATTCCTCGCAAGCAGATTCAGCACACAGGATGCTTTAAACCATCTCCAGTTGTCCTCAACATTTCTCAACAGTTTCAACTATGGCATTTTATCTGTTTTTATCTCCCCTGATTTCCCACTCAGAATATTTCCTTAGCTCATTTTACTCCCAGTACCATGTGTTTTCAGTAATCATTCAGAGTCAGATAGTGTTTCATTCAGCGCCTGTGCCCTACCCCACCAGCACGGCTAAGCACAGGCTCCCATCTCAGCACAACAACTGGTTCCAGCTGGCTCACGCTGGGGACCCTTGGAGGTATACCCTGCCCAGGGGAGCCGGCTGGCTGTGAGCACGCTGCAGCCCTTGTGATACATGGCAGCTGTTGGGGCACAGCACTCTGGGAGGGGGAAACATCCCTGGTGCTTTCTGTAGGCAGCGCAGCTCTGCTGCAGTGCTCTTACCCCGCGAGTCGTACCCCAGGTATGGTGTGTGGCTCTTAGTGCCCCGTGAGACAGCAGCTGTTGCAGGGGAAGAAAGAGAAAGCAGCACATCTTTCCGTTAGGTTACAAAAATGAGTCTGACTTCAGCTAATTAGATAAGCTAGGGTGCAACATTTGAAATCAATAAGGCATTAAAAGGCTATACATACTTAACCTCTTTTTTACCTTCTATTCTCTCTTCCCTACACAGGTCAATGTTCAAATAGTATCCTACAACCCTACCTGATAATATAACTTTTTTTCTGTTTTTATCACTGTGTGCAGCAATGGAAAGTTGCTTCATCCAGCCCAAGATGGCTTTGTATTTTTTACTTCCCAAGCGTGCATTATTTTGCCTCCTTTAGCCCTCTGCATGCCAGGTATAAGGATCTCACAGGAGAAGGTCAGATACGCAGTAGCTCACAGTTATTTCTTTGCTGACAGAGGGATTTAGTGCAGGGGGAATGACAGCTGCTGCGTGTATCTTATCATGAATGGGCTTTACCGGGAAGGAACAAAACCATTATGCCAGAAGTGACATGAGGGTGGAAGATGGGAACGTCTGTCACATCCCCCAACTTGATTCCTTCTTTGATACATTTTTGGCCAGCTGTCAGGGTCTCACATGGCAACTCTGACATGCCTTCCCTCTCCCTCTCTCTCATTCATGTCTACCCACAAACAATTTTTATTTTTTTTTTTTTGGGGGGGGGGGGGAAAGGAGTTAGCAGAAATGTTGTTTCTTTGTCATTAATCAGCGAGTCTTCTACTTGACAGAGATTTCTATCCTGTAGCTGTCGCCTACATCTCCTCCACATGGCAGTTGTCCGTATATTCTGCTCACGGTCCAGGTTGCTCACCGGGCTCTGTGATCTGGAGGAAAGCGCTTGTCATGCTGGGGGTTTTCCTCACTGGCAGTTTCCTGGCTATAATTTAGAAGGTGTCATTTTTTACTGAGAAAGGGCCAGAATTTGTAGACAACAATAGAAACTTATATCCTAGGAAATGGCATCATCAGGTACTTGGTGCTTGATCACTAGGAAAATTTAAGTGATTCAAACTGACGATACCTGTGGGTGGGGGAACACAGGCACGTAACACAAGACGTCACAGATTTTATAAGAGTTCTTCTGTATTTTTTGTTATTATTGAAACATGTCAGGAAAAAAAAAAAAAAAAAGAGTAATACTGTACAAAAGGATGTTCCTAGTGTTCAGACCTCATACTTCCTTCTCTCATTTGTTTTATGTTCATAGCATTAGGCTTCACTAAGTTACATGGATTGGTTATGAAGGTCAGGTCATACGTTATCATTGTAAACAGCTGTGCTTGAACAGCAGTCAGTTTTCATAACTAATGGGTATGTTTTTATGGTAGGATGTGTGTTGTAAATGTAACTGGTAATTTTAATTTAAAAGCACATCTCCAGCACTGTGGATCTAATGCTGTGCCTTCAGCTCTACTTAGAGCTTTGTCATTCCAAAGATCAAGCACTTAATACTTGCAAACTGCCTTTCAAAACATTAGCATAAGGAGTTAAGCAAATGGATTTCTGCAATACGCACACTCCCATAAATATGTCCAAGTTTTTGCAAAGCTCTTTTGTTGATGTTCACAACCAAGCTGGGTTTTGATTGTCTATTTTTGTTCAAATTACATGCAGAAAACTTGATCTTTCTAACCCACTCTGGCCAAGGGAGGGAGGGAACAACTTGTAACATTAACAACCTAATCAGCAACAAACAACTAATACAAGTTTTAACTTGCAGGCTCCTTAGCATGTTTTCTGTCTTGCAAATGCGAGAGCCTGGTTTTCACAAGGCTGCATATCTGAGGAAAAAAAAATATTTACTGTATAAGTCACAGGTAGAGGTCAGCTTCTCTCAGAAAGCTGCATCTAATGGTATACAAATGATATCTTCAAGGTAACACATGGATGATAAGCATGCTAAGGAGAGCTGAAAATGACAGAGAGCACCTTAAAAAACTCTGTGGAGAACACACCCATCTGCAGCAAATAGGTGATGGGAATATGCTACTGAAACACACAATAACGCACAAGAACATAAGTTACTTGATCAGTTTAAGGAGTCACAGAATGGTCCTTGATTTCTGTACAGTACATGAATGTGCCTTGTTAAATGCTTTTGCTTTACAGTTAGCACAATAGAAACCTGCAGGTACAGTGAAGCAAATTTACTTGTGAATGTCTCAGTGAATCTTGACGCCATATTTCAGGTCTATTATTCTGTTTTGCACTGAAATAATCAGTAAGTCCCACATGAAGACATGAAGCCTTCTCCAAGATAAAGAAAAGCTAGGGAAATTATTCACAAATGTTTGCTTGAATTCTAAATTGCTTTTCTATTCAGAAGTGTTCACACCCCTTTTGGTGATTAATCCATGAACATTTGTGCTAATGGACATCTGCCCACACAAATGTTTGGCTCTTCACTAAGTGACAACTTATTTTATTTGCAAATAAGGTATTTGTGCCCCAATAGGGCACTCACCATCATCCAGTCAAAGAGTAGGAACAGTGCCATGTGATTTAGGTTACTAATCTTATATAATGAATTGTGAATAGGCAAAGATATAGTAGGATTAACAGTTGAGGAATACCACATGAGTATAAATGTGCTCTGGCTGGGTGTTTAGCATTTTAAACAACTAAAAATAAAAATAGACTGTTGTGAAAATGGAAAAAGGGCTGCATCAAATTAAAATGTTTGTGTAAGCAGTACAACCTGTTACAGCCGTACTACGACAGCCTGGTTTCAGCCAGGTCTGAAACTTGTTGGCTTGGAGTTCTAGGAGAGAATGTAAGGGGGAAGGGGGAAGAAGAAACAACAGATTTTTGAAATACATTCAAAGAAAGACTGAAGAATTTAGATAACTAGGTGCACATAACTTGCAGGCACACTACTGAAATGCTGAAACAAACTTTCCAAGCTATTAATAGTTATTACTGGGTTCAGAAAAGCAGCGAAAAGCCAACATATATTTTGCAGCTTTCAGTCTTAGAAGTTTATTTAAACTTAAAAGTTTTTGTTTGTTTGTTTGTTTGTTTTTGCAAAGTTGGCAATATCACAGATCTATTCACTTAGCTCTGGGGTTCTCAGGTGGCAGTCATCACAAAGATGATCACATAGATATTTAACCAGCAGATTCAAGAAAGTGCTCTTTTCATCCATCTTTTTCATCAACATTTCATCAAAGAACTTTCAGCTGTAACTCTGAGCTTACTGGACATTCTGTAAGTGCATCCAGCAAAGAAGAGTTTTAAAACTTCCAGTTTTCAGTGACCAGCTACTGAGAAGCAATTCCTTTCTTTTCCAAGACATGTCAGATTTCTACATTTACAAGCTCAAACAGTTGCTTTATAGATACTCCAGTACATTTGCATTTTTGGTTGATTTCAGATATCAGGGAAAGTCAGGCCTAATCAGTTCTTGGATGGGCAAACTCTGATGGAGAGCAGGTTGTGGTGATGCAGCATAAGGGACTTGATGCAGCAAAAAGGACTTAGCAAGAGCTGGTAAGTAGAATGTTCCTGTCCACGATTGTGGCAGTTTCTAGTTTGCTGCTCCTGCAGCTCTCTTTGTTATTGTTAAGATATTAGCTGTCATACCTGGATCAAACCTTCAATGGGAAATTATAGCAGGCCTAATGTTAAAATAGTTGAACAGGTTTTAGCAGATGCAGGATGAAGTTATAAACTATAAAATATCATAAACCTAACAATTTCTGCTTAATTTTGTTTTGATAGATAACTTTTACTTCTTGTCCTGCGCTATTGGGTGGCGTTACGTCCCTTTTAAACAGCTCTCCTCTTCTACCCCAGAGGTAATTATAATTGTGTGATAGATAAAGTTGTCTCGTTGCCATGTGCAGTATATGGTGTGCTTATGTGCACAAGAGGTTCTGGGCTATTATACCACCATCACTGCTTCTATTGTCAGCTTACAGACTTAATATCCTCCCAGCTACAGCAGCACTGTTAGCTCAGTTTCAGTTGTAATAGAAAAGAAACACACCTAGAAGTTAGGGGAAAGCTGCTGAGACTGCTCTTGTGACTTGAATGACTGCTCTTCAGCCTGCATGAGCATGCCAGCAGTATTTGCAATACTCTGCTAAATATGTTTAACAGTGAGGTTGGCAGACTGTTTTGCTTATTTTCGCTTTAACTCCTTGAAGCCACTTTCTATACGTGCCCCTTTTGTATATGCTTTACAATAGCATCCGCTAACTGCTAATATTAAAGAGTGTAACAGGCAAGATGGATGTCTGGTCTAACCCAACGTGTCCACTCTTGTCTTCTGATCTTACTCCCAACAAGAGCTGGACAAGCAATTTTCTCGCTTCTTCCTTCTATGCCAACCTTATTTTTTGGAGAGGGTTCTTCATAAGCCAGATCTCTTCCTTCCTGCCCACTGCACAAACACAGTCTTGTGAAACGTGCAATGAGGAACAAGGATGGAGCTGGCTCCCCTTCTTTGCCCCCTGTTACTCTCATTCTCTTGTTCACTGAAAGCTCCTATTGACTTTGAATCAGTTCCATGGGGCTTTGTGATGACAGAAATTTGCCCAGAGACAATTTGGGTGAATTTTGTTTTCAGACTTCAAAGAACATTGTGCTTGTACATGTAGTTCAGACAGAATTATTGATAAACTTGGAGTGGGATTAACAAAAAATGCTGCTGGGGCCATGGCTGTAAACTCTGAACCTATGATGTGCCATGAAACATTGGATTTTAAATCTGACCTTTAGGGCTTCCCATATCATTATGAATTTGAGGCAAAATGTTATTTGTATTATTAGTTTTCAACTTTCTGCTTGTTTTAGGATTTCAAATTTTACACAGAGTTTTGCGTGCATCAGTTACTGCAGAAGTTTTAGCCTGAGGATGCTCATCACAGTCAAAAGAGATAAATCTAAGACCTAGTAACATGTGAAAACAGGCGTTGCCCTTATACTGTATTATCTTTCTGTTATTATATATAAAGCTTTTCACCATTTGAATCAGATCTGGAAAATTGGTGTGGGAATGGGCAGAGGAGGGAGACTAAAACTAAATGTTCTTGTTTGGTTATTTATATTTTTTAAAGACTTTTTAAAATGAAAACTTCAAATGTGTCAGAAATGGTGAAATGGCACATGAGTACTCAGAAGCAGGGGAGCTGGTGAGCAGGGGGGACCATAATCCAGCTGCTGGTATTTTTAGACCATTTTAAGAAAAGTAGGCTAAAGAATTGCCATGCCTCTCATTTATAATCAGGTTAAAGGGCAACAGCTTTTTGTTCTTTCCTCGGGGTGCTTCACCCTTTCATCCTAATGCACATGAACCTTGGGCCTAGGATGAACATTTCTAGTCCCCTGTATGATGCGACCTCAAACTGCATCTTAAGCCCCCTTTTCATCAGTATAATGTCATTATCAGAAATCTTGTGTGACCTCTGTGGCATCAAACCATTCTGTCAATATGCATGGCCATTAGCAAGCTGCTAAAAGGGTTTAGTGCGTGATGAGGGATGTTAGAGCGCTTTTTCTTCAGGACTTTTTTTCATGAAACTATTTTTACTGCAAGTCTGCATAGGAAGAGCTTGTATGAATTTACCTCTGAATGATGAGATTAAAAAAAATAGCAGGCTGATTGCCCTATGGTGGTTTTCTACTGTAACTTCTATAAGTAGGTATGGTATTTGTAATTCAGAGAATAAGTATATTATAGTTATATAATATAAATGCATATAGATACTGTCTGTATGCCTAGTGACATACATGTAAACATCATTTATAATTATACATATTTTGTTTCATTTTTGCATTTATTTTGTTTACCTAAATTTATTTTATACTATTGTATATAATGTATAGCAAAAATTAGAATCATTCTGTGGCTCTTGCTATCTCAGGAGGCTTTCCTGCCTCCATCTCCTGCATCGGGAGCACCCTGCACAACCCCAGCACAGAACAGTGCTCATGAAGAATTGCTTTATACTGGGACTTCTGAGCACACATATCATAACATTAGAACCAAATCCACAGAAGTACTTTCTCACTTCTTTTCTGACTTTACCCCTCTGTGCTGGAGAGAATGGTGTTTCGCTGAGAGGTTACAGGGTTTGTTTTCCCTGCCCAGCCTCTGTGTTTGCAGACTGAAGCAGACAGATGACCCAGCAAACAGTTTACAAATACCAGTTACTTTGCAGGACATCAGCAGATTTTCCATGTGTCTGCCACAGCTGCCATGTAAGCCCAATAGCTCCCTAGTCAAAATCTGACTTCTCTGTTCTGGCATTGCACTATTTTGATCTCTCTGTGACCATAAATGAGCAAAACAGGGCCAAAAAGTCACTGAGTCACACAGCTTGAACTTCTTATCACAACCATCCAAGGAGGAAGGTACGAAACATCTTTGCACCTTCACAAGTAGATTATGAAATAACCACTGAGGCTTGGAGAATAAAGCAAAATTTCCCTCAGAAGAGATTAGTGAGAGGATTGTAAAATATCTCTAGGCATCCAGTTGGTGCCTGTAACATGTTTCCTTGGAGAATAATGTAAGTAATTTCTTCCCCAAATGAGTTAAGTTCCGGATAAGCTCTTTCGAGAATAAACTCTCACCAAGGTGAGCAAACAAAATCTAGACTAAGGAGTAGAGATTTTTACTCTTTGTGGCAGTTTATGCACCCAGTAATGAAGATATGACACAAGGCACTCTGCATGGTGTGGTGGAGGGGAAGAGGTGTTACATGTTTCTATTTAACTCCTCATTCTTTATCTGTTTTGAAAGGGACTGACAAATTAAACCAAAGTTGAACATATTTGCTCTAAGTTCATGACTCAAGTAGAGAATTATCTTGAATGAACTGATTGTCTGAATTAATTAGGAAATGGAAAACATCCTGCAACACAGATGATTTGCATGTCACGGAAAAGGAATAATCAAAGTGCCCAATTCATGAGCACTCTGATATGGGATCTGTTTAACAATGCACCACAAAATGGGTACTAGCTAATACATTAATAACTGATAAAGTTTGCTTAGAAATAATTTCTATTTTTCTATCTGAGGAAGCAAACAAAAAACTATGAGTGCTTAACGTATGTAGCTTTAGAAAGCTGGCTTTAGGAGAGACTGTCATCTTAGACAACTACCACATTCTGCTAATGTGAAGAAGAAAAGTGTATGGAAGACTGCACTGATTTTGTAATATCAAATGAAAACCTGAAACTCTGATACATGAGGACTGCCCAGTGCCCAGAAGGTCTGGGTGCAGAAGAAAAATGGAGTTTTCATGTGCCCTCAAAGGCTGACCTAGTCACCTGAATGCTGCCATGAAGTTTCTATTCAAAATGACATAGAATATGGAAAATAAGGTACCCAAAAAGCTCCAGTCTAATCAAAAACATATTAAACATTCAGTGGATGGAAGAGAGATCCCTCTTCCAATTTAAGGTTGGCTCAGACACCTGCATAAGTCAGTGATGCTTCGATCCTCAGGGGTCAGCTCCTGCCTTGAACCGTACTTGCAGTCAGGTACCACTCCCCAGATTTAAGCATCTCTTTCAGAAACTTTATACCAATCCCAGCTAGGCTAACTCCTACAGTGTGCTGAGGATTGCCAAGGATCTGATCTGAATTAAGAACACATGAATTCACTGTTTCTAATGCTTTCCAGTTAGAGGAGAGCAGAACTTTTCTTACAATTATTGACTTATATGTCACAACATCAGAAATCAAATTAAAAATTATTAACTTAATAAGCTTAGATGTAGTTATTTTTGTACTCATAAAAAGATGAGGATTGAAGACCACATGACTTCAGTACCACAGACTTGAACAACACTGATCACCACAGGCTGTCATGATTCAGTTGCAAAAGGCAGCAATACCACTGCACTGATTTCTGTGCAACTTGTTTCTAGGACATGCTGCTCCTCTGCTGAAAAGACATAGTCTTTACAGATTTTCAGTTTAGTTTCTCTTTTATATCTAATTTTTAAAACACTAAATAATATTCAGGAGTTGCTTTAAGTAGCCAACAGTAAGACACAGTTATAAAATAGTATAGATCACGAAAGCCAAAGCAACTTTTGATACAAGTCCAGATATAAGAGTTACGTCTGTTTCTTCCTAGTACTTGGCTGAAAACAAAATATATTGTAAATATATATGTTAAATCTGTTTCAAAATAAAACATTCAATGAAAACCACTGCTTTTTATACATACAAAGCCTCTTTTCTATGTGCTGATGGCATGTCTATTATACAACTACTGAGTGGTTAAGACTGATGGTTTTCACTTTCTGCCTTTCAAAGGCTGTGGCAAAATGTTATTTCCTTGTCACCACATTGGTTCAGTTTATAGCATTCAAAGCTCATGCCAAAATTATTTCAAAATGCAGTAGATGTAAGTTCTCCTTTATGGCTTCTTAATACATATATTAAGAGATGAGTTAATTTTCATAGTACTATCAGGGCTAATGCAGTTTTAAATCTGGTCTTTCAGACTGTCAGTTTGATAAAGTGTTGTCTCTTTTGGATGGTAAAGAGGTTTGGGAGGCCCACTAAAGGAATCAAGATTTTTCTGAGAGTTTGTGGCAGAACTAACAGGGACTACATGTCCTTAAACATGCAAGTCATCAGATCATGCAGCAGTTGCACACGCTTCCTGTGCATGCAGTGACCCACTCCAGGTGTGAAATTTCTGATCTGGGTGATCTGAAACAGTTGCCCCTACACTACAGAAGAGCACTCTTCTGGTTTATGCCAGTTTTGTGCACATTGTATTCAACAGAGAATAAATTCAGGCTGATAAAAATCCTTAAATACTGGTAGAGGAAATTACTCTCAGGTTCCCAAGCAACTACATCAAATTTGCTGAGCAATCATCCTGCCTGCTGCTGCATGGACCCCAGTGACAGGGAGTGTGGCATCCACTCAAGGCCTACATATTGCAAGTGTGTGGAACAGTTCTTAGCTCATGTTCTTACTGCAGGGTTGGGCTGGTGATGTAGGGTGAGATAAATTCCCTGGCTATCACGGTTAGAGGTTGCCTACTCCTTCCCTGAAATCATGGTGAGAATGATCACTCCAGAGCTGCTGGACAGAAGAAAAAGCAGAAAAAAGGTTTAGAGAGTCAAGAGATTGTGGACAACTTCTGCAGATCTGATGTGTTTATGCCTTGGGATACCTGTGAAATACAAGTGTAAAATGTGGCCAGAATTTCATGTTAATGTAATGTAAAAGACTTGTGGAAGTAGCTGCGGGAAGCCAAGCTAGCTGGCTGTGTGGTGCATGTGCACAGACCAAGAGTTTCACACAATGCTCTTTCCCAGCCACGCCAAGGTGCAGCATCTTCCCAAGAATGAACTAACTAGTATGATACGCCTACAGTGGCTTGGGACCACCTACTCTTATTTGTCCCTAATCTGTGCTGTTATCATGTCAGGATTTGGTGCCTGCCTTGTGCCATAAACCCATCTGATTCTAGCCTGTGGCATGACCCAAAGGATGAGCAAAGAAAGCCCTGCCTGCCTCAGGCCCTCCCTGTGCAGCAGAGCATTTGTTTTCTTTTCCCCTTTCTCTCTTCTCTCTGGGAATAAGCTGTTACCATTGTAGTTATTATTTACAGGAATTAAATCAAATGACAAATACAGAAATATTTTTTTGCTTACTTATGTATCACTACAAGTATTGTCATTAATTATCCTTTGCTTTTCATTTAGTGTAATCAGTAAAGCTGACTTGTATTTACAATAGTAGAATTTATCTCCAGTTTCAAGTTGAGGCTTTTTTATTTGTCTGATTGTTTTAATTGCATTTCTGATAAGGTACAGTGTGTTTCAAGTACCTCGAGTTAATTGACATTGGCATCGCAAAGGCAAATTGGGTAACACTGTGCTAACAGAAATGGGGTATGTGGATGTCTTTGAAAAATGAAAGTGGGAACACCTTGGAAGAAATAGGATCTTTGAACAGTAACATCAAGAAATAGCTTCTAAAGTGAAGACTGTGCTTATTAATTCAACACTGACCACAGCTGATTGATTTTTTTCCTATGATTTTGGAAAGTTTTGAAGAAATCATGTGAAATGAACATTTGCTGAGATTGTTTACCTAATACTGCATTTTTGTGAAAAAGAACTGCACTATGTCTGGGGTCTGACACTTTGGGTGGTCACATACTCTCTTAAAAATGAATGTATGGATTTACTGGCCTGCAGCTGCCAAACACCTCTTCTCAGTGGTGCAGATGTGTTGTAGCAGGATTACTTTACTTCACCATCGCATTATGAAGAGCAAGACTGAAATCTTCATTGCCCCCTCTTCAGGGCAGTTGTGGTAAAGTGAAGTTATCCGCTGAAACTCAGAAGCGACTCTAGGTTCTGTGGGCATTTGAGGAAGCTTCTCAATTTTAATAAAGCAGCTCTGGCTTTTGAGTCTGAGCATGACTAAAACTGGTTTTGATAAATATTTCTCTTATGTACTTGAATTCCCTGAACACATCCTAATTTGTGCTTAACACTAAGGAAGACTGCAAATTAAAGTAGATATACCCTTTGTGTTAGCTTTATGTAGTTGTATAGATCAGGAAGATTTAACAAGAATCTTAACTGCAACCAGCTTTTACAAATTGGTAAATTAATAATTTTCACTTAGTTTATTGGATGATTTTAGCCTGTTTACATTATATTGTTTCCTCAAACTTCTTTGTTACTTAAACACATTAGACAGATGTTTTCAAAGATTACTCTGTGGATAGTAAAACCATATTCTGTACAGATTCTTAAGTGATCACCTTAGCAGCCACTTGTAGGAAAATATTAAATGATGTAAATAACAATTCCCAGTTTTCTTTCTTCCATAGTCTCCCAAGAGGGAGGTGTGTATACTTTGTGGAGACACTTGTTTTGAAAAGGTTTGTGTTTGACAAATGTGTTTGTGCTTAAGCACTATGGGTTAGCATGGCTAGGTTTGTTTAGTTGCTGTGTATTTCTTCTGACAGAGACATTAAAAATTCACTGTGCACTTGAAACAGTAAATAAGAGGTTTAAAGCCCAGGGCAGGTCATTTCATTTCCGTAGATATTATTCTTTCAAGCTTTACTTCTTCCATGTTAAGTGAAGTTGCTGGACATCACCTTTACATCAGAATCTTTGGGAGAAAATATTTACTTTTAGTATGTCAAACTACAAAGACAGGGACTGAATCTAAATTCGATTCAAAGTTTATGAGAAGTTTTTGAAACGCTTACAGCTTAAAGACTACTGTCCAGTTGCTGTGGTCCACAAAAATAGTGAATGAAAGTGCTTAGCTATATCCAGTTTGAGAAGCAGTCAGTTTTTTGGTCTCAGTAGATGAGTGTTCAAGCATAGGCAGCAAAATTTCATCTGAAGTTGACTTTCTGCTGACATTTATGCAAGCAAAATGGAAAGTCTCATAACGTCATGGAGAAGAACATGGTTGATTCACATAATGTTTGGGCAGGTTTCTGAATGTATATTTTTTATTCATCCTGTTGTAATCCTGACCTTGTCTGCACTGCTAAGTATGCTACCTTTGTGAAAGCCAAAGAGTCCACAGAAAGTGTCAGCATCATTTCCATGCATCTCACACAGCAGTCACCCTTCATCATGTCCTAGCTCAGGAAGCCCCAGGTGGCTATCAACTTACAGTTTTTGTTCTATGGCTTGTGGATTTGTTTGAGCCAAAAGAGACAGGTAGGAGAGGAATGTGTGAGGAAAAAAAAGTAAACTATGCAAATCAGGTTCAGATACATGCTCTGAAATGTATAATGCAGCTTGGCTTGCCTTTCCAAGCCTGCAACTCCAGTCCAAAGTCAGTGTCCTTTTTTAAGGGATTTTTTTTCTTTATTCTGTAGTTGTGGATGATCCCTGCAACATTTTCTGCTTTACCTGTGTCTGGTAGTTTTTCTCAGAGTTTGTGTACACTGCTAGTGCTCCAGGCAACTGGAAGCAGATCATGAGCCCACGCCAAAACAATCTGTCTCTCTGTAAAACCTTTCAGTTGAGGTGTGGCTTGATGTTAAACCACAGGAGATCTATGGTTGGGCCAGAGTGAAAGCAGAGCTTACCTTCATGTAATCTTACACAAAGAAGGTAAACAGGCAACAGGCTTTTTGTGCTTCTAGACGTTAAAGAAAAATTTAATAGCACATTTAATGGGAACCAGCTTCACTCATATGTGAGAAAAAAGGGTAGTAGACATTTTTCATTTGGCCTTTCAGTAATCAAGTAATCATTCATGGCCTCAAGTATTATTTCAGCAGACTATCCCCACTCAAGCACCTCCATCAGGAAAAAAAAAAAAAAAAAAAAAAAAAGAAAGAAAACCAACCAACCAACCAAAAAAATGCAAAAGCTAGATCTGTAGAAGAGGAAATGGTAGAGCTTGTGCCTTTCTACCTCTGCTGCAACAAATATACAGGGCTTTGACTGTTACGTGTTCACACAGATAAAAAACATTGCTGATATGCACACAACCTCAAAATACTTCTCACTTACCACAGACCACAAACACCTCCTTCACCACTAAGAGAAAAAGGAGCTTTAACATGTTATCTCTCCACTTTCCAGCCTAGCTTTTCCTCCTCCAACGTCTCAGTTTTTGTGCTCAACATCAGGTTTTCAACAGCAAGTGCACTGTAAACTGTTAATGCTGCAGGAATCAACACAGACCCCACTACTGTCCAACCCAGTTGTGGAGTTGTCCTAACTAATGTGGAGTTTCTTATTTCTGGCTGCAAATGCATTAGCAGGCTTGGTCAGTGAGCCAGCTGGCAAGCAATCAAAGGTCTATGAAGTGTCACTCTGAAGATGCTTGAGAAGAACCAAGTGTGGGGGACCAGTTTCACCCTCTCGGCATACACAACAGCACTAAAGGTTTTGCAGCGACAGTTCTGCTCTGCTGGGTTATTCAAGTCTGTACAAAGGTAGCTTGTATCGACTGGCAGCGAGACAATCTGAAGGTTTTATATGCCCTTTGTGTGAGAAATATGCTAATAATTCAGAGATTTTAGTCATTTAAACCAATTTCATTTTCGTGATGTGACCTCATAATCCTTTTAAACGAGTACTAACACAGTCATTCAGAAACTCCAGCTTAATGACACTAGCTCAAAATTAACTGAACATCTCCTTGCCATGCAGATATAGGACTGACACTTTTTTTTAATTTTTTTAAGTAATTTTTAATTAATTTTAATTAAGAATTTAATACAGAATTTTTGGATGAAAACTTTAGGTTTTCAAGTGTAAACTTGGTGTTTAAACATAAATGAAAGGGCTTGGGTAAAATGTTTAAATGAAGAAAAAGCTGTAAAGAATACCACTTATCTGAAAATCAATGTTTTTTGAAAATTTCAGTTCCAGTAGTTTCAGATGAATTTTTCTTTACTGAAACAAACTAACCACAGCCAGGGCTGTTGTGAATACACTTCCTTATAGCAGCAGGGAAAGTTTAATCCTCCACCTGAGCCAGAAAACTCCCATTCTAACATCCACCGTGAATTACTTCTAGACAAGAGCTCTTCCTCCCTGTGAGAAGCCATCCACCATCACTGTGTGTCAATATGCCAAAAAAAAAAATCCACTCCCAGTACATGGCAGATAGTGTGCCTGATGTACATTTTTCTACTGTAGACTGGCTTTCATTGATCAGCTGAAAAATGCAAGGGAGCAGTTAGTCAGAAAAGGAGCCCTGCCTTGCAGCTGTGACAGTCTGCCGCTCTGAATCTATCGAGCCCAAGCCCCCAGTCACAATTTCTTTCCCTCCATCTGGTATAAATATTTAGTAGTTTTGATATCACTGTTTCAACTGAACTGACTTAGGCTATTTAAATATTCAGGTGTTCCTTGCCTCTGATGTATTTTGAAATAAATGGCACGTCCCCCCTCATCATCTACCTGTGTTTTTTTAATGACAGAACAACTATTTAGCGATGGGATTTATGGTGACTGGAACAATGGCAGCCTTGAACCCCTTTGTGAGTATTTAATAACAGCTGCAATATTATTGTTATTCTCAGCACCAAGACGTTTTCCTGGATGATTCTCTTCTCTGTTGATGAAAATAAGAACAGCTTTGGGGTTTACCTTTCCTGGCAAAATCTAATTGCCTTCACCAAGAGTAGTGGCATTGCTCTGGAAACCTCTCTGCAAGGTTTTCTGACTTACAGCAGTCTTTCAGGTTTGCCAGTCCTTGGGAGTTCAGTGATTATTGTCAGGCTTTTAACAAAAAGCAACTCTAGAGTCAATGAACATGAGAATATCAAAGGGACCGTTTGTCGTAGAAAGAGGAAACATTTTGCTTGGGACCTAACGTTCTCAACATCTGCTTGTTTGTCCCACATTGTTGCTGAGGAAACTTCTGAAAATAATTGTTAGTAATATTCTGTAAGTAGCATCCACTGTTGCGACATCATTTTAGAGCCTTTGCATTCAGTGTTTGTTACAACTTCATGCCTTTGCTGCCAAGCTGATTCAGGAAGGAAAAGAGATAAATGAAATTTTGAATGATTCAAAATAAAAATAAAAATAAAAAACAAAAACAAAAAACATGCCCTGACCATGTGGCCAGCCTGTTGAGAAGGTCAGCTGGAGCTTCTTGCAAAGGAATTTTATAGTCAGAAAATGGCATCTGTGAAAACCAAATTTTTTTCTTGAACATCCACTTTGCTTTATTACATGAAGCACTGCACTTTGTTCACGTCTCCAGCTAGTTGGATTAATGCTGTCCCTGCTCTTCTTCCCCAGCATTGCCTGTAAACTACCACCTGCAGAAAGTGTTAGGAAGAGCCTCCTTAATTGTACTGTGACTAACTGCTCTGCAAAGATGCAGAAAAAAAGGAGAAGTCTTTTGTTACTGGTAGTCAATCACTGGGATCAAGATAAGAAGGAAAAAGTGAAATCTTTAGGAATGACAACCCCAGTGCTAGAAAGAGTCTAGTCATCTTCCTCTGAAGGGATGAAGATGTAATGCTCTGCTTTGAGGAAACTGGATTCACGTAGAAGGAAAACTGACAAAGATAAACAGAGCATGCAGAGGGCTTTAAAGAAAATTGAGATCACTCAGAGTTATTAACCTTTAATGTAATGTTCCCTTAAAAAAAACAAAAACAAGGCTTCCTTTTCTTGCAAAGCAGAAAATGTTTTTGTAGACTGCTTCGGAAGCAGCAAAGATATATTCTTACAGAAGCAATTACAACAAGCCAAGAATTCAAGGGGAACCAGAGGCTTTTGAGTAATGAAACTGCCCAGTACAAACTCCAGCAGGAGGTGGAAGGTAGAGAGAAGAGAGTGGAGGCATATATCTGATTTTTTATTTATTTATTTTTTACTGAATACCTGCTATTTTGTCCAGCAGCTATTTTGAAGTAAAGAAGGCAACATCAGGGAACAAAAATTCAGCAAGCGACATGAAGGCAAGGCAAGAGTGCTCCTAGCTACAAATCTTGGTGAAAGAGGAAGTTGAATGTGTGCAGCGCTGTAGTAAGGAGGCAGCCTGTGCACCTTCCAACACTAAATGTTTGATAGTAAGAACAGTGCTGCACACTGAAAACTCACTACTGCACTCGGTAGCATAGACAAAAGGAAGAGTAAACATGAGAGGAGTAGAAGGTACTTTAGAATAAGGTTATTCCAGGGGAATGGGACAAAGTTCTGCCTTCTGATTTTAATTTTTCAGTTAGTTAGACTTAAAGTTCAGATTCATTGAATCATTCAGTCTTCATCCTGTCTATTTTATTCAGATTTTGTTGAGAACAAAATGTTGCTCACCTGTACAAATTTGAGAATGAGGTTCCCTCCCTGTGTTTGCAAGCTGATTTGAAAATTCTTCCCCCTCCAAAATGAAGCTATTCTCCATGCTGCACAGAAGTCATTTTGCAGTCCAGACCCAGACAAAACTTCTATTGATTTGAATTGTATATTTCTAGCTGTGGGTTATAGTTGTTCGGAATTTTTTTAGTGTGTCTACTTTTCCTTAAGAGTATGTGAAGCACAGCTGGATTAAAAAAAAAATAAAAAAATAAACAGTTTTCAAAGTAGCATTTGTTTTCACGCTTGAAAGGGCAGCTTCAGCTAGAGTTTTATTGTGCCTATATATGCAAGTATAATCAACGCTTCTTCTGGTGACTTAGTATTATATTGCTTTTTTAAATGGCTTTTAAAATGGTTGATGAAATCATCTTAATTAGATGATTTGCTTTAGCATCTGCTGCTGTTGTTATTTCATTTTCAGTGTTTTCATTTGGTGAAAAGATTTTTCTTTTCCATCTTGCAAAACAACATAATATCAGTGTGCACATATGTAACTGTAGAGTGTATACATGTATTTTTAGTACGTTCTGTTCCTTCAGCTGTGCTTGGGTAACCTGGTAAGCTTCATTTCCTTGTATCTGCATGATCATGATGCACAGCATGGGGGGACTGTAATGTGATAAAAGAACTGTGAAATCTCGCATTTGGTTGTAGAAATAGAAAAATACATATATATCTCAACACCAGCAGAGTATTTTGTGGGTTACAAAACACCATTAAAATAAACACTAAATGGGGAGTGGGACCATGGTGTACTGTAAGTGAAAAGAGAATTATGTAAGCTTTGAATAAATCAATATTTAAAACTGTTTCCTGTTATTCCCCTGGGTTATTTTCAACCATTTTTAGATTCAGTCAGCTGCTGAGATGTTTCCTTTGTGTGAGACTTCAGGTTTTCATGAAGAGCTTCTTACAGTTCATTGGAGACAAGTCTAGGAGTCGAACACCAGAGGAACAAATAGGCTGGAAGGCAAGAGGCTGAGGCTATCCTGCAGGCTCACAAAGAGCTAACTGTTTTCTTCTGAGGATAAACGGTGAACTTATGAATATATCTATCTTGTGTACTCTCCTGAGGATTAGGCGCTCACTTTCAATGTAGGAAAAAGTTTTTACTTCATGTCTCACCCCAACACCACACCCTGTACAATTAAGAGACCTATATGGTCCTACTTGTACTATTTCAATAAAAGGAGAATTACATTTTACCTTTGGGGAACACAGAGATTTACTTTGTCTTCAGGGAGGACTCAGACTTTCTGAAAGGAACATGTTATATTACAGTATTACCATTCACACTATTTGCACAAGAAAATCTAGAAAACAGTTTAACTACAAACATCATCCCTTCCAACTTTGATTTAACTTCAAGGTAGCTTAGTACCTGTGTTAATCTTATCTGTGTATAGTAGCTACTTACAACAATGTTTAGTAACTACATGCTAAACTAAACAAGTTTGCAAGCCAAAAATATTGGGTTTGCTACCTGCTCCACATGCACACACATTGCACTGACAGTTGGGGTTTTGGGTGGAGTTCAGTTTGGTTTGTTATTGCCTATGGATCACACAGCTCATAGATGTGTATGGCACTGAGTGCGTGATGCTACTTTCCCCAGAAGACAACACCTCCAGGTAGATGGTGTAGACACTATCATGTTATCATTAAACAAGTTTGCTCTCTCACTGACTTCAACTTAAGAGCAGTGTGGGGTTCAGTACAGGCTGTGAAAATCTTTTCAAGACTTTGAACGCTTCCATGTTTCTAACACCAAGCATGAATGTAGAAAATTTGTCCCTGCTGAGCTCTGTGCTGCACTGAACACTGCTAGATGCTGAACAGACTACCACACAACTGTCCATGTTAGCAGCAGTGCCCAGAGACACTAGACAAAGAGATCAAAAGGATTCATCACCTTTTTCATCACAATTTGTTCCTCCTTTTAAATCATGCTCAATTTCTCCAGCACTGCTGATACATCCTCTCCTTCTTACAGGAAGACAGTGAGACCCCGGCACAGAACCATCACAGATCTCCATTTTCCTTATCAACCAGAGATGAGCATCATGATTATCATAGCCACCTGGCATCTGTGAAAACTTTATCTTAAAAATCCAGATTGGGAAGGAAATTGAGAAAACGGGATGTGGCACATTTTCATGTACATAACACCCCATGCGAAGAAAAAAGTGCAGAGGCGGGTGTCTATCCAGTGGAAGGAAGTACACTGTGGGATATGGAGGAGAAGGACAACACAGGGGTTCAGTACAGCACACAGCTCTGCATTACATTCCCTTTTGTAGTACACATACATACGTCCCACTCCTTTGCAGAGTCGCAGAGTTACAGGTCTGGGGTGCAGTCGTGTGTGTGTCTGCTTTAGCAAAATGAATGGGTGCAAAAACATGGTTCTTTTCTGGGAAGGACTAGTTCAAACTATTGAAACATTAAAATATTACAGTATTACTGAAAGGTTTCACAGATGAGAAAGAAAGTTGAGGCTGAAAGTCATATATAGACTTTCTTAGTCCCTGGATCTGTCACAGAACTGTGTCAAGCTCTGTGCATCTTCAACTACCAGGGAGCCACACGCACAAGAAATTAATTACTCCCTAGCATTAGACACAAAGAAAAGGTTACCAGATTTGTCAAAATCACAATGCTATGCTGTGCTAGTAAGATAAACTGATCATAATATAATATGAATCTTAATGCATTTAGTACAGTGGTATTTTTTATTATTATTTCAAATGTTCTCTCTGGGCTTCTTTTTTAGCCCCAAAACATCCAGAGTGAACTTTTAAGATAAGCAAAATATCTGGAATATAAAGCCAGTAACAGTCTTTCAAGCGATAAAATTATTGTATTATGCATTACAGTGATTTTCTTAGACAACATTTTGACACCTAAGTGTCAGGACCAGTGACCAGTAGTTTGTCATGCAGGGTTTAGGCCTGAATTCTAATCCCTAGCTTTGTTCTTTTTCTGTTTCCAGTCTTCACCACGTAACTTCTCTCTAAACAGTCTGAATTTTACCCTGTTGTGCCTATGTGTGCTGAAGAAGATTTTGAACACTAGAAGTGAAAATAGAAAAACTTCTTTCTAACATGGAGGTAAAGGAAAGGTCAGCAGACAAGTCAGATGCATGGCTGATGTGGTTTAACCATTCATGTAGGCACAGGGACAGCAAAACTGTCACAGCCACAATTTAAAGAGAATTAGTAGGGGGCAAGACACAAATGTGATCAGAAAATGAGTGGGTGGCTCCCTGAGATGCAATGCCTTCTCATTTCATAGTGACAGCAGTGAGCTAAGAAGTCTCTCTGAGTGGTTTGAAGGAAGTACCAAGCATTTACAGGAACAGACAATTTGCCTCTGCTTTTCTGAAATCACCTCATGCTCAGCAGGAGGAAAGTAGAGAGGAAAATGCACTGCTGCAAGTGTCACAAAGTAAGAAGACCCTCAACAGAGGATAACACAATATATAGATGTAGGTGGACTTAGAATTAGACCCAAAATATGTTACCTGTAAGACTTCTGAAGATGTAATCTGCTGATCATGATGCAGAAAAAAAAAAATCTAGTGGCTGAGGATAGTAAGAATCGTTTTAGAGAATATGATGGAGAAAATTTTACCAATGAAATATAAATGAAAACCCTTAGTTTCCTGAATATTTCAATGCTTATTGCTTCTGCTGTTGCTTTCAACAATGTGCTACAGGCAGGTAGCAGTCGTGGTTTCATTTGTGTGGTCTAGAACCTGTACTTGACAATAACCACAGGCTTGTCAGCGCCATGTGCCTTCTATCCCCAGCTCCATGCTGCATTTGTTATTTTACAGACAAACTGCAGCTCTTCCTTCTGAATGTTTCCAGGAAAGAGAGAAGTTCAGTAGCTAGGTGGAGATCTTGACTTGCCCAAGACAGAAGAAAGGTCAGGTAGCATTTCTGGTGCTTCAGAAATGAGACCGTCATCTGCCTATTGCTTAACCTGACTTCCTGGAAGGTAGCTAATAAAAACTTGCTGTAAAGGTTGTCATGTCTAAATCAGCTTACTAATCTTTCAAATTATCAAATGCCCAACCCATGAAACTTGAATGGTGATGAACAGGTCAATCATACGTCCACTCACATAAGGGATGTACTGTTATGGGGGGAACTATGTGTTGGATTATTCCCACGTGTTTGGCAATATAAAGAAAAAGTCAGTTTGTGGTGGTAGGTTAGTATGGAAAACATTTTCTCACAGGGAAGTGTGACACTGACTTGCAATATCTGATGGGTAGTGGGTAAGAAGCATCACCTGCATGTGCTGCAAACACCATGTTACTGCTGCTGCTGCTGCTAGGGGCCATGCAGAATCCCATGCTTAGCTCACGAAGCCTGGAAAGGCTTCCAGATGGGCTCTTGACAACTACTAAGATTATTTTTTCAAAACACCTAATACCTTAAATACTATAGAATTGCTAGGTAAATGTGCTGCATTAATACTTATTTGAACTACTAATTACAAAATGAAAGGAGGTGATGTTAAACAAATAAATCTTAAATAAAAATATAAAACCTTTCAGGGCTTCCTTAGGAGACAATTTTTGGCCTGAAAGTGCTTTTCCAGTATTAGTAACAAAGTACACAGGGCACAGATTCAGCCTGTCAAAACTAGCTGGCACACAACATTGCAATTTCTCTTACTTTCTTCCTCTTTTTTATACCTTAATGCAATCAATTTATCTGTAAGTACTTACTACAAAATCTTGTGTCAAAAGATCAGTCAACTGAAAAAAAGAAAAAAAAGTAAAAGCACACACAAAAATCCTAAGGATATTAGTTTTTCTTACAAAAATATATATATATATCTAAAATTATAATCCCAGCGCAAGAAGTTCCTGTACAACTGAATGATAGCTGTGCGATGTCACCAGGACTCTCCTGACATTTTACATGGAATTTAACTAGCTGCTGCACCTGAACAGGTATTCTTTCCAAAACAAGAAGGTTACCAAATTGCAGAAACATGGTACCAAGGCGATTCCTTTGACATGCAACAGCACCTATTATTCTCATGAAACATTTTGCTGATTAGTCTGACTAGTTCATACGTCACCAAATACGTGCTTAGAATATTTGGTTAAGAGTCCTTTACTGTGGGTTTTGCAGGTTTTATTTCAGTATTTGCTGTTAATGTCAACAGAAGGCAAAATGAAGGCTTTCTCTGGACTGAACATACTGCTGAAAATAGTAAAAATATTGCAGGGAACTATGTTGTTGCTTCTTTCTAAATCAACTCACACAGTTAACACTTTAATTACATATTGGTAATAAAGGTGGCTGAAAGTCTAGGTTACTGAGAAGATGGGCATATTGTGGCTGCTAACAAATAAAAAGAAAAGCTAAGAATGTTTTTCCTGCTGATGCCCAGTTTCCACGGTGCAGGATAAGAGCTTAGATATGTAATAGGAAGATGTTTCAGATCTGATTGATAGAGGTAACTGAAAAAATCTGAGCTATTTGGTAATAACTCAGATCCAATGTCCTCAGGAGAATATGAGACAATGTATGTGAAAAGTTCACTGAGATAAATTAGAGATGTAGAAAGTGATCATAGAACAGACATGTTTTGAAATAAATGTTTTACTGAGAATAGGGGAAGTAAAACTATTATTTCACTTACTAGAGAAAAAGGTGAAGGAAAGAGCTTGGGAGGAGATAAGGAATGGAGAAAATTAGAGAAAAACTTTCAGGAGTCAGTGATAAAGTAAAACTAAGTAGAGTTTCTACAGAGAATAAGCAGAGTAAATAATTAAGGGAGAGAGAAGGAAATCAAGACAGAACGTAAATCTTTTCAAAGATTTTGCCAGGACTTCTGCAAGAAAGTAAAGAAAATTGCAAAATGAGAGAGAATACAGAGCCTGCCAAAGTAGCAGTGGCTGAAAGGTTATCCTCTTAGCATATCATAATTGTCCTTAGGATAGAGAAGGAGTTTTCAGATTGCAAACCATGAGTTTATCACAAATATTTCAGCGCATCTTCATCCCACATCTTTGGTAGCAAATATCAAATATGAAACCTTTGAATAAATACCATGAAAAACACCCTGTTTTCCATGAGTTTGGAGAAAACTTTCAATTCCCCTCACAGAAATTTCTAAATACAAATTGTCTACAATCATCTATTTTGAAAATATGGCATTCAGGCTCTCAAGCTAACCAAAAAAAAATTAACTTCTAAAATTCTATTCTTACTTTGTTTTGAAAAATAGCCAAAGTGCCATATGCTCATGACACCATTGACTATTGTGCTAACTCTAAACTGGAATATAAAATAACTTGGTATTAGTCATTTTCTGACCCAGTGGTTAATGAGGTTCCTGCCATTAATACATCTGCATGCCCACCTCGCCAGCTGTGCCTGTTCACCGTTCTGTAAACTTTCTTCTCTAAAGCAAAATTGGGAAATGATCAGGTTCTAACAAGTCACTTCCTTAATCAGCATTTGGAAAGCAATCATTTCCTAAACTTAGTCCAGGGGGTGGCCATATAAACTCTGCTCCAGGGCAGGAACTTGCCCTGCTGAAGGATATGCAATACAGTAATGCAGCCTAGGATTACTGAAACGGCTGAGACTGTTCCTTTTGGTTCTTCTCATTTTTGTATGCAACGGGGGCTCTAGGTGCAGGTCATGGATCCCCCCAGATTTCCTGCTAAGCGTTTATTTGCTTAGCTTGGTTTCTTGCTAAACAAGTGTTTGACATTTATGGGATTCTAGCCACTGCGTGATGTAAACCATCCATAATTTTACAAGATTATAATAAATATTCTGAATTTCTGTGGTGCCAATCTGCAGAACCAACAGAATCACAATGCGCATTTCAAAACAAACTAAGCTTGTGACAGGAATGACAGCTATCATTTGCTAGACCAGAAGACAGTTGTTGTGTTCTTCAGTTTATGAGAAAACACTCTCTAGGGAACAGGAGTTTAACTTCCAGGATCTTTGTCTCCAGACACTTCACTTAAGCAAATCTCCAACTGTCCTCCCTTCAAAAAAAAAAAAATCCTATTACATTTGCTTGCAACTACAATAAATGGCTTGATTGAAGTACTTATTTCCTTCTTTCTTGACAGAGAGTCTCAGCATGAAGGATGACAAATCATCTCAAATAATAGTTAATCTTTAGAAATTATTTACAACAAGTCAATGCCCTCAAGAATAAAACAAAGCATTTAATGTGGCAGACCATGATGTAGGGGAAGCAATAAAAGGAAACACAGCTTGAACTGTAATATTGCTGGGTAACTTACATCTCCCTGCTGAAGGCAGCAGAGTTGCAGTTACCAAACTGCTAATCTGTTCTACTGTTTTTTAATCAGATGTTGGCATTATCTGCCACTAATTGCTTTTTCATTTCCACTCGTAATTATTCCATTGCATGTTTGTGGTGAGAAACTGAAAATGAAGCAGATCACCAAGAAAGAATTAATTGTTAATGAATAATCATCAGTAGGAAGCCAATTTCATTATCTTCAAAGAGGTAGCCAGAGATTAACTACTAACTGGGGCTCTCCTACTTTCAGCGCATGACTGTAAAGTAATCACAAATAATCACACCCTCCAACTTCATCAATTATTTTCTATTATGTGAATTGATACCCATTTTTGTCTTTGTTGTTTAATGTTAATGGTAGTATTCAAGCTGGGGAGTGCTAATTGGAAGGTGTTGTATTCAATGGGCTCCAGGCCTAATTATTGGAGCATCTTTTTCATTAGCATATGATCCTAGGAGGTATACATAGTGGTAGTTACTGATTTTACCACGTTATAAATGCATTATCTTTATTGATAAATTTTAGACAGTCACTTAAAATAGAATGATACATGTGAAGCTATTTTCTCAGCAGTGCACACCCATAGGTCTGTTTCAAAAACCTGCTATCTGATAACTGTTTATTGAGGAATTTTCCTTAAATCAACATGCTGAAAACAAAGGCTGTTTGGGATTTAAGCAATGGGTTTAATAATGTCAAGGTCTAAAGGAAATTAAATAAAGAACTTGTTATATGCTAAGCAGAAGTTTTTAAAAAATCCCATCTGCCTCATCATTATTGCATACATTTGTGGTCCAGTGAGAATTGTTGACTCAGGTTTCTGTTCTGCTTTGCTGCTAGTTTTTTTCTTCAATTCTCTGCAATACTAAAGGCAACTGTAAAGAACAGCTCTCCTAATGTTTTTGGATGGATTCTGTATTACAATTCTATAATTTGTATTGAATTGCAATCAAACAAATAATGCCAGATGAGGGATAGATTTAATCTCTGTGTAATACAGCACTTGTTGAAGCCTATAAGTTTCTGCATGTGAAGATATCTGATAAAGCAATGGAAATACTGCCTTTATTTTTCCAGCTTTGTACTTATCCATGTGAAACTCCCTGAACTTCCACCAAGGAAACAGTTATCACCTGCTAGTTCTCTTCTATTTGAACGGATTTAAGACAAGCCAGCTTTTAGCCAAAATCTCATTTTTCCAGGAGCAAGGGATACAAGACAATTCTACTACCTGTGTTTGAGGGAATAAATACATTAAAAGTAGTTTTGTTCATGACCCTCCTTTAACAAGGAAGAATAACAATATAAAATATATTAGCACTCTGAAAACCTAAAGAATTGCCTTTAAGGAACACAAGCACCTTATGGCTTTCATGTTTTCTGCAAAGAAAGAATGGAACTTTAAAGCAATCTTTCACACCCCTAGCAGGCTGCATCACAGAGACAATGCCAGGCATGGTCAGTCCTGGTTTCTGAAAATCGTTATAATTAACATAGAAGTTTGATCTTTTTCCAGCTGAGAAGAAATATATGGCCTAAACTTGAGTCTACAGATCCAACCTGACAGGAATTTACAAAACTGTGAAGTTCGATTCTGACACATGCATCTTCTTTAAAAAACAAACAAACAAAAAAAAAGCAGTTGATAGTCACATCAAACCCCATTAAAAATTTCAGTGCAGTCACCATGATCAGTTGCTAATATTGTAACTGTGCCACCTTTGTAAAGTAGCAATATGTTCCTTCCTCTTTGAACATTGCATTCAATGCTTTGCAACAGAGTTTGCGTCACTGAAGTAGTTTTCAGCCAAAACAGTCAAAAGCAGCCAAGGTAATTCTCTCTTTAAGGCAAAATCTTTTTTCACATCTATTATGACAAAGCATGATGTGCTGATGTCACCACTGCAGCAAAATATTCTTCAAATTGCATATGCTTGCATTCAGAGTAGGGTGGCTTCTGTTACATTTCTTTTTTGGCACAGAATCTGATGATCTATTAAACAAATATTAATCCCTTGTTGCCTTCAAAGCTGTCTCTGCCATATTAGGATTTTAAATATCTTCATTAATTGCTTAACTACCTTTTCCTAAATTCCCCATGGGGTCCTTTGATAGTAGTCGCTCTAATGTGTTACCATGTGATTCATGGCTTCACTCTGCTGTAACACAAAATGCATTTTTAGATGATTTTGTTTTACAGATTTCTTTGACAAATTGAAAATTTGACATTTTCAGACTCCAAAGGCATGCAGACCTAGAACCTGTCACTACAGTACTACATTTTCAAAAGAAGTAGAGAAAGCAGTTCTTAGTTCAAGTTTGTGGAAAATGTTTGTGATCAAAACCATTCCACGTGTAAACACCTTCAGTTTATAAGCCACATAGAACACATTAGTATGAAACTGGCAAAATAAAGGTTGATTGTTGAAATATCTATTGTTAAATTATTGTATGAGGTGCTTATTCACAATAAAATGGTCTTGCTTGAAGTGACACTAGGATCATAAAGAAGTGCTAGATCAAAACAATTGCTTACACCTGGGCAGAAGATCATTTAAAGCTAAGATTTTAAATATAGTCCAAGATTCTAGTTACCCAGCTACCAAAATTAGCAGGCAATTGCCTTTTATTTCTTTTCCAGTTGCTGCATATCAGAGGTTGAAGAGATTGATGAAAAGACAACAACAATACAAAACCCCTCTGTATATTCAAAATGCGATGATGTTCCATTTATGGAAAATCTCTCAACCTTAGTGTAGTCACATGGCCAGGAGAACAGAAGTGAGATGTGAAAAGTAAAATGGCAACCTGGAAAATACGGATGTACTTTGTGATACTGCTGGAAAGGTAACTCCTGAAATGTAACATGAGAAAAAGTAAAATAATTTTTGCAGCGGCAAACACAGTCAGAAGCACCCAAAATTTTATGTCTGAATTTATGCATTTGTACTTTTGATGCATCATCCGTTCATGTTTCCTACAAAACTGAATTCACCTATCTCCTCCAATTGCTGCAAGAGACCCCCTCATACATATTTTCCCATAAGATACTTCATGTTGAAATGACCACAGTATTTTATAGCCAGAGGTTGCATTACTTATTTTGTCATTGTCTCTTCTGTTTAATCGTCTTGTTTAGGGGAACAAAAGATGTGATGAAGCATCTCCTGGCTCCCCTAATTAGAGATTTGGGTTCAGTGATGAGAATACTAATCTAACTAGCTATGCATATTCTACTGTAATTGGCCAGGACAAACTGTTTTCCATGAGGATTTTAGACTTTTTTTTTTTTTTTGCTGTACCTCGTTCTGTGATATTTTCATCATGCTACAAACTCTGATGAGTGTGTAAGAGATAGCACTAGATTTTTCTCTAAGTAGCAAAAGTTGAGTACACGTGTTCATCTGTTGTTGGGCTTTCTCCTGTGAACTTCCCAGCATTCATTTCTGACCTTTCTTGCATTAAAGGCGGCATTTTAATTTGTATTGCTAATAGCTAGCTGTCACACTTAGCTTGATGTATCATAGGCACAGATAATACAGCAGGGTTGGGTTTCCCTTGTGTTTAGCCTAAATTGAAGATTATATGGGAACACTTTGACTGTAGCTCACTTTGAAATGAATGTGATGCCTTTATAGTAAGAAAAGTGTTTTGAGAAAGTGACATATTGATGGCACAATGGGAGATAGTAAGAACGCTATCCTTTTGTTACAAAGATTCATAGCCAAAGGGTCTTCAAGATTGAGGATGATTTTATTGTTTCCAGTCAGGAAATGCTGATCACAAGATCAGGAATTCAGAGGTGGGTCCATAGTCCAATACTAGCTAGAATTTTTGTTATAAGAAAATGCAACCTTTCTTTGGCATCTGGCTCACATCCAACTTGTGTTACTCCTTTGTCATAACTAGACTGGATTACTGCAGTGAGCCTCTACACAGCAATATACCAAACTACTCATCTCAGAATTTCAGGGAGCAGAGCAGAAAGTTGCCTGCCTAGCCAGCTTATTTTTCTGTAAGAGGCATCTTACAGTTACTCAGAAAAATGTATTAGTATCCATTTTATTTATAGAAATAAACTAATTTATTAATATAGATCGTTGAGCACTGCAGAGCTTATGTCCTATTTCCAACAAGTGAAATTAAATGGTCGTATTTCCAACAAGTGAAAATAAATGGTGTACTTCAATGGAGAGCCTCCAATTTAAACATGTTCTAGAAGACCCTGTGCATTTATAATTTGACTCAACTTGTAGGCAGATTGTAGCTGATTCCTTCATGAACATATTAGGAGGAAGGAAACTGCAAATTTTTTGCATGATGTAAAAGAGAAATCTGTAGTCTGCCTATAGAATTCAGCACTGAAAAATTATTAGATCAATCACCCTGAAAAACTGATGCTGGAATACGAAGCATCTTTACCTTTACGATCACCAGCAAACAAAGGAAAAGTGCTTCCTTAAAACAATAAACAAAGGAGAATAAAGCTTCCATAGCAGTAATTCAGGTTTCAAGCATCAGAGAAACAAGATGTTTCTTCCAACACTCACTATAAACAGGAATGTGTGACACTTTTAATACTTCACCTGATTGTCTATTTAGCTATAATATAAATATGAGAATTATTAAATCCATATGTAGCTAGAGATCTCTAGTATCTGTCACAACAAATCACCAAGGGTCATGTTCTAAAATCCCAATTACCTTTGCCTTTGAGGAGACTATTAGGCATTGCAAGTCAAGCAAACAGTTCGTGATTTATATGACATATTATGAAATCCAGCATCAACCAATATGCCATTTCTGACCAAGTATCAAGACTCTGTAATTTCCGCTTTCCTTGATTCTTCATACCACAATCAAAATGTCACCAGAACCAGCACAGAGAATTTTCAGTTTTATTCAGGCTCACCCCAGCTCATAGATTGACACGATGGACTATGACAGCTCTTTCGGAAGCACTCCAGTCTATCATGTCCTGTGTGGCTGTTCATGTTACACAAGTCTGTGCACTAAAACTCCTTATGAAATATTTATTGCCAGAAAGGTAATGTGCATTACTGATAACAACTTCCCCAAACAAAAATAAGTTAGTCATTTGTCATTTCTCCCCAAAGCATTGTGTGCATCACAGATTAATGTCTTCAAATCTTTAGCTAGAAAAAAAATAAATAAAAAGGCAGCAGGAAAAATTATTTATAATTTATAAGTGCCTGAATAAACTAGGTGAAAATTTTATGCATTTCGAACACTTTAAAAGGGCCAAACAACCAGCTGCAAAGTGGAATTTATAATTGGAAGCAGTGACACGCTATACCCGACAGCGGCATCAAGAGAACTTTTATAGTACTGTCACCTGAACACACCATAATTTCATTTGGCAATGAAGTCCTATAACAGCCACTCCTGAAAGACACTCAATTCAATAATGTCAAATATGCAGTAATATTTTTGCATTTATTTATAGGTTTTCATTTTAATTCCAAAACAAAATTTCAACACAGCATACATAATTCTGTCTGGTTTTAGGGGGTTTTCATTAAACTATAAGTGAATTGCCCTTCTGGCTGAAAATCTGTTTTCTTTTGCATTCCCATTCCTCTTATGTGCTACATTCCCTCTTAAATTCCACATGGATTCTATAGATTTTATTTAAACAGGGCCAAGTTGCATGAACAGATCTGCCCTAGAGAAGTTTGCCTCTTTTAGCATGCAACCCACCACTAATGCTCCTTTTTCATTTAGGTTTTCAATTTGGATGAATTCCAAATTACCATTTATTCCAATAGAAACACAACTAATTACACAAAGCATCTTAATAAAGGATGGAAACAAGATTAAAAGCCCTCCTCCTTCTGGTGTGGCATTTAAAAAATGCAGAAAGGTACTTTAATTTCAGTTGTAGTTAGACCTCTTGCACATCTTTTGTCTGGTATTTTAGTACTAGTCAACTAGAATAGTATTCAAGTTGAAGGCAAGATATAGTCACCTCATATGCTCATATGCAAACACAGGGTTTGCTTACTCATTGTATTTTCTCATGTTTTGTGAAAAATAGCAGACAAGATCTTCACATACTGTTTCATACTGTTCAGAGCACCTATCCTGCCCTAGATAATTCCCTGTCCTAAGAACGATATTTCCGTATTCAAGAGCTTTGCAAACTTTGAAGAGAGAAACAACCCTCTCCATGTAACAACTGGGAGAAAGAACAACAATAGATATCTATTTTACAGATCATCTTGATTCACTACAATCAAAACACAATTTTTTATATTCTCTAAGAGCACTGTCCAGTTGGAAAAGAGAAGTTTCAAACAAGCTCTTGATGGTTACACAGGTGTAACAGTCCTAAGCTGAAAAAGGAATAAGGTGGGACAAGAGTGATAGAAGAGTGGGGATAGAAGGTATATTTAAGGAACATTATTATCTGAACATTTGAAGATGACAGTAGCACTGATGCCACTAGAGATGTGAAGGTGGTGACTGAAGTCCTCTAGGGGAATGATACACCCTCCAAGTGGCCAAGTCTGATGACAAGTTTTCAGACTTGAAAATGCCTGACAGAAAGAATGTAGGTGCTAGAAAAGCCAAAGAATAGACTTTTCCCACATAACTATTGCTCACATTCAAACCTGTATAAATACAGGCCCAAGCTGGACTGGAACAGAGTCCAAGAGCACAGATTAGTTCCCTCTGCTGCCTCCTCTGTGCCACAAAGAAGCTGTGGCAGGATCCAGTTAAAACAGCCACTCTGCAGCACAGCAGATCACTTTTGCAATGTTCAGCAGTCCAGGCTCAGTCCCTGAATGAAAAATCTCTCTTACATCCTTGGTGTGATCTGTTGAACACAGTGCAGTGTTGGTAGTCACAGAAGCAGAAAGACATCTGGTTCAGAGCTAAATGAGAGAGCGGAAGCTCAAAGGACCCATGGACAAATATTGGAGAAAGTTAAAACTGCATTTTAAACTAGAGTAAGGATGTATTGGATGGAGTCAGGATGTACTTTAAATCAAGCAATACCTTACTCTGAACTTTGATGTTTATACAAATTTTCCATTGACCTGGTGTCTACTTGTGAATGGGTGTTACAGAAATTTGCAGAACAGCACTGGAAAATTATCTGGCCACACAGCAGGGCCACTGCCACTGCTAGTCCTCCTCCTCCTGAATTCAGTGCCTGTCTATCCTCTCTCAAAAGCACTGCACACTGTTTGCTTCTTGTCTTATTAATTATTCAGCTCATGGATATACGTAGCTTTGTTGTAATATCATCGCACGCTGCTACAGAAAGCTAGCATGTAGCAATGACTAAGAGGTCAAAAATAGGATGTTGCAAGGATTGCTTGCTTCATCCTGTGTTTATTTTTCAAAGGGGTCACTATGGGAAATTAATGATGATACAGAAGAGATTTCCAGATCTCACTGCTGGAGCTAGTGAGATTGAACAGGACCATATACATACACTGTACTACCAGAAAGATACAGCAAGATATATACAGATACATATCTCTGGTATACATTCACTGTATAGCAACAAGCATCTGAAATATCTAAGAGGTCAGGAGTACATAACAGAAAAAAATAGCGCTTTCCCAACCATTTTAATTGCTCTATTGCCCTAAAAACTTTGGAAGTTTCATTGCATTACTAATATATAAGGGAAAGACAGTGCAAAGTAGAAATTGATTATTGTAGTGGAAAATGTCCTTTTCTCAACACAAATGAAAGGATAGCACAAACCAGTGAAAAAGGTCTCTTTACCGTAAAAGGCAATAACTGGTTGTTTCTATCTTATGCTTCACAAGCATCACTTCTGCAAATTTAGTGCACTGCCTGCTGATAAACAGCTATTCACAAAGCCAGTTTGCAGTACTTCCTGGTGCAGCACTTTGCAGTGCTGTTGAAGACAGGAAGACTAGGAAATCCCACAGTCTAACAGCATAAAGGTCAACGGCTGGGAGTGAAATACATTAGAAATATGCCAGAGGCTACAGCCAAGTGGTCAACTCACTATTGAGACTCTGCTATAACCTTTCAGTTTCCCAGCACCAGCAGCTCACAGAAAACGTGGCCTTTCCTTTCCCAACAGCTTCCTGGAAATCTCACTATCCCCACTCTCCCCCCTGTGGTTTTATCACAGAAAAGGTATATATCTACTAATAACAGTGTTACCTAATTTTCAAAAGTGAGGCAATTTTTTGTGTAGCATAGACCATGTACTAATTCATTATCTCAATATTCAGAGCTAACACAGTTCTCAGTAGTCTTACTTACTGGCAATAAGGGAACATCAGAAATGCATTGCACATCTGCAGGTGAGTACTTAAGGATGCTGGTACTATATACACCTATATTTTTTATAGTGCATGAAGGATGTCTTCATAAAACTGTGGGTGTTTTTGTAAGATCCTGGCTAATTGATTAATGTTGTTTAAATGTGAAATACATTATGCACATCAATTTTAAAGGGTATTTTCTGCTTCTCATATCTGTTTTGCAGCATATTTGTAATAGAAAATTCATTTACATAATACTGAATATATTTTTGGAAAAAAAAAAAAAACACAAATACAACAACTGGGCTTTACCCTGCCCAGTACAACTTCTGTAACTGCTAGACATCTCTTTAACATGTAGTGCCATTAGAATATATTTTCTCCTGACAGCAGAATACTGTAAGTATATAAAAATGTAGTATAAAGAGTAAAAAAAAAAAAATCGATAGAATCATAGAATAGTTTGGGAAAAGACTTTTAGAAATGTAGCTTGATGAAGATACCTCTGAAAATTTAAGCTTTTATGTCTAATTTATGTAACTGATTTTTGAGATCCATGAATCCTGCCGAAAAGAACTCTTTTTTTTTTTTTTTTGGGGGGGGGGGGGGGGCGGGGAGGGATGCAGGAGAATGGTCAGAAACCTCTTAGCAATTGAGGGGAACAGAGAACACTCACAATGCTGTTGATAGCTGTAAGCCCTCATAAACAGTCTCTCCTAAGCTAAGCTGAAATGTTAGCTTCTATTTAGACAGCAAAAAAGGATCAGTTTCAGGGTAAAGAAACAGACTTAATTAATAGACCATATAAGAGACTCTAATATGCATCAGATTGCAGCTCTGAAGCAGATTTCTTCCATGGAATCTAATGACTCACACAATTTTTTTTTTTCTTGTAAGTTGGAGATATAAAAGTTCTTGGCATCAGGGGATGGAACTGATTCATGTTATGACAATTCACCCACACGATGCTCACAGAAATGCTCTTTTACTTCAAAATCAAATGCTGAAAATGACTTTCTCTGAAAAAAAAAAAAAAAAAAGCTAGCCAACGAATGCTATAGAGCTTTAGTCGCTCCAGTTTTTCCAGCTCATCGAGCCATCACAGCTACAGATGCACAGGATTTTTTATCTGTAATTTATTATTATTTTTTTTTTTTAGCATAGCATTTTGCGTGGACTCAGTAATCCTCCCCAAGATTCTTAGAGTAGGTGAAATTGTGGAAGACAGCATCCCCAATATCATTCTCCTTCACATGTCCTGCAGCGAGAGACAGGAGACAATCCTTACTCTTGATAGTTTAAGAGAAATGATACTAAAAAATAAAACCAAAACAAATAGACAATAATCTACAACACTACAAAATCCTGTCACTCATGGGATGCTCTCAAAGCACCTTTTATAGAATCCTCCATCTCAAAATCTGAAAAAAGTCTGATTACCAGGCTGGGCTTTTAGCTCCAGCCCTGCTTCATTACTCCACCCTTGACCCCTCTAAAAGGACTGAGCAGAATGTGTAGAAAATTAAGGCTCACTCAGTTGCTTTTGCTATCAGGTGAGTCATCTCTGCAAGGTTGTGCTCCTGTATGCTTCTGGAAATAAGCTGGGGTATGCAATGCTTTCCTCTGCCCTCTCTCAGGCAGCTCTGTTATAAAGGTCCAGCCAGGACGTACAACTGAAGCCTCAGTTTTGCAAACCTCTTCCAAGTAAACTCCCACTGAGAATCTCCATGACTAGGCACACTCAGAGCAGGGCATATACTCAGGCCACCAGCATTTTGCTGCGGATCTTCTGGCCGGTGGCTGCTGCAGAGGTACCTGTCCTCTCTTCTCTGCAGGTTGATCATGAGCCCAAGACATTGAGAACTGACAATGAAGTTTCAGTCGAGGTATGTATGCTGGAAATTATACATACTATGAAATAAAGGCCAAAGATTAACATCACTATTCTGGGATTTTGAGACATAGCTGCTTCTTTTAATTTCCCAGTTATTTTCAATATTGTAAAAATTAGCCACTCCTGTCATACCTTTATTTGGAGAGACTTCAGGAAATAGTAATTTTCCCTAGTGCTTCTGGACTTATCCAGGCTTTGGAAAATATAAAGGAAAATTGTACAAGAGCTGACTACTGCTAATATGTCATTTTCTTACAGCAATTGCTGAGCTATTAATTATTTTACATGAATTAATGAATGTTTACATGGTTAGTTCCTTCCACCTACAAATTAATGTTAAGAAATATTTTCCCTATGTGGGACATAGAATCACATTTATCAATGAGTACAGAAGTCTGAAATTCATACCTGTTTTCACCATGCTCTTGAGCAAATAAAAAACCTCCCCACTTGATCCAATGTTATAATATTATTTTAATGATAAATTTGCATTTTACATTAAATTTGGAATAGATTCTATTTCTTTTTCAAAGCACTCAAATTTTACTTTGATAAAATAAAAAAATAAGAGTCACATATCAATAATATCTCTATGGAATTCTGGTAAATTACATAGATGCAGATTGAGTTAACTGCACAAGTTGAGTTCATAGAAGTAAATATGATAAAAAGAAATATAAGAGCTTTGTGAGGGTGATGTTTCACGTAGGAGATATATGTATAAGACTGGGTTTTCACTCAACATTTGTGACAGTTATCAGTTCCTTTCTAAAATACTGGATTGACAGTCACTACCCAGCTAATCAGATTAAAAAAAAAAGGAAAAAGAAAATGAAAAACATCCTTGGCTGTGGTTAATAATAGAAATAATGTCAGATTTGCATTTTACATCAAAGGGTTCACAGCTGTTTTACAAACCAAGACATCTGTGAATGTATTAAACTGTCCAAAGACAGTTCGCTTCTGCTGCATCAGTATACATGCTTTCCTTATTGCTCAAGTAATGAGCGGAAATCACACCTGAAGAGTATCTCAAAATAGAGACAAAGCCACACTAAATTCTGTCATTTTATTTGGCTATGACAAGCTGAAGAAAAATAGCAATTAATACTGTCAGAAAGATTCTGTATGCTACCACCGGCCCTTTCCACACTGAATGAGGGAGATGGCACATCTCTGCCTGTGGACTGGGTGACTAAAAGAGTGTCCAAAAGCTGTGTTAACGCTGTCAAGAAGTCAGAAGCTGGGAAAGCCAAAAAGACCAAGAAACCATCAGACAGCATGTGTAAACTGACCATGTAGAGCAGCGTGGACTAATTCCAGTGAGCTGCTAGCTCCTGGCAGTGGAATCACAAAGGGGAAGGTTATCAAAATCATTTAAAATCTGTAAATGTAACTAGACTGCAGCTGAAGCAGTGGGACAGGTCTTGGTGAGACAGCATACCTCAGTGTGCTTTGAGGGAAGAGAACACCAGCAGCAGCCCCAACATTTTTGGGACATCATTGCATGGTCCCTGAGAGGGGTGCTCAGAGAAATGATGAGCAGTGGAGCTGGCAATGAAAGGTACAAATATTGTAAAAAGAATAGGAGAAGCAATATCATTCTCAGCTGAAAACCCACGGCATACTAACATTAATGTTCATTATCTTGGACTTCACCAAGTGTAAATGTGAATGAAAGCATGGCACCTATCAACTCCTTTAATAAAGAAGTTCCTCCTACTATGTCCTTTTATTCCTTCTGCTCTTCTCCACTTAAAAAAATATACTATCAGAAATAGACAATTACTTTTTTGTCTCTAAATGCTGAAGAGTTTGGAGGTGCAACTTTCTACAGGACTTTATCTTTTTCTATATACCTTCAGCCTAAGTTTTCACCTGCCTTTCACCCATGTATTACTTACTTCCTCAGGTGGAAGCTGCTGTCATTGGCTAAGTCCTGGAGAAGTCACACACATCTATGATCCATGATACTTCCTCACCAGTGACAGATGGCAGGATGACAAATATAAGAGATACCAGAGGAGAGTCACTGACACTAGGGAAGGACCCAAGCTCTGTCTAAAGATTTCCAGCAGGTCCAGCCTTCTGAGCTTGCAGGCGGTGCACCTAAAAGGTGCCACTGCAAATTTATCAGCTGCATCACTGATTCATTGCCTCGCATCTCCCATAAGAGGACCAGGACTCTGCCAGCATGTTGCCAAGCAACCCTGTCTTGGGCTGAGCACGAAAATAAGTGCCACAAAGGCTTCAGGGCTGACTTTCCCTTTCCTTCACACTGGCAAACTTGCCTTCAGTTACCACACAGGTCTCGGCTGCTCTAAAAACTCTGCTGCTGATGATGTCTCAGTGGGATGTGTGTTTATACTGCTGCTGCAGAGGTACAAACAAAAGGCCTTTACTCAGCCGTTTTCCTGTAGCAAGGCTGTTAAACCCTGAGTAGGGTTTTGGTGCGGTTGCCACTCGCTGAGTGTATGACCAGCAAAAGATCATCCCTACACTTTTGGCTCACATGCTGCATAATAAGATTGTAATAAGATCCATCATCTAAGAGTCACGGACTCAATCTACGCCACACAGCAGCAATGCTAAATAGGTGTTTGCATTCATTTGTTTACTTCCAGCTGTCTTTGTAAACACCAGTTCATTTTCAGTGGCAGTCCTTAAGCATAACTGTATCATAAATGAAGATTAAAGTCTATATTTTGGAAGGCAGAGGTTAATAAAAGAATCAGCCTGTATATCCCTATTTATTATGCAGGTCTTAGATAATTTGATTTATTTCAGTGACATTGTTCTGGCAGCACATTTTTTTTAAATGTTGCTGACTGCTTGTCCATTTTTAACCAAAGTATTCACAAGAGTGTTTTGTTTAAAAATGCACAAAGGTATCTTATTAAATAATGTCACAAACATGAAGTTCATTATTATGCAAATGCCATCCTCAGAACAGATTTGTTAATTGCAACTCATTTGCATAATTAATGAACTCTCAAATGAATAATGCCTTTGCAGATTTGTGCAGCATTGTTTTAAAATAAATTATAAAATACATGTCAAATGAAGAGTGCTTCTTAGATTCCCATAGCATTGTTTGAAAATTAATTACCAAACGCTTGTCAAATTAAAATCAGTTTACAGTTTTTACGATGTTATTTTAAAATTAATCACAAAATAAAATGTCACCATATTAAAGTAAATAACTTGTTCTTTTTTCAAAAAAATGCAGAAAAACATTTCTAAGCTTCAGTCACATTTTTTGTTATACTGATCCAGTGTTTTAGCCATTTTGTCATAGCATTATGATATAACAAACTTGGTAGCAGTTTGTATGTTAATGTTTTAGTAAATTGAGATTAATTTAATTATGTTGCATTGGATCTCTAATAGCACTAATGATTAATGATAATACCTGTAAAAATGTTGTGTGGACAAGGTCAAGATATATTAGTAACAAAAAAGCTCGGACTTCTGATGACTATGTATTAATGCTTGCTTTTATACATCTTTAAAACTCCTGGTGTTTTTGGATTTGTTTTAAACAGTGTCCTCTACCAGTGCTCTTTTTCTTGACATATAGCTTCTATTTCCATTTTTCATAGAAAAATACGACCTAAAAGTTCAGCAAAGTCAAAATTTTCCTACATTCATAACTATGCAGTCTAAATGAAGTCAGAGTGTTCTCAGGAATTCGGCACTACAGCTTGAGCTCCCTTAACTCTTTGCTGTTTTAAAACCCAGATGATGGATGTTCTTCTCTGAGATGCAAAACCTTGGGCAGATTCTCTGCCTTCTGTAAATTAGTGTTCACTGACCGTAGTGGAAGAAAGGCCCTGAGTACCCAAGCATCTCTGTAAATGATGGAGTGACTGAAGGATTCGGGTACTCTGTTAGTGTATACAAGACAACACTAGTGTGTGTTTAATTTTATCAAAGCACCTAGCTCCTTTTGAGCTAAAACTTACAAGACATTCAGCTTGGGGCTTTTTAATTCTTTCCTATTCAGATCCCTTAGACTGTATGTACAGCTGATGCCCAAGTGGAATCACTGCCCATGAATACATCCCCAAAGGGATTTGTAAGAAACAGTGATGCACAGCGGACTGTCAGCTAGGTCACTTGCACACGTAACCTTACACACTGCCACGCAGGAAAATTCTCTCTTATTTTTCAAGCAAGCAGCAAACTTGGGAGACCAGCGAGAAGACCAGCTGCATGGTGGACACACCTTAGCAGCACGCTGTCTACAGTGTTGTATCTCAGCTGAGGACACTGCAGCGTGGATGGTGGTCTCATCGCTCAGAGGTGTGCTGCTCTCTGTTCAGCAGCAGGACCTTTCAAAGGAAAATTCACTTCCATTTACCCCTGCTAAAATAGAATATATAGAAGAAAAATTTTCCCTAATATCTAACCTTTCTCCCCTGACCAGAATCTCATATATTTCCCCATTCATTAGCAGCAGTTTTCATTACCTGGGGAGACAGAGCTGTTCTGAGCATGTGAGCCTTTTTCTGTGGAGCACAGCACATGGTCCTTCCTCCCTTCCACAGGCAGAAATTACCTCGACCAGCACAGGGCTTGTGTGCTTGTATGATAGCAAGGGCCTCCCCCTTATTGATTGGAATCAACATCTTTCATTAATTTCAGAAATTTTCATTTAATTTGGGGTTGAGTTACCTTCTGTAAAGTGTAACTGTTCAGACTAATTGATAGAGAGAAAAAGTACAAACTGGTGAAGGTGCAGCAAAAAAGGCTAAGAATTCACCAATTCTTTGAATAGCCTTGTTAGGTAGATAGAGCTTCCAACCACTCCACAATCCTCTGAGTTATGTTTGGATTTATCCCAAACAATTAATAAGATCAAAGCCCTTTTTAAGCATCCTGGAGGAAGAACAACTGCTTTGTTCACTTTTACATTGTCCATAGTTCTTAAGAAAGAGTTTTCTCCTGGAGATGTTCTCTTATTTAAGGTTTTACTCAGTCCTAAGCAGTATCTTGGCAATGCATAAATATATATACAGAAATACATATCTGTGTATGTATGTTCTAACTCAAGGCAGAAGTATTAAAAGAAATTTCATGTATATATAAAAAAAATAATAATTACTGTGGAAAGCTGGTATGCATTAAGCAATCTGGAAAGAGCCATCAGTTTTAGAAACCTAATAGGACTAAGCAAAATAGATGCTTCCTCTTCAGTGTGTCAGAGATATTAGTGAAATCATAATTACTTATCAGAAGGTAAGTTTACATTGTGCATTCCTTGTTTATAAAATCTTTGATTAGACAGAAGAAAGAAATGATTTAACTTTACTTTCTTCATGAGAATCTCCTCTTGGAAAAAGAAACAGAGAGAAAACACCAGTGTCTTCTTTATTCCTCCCCACATCTGTAGAAAAGGTACAGAATTTATGGAGCAATGGAGTCAATTTTCATTACACCCAAAGGAATATATTCTGTAAATGCCCCAAATGCCCACCATGAAATCAGTGCTTAGGCAAAGGTTTGCTGAAGGATGTCAAATTGTACTGCTACTAATCCATACTGCCAACAATGCTATATTGAAGTCTATGTTGTCCAGATCATAGGAAATGTCCCACATGGATTAAAATCTAAGTTTTAAAAGGAAAGAATATATTTTTGCAAATTTACCATATACTGGAACAGAAATGAAAATAGAGATGAATGATCCACTTCATACGTTCACATAAATATTGACAAACAACAAAGCAGCTTGCAAAAATAATTAAGCGCTGTAATCTTATTTATGAAAATCAGATATTTTTGTTTAATAATTACATAGCTGACTTCAATGTTAGTGCAATAATTTACGTTAATTTATATGAACTTTAAAAATACATCATTGTAGTTGAAAGAGAATTTTGGCTGTTAATCACTCTGACTTCAGCTTCAATACAATCAGTGGGATTTTATGATCTGTTACAACTGAGATTTGGCCCTGTTGTACTGGTGTTTTACAAACACTCCTGTTACTCTATCTTATCTTCTTCTACGAATACCCATTTCTCTTGCATTATTAAAAGCTTTCCTTCATCCAAACAAGTTCATTGAGAATACCATTAAGAAATTAGTGGTTTATTTCCTCGGAATATGTTTGAGGGAAGGATCAGATTTACTGCCATTCAGCAGATTGCAAAGCCCACCGTGGAAAAGGCCCTGGCACCTGATGGGCAGCAAGCTGAGCGTGGGCGAGCGGTGTGTCCTGGCAGCAAGCATGGCCAACAGCATCCTGGGCATGACCAGAAGAGCAAGCAAATGGATTGATTATCCTTCTCCACTCAGCACTCACTAGACTAACCTTGAATAACAAATCCAGTTTTGGGGTCACCCCCATATGCAAGAAAGACATCGATGACCATGACCAAATTCAGCAGAGGGCCACCATGATGGCTGGGGCTGGAGCACTTGGAGAGGAGACAGTGTGCTAAGGTGAAACAAGGGAGGATCCCACTGGATGTAAAGAGACCTTTTTGCCATAAAGACAGCTGGGCAGTGGAAAAGGGACCCTGAGAGGTTGTGCCATCTCTGTCCTTGGAGGCTTTCAAGAAGAGACTTGAAAAGGCCTGAGCCACCTGTTCTGACCTCATTTTTGATCTTGCTTTGTGCAGGAGGTTCAACTGGAGATCTCCTGGAATCCTTTCCAATCTGAATTATCCTACTATCTGCAGAATTACAGATCTAGAGCATTTGCTTGGTAAATCCCTGCAATGAAAACCTGTCATGTATCTTTGCCTGTGATTCAAGAAATGTACATTTTTTAATACAGAAACCAGATGAAACTTTTTGAAAGATGTTTTCCATCTTGTTTCTTTGAAACCAGAGTCCCTCATAGGGCTTAGGACTGACTGTCATGCTGGCTGTCTTAATAGACCAGATACTGCCTTTGCTTTTGGTCTGGTGTGATTAGACCCTTAAGTTCTTCTACCATGTACCATCCTTCGTATAACACAAGTTATTCAATTGAATGTAGTGACTCAATTCTATTTATCCCTGGTTTGTTTAATAATTATGTTGCTGAAATCCACTGAGTAGGTCTGTAAGACAAACTGTACTATTTGCCAGAAGGATACTGTAGAAGAAAACTGAGTGATTAAGGATGAAGATCCCAGAAGCTACAATCAGGGTTCTATGAGGTATGAAATTTTAAGTTGTGGTTTAAATTTGAATATAGTATGCAGGAAATGTTGTAAACCAACTAAAAATACAAAGAAGACAGACTGGAAGTATACGGCATCTTTTTGAAAGCCCCTTAGATATCCACATCGAATGGCAACACAGGAGGATTTTGTTTTGGAATGGTTACTGAAAATAGACGTTCAAAAGGTTTAATTCTAATAACTTATTCCTTTAACTTGCTTAGGAAAAGAAATGCAGAGAGAGATGCTGGCAAAGAAATTTCTTTGTGGGTAAAAAATAAACATAAAAAATCTTAACCCTCTTGTTAATAATAATAAAGTTACAGATTTCTCTACAAGTGATATTCAAAATGGAAACAGATTTTTTAAATCCTATAAAAACTACAGTGAACTACTTACATAAGACAGTTCAATGCTCTAGAAAATAAATAAATAAATAAATAAAATCATGGAATGAATTAAACTCTAATAGACCTGCCTTTAGGAAGTCACACATCCAATGTCAACTACAGAAGGATTACAGAGGACTTATTCTGAAGTAATCTTCAATTTATAATCACTTAGTTTCTTTTGGATTAGGTCCAGTCCATTTCATTAACCTGTAGTAAGGTTTTTCCCTTCTTGCTTTTTAATCCACTCTAGCCTGATTTACAAAGATTAACTTCAGATTGAAGTTCTTCAGATCCACATCCCCAAATCAGAATATTTGACTTAGAAACACATATATCAAAAAATATGCCTCAAATAATGGCCCTTTTCAATTTTACTAATTAAAAATATCAGTCTGAAAATGACTGATCAACCAATTTGTAGGGACACCATCCTTCTCAGACACTCCAAAACCTACTGTTGAGCCAAAAACAAATACCAAATTTAAATATGCCTTTACTGACCTTGTGGATAAAAATGATTCAATCTGATCTAATGAAATAAATAAGAATTAAGAAAGATACATAATAAATAAATCAGAATTGGAATGAGAGATGAAGGGCAAGCAAGAACACTCCCATTTAGTGGTGAAGTCTGAAAGAGACCTTAGTTTGATTTGCTTACCATTTGTATGTTTGAGGAAAAAAGCATATAAATATGTAGTAAGACAAACTGATTCTGTTTTCACTTATCAGTGTAAATTCAGTCAAACATTACTGAATTTCAGTAGGCTGAATCTGGCTACTTGAGAACACCTCATCTCATATATTTTAAATATTAAAATATATCTGAAAAAAAAAGGAGACATAGGTGTATTTTGAAAAAGTAAAAAGATTTCTAATACTTCACATAATTTTATGGAACTATTCCTACAGATGGTGTCTATGAATTAATCAACATACCAGTTCCAGATGTTATCATACATCTTCATTTTTGAAGTAAGAAAATCAAAAGGTTAGGATGCTGTTATGCTAAGATGTTGTGCACACATTATAACTGGGCTGTATGCAATGACACTGCATGTATATCAAAAGCTTGATATTTCAGCTTTTCTATTCTGTGCTTAATGATGGATACTTCCTTCCAAAGCATTTTCATTTCACAGTAGTATTTGGATTTCTAAGTATTTTCATATAAAATAGTAAAGAAAACATAAGCCTTTAAGCCTTCTCCAAATATGATTGACATTTTTTTCAATCCAACCTGAATTTTTGTTCTGAAAGTCCTGTACTAGAATTTAAATAGATTACCAGTTTGCTCAATGTATTGTATTAACTGAGATCATTAGAGTTACAAATAATAATAATAATAAAAATAAATAAACCTGAACTCATGAACTGGCTTAGTCTACACTCTTGCCAGTGCAAATCACTTTGGGGCTCAGCAGGTATTTTTCTCTGAATCAGTCATATCTTTATCTAGACTGATGTGAAATACAAAAAAAAAAAAAAAGAATGTGAAGATCACATTACAGAACAAGGATGTAAAGATACATTTGAGTTTAAAATTAAATACATGAAAAAAGAAAAGCAGAAACTGCCTTTGATATTTCTCATTTTAGACTTGGGGCTTTGCCCCCGTCCATCTCCAGAGAGGATGCTCCCCAGGGTAGCATCATGATGCACCCTCCGACGCTGGGGGTTGCTGGGAGCAGCCCTAGCTCAGCTGTTGCTCTCAAAGTCTCCCACATTCAGCCATCATCCCCTCAACTTAGAGACAAGTGTTGGTAAAGTGCCCAGGTCCTGGGAAGGCTGTACAGGATCAGTTCACCTATGTATTAATTGGAGATTTCTGGGTGCCCATCACTTAGCTCTTTGCCCAAGGGATTTAATATTGCACAGCCCTGTTAATGATCAAGGTCCCCTTCCCCTTTTTTCTCTGAATCAGATAAGAGAATTACTGGAAACACAGCCATCCTTTTTCTGTCCTCCCTGCTCAAATGATTCATCTTATTTTTCCTCCACCTCACAGTGCAACTTCCTTAACTATTTAGCGATTTTAATAGATATACTGCCCACAGTTATGCTGGGGGGGTTTCCTGTCCTTAAGAAGCATGACTCATCATGCACTGAGCCCCATCACCGCACAGCCTTCCAGCAAATATTTGCTGAATCCAGCCATGGCAAGTGTATCAATACCATTAGGATTTTATAGGTCTTATACTGACTGCTGTATCGGTATGATCAGCAGCAGCTTGATGAGAGGTACACAGGGATACAATTACAAAAACATCCAAAAAGATAAGGCTGACGTAGTTGATGAAATAAAATATGAGTTGAACATAAAATTGCGAATGAAATTTATGTTTTTTTTGTATCTATGAGACTTTTGTATGAGTCCATGTCAGCCCAACAGTCTCTGTGAAAGTGGCTCAAATTAACATTAACGTATCACAGAATCACAGAATCACAGAATCACAGAATCACAGAATCTTCTAGATTAGAGGAGACCTCCAAGATCAGCTAGTCCAACCTCTGACCTAACACTAACAAGTCCTCCACTAAACCATATCACTAAGCTCTACATCTAAACGTCTCTTAAAGACCTCCAGGGATGGTGACTCAACCACTTCCCTGGGCAGCCCATTCCAATGCCTAACAACCCTTTCAGTAAAGAAGTTCTTCCTAATATCCAACCTAAACCTCCCCTGGCGCAACTTTAGCCCATTCCCCCTCGTCCTGTCACCAGGCACGTGGGAGAATAGACCAACCCCTACCTCGCTACAGCCTCCTTTAAGGTACCTATAGAGAGCGATAAGGTCACCCCTGAGCCTCCTCTTCTCCAGGCTGAACAATCCCAGCTCCCTCAGCCGCTCCTCATAAGACTTGTTCTCCAGACCCCTCACCAGCTTTGTTGCTCTTCTCTGGGCTCGCTCAAGCACCTCCATGTCCTTCTTGTAGCAAGGGGCCCAAAACTGAACACAGTGCTCGAGGTGCGGCCTCACCAGAGCCGAGTATAGGGGGACAATCACTTCCCTAGCCCTGCTGGCCACAATGCTTCTTATACAAGCCAGGATGCTGTTGGCCTTCTTGGCCACCTGAGCACACTGCTGGCTCATATTCAGCCAACTGTCAACCAGTACTCCCAGGTCCTTCTCTGCCAGGCAGCTTTCCAACCACTCATCTCCCAGCCTGTAGCGCTGCTTGGGGTTGTTGTGCCCCAGGTGCAGGTCCCGGCACCTGGCCTTGTTGAACTCCATACAGCTGGCCTCAGCCCATCGGTCCAGCCTATCCAGATCCTCCTGCGGAGCCTTCCTACCCTCGAGCAGATCGACACATGCACCTTACTTGGTGTCATCTGCAAACTTACTCGATCCCCTCATCCAGATCATCGATAAAGATATTGAAGAGGACTGGCCCCAGTACTGAGCCCTGGGGGACACCACTAGTGACCGGCCTCCAATTGGATTTGATTCCATTCACCACAACTCTTTGGGCCCGGCTATCCAGCCAGTTTTTAACCCAACGAAGCGTACGCCAGTCCAAGCCATGAGCAGCCAGTTTCTTGAGGAGAATGTTGTGGGAAACGGTGTCAAAAGCCTTACTATCCACAGCCTTTCCCTCATCCACTAAGCGTGTCACTTTGTCATACAAGGAGATCAGGTTCGTCAAGCAGGACCTGCCTTTCATAAACCCATGCTGACTGGGCCTGATCGCCTGGTTGCCCTGCAAGTACCGCTTGATGACACTCAAGATAATCTGCTCCATGAGCTTCCCTGGCACTATGATCAGTTGTGTCCAGTCTGTGGTGTCTAAACTCATTTTAAGCAAATAATATTATATTTCAAGGTATTCTTCAATTAAATATTAAGTATTTTTTCCAAAATATTAGTTATGGTATATTTCTTTCTCTTCTATACTATGAGGCATTAAAGCAAACAAATGAATTAAATAAATATGAATCTGTCACTAAACATAGAAAATCAAAATGAAAATACATGTCTAGAAAGAGTTGAATTTAATTGAAAATATTTCTTCTGAGAATTGCCACAAACTTGCTTTTATTCATGATTTTTTCAGAGTGTTAGCTAGCTTTATAGTCAAACTCTATGCTACCAGTAAAAAAGACTTCATTAAACCTGAGATAGATTGCATTCTGAACTTGGAAATAAAAGCTATGAATTAAAAGTACTATTTTTTTCAAGCAGGATTCAAAATAAAACATTTAGAAATGCCACAAAACCTAAAATGCTTAAAAAGTTCTGTTCAACTTATATTGACTCAGTTCCCTCTGTCACTCCTCACAAGTTTTGTTTTCTAATCCCTTCATCAGCTTTGTTTTCTTCCCTGAACATGTTCCAGCACCTCAATGTCCTTATTGTAGTGAGGGGCCCAAAACTAACGCAGTATTTGAGGCCCAGGCTTACCAGTGCTACGTACAAGGGGACAATCACTTCCCTAGTGCTGCTGGACACACCATTGCTGATGCAGGTCAGGATGCCATTGGCCTGCTTGGCCACCTGGGCACACTGCTGGAATACAACAGGACTTTCTTGCTAAGGGAGGATAGAGATTTCAAAACGGCTCTCCGACATTCTAGATGAGCATATTGGCCACTTGGCTATTTGGAGAGTTCACTTCCGTTGTTTAATTTTTAAAATTTGAAAGCTCGAGGTTGTGGGTTGTTTTCTTTTTCCCCAATGTAGAATGAATGCCAAAAGGTTGAAATCATTTGCAAAACAGAATTCTTGTTTTATAGCCAATCTCACAGCTGACTTCACTGGAGCTATTTGCATGAATAAGGGAAGCAGATTTTGACCACAGTAGATGTGTCTAGACTAGGAGATTGAAGAGTGCCAGGGAAGTACTCCCAGGCATTGGAATTTGATTGTCTACACTGTTAAATTGTTAAAAGTGTCCCTGGCACACTTCTGGCTTTTCCCAGCTAGAGCAGTTCCAAACAATTCACAAGGACCTTTCCATGTAGATAGTGTGAACACAGACACTCTTTGGACAGTCAAAGTGTTTCATAGTATGGATGTGGGCCAGTCTGTACTACTTGCCAGAGAACAGTCACAGATAAGTTTAATTTACTGGTATATAAATAATCAGTATGGATCGAGAGAGAAAATCAAAATCTTTGCTTTCTCTTCAGGGAAGGGAAGAAAGGTGGGAAGAAAGGGGAAAGGGGTAAAACAATGATTATATAATTTTCACAATAAGGTGTTTCTAAATGGACTATCTCCTCCTATTTCTCAATGCTAGGAAAACCTAATGTTCCTTCTGACAATGTTCACATTGGTTTCTTTTTATCTCACTTCTCCATTTGGCAATTTTGTAGTAATCAGTAAAATGTCAAAGAAAAAAGGTACGGGTTTAACTGATTAGCAAATTTCACAACTAAAAAGTGTAGCTACATTAATTCTGAGCAAGCCTCTGTCCAACCCAAAGATTCTACTGAAGTCTCTGTACTGAAGCGTGAAAAAGGGGTCTGTTCAAATCCTTCTCCTCTGAATAACCTAAGAAAAGACGGTTTTGAAAAACAAGGATCAGCTCAGCTGGGGGACTAAAGCTAAATTGTTTTTGTGTCTTTGCAGAGATACACAAGGGCAGAAGGGCATCTTCTCCAGGCATTTGGTCTCTGTACAGGGTCGAGCACAATAGCAGTAATTGTACTCATGGAATGACAGGATTCTGCAGGGTTAAAGCCCCTAGAAATTATGTGTGAGAAGGGGTATGCACTCTCACCCTCTTTACTGCACCATTTATATGGCTGGAATTGGAAAGCAGAGCTTTCTGGCTCCCAAGGACTTGTTTTGCCTGTACTTTTGACGTTCACTTTTAGGACTCCCAGGACTGAAATGACCAAGGCACTGTAGAAAGTATGCCTGAACTCTCCACCATAGCCGCTGTGGTCCGGGTTCTTTTCAAGCACCCTTCTGGAGAAGGCAGCATGTGCTGTACTGTTACAAGCAGGTTCATTCAGGTGAGAAGCTCTGCTAAATTCAGTTTGACATGGTTCACAGAATCAAGATCAAGGACCTGTTTTGCTTTAATTTTCTTCTCATTGGAGTGAGGTAGCACCCCAACTAAATGCCTGGTGCTAGTTTCCCATCTATGCACTGCAATCCATCCCACAGAATGTTTTCTGCCATAGGCTGGAGAGAAAAAACTGAAGACTGGTTCATATCTATCTTTTTTTGAGAATACTATAGAGCCTATGTATAAAAGCAGTCTTAGATAAGGAAAGGTCACATGAATTAGTTGATTTGAAGACTCCTCTAACATTTCAGAGGAAATTTATTTCAGACCATGTATATTAATAAAGCAAAGCCCATGGTGTTTCCAAGCGTGCTTGGTAACATGTGCGGAACTGCCAAATGGTCCATTATTTCTAAAAATTATGTGTCCCAAGGCAGTAGCAAACTTGTTTTCCAGACTGTGGGCATCAGTTTATGTGCTACATTTAGCATGTCCCTTTTTCTTGTGCTTTCCAAGATAAGGTTGATTTTGAAAATCATATTCTTTGAATAACATTTCTTTCTTCAGAATACAGTCTAAAATGCCTGCTTATTTTGTGTTGTCCACTAGTATGTAAAGCATTAGCACTGGCCAAGACTGAGAATGATAAAGTATGAAAATGAAAGATCTGGAATGTAAAAGTTGTGTTATAGTGGCACATAAGGTCTATATAGAAGTCAAAAATAAGATATTGCTGCAGTTTTATAAGCCCCATGTATTTTGTTATGTTAATTATCTGTTCATTAATACTGGTGAGAGCAATTATTTTCTTTAGAGGTCTAGTATTTCATATAAATCATGATGCCTGAGGATTTTTAGAGATTTGTTTTTGGTTTCAGCATCTATTGGATTATTTCACACTTTAGTGACAATAAGAAATTCAGAGAATATTTCAGACTATCTACTTATAGGAAAACATGGAATTTGCTTGCATAAGAAAAAGCCTTTAAGAAAGAGCGTGATAACAATAGTATTTGATTCAGTCAAACTTTCTGCTAAAGAGTCTCTCCATAAAACATAGCTTACTGGTGACAAGTGCTTATCAGGATTTAAAATTGTATACAGAAGGAGGAAAAAAAAAAAGCAGCCAAAAACAAACAAACAAAAAACAGACATGATAATTCAACAGGGCAAATTCACTCTTTACTGATCAAGAAGCTTCTTGTGAGCATGTCAGTCATGTTAGGTACTAATTCACCCACTAAAATATATGCATTTTCAATTTTAACAAGTGTGAACTTCGGTGTAACAGACCTCTACTGGGTCGAAACAATTATAATTCATTTTCCCCAAGGATTTCATGCCACTGAGAATTTTGGATTCATGAGGAATTGCAGAACAGATTTCAGCTGTCCTCCAGCCTGTAAAAGAGACTTCAGGGGGAGGGTGATTTTGGAGAGATGAGAAAATATATAAAATAGCTACATTATTCTCAGCACAGCAGGATACTTCCAGCCTTTTAAATAGGTGGCTGTGCAGTCTGATAGATCACTGCCTGGGGTAACACAGATATCACCAGTTTCCTATCTGACTTCAGGGAAGCCCCTCTACCCATTTCTTAGTCTCTCTCATGATCTTTCATGTACATGAACAGACAGAGACATCTAATCTCTGCCTCAGTTTCTCCACTTTGTAGACAGAGATAACGCTAATGATGTCTCTAAAGTTCTTTGAAATCAGCTGATACAATAGAATATTTGTAAGTCAAGCACTACTCATGTACAATTGACTCTCCTTTTCCTTTTCTGGAGATTGGACTGTCTTAGAAAAAAAAGGAAAATAAAACTTTCATATTCATAAAATAATCAGGTTGTAGTAGAAGGATAAATGCTTGGAGTTGATCAGTTCTGCCCTCACCAGCAGAGCTGATAATAATCAGTCACTTATGTGCTATTTCACAGCTGATACCTCCTCCAAAAAAAATTAATTGCAAAAGTTTCACAGATGTCTGCAGCAGTTGACCAGAGCTCTTGGGTTATTGCTTGTCAGACTATTAATGGGTTTGGCTAACCATGACAGTCATTACTTTCCCCCTCCTGTGAGCTACTTTCTGTGTAATTTATGCATAGGTTTTGCCAAGATTTGACAACTTTCAGGATATTAACATAAAATTAGACTGCAGAGCTGAACAATGGGTGGCATTAAAATTAGCAGCAGTGGAAACCAATCAAAGAGAATTGGTTTCTCTCCTGCTTTGCTTTTAAGTGAATATTTTTTATTTATTTTATTTTATTTCATTGTAATTTTAGAAGGAGAGGTAAAAGAATAAATGCTAAAAGCAGTTTTGTTTTCCTGGAGAATCTTCAGAATGGTGGAGAAATTTCAATTAGACAAAATACCTGACAGCATCTTAAACAAGAGCTATGCTGAAATCAATCACAGGGGACGAAAAGTTAGAAGATTTCTGTTGTTGTTGTTTGGTTCAGTTTGTGGGTTTTTTTTTTTTTGAGAGAGAGAGCCTTTAAACAGAGCAGAGTCTGCTCCACACAGATTGTTTAGTGAATGCCATTACAGAATGCGATGTGTGTGTTAATAAGTAAGGACATCTGGTAACCAGCTTTTTTCTGATTCATTAACTGACTCTGCTTCTGTGGCCACAGGGCTTGATAGGGAAGGCTGCAGGACTTTTGCTCCTAGAAAATGGGACTTTGATGTATGCTTCATTTCTTTGACCCAACCATATCCTTTACATTTCCTTTTATGCCTGCATTATAAATATTTAAATTTTAAGTCTTGCTGGAAACACTCAAAAGCCTAGAAGAATACATCCTCCTATTTAACTGTACAAAGCAAGAAGTTGTATTTAAGATTCCTTCATCATTCCTTTATAATAACTCCCCCCACCAACACACATCAGTAAGAGATGTTCTCTACGTGTTAGCATTTACCATGGCTACATTTAATTTTTAAGTTATTCTCCTGTTTCTCAATGTTTACACTCTTTCAGCCATGATTCATGGCAATAGAAGGAATGTTTCTGAAAAAAAGACTTTGAACTGATTCCTTTTTTTTGAAAACTAAAATTTGTGCCAAACTGGTAGCATTTTTTTAAACCCTCCATGAGATTAATGAGCTTGGACAGAGAAAGTAAAAGCATCACAATGCTCATATCAAGTGCTGTTTTTCTTCATATAATACAAGTGAAACAGCTCCAAATGCTCTAGAGAGAATGATTGAGCAAAAGAAATCTAACTTGATAGTACATGTTGAGGGATGAAATGGACAATGAAGTTTCCATATGTTGTTTTTACGCAGTAATTAGAAACTGTCACACACCGTTTCATTTTTTAGTTTCCTTGGGCTTATTTGCATGTATGAGGCTTTCCTTAGAGCAGAATTGTAAGCATCAAACTGGCACCCAGTTGAAATCTGAGGCAGTGACACGTGGGCTTCTTCCACTTCATGGACAAGAAGCCAGCGGCAGGTACTGTGATGGCCCAGAGCACAGCTCGGCAGAAGCCAGCTGCAGCCTCACTTACCTCTCTGCCTGTGCCAAATTTTCCTTTCCAGGTTGAAGCAGTGGCTGTTCCTGTGGTGTGAGTCTGTACATACTTGGGTATGCAGTCTATCTTTCATTTCCAATAGATAGAAGGATTTAGATTAACCTGCATATATGCTCAGTGGGAGTTTGGCTCCTCATTCTTTCAGTTCCTTTGAAAATCCTTGCACAGTTTCTCAGGAGCGAGACAGGCAAACAGTGCTCTGGTTCTCAGTTCATTCTTCAACTTTTCTCATGTATGCAGAAAATTGCCCACATGGCTTTGACACATCTTTCCAGCTCTTCAGTAGTGACTTCTTTCTATATCCCAACAAACTGCTGGTTCTCTTAAAACATCTGAATCTGGCCTTCAGAATCACGCAAGAGCAGAATGACCAATAAAATAAATAAATAATAAATAAATAAATAAAATGATTTGGCTTTTATCTTCATTATTCTGATGGTAATGATGACCAAGGACTTTGTAATTAATAATTGTCTTTTTGTTTTGTTTTGTTAAATGAGGGCTATACGTGTACACTTTCAATGTCAGCTAAGAAACCAAGTCAGTCTGTATGTGTGTTTGCAAGTGGGCTGATGTTTTCCATCTTTGAACTGTTTTCCAAGCCTGTGTAAAATACCAGAAAGCTGGATGCATATATCTCTTGTCTATGCATGATAAGTTAGCTCTCTGGATTGTTGTCAAATTAAAGCTCTTAAATGACCTATAACCCCAACAAGCAGGCCTCTGAAAACCATCAAAGGGCATGATTATGTTCACAATTACAACCAAGAAGCATAATTCCAAGACCTACTGTGAAACTACTTTTTTGTTGTTGTTGTTGTTGTTTTTGTTTTTGTTTGAACACTGGACCAGATCCTTGATATTACTGATCCCCTTTTGTTCAGTCTTGGCTAAGGCAATATTGTCTTTGTTTAAAAAAAGGCTGAATAAACATTCACTGTAATCAGTAATTGTTTGTAATGCCATAGCACTGAAACACTCCCCTGTGCCAGCTACTGTACAACTTCCTAGACACCTTCATCTTCACACTTGATCCATAGAGACGGCTCCAACATAAATCTAATTCATCCATGAAAGAGCATCTTTGAGGAGAATAGGTCATGACATCCTTCTGCTTACTCATAGTCACTTTAAAGTATATAATATAGATCTTTGCTTTTATGTGTATTTACTGAATTTTGTTAGTTTTTATTTAAACTATATTCAAACTGTAATTAGAGGTTGATTTTTTTTTTTATATATTTCTTCATTTTTTTTCTGAATACAAAAGCAAATTCTCAGGAAGCAATGAAGATAAGTTGTTGGTTTATACCAGGAAAAAACATGGACATTATAATTTACAGAAACTTTCAAAGGCAGTTATGGTACCTTGCTTTATTTTTGTGATTGGAAGTATAATGAAAAAAATGAAGAGATGAAAATGCTCATATGGAAAATGATGTACAGCTAGTTTGAGAGATAGTGGTGTTATTGGTCAACACAGTGGAAGGCATGTCATTGGTTATAGCACAGCTGCTGGAGGTGACTGTGTTGGTATCTGTAGCATGTTGACGTGTGAAGTGCAAAAATGAATCTTATTCCTCAGGAGAGTCCTGCATATGTCAAGTATATTGTCTCATTAAGCCAATCCATTTATCAACCCACTGAATGCCAATTAAATTGCACAGGATGGTGCAGGTATATGGTGGGCTGATGGTGCCAAACTTTATTACAGCTGAGCTTTTCTGGCTCAGTACATTCCTGCATAGCAAAATGGCAGACATATCAAAGCCAAATTAAATGTTCTTGAAATAATGTCTTTAAAGAGGAAGAAATGCCACAGTCTGGCACAAAAGAGTATGAAATGTAATGTCACTTCTTAGTGTACTTTTAGTTCCAATGAAGATGTCACGGCTCAGATCCAGCCAGTGCCAAATGTCTTCACAGCGTGCAAATTAGATCAGTGTAATTTCATCAGGATGATGATCAGATTCTGTTGTAGTTATATGGCTGCATACACAGCTTCTGCTGACTGCTGCAGTCAGACTGGCACAGCTGAGCTAATGCTGCCATCCTCAGAAAGAGACAGAAGTTGATTTTATAGCATTCTCCTGATGCCAGAGACCAAAGGACATTTCTAGATCCTGGGAATACGTTGCATTAGTATCTACTCCAAAGAGTAGATTCAAAGAATTTTCCTTATTATCTCCAACAGTAACATGAGCATCTTTTTCTAAATACATTATTGTTACATATTTTCACATGATCAGATTTTGATTGAAGGTTTTTCATCTGTTAAAATGTGAATAATGATAATCTAGAAAAGAAATCCACTCCTCCTCTCTGCTCCAATACACTGACCAGTTCTGGGCAGTAGAAAAGACCTACTGCCTTAGCTACTTCAGCATGAAGTCTATCATAGGAACACAAACTTATCTTCTTTGGCAGTAGTGACTAAGGACTCTGACAGACGTTCTCTGTTGGATTTAGTATTAGCCACTAAAACATTATTGCTCCGGCTGTCCACCTCCCCCCTTTGCTGGAGGTTACAGACTGCATAGCAGTGGTGGGAGAAGTGAACATTTCCCATCTTCTTCAGTTCACAATTCATGATAGTAGCTTGAATTAACTGCTAAAGTCAGTGTCTCTGACCTGCTGAGTCTTAGAATACCAAACCCTCTTCTAGAATGGCTGGTGCATGACCATGTTTTGTTTTGCTGATGGGGCTGGTCACCACCAGCACCATAGAAAGACAGATGGTAGAAGAAATATTGTCCTACAAAGGTTTAGCCTGCCTGCTGCCTTTTTGTATGCTCAGTCTCCAGGCATGCAAAATGGGCTTGCCTCTTAGAAATGCTACTATTGTGCAGAAAGATTAAATCTACTAAGTCAGCAAATTGCTGACAAATGCATTCAGAAGCAAGAACATGCTGTTTGGTACTAGATTTCCGCACCAGGTGAGAGGCATACCTATGATGTATTGAAGGTTTGGTTTCACTTAGTTTTTTGCATGGAGGATTTTATATGTTAAATTGTTAGATTTGGTGATTTTTTTTTTCTGCCTAAAGCATTTGGTAAAGAGCAATTACTTACACATATAACAGCTAAAATCCCTAAACACCATGGCACACAGCCATTTGAGGCAAGTTGCCAAGTCCGTAGCTTCAATTAACCTTCATATATCCCTCTCCAAACTTGGAACACTATCAGAAGGCTATTATGTTCAAGCCTTACTCATGTGGTGAGCACTTAGACACTGAAGTTGAAATCAATAGGACTGGTGGATACATGACTGCTCATGTATTCGGGCTTGCACAAGCAGACTTGAATTTGTGGCAGTCTCTTCCAGATCAAAGCAGGGAGAAACAGAAACTTGCAGACGCAGCCATTTCTGGACTTTGCCACAAAGATCAAGTCCTTTGTCTCTCATACAGCATCTGTCCATCACCGAGCCTATTTTGGCTCTGATAGTAGCTACTGAAGGTGGACTGCAGTTAAAGGGAAGGGAACACAGCAAGATTCAGACATCCCATTAAGCCTGTGAAGTAGCCACTGCTTCCAGTAATAGCTACATGTTCATCAGAGGTACCATGCAAACGAGTTGCTCTCTCTGGAGACTGAAGCAGAGTCTCTATGCATCCCGGATGTTCCTAAGTGATTTACTTACCCTCCCTTGTGTGCATTTAACTCTCAAGATGGACGGAAATGGAGCAGAAATGGGAAATGAAATAAAAAGTCAGTTTTGGCTCTAAACTGAAAATGTTACTTATGCTCACATTGAAAATGTAAAGCTTCACTAAAAGCAGAGAAACACAGTTTTTACGTGGGGGCAGACAAAGGGCTAGATGCCCAGCTGGTATAAACTGGCATAGGTTCACACTGAAGTTGATTAAGCATAGTGCAGTTTGCGCCAGCTGAAGATCTGGCTTACAGTTACTGTTCAGTATCCATATTGTGTGGATGACATTCTATCTGTCTAGGATAGAATACTGCATCCATTGATGGATATCTTAGGTGCAAAGGCTACACACACCTCATAAGATTCTCTGAAAATTTACACAGTTTTTGTACCTTATAAATACTACTACCAATTGCTAGAAAATGCAAAAATGTACTACTAAACAGAGCATGAAATCCTGGAAGAGCTTCTATCAATAGAGTAAATGAAAATTGTATTTAATATATCTATACAAATTTATATTTTGTGAGAAATATTTACACTGTGATGCTTCTGCTCAACCATTTCACATTTGCAGTCTACAGGATCTGCAGTCTGAAGCAAATTAGATCTTTCAGCTGAAACAAGAAGCAATTCTTTGTGTGTGTGCACCTACCCTGACGATGGGGATAGCACCCCGGGCTGTTCCTGGGGCATGCCAGGACCCAGATGCCAAGCTTGGGAAGGCTCTAGCAGCAACATCTGGCTGCACGGCAAGGTCTGAAGGCAGTTGTGCTGACAGATCTGGAATAGCCTCTAGGTCTGGGCTTGCTTGCACCCTCCTAGGATACATTTTCCTTCTGCTCACCTTTGTTTTGTCCAATGTGCAGGATTTTCATTTATTACACACTAGGGTAATACGGAAAGACTTCATATACTATCAGCAAGAATTTTTTGTATACCTCTTATTCTCCACCAAATCCTTGCTTCGTTAACTACAACCTATACAAGTTCATACTACTTGATTTTTTGCCTCTTTCATTTTTATCATGAAACTCTTTGTAAGATCTGGTTGCTGACTGGAAAATTATAACAAGAATTTTTCATCTTATTTTTAAGCAAAAAAGTGTGTTTTTTTTTTGTTTGTTTTGTTTTTTAAATCCATTTACTAAAGGTATCAGGTATAAAACCATTTGCTAAATGTATCAGGTATACTAATTATCTTCTGTTTACACTAAGGTCAATTTGCTGGTGAATTTGTTCAAATTGCTTCTAGTAATACAAAACCACAAAAAATAAGGACATGAAGTTTTAAGAGTCCCTACCACATTTGAGAATTAAACTCTTGGATATTACTTCTTTGTCTTTTAGCCTTTACTGTACATTGTGCGTGCAATGCAAAACTTATGACAAGACAGATCCTTGCGTCATTAAAACTGATGAAACCTACTGGAAAAATTGTTCAAAGACCATGAATTCTATTGCATCAAGAATTGCATGCTTCCAGAAATTGAGAGGTTTCTTTGTGTCCTTTATTTTAAAACAAAAAGTTAATAAACTTGGCAAACTATTTTAAAATAGCATCAACTTGGTTTAAATAGATCACAGTTTAGGAAGTCACGGGGTAAGCTAAATACCATCTTGAAAACAGAACACTAGTATTTGGCCCTGAACTAGAAAGAAGTCATTGCGCATCTATTATTCACTATCATTTAATAAATAAATTTGAACAGAAAGATTTTTTTTTCCATGGCTAGAGTGTAAAAAGAAAGATTATGAGATGGAATTACAGTAGTCAGTGTGCTCTGTGCACTGCTAAAGGTGTTCAACCAATTTTTATACAAGCTGAATTTTTGTTATACTCCTCTACAAAGCAAATTGATAAATAAATGTTAGAAAAATAATGCACTAAGCATTCTAGGTGTTTAATGGCAAAAATCTGTTTTGGTCTGTTTTTTTTTTTTTTTTCTGGCTTCATGGGAATGAAATTACTGCAACAATTACAATATTGTGGAACTAAGGAGAATCTTGTTCTTCAGGGCTTAAAAAAAATCACTCAAGAAAGGATAAATCCAGAAAATATAATCCAAAGGAATCCAAAAGGACATGCAGATTAATACAGAGAAAAAATAATTGGAGCATTAAATATTAAAGAAAGCTTGAAATGTAAAAAGGAGAGAGACTCTAATTTATATGTTGCTCAGGGATTTATGTGTGGCTCTGCTTAACTGCAGACCAATTCATGGGTTTCTTTTGAGTTTAATCTAATGCCACATTTAAGAACGCATACTAGGGTTACAGCACATGTGAAGTATTAGAGAGCTGGCTGAAGCAGTACATTTAAAGAACTGTGGAATTGGTGATAGAGATGGTGCAGCAATAACCAGTGCCATGATACTACACTGTATTTGAAACTGTCTCATGGAAACTCAGTTGACCATGCCAAGCTCACTTATTCAGATTTACATCAGAGCTAATTAATAATCACAAGTGAGTTATCACTAAAGCCAACTCGGGAAAGAGTGAAAAAGAGTTACTGATAGTCTGTAAACCATATTTCCACTCACAAATCAGGACCTTGGGAAGGTACTTATTAACATCTGAGTTACTACAGATCCCCAACTATTGTTCCCTTGCATCACAAGAAGGAATGTAGCCTGCTGTTCACAGTCTCCTAGTACATCATATACTAAGCTTTTCTATTTTTTGCATGCATCTGTGGGTGGGTAGAAGGCTGAGAGAAGCCATTCCTTCTAAATTAATTCGAAATGACTGAAGCTAACTTCATAGGGAAATGAACTGTGGAAAAGAATTTTGGCAGCAAAAAAATGGTAAAATATGTCTGACAGATTTTTCTTTAATGTCCAAGCACAGCTGAATTATAATAGAGTGAGCGATTAACTATGATTAAGAGGTGATGTCATTAATTTTTTTAGCATATAGGAAAAAACACATTTACTCAAAGCAAAGGAATTTATAACTGACTGACTGTTAGAGTCTTGCCTGTCCTCTGCTGCAGAAAAAGCATCGAAATAACTCCAAAAGTGGAAGAATAATGATGAACAGTCTACCCTGAAGGAGATTTCACACCATTGTCCCTTGATGAGGGAAAGCTTACCCTCGACATGTAACTTGTTTCTCTTCCAGGAAAAACAATGAAAGCCATTAGCCTAATGTGACATATTGAAGAAACAGGGCACTATCCCCAGGGGGCCAGCCCCAGGGAGACAAGAACAGGCAGCCCCGCTCCCTGTGGATCAAGAGTGGTTAAATCTGCCTCTTGTCATCATCAGTGGCATCATCTAGGAAATAATAGATAAGAGCTTTGTAAAATAATATCACCTCACTCCCTCTTCTCCATATTGCTAAACATTTTTTTTTTTTTTAATAATATATTCCAATCACAGGAATTTATCCAAGTCTCTTTGGAGAGCAGTGCCTAGTTGGTGGCATTGCCATAAGCTCTGAAAGGGCAAGTAGTCACATTTTCTTTGCAGGAAGCCAAGGATCAAATAAATACATTATCTGGCCCATAGCTTCTCTTCTTCTTTTACAAAGATGATACATCTAGCCCAGCTTGCATATGTTGAGTGGCAGGGGTAGGGACAGAGTCCAGGATACTCGTAGACACAAGAGCCTCATGTTCTTAAGAGATCACTGCCTCTAAACTTCATCATGAGGACACACAGCAAAGTTTTACTTCAATTTTTAGGATGTCTGGATTGTTTAATTTCACCTTGGGGAAGCAAAGGACAAAATAATGTATTCCCTAGTCCTTGATTATTATTATGCTTGTACTACTCTTCTCACTCCTCCTATTACTTCTAACAGCAGAATGTGGCCTGATTTTTTGAAGTTAAAAGAGTTTCAGTAGATCATAAGACTAATGAAGACATGAGCAAAGCCTGTCCAACTTGGCAAGCATGGATCCCGCATCTACAGCTTAGGCACATCACAGATTTACATGGCTGGAGCTAACAGGGCATCATTTCTGCCTTTAATGTGACTGCTCAGGGGATTACCTGAGAGCACAATCCAGGCAATTTTGGAGAATCTGTCACAAAATCTTTCTTCTTCCAGGCCACACATTTTCCCAAAAGTTACATTTTTTTTCCCAAAAAAGTTACAGTTTTTGAGCTTTCTAACCTTTTGTCAAATACAATACATACATTTCTCCTAAAAAAGCAGGCTATAGCATTTGTAGCAGAACACTATTTAATTAATACATAGTGTGAATTAATATAGTCCACTGACTGACATGCACCTTTTGATAACAAATTCTATAGTTACAGTCTTGCGTCTGCTAACAGGAGTGACCTCACTGATTCATCTGGCTCTTTATTATTGTTTTGTTATATGAGTACCATTCAAGTTGCAAATTACTCTGGAATGTTACATCATGTTCATCTTTTCTAAATTAACGTCCTTCAGTATGGTTCTTTGGTTAGTGCAAGGAAAGCATGGATTACAGTCTTTCCCATTGAGTATAACAAGGAGAATACTCCGTCATAAAATATCAGTCTGGAATGTATTTGGCAGATTTATGGCAATGGCTTTGGAAAATGCTGGTTTAGAAAAGTCATTTCTAGCATGTTCTTCAATTCAAGCAGCTTGGCTGCTCCTGGGAATTTCCTTGTTAGTACCAATCTTGATCGTACGAGCTACAGGGAACTTGGAGCAAATTCTTGGATATGCAAAAATGAGCTTTCACAAAGGCCATCTAAAACAAGCTATTGACACTTTATGATTGTAAGTAACGGCATCAGATTTCATATTTATTAAATATGCTAGATCTAGGGGAACTTCAAATAAAACATCCTTGAGGTTGAGTAAGAGGACAGCTTTGCTCTTTCTTTACCTCCAGGCTGATTTACACAGGCTCTGTCCATGTGACAATTTATTCTAACTTGACGGCCAAGAACATCAGCACTGTGGCAGCAATAACACAACTATCATTGCTAAATGCTTTTTTTCCTCAGGCATTGCAGCCTGGGTGGATGAAGAAATTTAAACAAAAATGCTGACTTCTTGACTTTCCAACAGCACTTGGGTCCAGGTCAAGAAGGGAAACGTTGGAACAACAAAAATGCTGCATCAGACAATGATCCCCTTAAGCAGAAATGGTAATTTAAGCCCACCCTAGTGCTGGCCTGCAGAACCAAAAGAAGCAGAACGTGTTGCAGTAGTTAAGACAAGACTTCAAGCTTATCTGTTTAAAATATGTGACTGATACCTGAAATTGTTTCGAATCATGCAAACCAAAACTTTTCCATGGCACAGCTAACTCTGCTGGGAACTAAACCTTGTTTGGAATTACTAAATTAAGCAAGTTGATTCTTTAAAGATACATATATTGTTTATAGAGACTTGAGTGTCGTATTAGGTTACTCTGAAGTTTAAAGACAATCTGCAGAGGCTTACCACTGCAGTTCTGTCTGGGGTTAACAGAAGTCTGCATGGTTAAGTATCATTCATTGCTTTGACAACATATAATGCCCTTAATTCTTCATACACAGATCAGATGTTGGTAGTGGAAAACATCTGTTTCTGCTCATATATTATAAGAGAAAACAACACAAAACAAAAAACAAAGAGTAGAAATTGGTAGCACGGTTGCAAAATTCGGGCTCAGAATTTATGAAACCATAACATCAGGGGACACTCCTTTCCTGTGTTACCCATGCTTTATATATTTTTTAAATATTTTAATACTGTTCTATTGTTTAATTCTCTTTTATTAAGCAGAAACAGTTAGTTTGGTAGTACTTGGTAGTACTAAATAATAATACATATTTTCTAGTGGAATCGTTTGAAAATTTGAACAGGAAAATAAAATAATTGAAAGTCATGGAAGTCGTCATGATGTTGGGGTATAAGCTTCCCTAAGGGCTGAGGTGCCTGTCACTAGGGCAGCCCTTGCCCTACACCGGCTCCACAGAGTGACCACAGGCAAAGATTCACAAGTCCAAGGAACTGTATCTTTGATTTTGATCTCCACAGTGAAAATAATCATGAATGCTAAAAATTTTATTCCATTTGACTGAATTAAACTTTACTTCTTAGCAGAAAAGGATTCTGATGGAAAATTTCTGGCCAGATCCAGCAATTTCTGTTTGTTACTAGGACAGTTTTTCTTTCTAGCTTTTCCATGTGACTTCTGAATTCCTTTTTTTATTAAGTTCTCCCTTATGTCACAGTAAAATTACTCTCACAACAGCAGTAGTTTCATATTACATTCTTCTCCACATGCCTGTCATGAATACAGATTTTCTAAATTAAGCTTTTTCAGTAATAGCCTAGTCTCTTTTGAATGGGAAAACTCCAGAGTCTTACCATCACTATTTATCTGGATTGTTTAAACAATTTAAATCATACTATTATATATGTCCTATTTACCACAAATGGTGGTAATTTAATTTAATACAGTAGCTATCCAGTTGGTGTATTTTTATAAATATTTAAAAACTTAACTTCACAAAACTGTTCACACTGTTTGTTCTCATGAATGTTTCATCATTACAAAACTGTTAATAAGCATAACAAAACAATTGTTATAATGAGCAAGAAATTAAACATATTTTATTACAGGTATCTTCTTAGAGTAAACCATGTATTACCTTCTAGATTGTAATTTATTTGTGGATGAAACACTTTCCTGTGCATCCTTTATTCATTTTTCCACCTAATGCTACTGTGCAGTACTTCCAGGAAGAAAAAACCTGCTAAAAATAATTAAAGGAAATACTGGATCAACCTCAACATTTTCTGACCTTTTTCTTTGTCTGAGTTCAACTCAGTACTAGAGTCATATTTACAGCAGATGTCATCTGGACATTTTTCATGTAAGGGAGAAGGTTATCATATAGATAAGCCCAATTATGTGTAACAATGCACGTACCTCAAATTATTGCTTATATAATGACTTGACTTCAGAGAGAAAATGGTAATTTTCCCAATTACTGTAGGTAATTGGTAATATCTCCTGGATAAAAAAGCTGCATTCTTTTATTCTAGTTCAAAACCAAAACAACCTGCAATAGCTTTAGATTTCGTACTCCCACATGTTGATAACTCCATGCATTTTAGAGGGCTGCTAGTACTGAAGGCTTTACATCAGACTAATCTCACCTTGTTCCATTTCTAACATGGGACATGACCAGACCTTTGGGTTAGAAAATCATTCCTGATTTTTTTAGACCATGTAATTTACTATACCCTTGTTCATACTTATTTCTGTTGATAGCATCCATAATCATATCAAATATCAACTTTGACATAACCTCCGAAAACACCAGAAAAAGACATTATATACCAGATATCCTGAATGTCTACCTCATTCTCCCACTTATTTTGTATTCTGTCCTTCAGAGATCAGCCTGCTTTAACATTTATATATAATAGTCTCTTTGTTCTTCACATATATGACTTTGTATATAATTTTCATTTATAACTATTATTCCTGCTTAGTACTATCTAAAAGATTGTAAGCCTTCTTTTCCCCCTGCTCAGCAGGAAATAAATTTTGTACCAATTAAGAAATATCCTCAATATTTTTATGTTCTTATCCAAGACCAATAAACAGAGTAGTGGTTACATTTCTTTTTCCTTTCTGTGTGATAAGAGAATAATCCTTCATATACTCTTAGTAAAAGTTTCCAAAACATATGTTTGTGTGCTATTACAAAGTTTTGTTAGCATGTAAATTACACTAGAGATACAGCAAAGAGTATATTAAATCAACCACAAGATTTTCAAAACCACTCAAGGGAAACTAGGCTGTATCTCTAAAAAGCTCACAGGACCTAAAGATGTGGTGTAAAACAAGTTAGGAAATTTTACCCTAAGTGTGTAACTAGAAAGTAATTGTCCTTATGAGTTGGAATATGATATAAGATAGCAGAATTCTTTCTGTTATACAAAATTAAATAAATACAAGTAATAGAACTTAACTGTCTTTCTGAAATGCCCTAACCTTTTCCAACAGCCTTTCTTTGTCTGTCAGAATCCAACCAAGCATTTAAATGGAGTCCTTCTCAAAGCTCTTCCCCCTTCAGGTTTTGTTTACATCTTCTGGTTACCAGAATCTCTACAGAACAGTTTTGCGCAAAGCACTGCTGTTGGGTTGTGAAAGAGAACTATAGAATTGCATTAAACTGATACTAATAAAAATATAAAGAGAAACAACCAAAGGAGAAAGAAGTATATCTTGAATTTATCTACTTACATGGACTAGATTTTATACTGAAATATTCTTGTGAATTTAATGAAAAAAATCAACTAAAATAAGATATGCAACTAGATTTTCTACTCATCTTAGCTCTCCTAGGCCCATTTGGAGTTTATGTTCCAGAGAATATCAAAATAAAATTAAAATCTGGTGAAAATATTTATTTCCTAACAAGCCATCCAGATTTATTGTAGTTTCATATAACCAAAACCTCTAGAGATCTCAGTTACATTCAGGTTCCTTCAGGAAATTTAATCCCACTCCTGAGGTGTATAGGAATGAGAATGATACCAAGCTCCATGCTCCAAACCTCCCAGGCCTCACGGAACAGTGAAATGATATTTTTTCCCTGGATTTTCTCAAGAAGAACTCAGCTATGCACACTATGGGACAGCACAGTTTAGATTATCTCAGGTCATAGTTTAAGGTAAGTCAGAAGATGGTAGGAACAAAGAGTTGCTAATAAGAAAGGAGAAGAACTAGTAAAATTGATCTGCAAAAAGACATACCATCCCTTCTCCTTCTTTCCCTTTGAAAATGACAACAAAACTGGAAATATAACTTTTTTTTTTTAACAGACATTTTGAAAAAGATGGAAAATGAAAATGATGTTGTATTGTTTGAAAACAGCAATATTCCTATAGTATAAATATTGCTATGCTCCTATATTTAAATTTTGCTGAAATTTACAAATATAACTTAATTCAGTAAATTCCTTGTTTTGGTTCTGTTGCTTTAAATCTACTCTGCATAATAATAGTTGAGAAAAATATTGCATGTACCAAACAGAAGATACAAGCTCATCTTTCCTTATTCCGAGCCATCGAACTGCTGAAGCCCGAGCTAAGATAATAAATCCTTTCATATTTCCCATATGCATAAGATTTATCTATTGTTGTAGCTAGCTTATAAAAATTCCAAAATGCCTTACCTACCTGGTGTTGCTGTTTTATGCTGTATGGTATTGAGTGTAATTATGATACAATTCAATTATCAGGGAAAAATGAAAAATTGCAGTAAAGAATACATCTCATAAATGTAATAAACAGGAAAACTGCTTTGTTTTCTGTTTCTGTACTTTCAGATCAAGAATTTCCTGCATTGAAAGAAGATCACAAAACTGAGGACTGTTTTAGTATAGATCAATGGTTTAACAGAAAACACTCAGTATCTGAAGTGGTGCTTTTGGCTTTCAGAGGAATTTTCTTAAATTTGTTCCACTAAAAATTTGTATCAGGTGCATTAGAGTATAAAAATCAGTATAATAATAATAAAAAAAAAGCCATAACTGAGATAGAAAAGTGTATTCATTCTGAATTTCTTAAATCTCAGAAGACAATGCTTAAAGAATGACAGACATTTTGGAGTGCTCTTCAGTCTACCTTACTCATGAAAACAGAAACTTTTGGGAGGTGAAAAGTGGAACCATATGAAACTTACAAGAAAAGCAAACAGTAAAATATTATACATCCATCTTTTTTGTTTTGTTTTTTGTTTTTCGTAATAACATTGTCATCAAAGAATGCTTCATTGTACGCACAGCTAGAGTTGCTCATGTTGTAAGGGAGCACGTTCCTGACCTGTTATCCATGAGTTATTTACAATACATTAATGAATTGCTGAAAATGAGAATAGAAATCTTGTCATCTTTTCCTCAAGAAGCCTTTTAGTAGAATTGGATGACCCATTCAAAATAAGCACTGTTTGCTACATGTCATTTTCTCTGTTAGAACTGAACCACAAACCAATGATCTTGCAGAATTTTGTTATTCATCACTGTTCAGTGACACTTGTCCAAACAAATTACTGCCTATCAATTATCTGAAATGGAAGGTTATTATGTGCTTATAATGATAAGTGATAGATCATTCAAGTCACATGTTATTTAGATATTAAATATAAATATAAATATAAATATAAATATAAATAATAATAATAATAATAATAATAATAATAATAATAATAATAATAATAATAATAATAAAGAAAGAATATAAAAATTGTATGTGGTTTTTACTAGTCTAGGATTTTCCAATGGCTGAGGCCCAGAGTACTGCTGGAGCCTTGGGAATACCAGACAATAGATATCAATCCCTTTTGCTGCCAGCCAAAACATCAGGAGAAAAGGGGAAAACCTAGGTAAGATTCAGCTTTAAGATTCTCTCTATAACAAAATAATATCCCGAAGCTTGGTTTTAGTGATGAATGGCTGAAGACTTTTCAGTGATTATTTCCTGTTTTCAGCTATCACCTTGAGGATGGGGTTTTACTTTGGAGCTGCTACACAGATCTGAAAGGGTTACATATGATTTTCACTTGGAGTTCCTCACAGTTGTGGGACATTATATTTATTTTAAAATTACTGTAAGCAGTCTGTTTCATTAGGCATTTTGTCCTGCTCTGTTCAACTTCCATCAATTCATGCAAAATACTTAGTTGAGTCAATGACACTTTTGTGGAAGAACTAAAAGTATGAGCCCAAAATGTGGTTTGATGAAATTAGACTTCCTTCCAGTATGTTACAATGGTGTATCTATACTGCAAACGTAAAAGAAATACAGTTTTCTTTCTTCTTGTTATGAAGAAAAAAGAAGTCACTTTGTTAAGTTCCTTAATATAAAATAATGCAGGCCAAACCCTAGTAATTAAATGACTACATTATTTATATCTTATACAACCTTATACATAGGGTTGATGTGATATTCACAATCTTTCCAACATGATTTAAATTAAAAGTATTCTGATTGAAATCTTTAGATTTCAATATATTTCTTTAAGTATCCTCTCTCTCTAATGTTTCTTCTTTGCTAGATAAAAGATTTTTCACTGTCCTTTCCAGTGCTATAAGATTATTTGTACGGGATAGTGATTATAGCATAAGTGATTACTGAAATACAATTATTTTTAGACTTTAGGGAGTTGTACATTGTTCCTGAATGCATCTGTTAAGACCCTGTAAAAACCGAGCCAGATGCTGCGTGGTATGCAAACACTCTCAGTTGTAGAGCTCATATGTGCAAAGACTATAAAAATACTCTCTATAAAGTAACTGTGATTATGATCAACATGATAGGCAGCTAAGATTGAATTATGTCCATTTAAATTCCATAATCCACACAAATTTATGGGAAAACTTCAGCTGTCAATGAAACTGGCCTTACTTGTGGCAAAATTGCTGTAAAATATCTAACGTCAGCACCCACTGCTGAACAGAGGCAAGAGGAGAGGAAAATATTTTATAAAGATAAAAATACATATCTACTGCTCAAGGAGTGATTGGAAACCATTCACCCCACCAGATTCTCAGCTAGCATAAATCACTGTAATTCTACTGACCTCTCATTCCCCATCATCCCTCAGGCATATACTATTTAGCTTTCAGACATGGAATAAGAATCTACAATCTGCCTAAAAAACCTGTATTGCTACATCTTAGAGCTTTTAATATATCATCTGCATGATTTACTATTATATTTTTCTCTACAAGTCACAGCTCATTGTAAGTTCTGTTGTCAGTTACAACCTAAGATGGTAAACAGTTACTTATGCCTACACATGCATCTATTGAAGTCAGATCCTGTACTTAGCTGATTAGATCCAGAGCTGCAGTTTTGATCCAAGTGCAGGAACTATGCACTACACTTCCCTTGTACTCATGAATCTGTCCTTCAGATATCAACCCAGACTTAAACTGGCCTTTTCCCACTCCTAAATAGTGCAGTGTTTCCTGCATTCCCTCTTTTCAGGGATTAAATGCGACTTGAAATACACAGTTTTATTGTGTCATAGATTTCAAAAGATGCATAGTCACCTTTGAAAGGACTGTATTTTCTCTCTTGGGGTGGGGTGGGAAGAAGGGTTGTGTATATATCTGTATCTATAGCTACATCTATATTTACATCAACATCTATCTTCCTGTATTTAAAACACTTATTACAGTAACAGACCACAAAGAATTAATGTTTGTAAACCAAATGCTTTTGTTTCTAGATGACATCAATTTTATTGCTCTAAAATTTTAATGCCAGTACTTTGCTTTGTCTCATCTTATGTACAAATTAATATAAAAACTGAGGGAAAAACAATATCCCTTGTGAATAATTACCTCTTGCATATACTGAACAGCTAGCAGGCATAAACTAATATTACTGGGGAAAAAAAAAAAAAAGTTCAGAAAGCAATTTCTAGAAGAGTAAACCAATAAGACAAGCTTTGTGGAACACTAACTTTTGCACAGTGTTTTCCATCAGTCAGCTTGTTCCTTTAAACATGAAGACATTTGAAAAGCTGCAATTCTTTTCCCTTGTGGAAGTCAGCTTTCTACGACTGCTAACTTTTGGTATTGTTCTGTTCTTCTTTACTCATCTACCAAAAGTTTTAAGTCCAACAGTCATTGCAGTCTCCGAACGATTTCAGAAGCAATGGATCACCTTATCTGTGGAAAAGTCTCATGGAGATTTCTCAAAAAAAATAATAATTTGGCATTTTATGGACATATCAATGTGAATGACCACAAACATTGGACCTAAGTATCTTTTTTTGAAGAGGAGCTCTACTACTGGTCTGAAATAGCTTCCTAAATTTCAAAAAATAAAAAATAAATTAAAAATATATATATATATATAGACACAGGCCCCTTGGCAATACATAAAACCAGAGCTATTTGATTTCACTGTCTTCATAAATTGCATCTAATGACATTTTCAAGACCTTAACTGTGAAAGATGAACAAGCAGGCAACACAATGTGAATATTCAAAAAAATTCTGAAAAATTACATGACACGGGTCTAGGTTTGGGGTATTTGATTTCAAAAGAAGATGTTACTGGCTTTGAGGACTACAAGTAAATATAAAGCTGGATCTAGACAAGAAGAAAGATGTAAATAAGAATGATGGAATATTCTAATTGTATTCATGCAGAGATATACCCTACTCATAAGATTTTTGATGCATAAAAATCTGATTGATTGCCAGGTTTGCTTATGTAAACCTTATTTACAGTTCCAAGTAAGCTATAACTTTGAAAATGGTTAAGTGACAAAATGTTCAAAATGGTCTTGAACAGAAAAAATTACGCAAGCAAATCCATCCTTTATCTTATTTTTGAAAACATTTTTTAACCTTATATTTTAACTTTTTAACTCTATATTTTCATACATTTTATGCTTTTAAAAACATTTACTCTTGACTTTGAAAGTTTTGCTGTCAACACATGGTTATTAATCACTGGGACAGGAGGGTAGCTGTTTACTGACTTGTTCCTCCTGGTAATTGTTGTACATACATAGCAGAAAAAAATACAATATTATACTTAATTCTAATTAACAAGAAGAAAAAATGCAACTTCTGTTTAAAAAACAGGTTGATAATACTGATCTGATACAGTAAAGACGTCCTGACACACTATATTACTTCAGAATAGAAAGATCTTGGGCAAAGTCACTTAAATAGATAATCTATTTTTCATATATTGTGCCAAGTAATAGCATTTTAAGTAAATATGTCAGAATACTTGTATGGGTTTTAATTAGAAGATCAATTTTCATTACACAGAAAAACTAAAGAATGCACAATGCAAAGCACATTATTCTGATTCAACTTAATGATTACACTTCAGTCTCCATGCAGTTCCAGCCAAATACACAGATGGGCAATGACTGAAAGATTGTGCCCCAGATGAAAACAATAGAAAAACTCCATTAACTATTAAAAGAGCTAGATTTTCAAACTGAATTTAACCTTAAATCTCTAATAGTATAAGCAATTCTCTCTACTTTATGAAGTGAAATGCCAAACAGCTTACATGAATACTGAATGTTACAGAGACATGGCCCATTGCTGAAGATGTTTAGAATTTAGTAGCTCTGGATCAGAACTTGATTTTCTGAGAAACATACAATTTTGTCTTAGCTACACAAAATACATATTCAACATCTTATTTTTACCCATCTGTGATGACACTTAAATTGTTTTAGTTTTCTCTGAGCTGCCTTCTGTGATCTCAGTAAGCACACAAAAAAAAATTTAGATAAGCAACATTACCATTTTGCAAAACAGATATTATGTCTTATTATCCCACAGGCATGTCTATGATGTAAACTGCATGCTCATTTATGGGCAGTTTCTGTACATGAAATAGTCTTGACAGTGAGAATAAAGAGAAAACTGCGGTTCAGATAGAAGTGTCACAAGAAAGAAAATAGTTCAGTTATTTTTGTTCTCATCTTATGTAGTTAGTTAATACTGATATCACATATATATAATTTTAAGTGCTATCATATATGGCTTATAATGATACTTAAATATAAGTGTTTTTTTTCTATTAGTACATCTTTTCTCTTACTCTAAAGTTATAACAGACCATAAAAAGAAAACTGTACTCTGCCCAAAATAATAAAATCCTTTTGTTCTTAAAATTGTTATTCATTTTTATATCTCTATTCATTATGTAATAAACACAGTGTTGTGGTTCTGGTAAGTCAGTAGATTCTTCGTTCACTTTATCTAATATTGATGCAAATTAAAATATTCAGGACAAGATCCCTTTATGAATTCTTCCATAATACAGAAGTCCTCTGTCCAGCCCAGGGAGGATTCTCATGGGGTAGGAAAGGGTTATCAGAGGAAACATCACAAACTATAATGTTGACTTTGCAATAGATGTAAACCCTAGGGATGTAGGGAGATATTTGTGTAAGCAAGAACTGTGCCCCTTCCTTGCATACAGTATGAGAAAATCCAACTCACTTTTAAGCCTGGGAAAAGCAAATGATGTGTAGTTTCTTACCCCATTGTTACGAAGAACTTGACTCCTCTGCAGGTACTAGATGTTGATTAAGCCTCCTTTCCTCTTGTGGTTCTAAAAAAAAAAAAAAAATAGAAAAAAGCCAAATCAAGTTTTAGGAAATAGGAAGAGTTAAAGAGAGAATAATTGTATGATATTATCTAAATCCATGATTCACTAATACCTTGAATATTGCCCTGAATATTGACTATACCTTGAATTTTACAGCCCCTGTCCACTTACACCACAAGTGGTATGGAGAAATTGGAAAATGCCTAAATCTTAGCAGTAGGTTAACCTTGGAAGGCTGCTAGACACCTATTCAGCTGCTCTCTCACTCTCCCTCCTCAAGTAGAACGGGGGTAAATAAGATGAAAAATCTTGTAGGTCAAGATAAAAACCGGGAGATCAATTACCAGTTATCATCTTGGGCAAAACAGACTTGATGAGGAAAACTAATTTATTGCCAGTTAAAATAGATTTGGAGTAAGTGACAGACAAATTAAAACACCACTTTCACCACCACCAATGTCTTTTTCCCAGGCTTAACTCAACCATTCATTCCCAGCTCCTCTATCTCCCCCCCTTTCCCCCTCTCTCCCCCCCCCCCTCCCCAACCCATGCCCAAGCGCTGCAAGGGAGATGGAGAATGGAGGGTTACAGTGGGTGTATATAAGTTCCTCTCTGCTTCTCCTTCCTACTCACATTTTTCTCCTGCTCCAGTGTGGGTCCTTTCCATAGGCTGGAGTAATCCAAGAAAAATGTGCTCCAGCAAGAGTTGTCCATGGGCTACAGTTATTGTCAGGAAAACCTGTGCCAGTGTAGGTTCTCCACAGTCCACAGCCCCATCAATAAAAATCTGATCTAGCATGAGCTCTCCATGGCCACAGTTCCTGTCAAGAGAATTTGTTTGATCTTGTTTGGGCCCTTCAGGGCCACAGTCCCCATTAGGAGAACCTACTCCACTGTGGACACTCAACAGGTCTCAGTTTAATCAAAGGAAAAGATGCCACAGTATGGATCTTCTCCATGTCCACAGCTCCTTTCAGGAAAAAACTGCTCCAGTTGCCCAGGGCTGCATTTACTGTCAGGAGAACTGACATCAGCATGGGGCATCCATGGGCCACAGTTCGTATTAGGAAAAATCTGTTCTGCCATGTGTTCTCCAGGGCCAAGGTTCCTGTAAGAAGAATCTGTGACATTGTGGGTCCACCCTATGGCCACAGTTTCTGTCAGGAGAACTTGAACTAACATGGGCTCTCCATGGGCCACAGTAACTGTCAGGAAATGTCTGATCCAGCCTCGGCTTTCCATGGCTGCACCTTCTATCAGGAAAAGCCTGTTCAGCTGGGGGCTCTCCATAGCCAAAGTTCCTGTCAGGAAATGTCTGCTCGTGACTGGGCTTTCCAGGGCTGCGCTTTCTGTCAGGAAAAGCCTATTCAACTGGAGGTTTTCCATAGCCAAAAGTTCCTGTCTGGAAATGTCTGATCCAGCCTCGGCTTTCCATGGCTGCACTTTCTGTCGGGAAAAGCCTGTTCAACTGGGTCTTCTCCAAAGCCAAATGTTCCTGTCAGGAAATGTCTGATCCAGCCTCGGCTTTCCATGGCTGCACTTTCTGTCGGGAAAAGCCTATTCAACTGGAGGTTCTCCAAAGCCAAAAGTTCCTCTCAGGAGAACCTACTTCAGTATGTGTTCTTCCTGACCTTTAACTGGTTCTGGTCTTTCATTGGCTTTCTGTCTGTGCCAATGTGGATATCTGCTCTGCCATTTTCCTCTCCAAAAGCTGCAGGGAAGTATCTTCTCCTCCATGGTGTCTGCAGAAAAATCTGCTCCAGTTCCTGGGGCACCTTGACCTTTCCTCCTTCTCTGGCTGTTGTCCTCACAGTGCTGCCCCTCACTCTTTTCTCCCTCACTCCTCCCTGCTGCCTGTGCAGCATTTCCCCTTTGTTAGATGTTTTCATTGAGGCACCATGAGCTTCGCTGATTGGCGTTAGAACCATCTGGAACCATTTGGAAATGGCTGGAAGTGGCTGAGCCTGGCACAGGGTAGCCCCTGAGAAGCCACCCTGCAGCCTTCCCTGCTGCCAAAACCTTGTTGCGGGCACTCAAAACTTCCTTTCAGCAAGAACTCATTAGAGACACATGGCTGCCACACAAGGAGTTAGGATAAGCCATTTTTCCAGCCTGAGGAAGAGCACAGGGAGAAATCATGGGGAACACACGCAGCAAATACTTATCTCTTGAGCTTTCTGGTACAACAGCTTGGGTAGAACACATAGAGTTGGGGCAAGCCACCTTCAAAACAAACATTAGGAGATGGTTCTTCAGGCAGAATTAGGAAAACCCTGAGTGGATAACAGTTTGGGTAGTGAGATCAGGTAAGTATTACTGGGGGAGTATCATGTCCTTCTGCCCATGCAAGGCCCTGGCTGCCCCTGCAACAGAAGCACTGGCTTAGGCAGGCTGCTGGCCTGAACCAGAACTGTTCTTCAGCATTTAAATCACTAACAGATACCACTGCCTATTAAACATAACAAAGTCCTAGTTGTAGCAAAAGCCAGTGAAGCTAGTATTCTCCCCAAATCTGCATAACCTAGATTATGTTTTAGTCATTTACCTGTTTTTCTCTGATTAATAGAAGACGGGATAACTACAGAAATCAGTCATTTAGTTTTCATGTATGCAAAGCTGATTTTACAGAACTAGCTAACATTTTATTGCACCCTTCTAGAATGTAAAAATCTGTTTTTTTTTTGTTTTTTGTTTTTAGAAACTAAAAAGGAATATATTTCAGTTCATAAATTAGCCAATACTTCCAGTGTTTTCTGTGAAATTCTCTAACCAATACAAACTCAGCCAGTGAGTTTCTGATCGACGTATTCAATTATGAGCTGAATTTTAAGTTCACTAAAATTCAAGGCTTTGCTGAAACTGAACACATGCTTGCATGGTCTTTGAGGACACAAATGATTTTCTGAATCCTTTGTTTTATGGGAGTTATTTAATAATCATTTGCACTGTCCATTCTGCTCTTATATAAATATTTATGCATTTTGCATAAGATATCTGATACATGTGTCTTTACGGTCCTCTCCCACAAAGAAAAAGATTAGCTTGTTTAGTTGGAAGCAAACCACAAATATGTGGAAGACAGACACATGGCCTTTCCTTGACTTTTGGAAGTACTGTCTCATTAAAAAGGAAAAAAATAATGGTAGATACTATTCCTTTCTTATTAAATCACTGATGTTTTACAACTATAATATACCACTGTTTTTATAAGAAGACATTTTGGAGAAGCTTTCCTTTGTTAAAGCATCTTGTTTCTTGTATTGTTGTAACACACGATGGCTTTGCAAATTATATATTTTAGCAACAAAGAGTTGAATATCAATATTCTTTGATAACAGGAGAAGCAATGGTATCAGCATTTTCTCAGTACAGGCTGTACTGTCAGGCACCTGCTCATGTACGATAAGTGCTCGATGAAAAAGAACTTTTTTCATACACTATCCCTACATATACAGGCTATGTAAATTTTTCAAATAAGTTAATGAAAGAGTATAACAGTATACTACGCATTATCTGTGTCCATCATGCAACAGAAGACGTACCTATGTGAATATGAGATTAAAATATGTACATATGTAGTTCATATGTGTATATCAGGTGTTGAGTCTGTAGAATTTCCAAGTGCCCAAGAGTTTACGTACATCTCAAGTACATCAATCTATGATTACACCATTTCAGAAAAAAAAAAAAAAAAAAGAGAGAGAGAATTACAACACGTCAAAATCAAAGTTCTTATAGAAACAATTTGCAACTAATTGCCTATGGTGCATATTATGTAGATCACTATACAGAAAAAGACGTACTTCAACAGAAGAAAATAAGACTACTTCAGCAAACCCAGGAACAAGGACAGATATGTGATATGTTTACCTTTAAGTGGATGAATTCTTAGTAGTATATTCTCAATATACTCTGTTTTCTGTCTAGTTTGAATATTCCTTGTATAGCTGTAACTTTAAAAAAAAACTCTCTTCCAGACTACATGATGATGAGACTCAAACTGGTCATGTTCCTGCAAGCTCTACATCTATATTTGAATTTGAAGTTCTTCAAATTTAAAATGAGAGGGTCTTAGCTTTTTTTGGACCTGATTGCTTTGAAATCATAGATATACAGGTAGCAAATAACTAATCACAGAGGTTATGTCAGTACCAATGACATTTTAAGTCAATATTTTAACAATAAGAGCTCTGAGAGACTGCAAGAAAGTTTTATTTTCCCATTTTTTTAAAAAGGCTAATAAATCCATGAAGATATATTGTGAGGAATGGATGTTTTTTCTATTCATTCTAAGAGCATACATGGAGGGAGCACTAGAATAATATTAATAGGTACATAAAAAGCTAGAACAATCTTATTTCTTTCTCTCCTCTGAAAAATTCCAAAAGTCTCAGATTGCACGTGGCTGTACGAAATCACAGAATTTTCACTGCCTTCTACCATAATTCCTTCTTATCTTAATTCTGTCCTGGATTTAGCTGTGGCTTGTCTTTGCAACTCTGCTAACATCTCAGGGATGGTTCTGGTTAGAGATGTCTGGTCCCATCCTCACATAAGTTCAGAGTTTGTGAAGTAATCATTTTTGTGCATATCTAGGATTCCATTCTATCATCAAAATAATGATACAATTTCTCATGAATGGATGAAAAATATTCCTAATTTACTCACTCAGGAAGCAGAAACAGACATAACAATTACCATGCTTCATAAAGTTTGGCCTGAAGTCCATATTCAGAGGTATGATCTCATTGTGATGTTTTCTGATGAAGCACAGTATCATATCCTGGAAGATGTAAGTTATGGTATTCTGAAGACAAGACTGAAATTGGAGTGGCATTTCCTCCAGATGTTTTCCTTCAACAGCTCTCTTCCAACAACTGATTTATTTTGTTTTAGAAAGAAGGGGGTCTTATGAGTTTGTTTCCTATCTGAAACACAGCCATTGTCACTGCTGAAAGAACACGCTCCAATTGATGGCAGACACACAACCAAAACCTTCATAATTTGGGGCTGTTTTCATAGTGCTCACATTTCCTGTGAAGCCAAAGGCTTTCAGCCTCAGCATTATTTGACCTAGAGACTCTAAACTATTAATTGTCCAGCTGTTGCTAATCATTTATCGTCTATTTTTTGTCACAAATAAGAGGGAGGGAGGGAGAGAGGGAGGGAGGGAGAGAGGGAGAGACTGAAGGACACCTCCACTCTCCTCAAAATCTTTAGTCATTTGAGTATCCTTGAATGGACACTTTCGGAAAACAGCAACTATTAAAGTGGTCTTGTGTAATATGACAGTCTTACTGTACTGACATATGCACGTATTCAAAAGCTGATACAAATGGAATCTTTGATATATCCAAGTGATTTTGGTCTAGTGATGATAAATGTTGCATAAATTCATATCCGAGCATCTGTAATACAGAATTGTAATACAGAATCCTGCCAGCAAAACTAATATCTCATTTGGTTAAATACCCAAAGCTTATGCTTTTAGTGTTCACTGGTTTTTCTTGCCCCGCAGAAGAAACAGACTGTTACTTAACTTAAAGCTGCTTTGCAGCCAACTAAGTTCTTTTGAATTCACTCCTTTCATATTGCACACAATTTTGTCATCAGACACTGCATAAGAACAGAAACAAGTGAAAACTAGAAGTCTGCAATATCGAGAGATGGTTGGGAATTTTTCTGTGGAGAGATTATTAGGCTGAAATGGAAATTAATTTGCATGAAAGAGTTGAATTAAAGAAATTACTCATTTTGAAAAAGAATGAAAACTAAATAATATTTTACGTTAAAAATCCGTGAACAAACATATTTACTTTTCATGCCAAAATAACAGTATCAAACCTAAAATACTTGCTTTAAAACGTGAAAACAATGAAAAATGCTACAACTGTGATGATCCAGACTTTTGCAATGGAAAACACAGAGGTAGTACATGAAAATGCTCTTTGTTTGAATTTGAGATAGGAAAGTTTCAAAAGCTCAGCATTTCCTTTGGGTTGGGAAAAGGGGTTACTGCCCAGCTCTACTCAAAAGTAATTATTTATGGTTGGCCCTGATCTTGCAACTCAACAGTCTTAGAAAAAATGTTAAGGAAGAAAGTTGATATACAATGCATTTGTCACACACATATATAAAATGATTATTTTCCAATCTTATGTATCTTATCACTGTAAATCAGAATGTAGTAAGTCCCACCTGATTCTGGTTATAATGATCTATTATTTGATTATTCTGATAATATATACAAATATAATAATATATACTTTTATATAAGTATACAATAATATATTATAAAATATACCAATATATTATATATTATTATACAATACATATATTTTATTTTGATTATGATTATCTATTATAATGATCTATTCTCCTATGAATAAAGGCTGAGAGAGTTGGGGATGTTCAGCCTGGAGAAGAGAAGGCTCTGGGGAGACCTCATTACAGCTTTTCAATATTCAAAGGGGGCTTATAAAAAAGATGGAGAGCAACTTTTTGCACAAACAGATAATGATAAGAAAAGGGGGAATGGTTTTAAACTGAAAGAGTGGAGATTTAGATTAGATGTTGGTAGGAAATTCTTCACTCACAGGATGGGGAAGCACTGGAACAGGTTGTCCAGAGAGGTTGTGGATGCCCCATCCCTGGAGGTGGTCAAGGCCAGGTTGGACAAGGCCCTGGGCAACTTGATCTAGAGGGTGGCATCCCTGCCCATGGCAGGGGGGGGGTTGGAACTAGATGATTTTTAAGGTCCCTTCCAACCCATGCTGTTCTATGATTCTATGATTCCATGATTATTTGCTTTTTGTAGTCAGGATGCCATAGACATTATCTGTATTTACACCATTATAAGCTTAAATATTGGAAAGATCTTTTAGGAAACTTGTCTTATACTTCACCAACACAATTGTTCATGGAAAAACTTCTTTAAAACTTCTTTCCCTGAAAAGACATCATATGAGCATGAAAATAATATTTGTCAATTAAGTGAAAAGTTTCTTCTTCTTTAACTGATTCTAAATGAAATTCTCTAGAGAGAACAAAATGAAGATTATAAAAATTAAGACCCTTGCTAATATTAACTTTTTTTGGTACCTCAGACATCTGTGCTTAATTATGCTTGTCAGTGGACAATATATTCTACTTGTGCAAGCTCACATATAACTTACTGCAAAGGGAAGATGAAGTTTCTTGACGAGAATCTTAGGGGTAAGTGTAACAGTATATTTGCCTTCTATAATTTCTCAAGTGACAGCATATGAATAATTGATTTTTTGGTCCAATGTAATTGCTAAAAAATAAAAATAAAAATAATTAAATATAGAAAAACAAGATATATTTCTGGTCTAACCAAAACCCTAACTTTTCCTAGTTTCAGAGAATTATAAAGGTTTAGAAAATTTCAACTTGAAATACCTATGTTTAAATACTTTGACAATTTCAAACTGAAACTATCAAACTTTTCTAGTTTGGAAGAGGAAATAAAATGTTAATCATTTTTATTTCTAATTGAGATTTGATCTGGTGACACTCCTCCATGGGCAGAGGCAGGTTCGCATGAAACAGGAGAGCAACAACAGATACAGCTGGAAGCAGGCATATTCATGACGATTTTTAGGAATGTGTGCTTTCCCTTGTATTTGCAACACAGTGAAAAAACTCATGTGACCAGTTATCCAAGTTCAGCCCATACATGGGACTTAATTTAAACCAAATGCCTTCCAGGTTCGGGAATTGAAAAGGGAGTAGTACAGGTTACACAAAAGAAAGCTAATGACAGACTTTCAGAATGAATATGTTCTTCCTACAGCATTTTTCTCTCTTCTCACCAGCAGTGGGATGCATTACACAAAAGCAATGTTGACAGAATGATTAAAGACACAAAACATCATTGCCTTTCTCAATTTGAACAGCTTAGGGGAAGACAAGATATATTATTTTTTTTTTCAGTGACCTCCTTTCATACCCCTTCAAAACGCAATGAAGTAACAGATGAAAATCTGTGCAATACTAACTATCTCGATACTCCCCTCCTGATGTAGACCCAAAGTCTTCTCAGTGCTTGTTTCCTCTAAGAACTCATGAAATTAGGATATATACATCTGGAAAAATGAAATCATCTCCATATTTTCTGATGAAAGATGCTCACATGTTGGCAGAAATTTCCTACTGGAGGTTTCTTAGTTCTCTCCCCAGCACACACAGCCAAAAAATATGCAGGGTCTTTGGCTGATAGGGTGCTGATTGTGTGAAGTCTTATCTGCTGATTTCCTATGGTTCAGGCTTCAAAACCCACAACAGCTACTCTGTGGAACAACTTTCAAGTTGCCAAAGAGTTCTCCAAAAAATCATTCTAGTGTTAAGAAGGCAGTTCAATGTAAGGAAATGGAATTTTTCATTATATATGTGGAAAAAAAAAAAAATTCAAAGAGCTGTACTTCAGTACTTCTGTATCTAAACCACTCTAAATTCATACATGCTAAAAGAGTATTGAAAATGGAAATTTCTGTAGGCTGCAATGTCTCTCTTTCTCCTCCCCAGCTGACCAGCATGACCATCTAATCCTAAAGGCTAGGTCAAAGATCCATTTGAAAACTAGCTATCCATTTGAAACTGGATTCAGATCAGTATCTCTTTAAATAGGTCACAAAACCTAACTGTCAGGCAGTAATAGTCTTGTCTTGGATAGTTATCAGGATGTAAAATGCCCCACATAATCCTGGGCAACTTAACAGACCTCCTAGACAGCTCCTATAACAAAAATTCTTTGTTAAGATGGGTATTTGCCTGCCATGGACAGTACAAATGTAACTGTGAAGTTCAAAACTAGCAATGTGTAGTGAAATGGCCTCAAGTCACGCCAGGGGAGGTTTAAATTTGACATTAGAAAGAATTTCTTCATGGAGAGGGTGGTCAAACATTGGATTGGGCTGCCCAGGGAAGTGGTGGAATCCCCGTCCCTGAAGTGATTCCAGAGATGTGTTGGTGTAAGGGACATGGTTTAGTGATGGGACTCAGTAAGCCAAGTTGATGGTTGCACTTGATTATGATAAGAGTCTTTTCCAACCTGGATAATTCTATGATTCTGTGACCATTTCCTGGCAGTTAAAAGTTTACTGGAGACTTGGTGGGACTAAAGAAAATCATGGTATTCATATGAACTGAGTTCCTACTTTTGGCTGATGCTGAAGCTATCCAGCTAGTTCAATTATGGAAAATTTTCCATGTTTTAACACATAGATATATTTTTCCTACATTACTAAATTAGCTATTAATGTGCCATCAGGAACTGTCCGTGTCATTTGTTAGGCACAGAAACTACCATGTGTCCTCATATTTCAGTAGGAGAGACAACTATACCACAGGTATAAATATTAAATATATTTAAGCTTTAGAGACTACTCTGTCAAAAAAGCTCTACATTTTTAATACATGATGCAATTGGATATTAAGTCATATAGTAAACATTTGAAGAAGAAAAAGATGAAAGAAATGTAAAACAGCATCAGAAAAACAGTAAAAGTAGAATCATTGGACTTGTAGCCCAATCTGTAATTTATTATATTAATTGACAGGAGGGTCCTGAGCTATGCCAGTGAAACACAAGTCTTTGTAATAGATTTTTAATAAGTTCTGTTGCAAAGCCAGGCCAAAATACCACAATCATAGAATGATGGAGGAAAGAGAATAAATACCAGTGACTAATGCTATGTTACACAATACTTTCTGGAGAGACACAAGCAGCTGAGACATGTTGGTAATTAGACAGTTAATATCATGGAGACTTGTCACAAGCGCTGCCTCTAGCATATGATTTCTTATATGTTGCTATTTACACATACTCTTATCAAAAAGACTTTCTTTTTACGGATTTAGGCATTAATGCCTTAATGTACTTCAGTCTACTATGTCTTTAGCTGTCTGTATCACTATTTTGAGCCTGTTAATAGATTATTATAGTCACAGTATAGCCCTGATAGTCATAGCACCTTGTGAGGACAAGGCTTGCAAGACAGAGAAATTACATTTTGTAGACCTAGTACACCTGGAGAAAGCAGATAGGATTTCAGTAATCGAGGACTTCTTCAGGACTGGAATGGAATTTCAAAATTAAATTCAAGATGAGGAAAACTGCAGAGTTTAATGAGCATGAAATCATCAGGGAGAAAGATAGCTGGTACCTGTGGATTAGAAGAGCTCTTACTGTAGAGGAGAGAGAAAACGCATTATATGTTGAAAGTCAGGCTAATTATTTACAGCCTGTGGAACCTGGGGGGCTGGGGAATGAAGAGGTTCTAAGATTACATAATACATATATTTTCTATTAAAAATTGTATTTTTTATTGTCCAGTTGGATTATAAACATAATTCCCAAATTTGTTTTCCAAAAGTACACCACAGGTCTCCCTGGCATTCGGGGTTAAAAGCTGAGAAGCAGAGTGCCAGAAGTTGTTGCCAAGGTTAAAGCCAGTTGAAGCCATAGCTTCTTCTGGTTATGCTTGCATTCTTCTCACTCTGCCTAAACAAACTTCTCCAGAAATATCCAGTGTTCATAATTGCATTTGGAATATTAAATCTTGAAGAACCATATATGATCTTATTTGGAAACTTATGGTTACCGTGTTCACGTGATGTTGTATGTTGACATTTATGGCATCAGTAAATCAGGTTTATTCTAATATAACTTCTTTTAAGCTGGATGCATCAGGGCACAGGCAGAAGAGTGTTTGGGCCAAGATACCTGAGCTCCAGCAGGAGGTCAATGCTGGGGAAGTGGACTTCTATTTCCATTTTAAAGTAGCCTTTAACCTTCCAGATTCTTGCCACTTCCTTCTTAAGGCTGTAGTTTTAAAAAGCCCTTACAGCTGCAGCACAGGCCGAAACTACCCTACTAATACAACCAATCCGACTGGCCAGCCACACAATACATGCACTGATCTAGATCTGTGGGGGTGGCTGGGTTATTTTTAACCCAGATTACTTCTCTCATCAGGTTCACTGCTCAGACACGTAACAGTACCAGTGTAACAGAGACAGCAGTATGATTCAAGCATGAACAGCAAGAGATGAGGACAATCAGATGAAGTGCATGCATCTGCCATAAAACATGCTTGCCAAGCTCTGGCCTAATATACTTTCTCACGTAACAAGCCATCCCAACAGCTTCTTTGAAATTGCCTTAGATGGTGAACCAACATCAAGCAGAAAAGCAAGTCACCATGATATTTTGCTTTAGTGTTACTAAGTCACAGAGAACTATGGAAGATAGGTTGTCCAGATAGCATAGTGGCAAGATTATTTGGGGAAGGATTTATTTTCATTATTTCAGGACAGTGTCAATATCTATATTTGTGAATTAAATATAAATGTGCTTTTTTTTTTTTTTTTTTTGTAAATACCAACACTTGGCTTCCAGTGTTAGTTGCACCTTTTCTGCAAGTTTTCTCAATCCTTGAAACTCAAATTCTCTCTCTATTACACCATTTTGTTAGTTTTGCATTGAGGTTTTATTCTCTGCCTGGCCCTGCACCTGACCGATACTGAAAACCTCAAGTATTTCTCAAAATACAGTTTCTCATAGTCCAGCAGATTTACCTTCCACAGACTTCCTTGATGTTTGGTGGATCCTGGTTGCATCTACTCTAACACAGTCTACAAAAAAATAGACATCTCTTCCTGACAAGCAAGGTACAGTACATTTCTCATCTGCACCAAGTACACAGCTGAATCCCACAGCTATAGGATCCGCCTCTTCTTGTCAGCTAGCAACTGTGCTGCCAGTTCCATGCCCTGTTTCTCTTTAGCAGCCATGGGACCACTAGACTGGAGGTTCTACAAAGTCACTGTAACTTTCAGCTGCACATCTCTCTTTCCCTAATCTCTCTCAGGCACACTAGTCTCAAGAGACTAACTTGTCTCTGGGTAACACAAACAGCTTGTGTACATTTACCCCTTTCCTATGACACCTGTTGATAAGCCGCAATACCTAGTGTGAGGAACAAGTTTCGTATTCAAGGGTTAGGGAGGGGTTCCCCCAAATGTTTAGAAACACAGCTGCAAAGAGATTGCTTGGTTGCATTCATATGTTTTCTGCATCAGCTATAGTCAAAATGATAGACATAAAATTGGTCATGAGAGAGAGCAGAAAGGACAGAAATTCCTAGACCATAAAATTGCCAGGGTGAAGGAGGCTGAGAAACGGCTCTTCCCCTCTCTGGCATTCGAGGGATAGAGCTTTGTGTCCTTTTTTGTGAACAAGAACCGAACCCAAGAATTGTAATGATTTCTTGGAGAAATGCCTGGAAGTCCCCAAAACCAGGCTAAGTGGTCAGGGTAGTGGTGAAACGGTGGTTCAATTAAACCACAATTTAGCTTTTCAGATTTGAATCACGCTTGTTCTGCTGCTTTCAGAATGACAGTGAAAGCCTGCCAGGTAGAAATGCAGATTCACAGCTGCTGTTGATTGTCAAAACTCCTTTGATGTCAGTAGCTGGAAGGAAGATGAAGAGCCGCTGAGGGGCTGTTTAGCTCCTTTACATGAAACAGTCACTACTCCACACCCGTGCTATCCAGGGAAGCCCTCTGATGGTTCTAAAGATGAGTACTTTAAAAAAAGACACGGTGCTGACTGACTGACCGCCTGTCAGGCCTTGCAATGCGCTAATCCCATTCCAGGTGTTATGCACCTGAATGCACTTACAAGGACGCGATGCATCACTCAATGTCCAACTCTGGCAGTTGCTCAACATTTAGCAGAAGTGTTAATTTTTCCACACTTCAATTAACTGACCGGAAATGAGAGGGTTTCTTTATTCCAGGAAGCCTAAAATGCCGTATTCCGAATTTCCATTTGGAGCCGGTATTCTACCATCTCACAGTTATTTCTAATGCGTGTAATATTAAACAGTTGAAATGACAGTGGATATCTCCCAGCTACAGTAAATAGTCTTTGCAACTAAACTTTCCTCTTTGAAGAACTGTTTATGCTCTTGTTCCTGTAACTGAAACTACCATTGCGCGTAGCTGTGCTGCTGTAGTACTGCAGCAGTGGGCAAGCCCTGGTATTCAAGGGACTTCAGCGAGGCAAGGTTTGTCCCTGGAGTAACAGCCTTGATTTCCACACACACCCAGCCCAACATGAGCTAAATCGAGACTCAGTGACTGACTCTGGATACACACAGAGCGAAGCTCCTTACTAAGATCAAGGGAGCCTTTACAGGGCCTGCTGAGCATCAGGTCTCCTGCACGATGCTCAAGTTTTTCTTTATTCCCGTGCAGTCCAGCAGACTGGATGGTAATTTTACCAGCTACTCAGCTGGAATGCAAAACTGAACAGGAATATGAAATGTCATTTTTAAATGTGAAAAACGTGCCAGGGGTTGTTCTGATTCCACCCCGTGGGGAAAGAAGTCATCGGCTGAGAGCAGTCCCGTGCAACACTGGCGGGATGGGGGCTCAGGACTGTATTCTGCGGTTAGGACGCTGGTTTCAGGCTCAGGTACCTCAGGTACCTCCCCACCGAGAGGGGGGCCCAGGAGTACCCCCCAGTGCAACGGCCAAGGTGCAGGAAGGCTGGCAGCATAGATACGTGGACTTTTTCAGCTTCCAAAAGGAAGGCACAAATCCGACCACACAGTTTCCCTCCCTGAGGACGGACCTGGGCTTGGCTGGGTTTCCACGCCGGGACTCGGGACAGGCGCGCTCAGGGAGCGGGAAATCCAACGCGCAAGGCGGGGAAGCCAGCGAGGACATTTTGGGAACAGCCTCCCTCCATCCCCCAAATCCCCCCAACCCGAACACCGGCCCGGCTCCTCCGGGCCGCCCCCCCGGGCAGGTGTGCACGGGGTCGAGGGGGGCGCCCCCGGGGACGGGGGGCTCCCGGGGGCCGCGGGCTGTGGGGAGGCCCGGAGGCCGTGCCCCGTCCTGCAGCACCCCCTGTGCGCGGGCGGGGCGGGGAGAAACCCGACCTCCGCCGCCTCAGCAGGGAGAGGGGCTGCCGCGGCGCGAGAGGAGGCGGCGGCACGGCCGAGCGGTTCCCCCCCTCCGCAGGGGACACCCCACACGGCTGCGGGGACTGAGGGAGGCCGCCCGGCCCGGCCCGGCTGGGAGCAGGGCGCGGGCTGCCCGGTGTCGGGGCAGGGCAAGGCAGGGCGGGGGCGGCGCTGCCCCTCGCCGAGCGGAGCGGAGCGGGGAGGCGGCCGGCCGGAGCCATGCGGAGCTGCGGGAGGGCTGCGGGCTGGGCAGCCCCGCTGCTGCTGCCGCTGCTGCTGCTGCTGGGGCAGCGCCTGCCGACGGCGCGGCCCTACAACCTGGACACACGGCAGCCGCTGCTCTTCCGCGGGGGCAGCGGAACCTTTTTCGGGTACTCGGTGCTGCTGCACCGCCACGGTGAGGAGCGATGGTGAGTCTCGGCCGGGGCTGCCGGGGGGGAGAGCCGGAGCTCCCACCCCCCCCCGCGGCCCCTCACGCCGCCGTCTGTACCCCGCAGGCTGGTGGCGGGCGCCCCGCGGGCCAGCTGGCCGGCCAACAGCTCGGTGGCCAGCCCCGGGGCCATTTTCCGGTGCCGGATCGGGAACAACCCCCGCGGGTGGTGCGAGCAGCTCCAGCTGGGTGAGTGAGGGATGGAGGGAGGGAGTGGGCGGCGGTCTGTCGGTCTGTTTGTCTCTCCCTCCGCTGCCGCTCTGAGAGCGACTGGCGACCACCTTAGGACCGAGGGCAAGCCCGGTGCGGCTGCCCCATCGGGCCGGGCCGCAGGGGGGTCCCGCACGTCCCAGAGCCTCGCTGGGGCGTCGGTGCCTCCCCTCGCGGCTCTGTGTTAAGCGGCCGCAGCTGGCAGAGGGGGCTGGGGCTGGCGCCATGTGCCCGGGCCGTCCCTGCGCGAAGCCGCCCCGTGGGGGCTCGGGTGGGAGCAGCCCGCTGGGTAAATCCGCTTTCGGGGCACCAAAACTACTCGTGACCGAGGCAGTTTTTCCAGCTCCAACTCCTCACTGCCTCCACAGTCCCGCGCCCAGAAGGTGTAACTGGATGCGTTTTTCTGGTACTTGCTCAAAATGAGCATGCTTTGCGGTGGGTTACAATGAATATGTCTGAATTGCTTTGGGGTCTGTTCTTGTTCTCCTTGCGTATGGTACCTTCACTCTACCTCCGTGCTGCAAGTTAAAAGTTTCCTGAACTTTCTCTGCCGCTGTGACCAAAACTGTCCAAGCCGTTAAAACCATGAACTCGCCGCCCAGTGAGGATAAGAAGCGCGGGAAAGAGTTTTCAAAATATTTGAAACCAGTGGAAATGATAACACTCCATGAATTGATGTACTTTGAGGACAGAATACAGGATTCTGTTACAAAAAAGTTACAACAATAATTTCTCTAGAAAATTAGAACTGACAGATTCTATCTAATTTTTTCCTACAGACAGAAGTAGGAGTTATATTTTGTAACTAAACTACAGAAAAATAAGATACAAGCAGTTGCTCATGGAAACTGCAATTAAAGTTATTCCAGCCCAAGCACTTTTCTTTTTTCTCCTGAGTGATTTCATTCCAACATCAGATCTATTGAAAAATGATATATAAGAAAGAGCTTTCTTCTCCAATTCCTTGTTTAAGAGGTTTGGAAAAGCCAAAGAAGTAACTAAATGGGTAAAAGAGCATACGTTAAAAAGGCATTAAGGCCCTACTGGATTGGAGGCTAAAACAGCCCCTCACTGTGTAGATGAGGCGAAGGGTACTGACGTTTTAACTTCTTTGAAAGCTACAATACATCTGCAGTACTTGATTTATTCATTTAGCCAGTGGAGAGACAAAAGCTCTAACAAAGGAAATTGGTAGGCTTTTCTTCAGTAGCTTAGGGGTTTCTAAATGAAATGGTGCAACAGGTGAATGAAAATGTTTATGTGGTACCAAAGGCTTAGTTTAACACCACTTCCGTCCCCAGATTTAGAGGCTGTAGGTTGCACAACAATGTTTACTCTCTTGTCCTGCACTTCTAAAAACAGTAATACCACAAGACATTTTTTCAAAATGTTTGTTTTCCTTAGTGATAGGTGACATCTTTGTAACACTAAGGTACATCAACAGTATTTCTGAAATTGCATAGGTACTTCAAAAGTATTTCTGAAGTTGCGTAGGTACTTCAATGAAGCGTTCCACTGTAAAACAAGAAGTGAGGTCAATAAAGAAGCCAAACCATGCTGTGGTGCATGGGATGTAAATGAAGTAGGTTAGTATCTGAGCTTCGTTAAGTCTCTGTCATCCTGCTGAGCGGTCACAGAAATACACAAGGGAATTTGCAATTGCAAAGTTGAACTTAATTATCTCCTGTCTAACCCATTCAGGCTGTCAGCAACTTTGGGACATAATGGTTTTATCAACACCGTGTCTTTCTGTCAGTGACCTCCTTGTTTGTTCTTCTGCTTGGATTCTTGCCAAGTTTGAGCTCATAGAAAAGGATAATTTTCTATGAAAAATGTGCAGGGATATATTACACTGCTGGGACAGGCAAACTGAGAAATAGCCATTTTTATCTTTCTCCTAAATACCTAGATTCACATTTCTTTCAGTAAAAGAATCTTTGAGGTAATAAGTTTCTGATCCTGAGTCATAGAAATGTAGAGGTGACAACAGGCAACAGAAGTGTTTTTTTTTTTTTTCTCCTGAATGTCAGAACTCTGTAATAAACAGATTTGAAGTTCTTAGACATAAACATGTTAAAACACTGTTGCCATTTTTCACTAAAGTAGCCTTGAAACTGGCTTAACTAATTAATGAAGGATTCATGCACAATTAAGAAGCCTCTGATCACACAAAACTGCTGTTGTGTTTTCTATGTCACACGTTCCTATCTGGTTGCTCAATAGAGAAAGACTTGCTTGGAATAGTCTTATGCTACAGTCATCCCAGCATCTGAAAATAACTCATCCAGGCATACTTTAGAGAATTTTAATGTTGTTCAGAATGTCACAGGGATGTGGGCTGGTTTAAGACCCAAGGGGAGCCATGAGATACACTAGTAAATCTTTGTCTTCGCAGACCCTCATTGAAACTTTGAAATCTCTCTGTGATGGTTGAACAGCGGAGTGAAGTTTTCAGTTGCTTTTCTAGTTCTAGTACTTCTGTCAGTGGTCTCAAATATTCAAGTCTACTGATTTATTCACAATTGGAGTATTTTTCAGTGATGGTTTATGTTAGATGCAGAGGCTTGTAATCCATCTGTAGGCACAAATACAACATAGAATGCTTCAGGTATGTTACTTAGAACACCAACATCAGTCTGCTAGCTTGTGTTTCAATTTCAAGACCTTGTCCAGGTCAATTTGGGGTAGTAATACATTACTGCAGGGGGACTTGCACTTCAGATGTTTTGACCTGTTACATTTTGGACTTGCAAAATGATATAGAAATTCTGCAAGAAAATTGCTCTCATATTTGTAACCAAGAGTAATTAATTGGACAGCAAACTAGTTACAAAAATTGCCATTGAGTGTAAAAAAAAAAAAAAGTTTCAACTACAAATACATACAGTAAACTCAGCGCATGTTTTTTAAAATCAGGCCAGCAAGCTCTGCCCACAGTATCGTCAGCCTTCCACCCTTCCTTGAAGACCCAGCTGCAATTAACCTATGAACAAATTGCCCTCTAGCTCCCCCAGCTGAATCGTTACAATGGAAAAATGAGCAGTTAATGGCTTTCCCCAAAAGGCAGACCTGTGTTTCTTCAGCCTTGATTTCAGTAAGTTTTGCCTTTGATGCTTTGGCTTTTTGAACTCACTTGCATTGATTATACCCTGCCAGTGATCTACTTGGAAATGTCCTTACTGTGGAAGGAGGACAGGACCTTCTGGGCCTTGGCCTGTTACAGAGTAATGGAAACAGCTCTCATGTAGCTGGTGTGTTTTGGGGGAAGTGGTTCTGGGGGCATTGGAAGGATAAGACTTAGCAAATCACTGAAAAGAGAGAAGGTTGCCCTGGGCAAATGAAAAGAGTCTGGTGAGGCCCTGACACCTCGGAGCAGGACATCAGGAGGCCTGTTGTCCTTGCAGTAGACTTTGTAGTTTAATCAGTTAGCATTAAAGGAGTTCTGGGAGGATAAAAAGGATCATGGGAGGCTGTTGGGCATGGAAGGCACTGGAGCAAGTTATATAAAACTGGTTTCTCAGATGACATTGCAGACATCTGTGTTAGAGTCCTCGAGGCCAGAGCTAGAAGTGGCTTTTCAAGTTCTGACCTTATTTGTATGCGATTATGCTGTTTCTGTGGATGCGTGCAGCGGGGATTATAGCAGAAGTGTATCTTCCAGCTGTGTAATGTACACAGACTGGGCAATTACTTATCTCTCAGTGACTTTATGACAACGCGTGCTCCTTTTCCCTGAGGCGATCAAGCTGCCGTGTCCTCCTGAGCTTATGCAGTGCTGCTCTGTTGCTCGTGCAGAATGTAGCATTTTCTCTTCTCATTAGATAAAGCCTTTGCAATGTCCTACACGGAGCAGGGGCTCATCACCATGTCCAGGATGCCAGGCTCACCCTTCTCTTGACCTCAAAGGCCTAGCATTTTCGAGGTGTTTGAATACTTGCCAGGCAGAGGAAGAGAGGAGACATAAGGCAGCAGATCAGCAGCGGGCCAAAGGGAACCTGGATGAAGAACATGTGGTGGAGCCCAGGGAAAAGGGAATTCAACCCAATGAGCAAGGATGAATGGTGGTGCTTTTTCTTGTTACAGGCCTCTGAAATACATACAGGAATGAAGTGCTGAGACAAGCAAAACTTCCTTCTGTCTTTGACGTTAGCTGGTTTTGTTTGACTTTCTGACAGAAAGGCTCAGAAACCCTCTTGAGATCTAAACTTATGACGCTGGTCTGCTCTGCTTTTTCATTTCCTACAAATTCAAACACACTATAAAACAAGTCCCAAGTAAGTCCTTGTCATAAGAGGACAGAAAGCATTGCTGGAAAGGGAGTTTCCAGAAGGGGCTTTTCTGATTTAAGGGTGTATTAATTCCTGCATGTGGGAATGTAATGGAATTTCGTTTTTTGAGGAGGCTTCAATTAGATTAACATGCTTTGTAATTCATGCAAACCATGGAAGTCACCTCCCTTAAGAAGTGAGGTATTCTACATGACAGAATACCAATATTAAATTCCCAAACTAAATTCCAAAATTTTCTCAAAACTGCTGCCAGATGGGAGGGTAGAGATGTATTCAGTATATGGAAGTTCATGTCCCTGACGTTAGCAGTGTGGGAGAATTCAGAAGCTTACCACTTAAACCTCAGTAACTGATGGCCTGCAGAAAAATCAACTTCTTTTTAGTAGATGCTTAAAGTAAGGCGTTTTACTTCATACTTGTTTTGAGTAAGAGCCCACATGTTAATTACCATTGTTCAGGTGACCTACAGAAATTCATTAAAGTCTAGTAACCTAAGTTCTCTTGGCCCAAAGACAATTGAATGTGATGGCATTGTGAGTGCTGAGCTTGGTTCCTATTTATAGGGACTTCACATATGTATACCCTTGATGTTGTGAGGAAAGGCACATGGGGGAGGAGGAAGTGGTAAAGAGGAGATGAATATGGGTCAGGTACCTCTTCATCCCATGAAGGGAGGTGTTTTAGGAAGAAGGTAGAGCACAGTTGTGTTGGTCAGTGTGCATCACCCTTGCTGCGGTGCAGTGAGGGATTCCTGACTGCACTGCTCTGGTCTTTCCACCAAAACAGGAAGAAAAAACAGTATGTGGAAAAAGAAGTAGAGAGGTAGCATGGAAGAAGAAAAACTCCTTGCAGCAGTTTCTTCACACAGTTGTTCAATGCTAGGCCTGTCACAAAACAGTAGGGAACAAGCTCAGAGAGAAGGATGACTGTTGGCTTTTATTCCTGCAGATGCTTCTCTCCTGAGTGTTTTGTTTTGTTTTTGTATTTATTTATTTTTTACTGTGATAAAGAATTGCCTTGGTACCATGAATGGGGTATTTTTGGTTTAAAAAAAAAAACACAACACACACTCTGTGACATCCTGGTACAAAATCATTTAAAACAGTGTTAGTTTCAAGAATGTGTACAGCAAAGCCCACAGTCATTCATCTGTCTCCTGGTCACTGAATAGACTATAGATAGATGCTTTGTTCTGTTTCCATACTTAATCAGTATTGGCAGTTGTGTCTCCTCCAAAAGAAATTCAATAAATCCACTAAATGAGGACTACGTTTATTTAAACTGTCAAATGACAATAATAAATTTCAGCTCTGGTGACAGCACAGTTTGGGGGATGGAGGTGGGTTTTTTCCCCTCTCGATGTCACCTGTAGCATTGGTCCTCTGATCTGTATTGGCGCCCTCTTCTGGGTAACTGCAACAAAAACTTCAAAAGTTACGGTTCATCACTAACTGTATTGAGTCTAGGAAAGTCTTAAAAGTTGTACAGAACAACTTGTTCAAAGGACATTATGTGTTTCCTTATTTTATAAGTAGTTTTTTTCCATAAGCAGTGTCATGGGGAGGCATTAAAAAAAATGGTTCAGTGTGTTAATGTTTATTCTCCTGAGCATGTAGTAGGTACTCCTAAGAATGAGAAGCTTTCTTTATATAACATAAAATACTTTTACATGTGTAGCTTTTTCTTACCATAGATAGTCCAGCTGCATTCTAGGAGGAGGCAAATATTTGCTAGCGTGGCAGTACTGTAATCTTTTGGGGGAGTTGGAAGAAATTTCACTATGTTATCTAAGGTTTTAAAAATTAACTCTCCTTAAGAAAAAAAACTATGAACTAGTAAATAAAAACTACTAAAAATACTAAAGAAAGAGCTACTGCTAAATAAATGCAGCAGTGCAAGGAGTACACAGGACAAGTAGACCCAGTGATTTTATATCCCCTGTAGAGGCTGCACTGGTATTACAGCACTTTACTTGATAGCCATTTGCAGTAGAGATATTTTTAAGATCTCCCACCAACTGATATGTAGTTTAGAAAGAAGTTGAAGAAATGTTTGCCTTAGGCTAGGTTTTTGGTAGTACTCAGGGGTACTACTGTTTATAAGAAACCTTTAGGCTGAAGAACACCTGTGAAAACAACCCTAGGACAGTCTCATTATTACTTAATGAATGTCTCATAGTGATATAACCTATGAAAGAGATGCTACTTCAGAAAAAAAAATTCTTAATCAGATTGAGTGTAACGTCACTTTCTATCTTAGTTTCAGTAATGATGGAGAAGCCAGCCCTCACTGCCTAACCTGCCCTGTTCAGAACCAGCGTGCTCCCTTTGGCTTCATACAACCCTACCTTTGCTTGAGCGTGTGAAAAGTTTATGTAGCCTATGCGAGACAGAGATGGGGTCAGGTCCACCAAAATTGGACTGCCCGAGTCTCCCCATAGAGCTCTCCTGTTAGCCACCACGTGGCCCTTCAGCTCATCCTCTGTTCAGCACGTTGGTCTTTGTGTCATAGGCAACCCCAACGGAGAGCGCTGTGGGAAGACCTGTCTGGAAGAGCGTGATAATCAGTGGCTGGGCGTCAGCTTATCAAGGCAACCAAAAGAGAACGGATCTATCGTTGTATGTATTAACCGTTGGAGCTGTGAGTCCACTTGTCAGACTGCCTTCACTAGTCTTATGCTTGTGTGTCAAACATCATGTTTTTTATCCATAGGCTTGTGGACACAGATGGAAAAATATCTTTTACATAAAAAATGAACACAAACTGCCGTACGGTATTTGTTTTGCTATCTCTTCTGATTTTCGAACTGAACTGAGCAGAAGAATATGCCCATGCTATATAGGTAAGCAGAATGCTTGGGTCCGTTCTAGGGAAGGAAAAGATGCAAAATTCAATGGTGCAGAGTTGTGAAAAGCCTGTGTTGCTCTGGGCAGGATTTCTGCAGCCAAAGGCTTGAAGACAGAGTACTGATGTTATGAATGCAACCTGTGATATAACTTTGATAGCAAGATGTTTATCACTTCTAAGAAAAATTGCTTTCAACAGGCAAAACAAATAGTTTAAATCAAGCATCAGAATACTTGAATACTTGCTTCTTGGACTGGATCACTGAAGGATGCGTGCTTCCCAAAAATGGGCCAGCGGAGGACCTCCTGTGTTCCTTCGCTCTGTCATTCGCTTGCTCTGCTCGGCAGAGTGCCTCTCAGGGGATAGCAGTAACACCTGCAAGGGGATGCTGCCGTCCATTCCTTAGCCTTTGGCACAGAGCTGCTGTGGTTCCTCAGCACAGCACCATGTCCTGCCATTGTGCATCCCTGTTCCTAAATCTCCTCCTGCCAAGGCTACTGCCATGGTACGAGACCTTCGGCAGTCCTTCCTCAGAGGACCGCAGGAGCAAAGTAAGAGTCAAGACCTGAAGCTTTCAAACAAGACCATCCCTGCCTTCCCTTTCATCCCTGCCTTCCATCCAGGAGATTGGTCTCGTGACCCTGTCCCTTGCCAAGGCAAGGGAGAGCTGACAATCTGCCCTCTTTGTGCAGACCAGTAGAGTAATGCCATCAGACATCCCGCTGCTGGCTTTGTGGACTGCTCGGTGTGTTGGCAAAATCTTGCTTTTCTCTTCCGCAGTGTTCAAGTGCACAAATCTAGGGATGAGATGAAGGGAACTCTGATGGAGGCAGTTAGCAAGGAAAAGCAGCAAAACAGAGCTGGGCATGTTAGATGTAAAAACAGCTGCTGAGGATAATAGGTGCCAGTGTTTCTAAGATATCATATTACCAGCCCTTCAAAGCCCTAAAGGAGCACTGGGGCAACTTCCATTAAGATACGTAAGCCTGTCAACCAGATTGGCTGGATTATACACAGAGTGGAAGAGAGGAGTTGAGTTTATCCATCTGTGCTGCTCAATTCATACTATTTCACTTGGTGTATTACTTGTGTGGAATCATTTAAAAAGAAAACTATAATCATTCGCAAGATTTCAAAGGCAGCTGTGTTCAAGTGATACATAGTGCTTTACATTTGTTACAATAGGGTATTGGGTAAATAGGGTAAATTGGGTAAATAGGGTAAATGCTGTACCAGGGAAAACAGTGTTTTTACTTTTATTACAGAACTGAAAACTGTTTTTTTTTGTTTTGTTTGTTTGTTTTTGTTTGTTTGTTTGGTTTTGGTTTTGGTTAAACTTGTCTCAGCTTCTCTTAAAGACTTGGTAATAAATCTGAAACTGCATGCTTCTCATCCTCTTTAACATTTCTTGCCCATGCCCAGATCATGTGCGAAAGTTTGGAGAAAACCATGGGTCATGCCAGGCTGGAATATCTAGTTTTTACATTGGGGTGTGTATTGAAGATACCAAACTTCTCACATATGTATGTAAATATATGTATATGTTAAAGTTGTATGCGAACACAAACATTAGCACTGTCTTTGTTGTTGTTGAAGAAATCAGACTCATCTCATTTCTTTTTAATGGAATCTTGATAATACTTGCATGATAATTCCCAAACTAACCAAGAATACTTTTACATTCAAAATTACTTTTAATCTGGAATTAAAATTCAAAATTACCTTTCATGGGTAAAGAGCATGCATATAACAGAGTATGAAGTTTTATTGTTCTCTTTAATCTATTTCATGTAACAGTAATGCTAAGGCTTACCATCTTGCTTTGCAGAGTAATATTCTGTATTTAATCAATGCTGCACTCTAAGTTTATGATTTCTAAAAAAAAAAAAAATCATTTTGAGATGAAACTGTACAGTTTGATGCTGTCTTTCAAAATGTTCCCAGATCAATGTTTTTCAATAAGCATATTTTTAGAAAGTCTGAAATATGTTGTCTGTGATCTGGTGGTAATCCCTGAGCACTGAGCTATATACATCTCCAGTAGCATTTCACTGAGTTCACAGAAGATCTAAAGAGAAGCGTTTGACTTGTTTTGCTATCTTCATGAATATTTAAACGTGAATAACATAGCTATGTTTTATTTTTCTTTTAGGACTTAATTATAATGGGAGCCCCTGGATCATTTTATTGGACTGGTTCTGTTTTTGTATACAATACGACTGCAAATACAATCCATGCTTATACAGATTCAAATAACCAAGTGAAATTTGGCAGTTATCTAGGTACTTCAAACATTTAATACTTTATAAATATATAAATCAAAGACTTAGCTAAATAGTTGATCTTGAAGTCAGTGCACAGTATTTCTCAGCATTTGCTATGTTAATCCCAGGAGTGACATTTCTAAAGACATGGTCTGATTTTTGTTAAATATTATTTAATTGTAAGGCTTCCTCTGTTATTTGCACATGGAAGCTTTTCAAACATTGTTTCTGTTTTTAGCGTTTCTGCACTGATTTACCATCACTTCTTGATATAGAAGGGGGAGAGATGCTTCTGATTAGCAGCAGTTTGCACTTGGCTCTTAAGTCTGAAATACTTAAATGTTTTTATAGCAAAAGATGTGCTTTCACGTGTAACAGAAATGTGAAAAGTTTATTACAGTGAAGGCTGAAAGGAAACAAGGCCTAGTTATATTTTCAATAAGGGGGAAGCATGCTATGATATTTAGAGACTGACTTGCCTCCAATCATAATTTATTTTGTATTCCTGCCATATCTTGGTCTGGATACATGGGAATGCAAAGCTCACCTACAAACATCTACAATGAAGGCCACACAGCTCCTATACATGTTCCTTTAACCCAGTAGTTAGCTGGATTTAGTGCTAGAATTTGTAGGGTTGTATGCCAGAACCATCAACAACTTCAGTTTTCGCACTACACGCTAAGACTATCTGTCCTTCTTGAACTGTTAAGGAAGACTGCTTTTGCCTGTGGCCTTTGTTGTTTTTTTTTTGCATTTTCCCATTCATAGATCTAGTTCATGTGGATAAACATTTCCTTTTCTACTCTTTTGGCAATAGGAAGCAGGCATAAGTTATGAAGTAAATATTAGGAAATATAAAATGTCTCACACTTTAGAAGTCAGTACTGAGCCTTGCAAAGGCTGCACTTGGGCTCTGAGGAAAACTCGAGCAAAAGATGCTGGGTGTAAAAGGTGATTAGATACCCAGATCAATGAAGTTAATCAGTAATGTTTCTAACCTTTCATAGGACAAATAAAAAATTTTAGAGGGTGCCTTCCACTAACATTTAGTAGCAAAATATTGCACCTGTCTGGGAAAAAGCTCATCCAGATTTCTGCTCCTGCAAGTATAAGGGTGAGAATTTCTGTAATGAATGAATCAAGTCTTTGACAGCCAAAAGCCAAATATAGACAAATGGGTAAAAGCTTGTATAAGAACTATGCTGGGGAGCAAGTGGGGAGAGAATTAGATAAGTTGGTTTTACAAATCAGCTGGGTCTGATGAAAGAGTAACCTGAGATACTTAACAAACTCCTGTAAAGAAATCACAAAATAATTGATAGTTTCTTTCAGGAATCTGAGAAGTCAATATAATATCTCTCGTTAAAAAGGGAGGCAATGAAAAGCCAGAGGATTTTAAGGTAGTAAGCCAATCTTTAGTAATGGAGGAGATAATACTGGGGTTGGAAATAAAATTTTGTTTGATTATGCCTTTAAATTTAAAGGGTCGATTACGTGATTTTCCCTCCTACCCCTAACATATGAATGCCACAATAGAAATCTGTGTGCTCTGATGACTATAGTTTCTTCTGGTGACTTTATTTTTTTAAAAAGTTCATTACAATTATCAATATTTACACTTCAGTAAAACCAAAATAACTATAAAATAAAGATCAGAGGAGGTAAATGAAGGTTAATCTACTTAAGCTTAATTTTTTGGTTGAGTACGTAAAAACTAGGTGTTGACCTTTAAATGATAAATTGTCTTGTTCACATATTTTAGCTTAAAATATGAAAATAAAATGCTGGCTTTAAGAGAGCTTGAATTCTAGACAGCTGTCTTCACAGATGAAGGATTTAAGGCACGTTCTTATCTGATCTGATATGATTTTTCCATTTTCTCTGTGTGCTGTGAAAATCAACAGAAATTCAGTAAATGAAAGAGTAGCAGAATATGTTAACTGTCTTCTCTGTTTCAAATTAGCCCTAACACATTTTGGAAAGAGTAACAATGACTGGTGTGGCTACAGATTAAGGCGTCAGCCTTCAGTTTGCAATTCTGTGGCTGGACGACTGAACCAAAATATGGTCCCGGTTGTCAAGAGCTGTCTCCACACAGACAAATACTTTGTTATGTGGATCCAGTTACAAAAGTTGATGCAGTGTTTTCTTATTACATAATCAGACTTTGCTGCTGACATATTAATATGTGAATAAAGACAATAAGCTGTGTGTGTATATATATACATATACACATACACGTGTATATATATGTGCACACATATAAGTACCCCCCGTTTCATTTCTTTGCAGTCCAGTTATAAGAATAGTTGAGTGAGAATTGAATAAAGTGCTTCCATATTGCACTGTATGGACATATGACAGTTTTTATTTGTACTGCAGTATGAATAATCAATGAACAATTGGAGAATATGCATTAAGAGAAGATATTTTGCAGACTTTTAAAGTATGGCAGATAATTGAGATCCTGGGAAGAAATAAGTGTTTCTGACACTTGTTTCTGCTTGCTGGAACTTACTGTTTGTATTGACCTTTTGCTTATATTTAAAAACGTTCCTTTCTGTTTTCGTTGCTAACTTGCATGAGTTCTGAATGTCAGACTTGCAATAATTTGTGGTGTTGACAGCTTTTATACGTCATGTTCCCATTTTTTTCTTTGTATGGTATTGACAGTATTGAATAGTGTATTTGTAATTTACAGGATACTCTGTTGGAGCTGGACATTTTCTGACATCAGACAGTACAGAAGTAATTGGAGGGGCTCCCCAACAGGAGCAGACTGGTAAAGTAAGAGATTGTTTATAGTATTGGTTTGTTCAACATTCTTCCACATACCCACACGTGTTTTTTCAATTTAAATTAGCATAATAAAGGCAAGTGTCAGGTAATGTGATTTCTCCCAGGGAGAAAAGTCAAAGGAAGGAAGGAGGGAAGATAGACTAGATAACACTGCTGTGAACTACGGTGTTAAAGAAAGGTACAGATGGGAAAAGCAAGTAGTGGTACCTTGTGATACTGTGTGTTGCATAGCTGATTCTCTAGCTCATGCTGTAGAGAAAGCACAGGACTGTATTTCATATTACTGTTTGCTGAAGGAAGCTTTTGTTTTCTTTTCATTTTAGGCATACATTTTTAGCATTGAGAAGGACCTAAATATTCTATTTGAACTAAGGGGTAAAAAAGTAAGTCTTTCATGCTACTTTTCTGCACCTTAGAACTTCTAGCATGTCTTCCCTTAAGTCTGAAATAACAGGATTTCTTGTTTGCACACAGCTTGGTTCTTACTTTGGAGCTGCAGTTTGTGCTGTGGACCTGAATGCAGATGGCCTCTCAGACTTGTTAGTTGGTGCTCCAATGCTAAGTACCATCAGAGAAGAAGGAAGAGTTTATGTCTATATCAACTCAGGTTCTGTAAGTATTTCCTCTTAAAAAATAAATAAAATCATAATAACACAGTTATTATAGTGCAACAAGCTAAAAGAAGAGATTTCTTCTCTCTTACACAGTATTTCAGAATATAGCAAAAACAACTTTAGAACCACAATGACAATCTCAGCAGGACTGTGTAGCACAGCTGCAAAGGCTAGCTCAATGAACCTCAATGCTCACAGGTTTCTCAGAGCAGTAAGCCCCTGTACTCTGATACAAGCCTGCTGCTGTTTATAAGTGTTTGCTATGGGAACATGTTGCTATTCTCATTCTCAAAGAACAATTTTCTTATTCTTTCTCATTTTTATGTTAAATATTGTTAGAAATCTTCGATATAATGCTGAATTCTTCACTACAGAGTTGATTAGGATTACACGCTAGCATCCAAGACAGTTTTAACATTTTGAGCAGTGTTGCAGGTCACCTGGAAGAGCCTCTGTTAATTTGCCATTGACTCTGTTTTCCTTCAGGAGGCAAAGATGGTAGAACTGGACATAGAGCTCAGTGGGAGTGACTCATATGCATCCAGGTTTGGGGAGTCCATAGCCAACCTAGGAGACATTGATAATGATGGTTTTGAAGGTAAATATAAAAAATTAAAAACTTGGTTTTAATTCTTGCTGAGATGTGGACTGTAACTGTAAACAGGAGGATTATGGAAGGCTGAAAAGACTTTGAATTGCTGACTTGACCTTTCTTTTCTAGGCCACTGGCTTGAAATACAGCTGGGTAACAGTCATTGATGTGTAATACCAACAGATTAGCTTTTGTCGCTTTAGTAAAGGTGATAATTTATTCTACAACTTTGGGTACTAGCAGAATCCCTAATCCAGGATCAGGCCCAATGTTTTTATCCATTTTGTCATGGTTTCACACAAATAGGAAACGGTCGGTATTCCTGTTTGGAAATGCAGCATGTACTCCCCTCCAGCAGAGGTGCAGGCACCAATAGGCTGTGTAGGGATAAGATAAAAATACAATAGGCATTGTCTACTGTTCAGAAATTCATAAATGGTTTCAGTTTTTCCATCAAAAATTGGACTGTATGCAGGGAGCTATCATCCTGTGTGCAAAAACTGTCAGCTTTTACAGGGCTGTGTCTTTGCCAAGTCCACATCTTTCTTCACGTTTCTGAATAACCCTTTATATTTTCAGTTATCATCCAGGGTTCTCCTTTTACTCTTCACTTTGTCTTGTGTTCTTGATCCTGTTCTGGAACCTGTAAAGCTTGGAACAGCCATTCTCTTCTTATCTTGTCTCATTTTCTCTAAACGAGTCCCTTTTCTCCTTTAGTAACTGTTTCTTTATCTCTTGCTAGATTCCCTATCTCCTGTTTTACAGTATCTTCACAGTTTTACACACAAGTTTTGGGCTTTGCCCCCCAAATATTTGCAAACTGCAAAGGAAAATAGTAGCCAACAGTATGACTGGGGAACTGAGAAGTAAAATCAAATTAATAGCAGCATATAACAAAGTAGATGTATGAGAGAATATAATGTAAAAGGGGCATCGTAAAACTGCAGGGGGAGTCGAAGCAAGTGGATTAGCTTTTGAAGAAAGCTAAACGTTGAAAAGAATAAGTGGAAGCAATATTGAGAGTGGCAGTAGGAAAAGAAATTTTCATGTAAGAAAAACAGCTGGAAGCAAAACATAAAGAGAAATCGGGTGCTAGAAACCATTTGTTTATAGTAAGTAATAGAAAAGCACAGCAGAGCTTCAGTGACGTAAGCCTTTTGTATCAGCCCTATGAAGATAATGGCATGCATGTTGGTGTAGAATCTGACCACCCCCAAGAACATATGTTTAGCTTTAATTAAACAGCACAACTTGGCTGTCCTATTTTCATCTTACCAGTGGGGAGACATATTTTGTGTGTTTTAGTCACCCAAGTTACGGATTCAATCAATGTGGATTCAATCAGAGCAGGTTCAGCTAAACCAAATCATCAGAGTTTTGTTTTTCTCGTGATTTTGGTTTGGTGCTCCATATGGAGTATTTCTTATTTGCAGATAGTTCTGTTTTATTTGTAAATGAAACTTCAGAATTACTGATTCATATGGGTGAATTTAAGATGTTATAATGCATTTCCCCCTGCTTTCTGGTGAATATACTATGGCTATTTGAAACCTCAGGCTTTTTGGTGAAGTTTTCGCAAGGACTATTATGAGCACTTTTTTGCATATCTGTATGTTGACACACTCTGCAGGTATTAAATCATCTGGGCATAAAATATACTCCTTTGTACAAATGGACCACCTTCATTTCCATGTTAAATGCCCGTTCAAGCCTGTTATCAGCTGTTAAGGACATTTCAGAGAAAAATAAGTGGTTTCTTTTAGTTAATGCAATAAGAGCACTTCTAGGGCTTCAGTGTTTAGTCCATTTGGGAATAGCAGAGTGCAGGAAAATCATCGTGGTTTCAAGAATAAGAGGCAATTGTTTTTCAAGACCATAGTTGTTTTAGCTACTCTCCATGATAGCCTCTTAAGGGTCAAATTTACAGGAACAGACTTTTTATTGCACAAATTTAGTGGCACAAAATCAGTTAGCACTTATTCTCCAGAAACATAGTACTCCAGGCAGTCAGATTATTTAGTTGATCTGTATCGTTTCTGATTTCCTTAATATTTAGCACTTGCGTTTGAATTCAGTCAAATGAGTTTGGTCTGGTATGGTGTGCATTGTGATTTGGATTTCTTTAACTGCACTTTGTTCAACTGTTTATTGTTAAATTGTTTTTTTTTTTTCCACAGATGTAGCAATTGGGGCTCCACAAGAAGATAATCTAAAAGGAGTTATTTATATATACAATGGTAGGGAAGATGGAATAACTCCAACATATTCACAGGTATGCATTTTCAGTGGAAAACAATCAATTCAGAAAAACCTTAAGTTTAGATTCAAGAGGGTTTTCCCTTAATTTAAAGTCTGATGGTCTGAATGTTAGAAGACTTCAGAAATTTTTACACAGCCTATGATTTCAGTCATAATATAACCTTTAATAGAAAAATAAAATGTTTTAGAGGCCTCAGACAGGGCTTCTGGGATATAGCATTTAAAGTTATGGAGGAGTATTACTTTCAGAGGTATACTTTCACGGGTAGGCATGTGATTGCCTGCAGAAGCAGGACGGTTACACTAGCATTTTTCATTGGATGTTGTAGCTGAAAGATTAACTTTCCAAGAATAATTTTATCTTCTTTTTCCTCCATAGAGAATAGAAGGACATCAAGTCAGTAATTCTTTAAGTATGTTTGGACAATCCATAGCAAGCGGCATTGATGCAGATAACAATGGTTATCAAGGTGAATTAAACAATTGTGATTATTATTTTTAATTTTTAAAAGAGTATAAATTCATAGGGAACAATGTCACGGTACTACTTATTACTCTTCATGGAATAAAATCTGTTATTAAGATGGTGTGTCACATCTTGCAGTTTGGGAAGGAAAAAAAGGTAAAGCTCAGGGCGAACATTTTTTTACAGTCATCTACCTATTACTGAAGGACTCAGAAAGATGTAAAAGCAAGATTATAGTGCTGAAGTGGAAGAAAAATGTACTTTTCATTTTTTTTGTGGTGGCCATCTCATTTGCTAATGTCACAGTGAGCTAATTTGGGCACTTGAAGCACGCTTGCTGTCCAGACTAGTGTGCTAAGCTAAAAATCTCACTGGTCTTCATGTAAGTCTGTATCTTGCCAGGAGTCAGTGAGCTCAGCAGCCCTGTTGGTCTGTGTGAATGGTATGTTAACCTGACTCATAGCTTGTGACAGTGGATTAAGACTCTTGTGGAGTTCTTGTGGGCATCGCACAGAAGTGCTAATTTGTTGTAAAGTGGCTTAGCTGGTTCTAAATACATACTCATTGCTTTATACATACTGTCAAAATGTTTTGCTGTTGTACAGATAAGGATTATGTCAGATCATACTTGTGTTAAAGCATAACGTTACCATTAACTGCATGCTGTAGGCTCTGGCTGTGTCCACAGAAGTCTCATCTGGGTTGAACCCATTAGGCTGGGTTAAGAGGTAGTGTACAGGTAGTCTGCTCTTGGGTCACCTGCTCTTTACTGTTGAGGAAGTCGCATCCTCTGACCATTATACCATTGAGATTTATCTGACAGATTTACTTTTGCTACCTCATTTGAGGGGTACATTTTCTTTCCTTACTGCATTAGTAGTTTTCAGTTAATTTGGAATAAAACATTTTTTCTATTTCTTCCTGTCTCTATGTATAATGTGATACATGTAATACATATAATTGTTTTTTATATACGCATACATTTGTGTGCATAGCAGAGCAAAATCGAATATTTGGGTTTAAAAGAATGCCCGTACCTCCCATTTAGCTGAATTGTATTTCAGTGTCCTCTGCTTAAACTTGGAATAGAAATCAGATCATCACATTACTAATGTCTGCAAATCTAGCAAATTAGTGTGTGGTATTAATGGACAGGGGACAAGAATTTGAGGAATCATCTTCTGTATGGAGAAGTGCACCTATGAATATTAACGTATGCCTTTTAACAAATAAAGGGCATGTAGTGTTTTAATGATACCAAAAGGTGAATATGCTGCGAAATGCTTGTACCTGAAGTAATTCCTGTTGACAAATTATGCTTATTGATCTCCTTTTTTCATACAGATGTAGCAGTTGGTGCATTTCTGTCTGATTCTGCTGTGGTGCTAAGGTGAGGTTGCTACATTTCAGTACCTTTAAAGACCATCCAGTTTAACTGTCCTTTTTAAGATGCAATTTAAAAAAAAGAAAATAATTGTGTATTTTAACCTCATGATAATCTTCTTGGGTGTCTTAAGCTTTCATTCATTTGGTTTCAGAATGCTCTACACCTGAAACATTTAAGTAAATACCTTGAAGAAAAAGAAAATACCCTTCTGAAATTTTTTGAGGCAACAAAAGCATTGCATGCAACTACTTGGATTCTTAAAAATGCAGATAGCCTAAAAATGATAATACTAATATAAAAATAGATTGTTAGAGACTCTGTAAGTTATTTCTGAATCACTTTGTGAACATTGACTCTTTTATATTCTTAGAACAAAACCAGTAATAATTGTTGAAGCTTCTTTAAAACATCCTAATTCAGTAAATCGAACTAATTTAAACTGCATGGAAAATGACCAGCCTGCCATCTGTATGAATTTGAAGATATGCTTTACCTATACAGGACGAGAGGTACCTGATTATATTGGTAAGCTACTTCAATATATGTATTCATTTGAAATGCACACATTTGCAAAATAAAGCTATTGGTGTTTAACAAGTAATTGAGTTCACTAAAATGAAATTTAGTTCAGTATAAAATGAAAAAATAAAAAATATGCATACCTTCTTTTTTTCTTTTTTTCTTTTTTTTTTTTTTTTTTTTTTTTGGCTCCTGCAACAGTGAGCCATTACGCTTCTATTTAATTTAGAATAAATGCACATCCCAGCTAGGACTAATTGAGTTACATGTCATGCAAAAGGTAGTGATGTTAAAAAGGTTAAGAGGCATTGTGGTTAGGATGGCACCCTTGTAGATATGCTATTTCCAGTACCTGAATTGGTTTATATAATAGTAGAATGATTAAATTCACTCATAGCTTCAGATGGTGCTTTCATATTATGATGCTTTCATAGCATCATAATAACTTGATATATAATTTTAATACATTTTTAATGAGATTGTATGTCACAAGGGATCACAAAAAATACAGTGCACTTATTCTGTGAACACTTTCTTTTTTCTTTATTTCCCCCAAAGATTATATTCAGTTTTGCACAGGAGCGTCTGTCAAGTTTGTCTGAACTTTCCACATGCAAATATGTCTGAGCCGTTGCTTTGCAAATAGAGAGGGAATTAATGATGGATGAATGTCTTTTCTTAATGTAGAATCAAACAGATTATTCAGCATGATATTCAGATGTCTTCTAAAAGCAATCCTCCTAGACCAAGACTGCTTTAGCCTGCAGTCTTCCACTTCACAATAAAAAAGATGTTTCTTTTATAAAGCTGCTCAAGTACCTGATTGTATCATATATAAACACTATACCATTATGTGAAAAAGAGGGAGTCCCATAAAAATTACTGAAAAATACATCTTGTAGCTATCTTGTACATAATGAATATTTTGCTTTTGGCAAAAAAACTTACTTTGCTTGAAGGAACATCTATGGGAGAGAATATATTAAAAATAATTCATGGTGAATTATATATATGGTATATTAAAAATATATTCATGGCAAATATATTCAAAATAATTTACTGACTATATTATGAAATTAAATAGCTTAAATATTCATTCTCTGTGAATATATGTTGTCCTTTAGGAACACATTACAGAGAACACATGTAAATGGGAGATTGTAACGTACCAAGTTCAGATCTTTTGAAATTCATTTCAAATATGAAAGATGAGCAGTCAAATTGGACTACCCTTGCTGAATTTGGACGTAGGCCTTGTCAACTTAGATAGAAGAGAGTAGAGGAAATTCTAGGTATTCTAACTTTTGGCAGAAATGAGGAAGGAAAGTAATAGATCGGTAACGCTTTGAAATGTTTTTGCAATTTGTTATCATAACAGTTCACGCTTTCCAACTTAAATAAAAAATAATAAAATTAAAAAAACAACAGTGAAGTTAAGCAATATTTGTCAGTGTCTGGTGACTTAATTGTTGAAATTTAACGTCAGCCCTATGAGGAACTGAAGCAGATTTTCTGTAAGCAGATTCCGGTAGAAAACTGTAACTTGACACAAGTATCACTGATGTAAAAGCATGTATCAGAGATCAGTCACTATGCAGTCTGTTTTCAGAGGTTTACAAGCTTTTCAGCTACAGACTTGTCTCAGAGACTTTTTAAGTGGAGCATTTTGAGACAGATATTATGGAACATAATTAAGGGAATGAGTCAAAAGATAGGATTTCTATCATAAATTCATGAAAATTATTATACTTTTTATAACTCATTTTCCTTGGTTTTTATTTTGCAGTATTGTTTTATAATCTTAGTGTTGATGTGAATAGAAAAATGGATACGCCAGCAAGATTTTACTTTTCTGTCAATGGAACATCTGACACAACCTCTGGAAATATAAAGATTAACAGCAAGAACATTGCCTGCAAAGATCATCCAGCATTTATGAGGGTAACGTAATTTTTGATATGTATTGCTCTGTAAATCCGTTGTTCTCCTTTGAAAGCACACCTGCTGCAAAATAACTTGTTTTGTTTACAGTTGCATCACATAATTTCTGAAGTAAAATATTTGTGTTCATAACTTCTACAATTAATACCTTGTAGTTCTGATGCTAATTTAGCTTTCTCTGGGGAAATCAGTGGGCCTACCATCTCTTCTGTCAGAGAAAATGTGCATAACAATAATAATCACAGTGATAAAGTAGGACATGAGCATTTTTTGACTTTTTTTTTCACTTTTTTATGGATGACATCATAGACTGAGGCTTAATCCTGTACCAGATAAGTAGTGAATGTGGTTTCCATTCTCTGTCTGTGAAGGTACAGAAACAACTTTGTTGTGGATTTTTTTTTCCACAACAACTTTGTGGTAGAATTGCTTTGCAGGAGATGGCACAGAGGTAGCAGCGCTGCCACCAGCAGCAGGTTGTTGGAGACCTGTGAGCTGTCCGCCAGGCAGGGAGACCTGTACCAACATCAGTAGTAGAGATGATGCCAGCCACTCTGCATCAGGAAGTCAGCTGTTGGTTTCCCAGAAGTAGAGTTTGATCCAACAGCAGCCATCCTTTGAAAATTAAGGATGGTTCTGACTAGGAAATAAGTTAGTAGAAATGTAGTCAGTAAGATCCTAACTCCCATAGTAGCCTCTAAGTCACCTAGAGCAAGTGAAATGCAGTATTCATGCTTTTTGTATCCCTCTAAAGGATGAATGAAGGACCTGTCTTGAAAGTAAAAATAGCTGCTGTCCGGACAAAGATAATAAGACCATTTACTGAACAAGAAAGAATAAAGTGACTTAATATATCAAACATCTTAGAAACCCACCTACTCCAGCAAAAATTTGGAGAATAAACGAGAAGAACTTGAAGTCCTAAAACACAATCAAACAAAAACTAGTGGACAGAGAAGAATCACCTTTTATTAAACTCAGAAAAAAAATAGATTTATCTCCTGTAAGGCATTATCTAAGGAGGAAAAGAATTCTTTAAAGAAATACTAACGACAGGGAATATGAAGTAGAAAACGGGGTAATAAAACAATGCATTAGGTTGCGTGTCCCTTTTTTAAAAATCTTCAAGTAGCAATTCTGTGACCTTTTAGAACAAACATCTATTAGGATGACTGGTGCAGTTGATCCTGAGCAGAGGCTGGGAAGTTGATATAATCTTCTACAGCTACAAAGAAACTGCAGGGAAGAAGTCTGCCATGTATTTTCTTCCTTTCTTTTACTTCTGTTTTGCTTATGACATCATTAGAAGCCAATTCTTCAAGATAAAGCTTTGGGTTAGAATGGAAAGCCTGTGTTACCTCCTGGAAAATTACCCAGAGACATCTCAATTGGTAGTTGCACCTAAGTGAATGTTACTTAAAGGAGCAATGGCAAATTGCCCACTTCCTTACAAGAGTTGTGTAAGCTAAGAGAGGTCTGACTGACAGCTGACCTTGTACAGATTGCCATAGCAGCATCAGCATGCATTTGTGTAGGAGGAAAGATATGATTTGGCTCATCACCTCCTATAGTCTATCATTAATATTTTTTCTTCCATATAGCTCAATTTGCTTTGTAATTGTTAATTAACAGCAGTATAAGCATCTTCTTCAACTCACTAAGGTTTCTGCATGAAAGCTTGTATGAAACTCCTAAAGCTAAGTGTAAATGTCGAGTACAGTCCTTACAAAAAAAGCATGTACATTTTATGTATTTTAAGTAAAGAGTAATTAATAACTAATTAGTATAGTGAAAATAATATAAAGCAGATGCAGAGAAGACCTTGTGGAAAATTATGAATTACATTACACGTGATTTGGTCAAAGCAAGCTTGCAGATAAGAATTAAAATAGTGGCCATGTGGAAGGACAATCAGTGTCTATCGTACATACTCAGGGAATAATTCAGTCAGGTTTTCTATTGTTACTGCGCAGTGCTTCGAGCTGTTCAGCTTTCACAAACAGATAATTTGGGCTCTGAGCTCCAACACAAGTCAAGGTTTCATATCAAAATGGTCATTTATTGAGTTTAATCTTAATACAGAATTGGAAGTACACAAAGGCAGAAGAATAAAATGCCATCATGGAAAGATTTAGTAGTACTGTGGGAGAACTCCTTTTAATTTGATATAGAAATACCCATTGTTTCTGTTTGGAATTATCCCACTGTTCAACTTTTTACCCTTTTAGCCTACTTTTGGCTATTTTTGTAATTGGGCAGTACAACATTTCATAGGCATGTTAGGGCAGTATTGTGGATGGAAGTAATATAGATCACTATTTGATCAGACTCTTTTAATAAAAGAATCTGTTATGAAATTCCTGATGCTGTTATTAAATGTATTATGGTTTTCTTCATTTCTGATTACCTCTTTCAGTGACAAAGATGTCTGGAAAAATATATGAACCATATGGCATAGGAAATTATTTTATATATATAAAAAAAAAAAGTCCCTGTTTAACTTAGTTCTAGGGCTCCTCATAATTTTTAAGACATATGCATACATGTCTTGTCTTATATGATTAACTCATTAGGTTTCCAATTTTCATAGAAAGATGTAAGGGATATCTTGACTCCTATACATGTTGAAGCAAGTTATCATCTGGGGCAACATATTCTACAGAAAAGAAATGCTCAAGAATTTTCTCAACTTCAACCAGTTCTTCAAAGGAGGAAAGAAAAAGATGTTATAAAAAGCAAGGTTAGTGTACGATTTCTTCTTTCAAATGTAGTAAGTAAATATTCACATTTTAATTTTTAGTTAAAAAAAGCTTCACACAACAATAGCTTATGAAGGAATGCATTTTCTAGAACAGCACCTAATCTTTTGATCTTAATAAACCAGCATGCTAAAAACATGAGTAAATTTTCACTAAAATTAGTTGTTTGTAGAACTGGTAATATACCTCAGAACAACATCAAATTTCAGTATGAACCTCACTTGTAGAAATATTCATTCTTTTTTGACTACATGAGTTACTTTCCAAGATAAAAAGGAATTCTATGTGAAATACACACTATCATGTTGCTATTAATCTTGAACTGTTTCAACAATGTTGCTGAACTATTCATTCTGTGAAGGTATTCCCAATTCCCAAATGGAAAGTCGGGGGGAAAAATGGTGTATTCTGTATCCTTAAATGAATATGAAATTTACCATTTTTAATAAAAGAAAAATTAAGAGATAATTGACTTAAGAAATAGCAAGGGTAGTTTGAGTTATTAACTACCAAATGTTCATAAAAATATTACAACTTTTCACAAACAGTAAGCTTTATGTAATTCAGATACAGCTGACTGTCAGAACTCTGAGATACCTGAAAGCTCCTTTTAAACGTCAATGTTTTCCTTTTCACCTTCTTCCAAAGTTTTGTTTTAGGAACCACAGAGTTAGAGAGAGACCGTTGCTGGATATAGTGACAAGTGATATAAATGTGCTCTATGGCATACTGATAACCAAGGCATATACACATGGTATCTCATGATACCTACTAAGTAAAATTTGTGTAATAGAACTCTCTTTCAAAAGTTACTCTGTCATAGTTTATTGTCATATTGTATTGAGACTGCAGGGACCTCAGTTCTGGATCCTCTAAAATGCTCTGCCCTTTTTTTGTACTCTTTTTAAAATCAGCTGAACATACACCCACAACTCTGACAGATTAAGCTCCAGCATGGAGGGCCTCTCTGTGGTTTTTCTCAGAATGTGTCTGCAAATGATTGAAACCAATTGTTTCTAGGACTATTAGTTATTAGCCAATTTCAGATACTTGGTAACAAGGTGATATGTTCGTTTTATAATATGCATAGTATACTAAAGTGCATTTTTTTTTTTCCCTTTGGTCTTTTATAGTTTGTTTTTGCAAGATTTTGCTCCCAAGAGAATTGTTCTGCTGACTTGAGAGTTTCTGGAAAAGTGGCTTTTCCAAAGTAAGTATGGTCTGGCTTTCATTTGCAGAAAGAAGTTCAGTAAGATTTTATTTAAATTGTTCCTTAACCTTTTGAATATAAAATGAATTTGCAAAAGTAGACAATAGACTCCCAGAAACGTATGAGGAAGAAAAACCCGTTTAGTTGAAGAATGTTTGTAAATTATAAATGTTTCAGGAAATGTATAAGAAATGTACATATTTGTACATACGTTCTTGCATAATTAGAAGACTTCACAGCTCATAAAGTACTACCAGCTTGACAAAAGGATAAACTTGTGTTCTGTGGTTCATCCGTATATGTGCTAAGATATGGAGTACAACGCACACTCAGTCGGTGGATCTTATAACTGCCAATATTTTGACCACTCAAACATTTCTGCTGCTTTTATGAAGGTACTATACTTGCACTGTACAAAGAAGGTACTTGAGTTTTCTACTAAGACATTGCTATATTTATCCTTTCAATTATAAATAATTAAGTGGTTCCTTTTCTTCATTTACTTAAAAAATATTACATCTTCATTTTTATACTGCTGATTGAGACACCAGGTGGTTGAGTATTATGCAAGGTTTTGACTCTTTTTCCTACATGAATTAGCTTGCATTTTTCAGAAAATATTTTTGGGGATTTTTTTTTTCATTTACAGCCCAACATTTTTTGAGATCCCCTTTAGGATGTTTCAATTTTTTCCGTTCCTTCCAATTAGGTATTGTGTTTAAATACTTTCATTATGTAAGATCATTAAGGCACTTTCAAAGTATTAAAATTATTATTGTCTTGAAGAATCTCTACTACACTAAGCAATGTTTTGTGAGATATACTTCCATTTGGCATCATATTTAGAAAGTTTTAAGCCATGTACCAACATTTCAGCATACATTTTAATGATTTGATTTTAAATTACATTTTATCATCACAACCTTTTCCTTTATTCAATATTATACTTTGAAGCAAGAAACATGAGCTATCGGTGTGCAAAAACAGAAAAGTTGTATCTCTTGTGTATCTCAGCTAGTTTGGTGTTTTATGTGAGACCTGGATTTTCCTGTGTAATTTAAAGTTGATTCTACTTTAATTGAGATACTGGGTTTATCTCACAGCACAACCTAAAATGACAGCAAAAGATGATAACAAACACACAATGCTGATTAATCACACCTGAGTGATCCTGAGCATAAGCTTTTTCATTTTCATAGATTTCAGAATAAGATCAGCATCCTCCTGTCTACTTTAAGGCATAGCCTACAGCATGAATCTTAAGCCCTTTCATTTTCTTAGGCTTCCCATAAACTTTTCAGAAAGAAAGATTGTGCAGCATTTCCATTTGTGATGTTAGCAATGCAATTTTGTAACTACTTCAAAGCTCTAAGAACGGAAAATAGATTATAACATACCTGCTTGGCATTAGGTATTGGTAGCAGCTTTTCAGTGTAAATAAATAGGCTAAATATCTTGATAAAGTGTGAAGTATCACCTTAAATTACATTGTGCCCCTGGTATCTCGATTAAAAACTAGTTAGCTGTGAAGCATTAATTTATTTTGTCTAGACAGAATGCATTCATTATCCTTGAACAGCAAAGCAAACACTTTTAGTCTTAAAAGAATGAAATCAAATAGCAGTGTCAATGTAATGCTTTACTTACTGAGTTATGAGTCTTCATGTATACACTATCATGTTTTGTTTAAATTGCTCAGATTTTGGCCTGCTCTGTAAATTTCTAGTCTTCATCATGCATTTTTTAATGAAGAATGAAATATGATTACCAGGGTAAAGCTCTGGTTCAGCTTTGTTTAGTCCCAGATGTGCACCTGGTGCTTTTGTGTACTTGTGTGTTAAGCTGGGAGGCATCTTTGTGATGGTGTCTTGTTAATGAGCTTGGCTTTAATGCGTATAAGAGGACTGAATGCTAAGCATATAAGTAGTAAAGTAACTTTAAAACGTAACCTAAATTTAATCAAGCTACTGAAATGTTAACATTGTGTTTCTCTTTAATTTGCTTTTGTCTTGGAACCTATCTGCTTATGCAGTGCTTTTACCTTCTGTTGCTTGTCTAAGTGCCAGCTACTTTCCCAAAGGTGTTCAGTGACTAATGCTTTGGTTTCGAGCCAGACTTATCTGATAAATGTCTATTTCTAGGCAACCCTTCTACAAGTCTTAATTAAACTTTAATGTCAAACTGAAGTTTACTTTTAGACCCTCATAGGGTGTCTGGACTTGTAACATGATTACAGAACATTACATAGATCACAAGATAGGCATGATCATTTACCCTCCTTGTGGCCTGTGACGTATCAATTTGAGCAGATTTTGAAATAATATCTGAAAACACTGCATCAGTAGCACATTGCTATTCTCTTCTGTAAAGGAAAGGCCCTATCCTGTAAAAGCCAGAAGTATGATAGGTCTGATAACACCATTCACATTAATAACCTCAGGCCTTGAAAGTCACAGTGCTTCAGTTGACCATCATCTGTTATCATAACTTCAGTTAAGAGGATTGAATAAACACTTTCTTAGTGATTTCCAGCTCAGCATTTTCAGAACCAGATGACATTAACTAAAGGAACAGGAGAATAATATATAGAGAATATATAGAGAATAATGTATAGAGAATAATTTTTCACTGATATTATGATCTTTATTTTTATAGACCTCATGATAAGAAGCCCTATCTTGCTGTTGGAAGTACGAAGACTTTATTGTTGAATGTTTCTCTGCACAACGTCGGAGATGATGCATATGAAACTGTCCTCCACATTCAAGTCCCTAAAGGCCTTTATTTCATTCGAGTTTTAGAATTGGTAAGTACAAGAAAATTTGTCAAAGAGTAATCCTTTGATATTTTTATTTCTCAGCCAGACATTTTCTAAATATCATAATGGATTGTGGAGTTTCCTTAGATACTGAGAATTAACCCCTCACATACCCTAAATGGCTGACAAAACCACTTTTGACATTCTTAGATGCTTAGCTACATAAACCACAGAATAGGTGCCATTTAATCAGTAACAAGATATAATGGTAAAAACTAAAAGAAAAAATTGCTTTCCAAATGTGTTTCCAGTGATCACAAAGATCTTGTTTAATCTGACCTTTTTCACATACAGTCTTATGAAGAAGTCACAGGTCGAATTGTTCTCACTTTGCATCTTTTTAAAATAAATGGTCTCACAGTGCTCTGTGTAGAATGCCCACCACCCACACCTTTCAGAGGTTGGATTTAAACAACTTAGCTTCTGGGGGGGACAAACTGAACGTGACATAAAGTGATGTATTAGTCAATGTAAAGATATGTTAAAGTAGTCATGAATATTATAGATATTCTGTATATGTCAGTGAAAAAACAAACACCTATTTTAGACAAAAAAATCAATTTTAGTCTGTGCATGTAATTTGAAATGCCTGAAAGAAGTAATTTTAATCACTAGTAATTTTCCATCATTTTAGGAAGAAAAACAGATACATTGTGAAGTATTAGACAAAGAAATTCATGTAGTCAAACTTGAGTGCAGCGTTGGCTATTTGTATGTCGATCAAAAATCAAAGGTAAGGTATGCATGAAGTTCCTGCTTTAAAACACCCTAAGTATGTTACTGTGATTTCACAAAAAAAAAAGTTTTGCAAAATCTCCCTCATTCCCAACTGATGTCTGTTATCGTGTTGGTATCTGAATCTCCCTGCTCCTTTTAAAATCAGTTACGTGAACACTCTCTGAATTAATTAAGGGACAACATTGTTTGTATTGTGTATCATGTGATTGTGGTTGGCATCCTAAACAAGTTGACTAAGGCTATGAACAAATGTGTAAAGCTAATAGAAAAGGACTGGAAGACGCAGAAAGCTAGTTTTTTATTAATCTGGATTTTTTTTTAGAAAGAGCAAGAAGTTCTAAATGAATTTAATAAAATATTTTGAGTAAAACTATGTTAAGACACACTATTATTTAATATAAACTTTTTTTTCGCTTCTGCAGCTGGATTTTAGCTTCCTCTTGGATGCCAGCTCATTTACCAGAGCAGATGACGACCTCAGTATCATCGTTAATGCTAGCTGGTAATGTATAATAAGAAATGCTCAATGAAAAATACTCCCAGCTTTGGAAAACAGAATAGAGAACACTGGAAAGACTGCAAGAAAGATCATCCATTCCAAAATCTGTAGAGAAAGGGAAATTACAAAACAAAATAAAAACAAAATAAAAAAAATAAAAAAACACCTTACTTAAAAATTAGGTTTCTGCCTGTATAAAATCTTTTAATGCATTTTAACACGTTGTTATCAATAAAATGGTTTTGTTTTAATAAGCTGGAAGATACATTTAAAATTTGTTGATAGAAATAATGCATAGCATGCGATAATGCATTTTATACTAATATTCCTCTCACCATTTTTATAGCAAAAATGAGGATGGAAACATGTTACTGGATAACAAGCTAACCTTAGCTGTACCTCTGAAGTATGAGATTGAATTAAATGCTCATGGGTAAGTCAGCCATTGTGATACCTGTATGTATCTTGTTTTCTTACTATTCTGAATTCCCCAAGCTTTTAAGCAGAGGCATAGGGTAGCTGAAAAATCCTGGGAATGAGATGGCACAGCCATTCTGGAGTCTGCCCCATCCACTTCTAAGGTTTTGTTTCTAGTATTGTGAGATGAGACCAATAGTATCAGTGGTGCTTTGGATTTGTCTCTTAATTGACTAGTATTTTTTGAGAACTGGAATATTTTAAATAGAAATAGGCATTTCTTTAATAACAGCATAGCAGTACTATTTCATTTGGTTTTCTTTAAACAAAAGTTTTTTTCAAAACTGAAGAGCTGGGCAGGATGTTTACATCAGTTTCTACAAAAAAAGTGAGAAACCTCACTGAAGGACTTAATCACACACACACACAAAGCCACAAAAGAATTTTGAAAGTGTGCATAAATAGGGTCTTACACACTGAGTATGATAAATGAATGCTAATCTAAGAACTAAAATAGATATTCTGTCAATTACTCCAGTAACAGATGGCATCAGTTACTAATTCTAACACAGTGAGTTTTGCAGCTGTATTTTACTTGACTATCCAATTAAATATCTCAGGAAGAAAACAAAGATATATCAGACTTTTATAGCAACTTTCTCTAGATGCCTTTTATTGTTCCTCTGGAACAAACAGTCCTGAAAAATGCAAATTAATTTTGAAAAGTTAAGATGGAGATGAAGATAGAACTGAAAGCCCCTAAGGAAACAAGAGATACCTCAGTTGGATGTTGAAGAGAAGAGCAACCATTTCTCACAACATTGCTCCTTCTGCTCCATAGATGCTTTTCTCAATGTGAAATTAGACTGTTACGTTCCATGCCTTCCTTACCATGGACTGTATTCTAGGTTTGTTGTGGTGTGTTCATGGAGATTAGTTTTTGGTTTGTAACTTCTGATTAATCTGCCTTTTTAAAAGAAACTGTACAAAAATAGAGGCCTTCTACTCTGTTCCAGGCTTTACTTAACTCAGGTAATTCTTTTCTTAGAATTAACCTTACTGGAGCAGAAAGTTATGCTAATGCTATATACCAAATCTATTAAATAACTTCTGAACTGTTTTAGATTTGTAACACCAGCTTCGTTTGTTTATGGAACAAATGAGAAAGAATCACCAGTTACATGTATGGAGGAGAATATCAACTTCACTTTCCATGTAAGAGCTTTTCTTTGTAAACCCTATTATCCTTGTTTTGAAGATTAATGCTTAGATTTTCAGTGTATATAAAAACAGTCTGCATAGTCAATAGGGTCAATAAGTTTTTAGAAGTACAAGGGCAAAAAGCAATTTTTAAGCATTAGTGATGCAAAGTGGCTGTTAATCCCTCTTAGGACACTTTTGTTTGGCCTGGACAATCTTCCACTGAATGGTCAGAAAAGGAAATACACATGCAAAATTGAAAGTGGTAGAGCAGTTCTGACTTGCCACTACTTCCATTAGGAAACATTTTTAAAGGAATTATGTTAGAGTAAGCAAAAGATACTAAGAGCTACTTATAAGAGGATCTATAGGTATCAGATTTGTCTCCAATGGATTAAAAGCAGGAGATAGACATTAATCTCTTAGTTGTTTTTGCACATTTTTCCCGGAAGGCAGTCTGTATGACCTCAGGGAACTCATCAGAAGTACACACCACTCATTTGGTTCAGAGAAGTGAAGTATTCAGTAAGCCTGCAGAATAAATCAAGCAACTCATCTTTTTAAATATTACAGCTCCTAGCAGAATTCAGTTTCATGTCAGCATAACAATGCAGGTGCTACCCAGTTCTGTAACGCTCATATATTTTGTATAAATTTGTTTGTTAGTTGAATAGCTACCATGAATTAAATCTTCAATTGTATAACATTCTTCCCCACAAGGTTATCAGTGCAGGACCAAGTATGGCTCCAAATATAAACTTAGAAATAATGATACCTAATGCTTTTCCACCCAATGACTTCAAATTATTTAACATCTTGGATATCAAGGTAAGCACAGGTTATTTAGTATTTTATTATCTGTATGAATTCTAAGAAAACCAAGAGCATAACAGGACTAGCTACAATTTGTGTATTAAATTTCTACTCCTTTCTTTCAAACCTACCTAATACCTTAGGTTCGTATTAGAGTGCCATTGAATTCAGTGAATCCATCTGTGCAAAGCTTGGTCTTTGGCATGCATCTGTGTTTTGTGTTTGCCAGTTTGTTCCTGCAAGTAGCAGAGTACAGTGTATTAAAAAAAATCAAAGTATTTCTGCATTGGATAACTCTTTAAAGACTAGTCCATCACCCTTAATTATTTCATATCAAAATAGACGATTATTGTTATGCAGAACATACAGTACACAGTCCTTTCTTTGTATAACATTAATACATTCATAAGAATGAGCTAAAATAGGGTACAACAGATGCCTTATGTCTATATATGCCTGCAGTAGTTGACTCAAATGAGCACAAAAAAACTCAAGACCCTTTCGAGCATATTATATTTCCTTCCAAAATATTCTGTGTAACTCAGTGTAACAGGGAAATGTAGAAATATGTTAGCTATGGTGAAGCAGAGTGAACAAGATTAGGATGATCTTCAGCCCCATGTATTTTAGAATTCTGAAAGTAAAAGTTGCCTTCTTTTTAAGCTCTTGCTTTTCAGAAACTTGTCTTCTGTTTATTACCTGATGTTTAAAAGCAAGCAGTGATTGTGTTATTTTTATTTCCAGACAACAGTTGGACAATGCTCCTACAATAAATATCCCAGAAACTGTACTGCAGCGGAAAAAAATGGAAATATATTAAAGGATGTTGTCACTTTTTTTTCAAAGGCTGCTAAGAGACACATGGTAAGGTCTATCTTTTAGAATTAGTAGCAACTGAATGACTGTATGAATAAGCCTAAAGATACTGGTATATCTTATATAATGAGGTCACCAGAGCAGTCTTCCAAGGATTTGTGCTGGGACCTGTGATATCTTCAGCATAGTCATAAATGGGTATGGATGACAGGCACCTAGAAAGAACTGCAGAAGTGTTATGTAACCGAATGAGTGGGCAAATAGAACAGCAGATGAAATTCAATGACAAATGGAAAGTTATGCATATGGAAAGAGTCTTTACTGTGCAGATGATGCAGATCAAACATTCGTTGCCTTTTCAACATCAAAAAAGTATCATGAAAGGCAAGTAGTACTCATGGTGGAACTTCTTACTAACGGATGTTGTGAATGCTAAAAATAAAAGTGAATTTCAAGGGAGAACATACAAGTTAACGGGACTGACAGTCATTGAGTATTACTGAATATATGGAAATCATTTTTGGCTCAGGAAGCTCCTATTAAAAATATTTGGGAGGCTGAGACAGTATTGTACGTACCTGGCCTGTTCGAGTTTATCCCTGCTGGTGATCAGATACTTGACTATGTAGTCCAAACCAGAAGAGCTGTTCTAGTGGTACATTTCCAAGGGTTTGTTCTCATGGAATTCTCCATGTCCTAGAACTAGATAATAAAGTACACCTTTAATACTTTCATCTTAAAAGAAGCTAGACATTTGAAAAATATTTTAATGTGGGGCTTCAGGCAAGCATAGTACAGGAACATCAAACACTGCTTGAGGGTGATCCTGCCCTAAAGTATCAAAAGTATTTCTTTCAAATAAGAACTTAGGCATTGCAGTCTTGGACAAAGAATATATTCATGTAAAGGCACGTGGCTTTTTTTTCTTCAAAGCTGTGAGAAATAGTGCTAGCTGTCAGTGTATGAATGCCCTCTCACACTGCAGTATTTAAGAAATAATCAATTACGCTGCTTTTGCTGTGTATCATAGTCACTGTCATATATCATTCTTAGTATAAGCTGATTTGAAATAACTGTAAAAACATATACATATAAACAAATTATTACAATCACCATTTTTCTGTATAAAAATGGCCCTTTAGGAAAAATGACCTGTTACGTTCTATAACAATTAGGTTGGTACCTTGTACTGTTTCTTTAGCACCTAGGATGAACAGTTCGTGGGTTGAGAGTGGGATGACAGTAACGAACTACACTGTGACCTTTAAAGAACAAACATAGAGCTTTTGATTTAATCAGTTCCTGAGTGTCTTTAATATCACAAAGATAAAATCGATAGACTTGAGTTGTAATCTTTCCCTCCCCTCTACAGTACTGCATGAAAAATGACAGTCTTTGCTTACAAATACTTTGCAAGCTTGGAAACATGGAAAGTGGAAAAGAAGCAACCATTCAGTTGCAGCTGGAGGCTACTCCTTCACTTTTAGAAATGGTAACGTGAATTTTTCATACTTATGAGGCATATTTCAAGGCGTATTTGTATTGTCTGCATATAAATTCCTTGTTTTTTTTTTTTGTCAAACACTAGCATTAGAAAATGATAGGCAGTACATATTTTATCTTTTCAATGCTAAATTTAAAAGTGTTATATGAAAGTGCAAACCACCAAAAAAGATGTATTTTAGAATATCACTTAAGTTTATAGTATATATTACTTTGCCTATTCTGGCTGGGTTATGTAGGATTGGGATTTAATTCCAACTCATAATTATGCTTTTCTAAGAAAAGCAGCATGGATGTGGCATTAAGCAAAACCCAACTGGGCTTTTTTCCAGGTTCTGGTACTAATTTGTTTTGTGATCAGAAAAAGGCATGAAGCCATGTGTGCTTGTGTGAGATTCTGTTTCTGAGAGCAGCTGTGTTACCATTTTTGCTGGGTAAGAATTAATGTGTTGAAAAGATATGTGATTTTTTTGTTGTTGTTGTTTAAAATCAGGATGATGCATCAACATTGAAGTTCGAAGTCAGAGCAACAGCCTCACCAGAAAAAAATGCGAAAGTTATTGAACTACACAAGGACAAGCAAGTAGCATATGTAAGAAAATTCTTACTGAATCCATGATAAAATTGTTAAACTAGAAAAAAACAGCAATTGTGGAATTCTGTACACATCTATACACAGACAATGAACACAGTGTTAATTATTTGAGAATTTAACTCATTTTCCTAGTTTGTTTTAGCGTCATTTAGAAAAAAAACAAAACTAAACTTATTTTCCACTTTACAGGTCTATTTAGAAGGAGTGCACCACCAAAAGCCAAAATACCATGTTACTGTGCTAATTATTGGAATAGGCTTAATAGCTGGCGTTACCTTGTTTTTACTTCTTTCATTTATATTATGGAAGGTAGGTTTTCAGTATTTCTCAGTTGCTCTCGAGTGAGGAATTCAGACTGTTGGTGGATCTGTAGATCTGTTAATGCAGCTTTAAAAGATCAACAGTATTTTAGTATGATCTGTCCTTTCTATAAAAACATAACTCCTAATGTACTGTTTTTTTTCAAAAATACTTCCCCATTTTCCTTCATTTTATCATTTTATCACCCCTTCCCGTTTTTTTGTGCTATCTATTGTTTGTAAATGATTTATATAATTTAATATCAAATGATTAGTTTTTGTGGGGTGGTGCTGCTTGACACATGATCAATAATCATCTACAAAATAGTTTCTTGCCAGAGCAAAATGGTTTAAACTGATGCATAAATACTAAAATATCCTATGATAGGTAAACAAAGAAAACTATGAAGGAAGCAGCTTCTCTAACAAATAATTAAGATATTGCTGCCTTTACTTACATGCAGACTTTCCCCATTTATCATTTTTCCTGGGAAGTGTAGAAATGAAGCAGATTAAACTGGAATGCCTTTTTACCATTTCACATTAAAAAAAAAAAAAAGGATTATATGAACAGTTCACAGTCCACTTGTTCTTACTCCTCACAGCAGGAGAGTATAACCCATCCCCAAATGTTAAAATTAAAAGCAACTCCTTTTTAATTGATGAATAACAATTGATTACTTGGTAATGACAAAACAATGGCATATACCATCCATTCGAAAGCACCATATATATGCTTTTTATTTTAGTTCATGTTATACTGTTTAGATTTGATAATAAAGATTTGCTGACGTACACTAACAGATTCCAAAATTATGTATTTCAGATTGGCTTCTTCAAAAGGCAATACAAACCAGTCACTCAGGACAAGAACGAAAGAGACAGTTGGAGTTTTACAAGTGGGAACAAAGACGACTAAGAGGGCAAATAAAAGCTCATTTTGAAATGAAGAATTAAGGTTCAGGTTAAGTCACAGAAGAAACACCAATGAAATGAAAACAGGTCGTGAGCTCACTTGCTCTTACAAAATACACTTTATTTTCTTGATCTGTATGGAAGACTACACCTTAATGTACAGTTATTTTTCTAATATGAAAATGGTAAAACAGTTTCAGTTTTGAAGTCTTAATAATATTTGAAATACCGTATATATCACCTCTGGTTTCAAACATCAGAACACTAAAGATAAAGGGAAGAATAATTAGTTACCAGAACGAAGAGTTCTTAGAAAGTAAAGTTTGACCAATCTTAGAAAATTGGATCTCAAACATAATAGCATGAATTATTCTATTCATTTTCAAGTTTCAATAATATTTTGTTTAGACATTCGAGAAGAAATCCCCCCTCATCTTGCTTTGACAATTTTACAAGGGTAAGGTAGCTTAAACCAATAGAAGGACCATAAGTAGAGTGCACAGATGTAGAAAACAGCTATCAGAAGCTCTCTTGGGCTTCTAAAGGTAACCTCATAAGCTTGGCTTCACAGACACAGCTACAGTATTGCAGAGACTTAGACAGCCAGGCAAGCCAGAGCCAGGAAAGTCAAAGGTGGATTTAGAGCAGGGAATTTTGTGTGGTTACAGTACACAATCCTCTCTCAGCTGTAGAAAGAATAATGTATTGGAGATCATAATTTGTAGCCACTTTCAATGAGGTACTTACAAAAATGACAGAATGAGTTGTCCTTTCCTTAATTATCAGCTCCATGATGTTTTGGACTTCTGCAGTGAAATATTTCTATCTGAGGTTTGTTTTTTATAAGCAAATATTTATTTTTATTTATTTGAAGATTTTCTATAATACTTAGCATAGTAGTATTTAGTACTGTTATTCTTCCAGTATCTGAAAGACTTCACATGATAGAGAAACAGATGTACCCAAAACACTCCAAATGCCAACTGTACTGGGCCAAATGTTATCTTTCAATCCTCCACCTGAAAGCATTTAGTAAGTCATTTGGAGAGCTAGCTTAGGTTCTTGTGAAGTTTACAGATAAATACCATCCAAACTGGCATCCTCAGAAGCCACGCATCGGAAAGGCAAATGACGGAATAGAAACATGGTTCAAATCACTGCTCTGCTACTACAGAAAGTTTCTTCAGCTGGATAAGTTTGCACTGCCACCTAGCTTTGGTGAAATAAATAGTATAATCCAGGAAAAAAAAAGTGACTGCTCCCCAGTTCAACTGGACAATGTACAATGTCATCAATCGCTGGATCTATTGCAACAGCAGTATGCAATATGGCCTTTCTTGCCTTGTCTTTGATGAGTTTCTGAACTGCAAGGAGAAACAAACGTAATGTGTACGTACACTTTGAAGCTGCACCATCATATGGAAATTAGCCTGCAACTCAAAAGCAATACTTTGTGCCTTCAACAAGCAATTTTTCTAATGGAGTATATTTGGTGCCATAAAAGCCATTGTCCACAGATTCTAAAGGTATTGGGGACCATTTTGTAATTTCCTTTCACTTGATTTGATGCCAAAGTTGTGGTTTTAAAGTATGCTAAAGTAACTTCTCTCTTTAAAATCTTCGGCACATTAAGGACAAATGAATGTTTATGTATTTAAAAAGAAAATCAAAATAAAGTGTGAAGAATTAAGTATTTTCTTGCAAGTCTGTGAAACATACACAAAATGTTTATCTTCTGAATGGCTTTAGTGAATTTTTGCACTTTAACCAAAATATCTTTGAAGAGAAATTTGTTTGATATTACAGCATATAAATATACCTCAAATACTGGAAAAAGCATTAAAATTCTTTTTAGTACAAACAATGCAAAGAAACAAAACTAAAGCATCTATCTTTGAAATAGTTTACATAAGTCAGTAAATGTGATAATGTTGCCTTGGAATGTTTTCTATTCAGATTTGATTATTAATGTGGAAATGTTGGTTGCCTATTCTTAGCATATAAAGCAAAAATTCGATTAGCTGATATAAACAAGATTGACAAAAAATGAATGTACATGGTGCTGATGAAGGCAAGATTATAAAGCATCACTCAGTTTCACTTGAATAAAGAGGATCCCAACAAGTTAAGCACATGAATGCTGTTTTTTTTGGTTTTGTTTTCAAATCTTGTTAATTTTTCAATTGTGTAATAAAAGCAGTTAAATCTACTGCATGTAGTTGGAATATTTTTCTCAGACAGCTTTACGAAGTTTAGTTTGAATTGCCATGAATGTTAAAATATTTGATGCAATATAGTATCAATTATAGAAGCGTAATTGGAGACTACTCACTGTGACTTGGAGAACAGGTATCAACTGAAAATGGGAGGCTCCACCCGGACGTCATGAACATCTTCTTCCCCATGAGGACAGCTTGGCTTTGGAGCAGGGGCTCGAAGAGATTGTGCCATCATCACCACCCTTGGAGGTTTTGAGACCAGACCGGATGAAAGCCCTGAACAACCAGCTCTGATCTCATAGCTGGACCACTTGGAGCAGGAGGTTGGGCTACAGCCCTGCTGAGGCCTCATTCAATCTGAAGGATGCTGACCCTGCTCTGTAGTCACTAACTCCAGTGCAGAGAAGAGAACAGTAGCTGCAAGGTTCTTGTAACAATTGCCTATGAAACAAGCATTTTATTGTCCAATTGCAGCCTTTACTGCCAGCCAGGTTTGTCCACAGGAACTGTATGAGATTTCCAGCAAGTAACAGCTTGTTCTTAGAACACAAATAACCATCTGCAATACTTCAGGAGCACCACGTGTTCATCTAGCTTACTTATCATCAGTAAGAATTTTTCACAGGATTTAAAATCAAGTAAAATACAGATCCCATGTAAAGGCTTACACCCTGATTTAATAAAACCTTAAACAATTGGATTTCACATTATACTTAACTTCTTTCCAAACAAATAACTTCAAGCAACTTCTTCCAGACATGAGATAGCACAGCTTTCACACCATTATGTATCAGCCTTTTTCTTAACAATTCACAGACAAGTGAACACAACTACATGCATCACCCCTGTGGCCCTGCAGACAGACAAACTCACCAGGCTGCTACTTTTCATCATCTCAAAGGAAAACAGTTTCCAGAAACAGTCTTAATTTGCATTCATCTCAAATAGTTGTAGTAAAGTTACCTAAAAAATCACTTATAAAAATATTACCAAAATATAAAAATAGTTACCAAAATAACTCAGTTACCAAATAACTCATTTATCATAACTTTATTCTCAGCAACAAAAAATGTGCTTAATATCCCTCCAGTTCTCCAATATCTCCCTTCAGTATACATTAAATATTGTTAAATATTTATCTTGTACAAAGAGTAGTCTTTAAAATAACTTTCACCAAAGAAAAGCTGTGTAACTCATCAGCATATCCTTTCTTCCTTACTGTTTGACTAGAAAAAAACTCGAAAGCAAACATATTAAAGCAACATTAAAAGCGATACCTAGAAATGGAAATCCCTTATCAGAAATCCACATTTTGACTGCATTTCTGTATTTCCACTCACTAGTTCTATTTGAACTGAGTAACCTGACAACATGAATAACAGCAGCCTTAAAAATACCTCATATTATATTTATTGCAGAAGCTTGAACAATTTTAAAGAGAAAAATCACGGAAGTTTTCATGTATTTTGATGGGCATTTTTAGAACCCAAAATTTATAAAAGAAACCCATATAATCACTTTTCGTTTTTTCTTGTTAAGTCTAATAATGCTTCTTTAAATATATCTTGATAAAAAAATATATATAACTTGATAAAAATTTAAAGCCAGAAATACTATAAACATCCCTTTTGCTACAACTGAGTTCAATGAGTTCAAAACTGGGACTTTAGACAGAAGTGCATACGGATAAGAAAAGAGCTCTAATACAGAATGTGCAGTGTGTCCCTTCTATATGCAACTGCATGTTGCTTTGGAACTCTCCAGGTCATCAGTGTTCACTCCATAGAGATTAATAAGTTGAGGATGCACCCTGTGAAGTGAGGAAAACAAACTATCAATTTCATCAACTCTTGCAATGGCTTTTTTTTTTTTTTTTTTTTTTGAAAACAAGTATGCCTGAATTGCTATATGGAATAAAATCGAGTGAATTACATTTCGAGAGTTCCTACAAGGTAACCTCTAAAAGTGTATATTATTTTCTCAGTCATCCTATAATATGATCAGCCTTTTATTTTACACATCAAACAACGTTACCTCAACTGATCCTTCAACTAATCCTGTGTACACTGCAGAAAAATGAGCTGCCTCTCATTTATTTCTACCGATAGTCCTATTTCCCCATGTATTAATATTCTTTTTTTGATCCTACATAGGGACTCTATTCTCAAGCAGCACTATGTTTCCCACAGTTGAACAACTACATGTTTGCGTTAAGGTTGCAAACAGGGCTTTCCAAGCAGCAATCCTCATACCCAAACAAGCTCCTCCCAGGACTCACCAACCTTTACCTACATCTGTTCCCCTCAAAGAAACAGAAGGGTAAAGTAACTTGCAGAAAGGGGAGGAGAGGAGCTGGAAGGTGCTGAACCACAAGAAAGGAGAGGTCTCGAGGGCGTAACAAACCTTTCCAGAGATAGGCACAAGGCAATATGACAGAGGTCCAGCACAGTGTTAATACTACTCTTACAGTATTTACAATACCCCATTTTGGTGTCATTTGTATTTAATATACATATAAGATTACAGTACTAATCTATTATAGGTATACTGTCCATAACATAATACTTCGCCTTACCGAACATGAACTTCTGATGCTTCTTCCATTAAGTCCCCATCTATATTCCAAGGGTAATTTCCTTCTGCAGAAGTGGCATTCAAATACGTATCTTCCTTGGCATCAAGCCCACTTATACATCTTGGTTGCAGTTTTACTTCTTGAACTGTGTAGGTCTCAACAAAGGGAAAATTGAACTAAACCAAACACAAATCTATGTCAAACAAAGATGAAAGCTGTAGGTGATAGTTTAGCAACAAACTGGATTGCTTGAAATTAAAAAGATTTCTTTGGGGGGTGGGGGGTAGTTCTTAAGTATATGAGAACACAACTCTAGCTTTGACCACATGAGGCATTATATATTCTGGCTAACATTTACGGATTAACATGCTATTTTCATCCTAAATAGTGCCTCAGGAAAAAAAAAAAAAATTGTTCCATTTACATTGCTGTATCAGACATGTTCAATTTGCAGGTGAGGTGGTATATTTTTCACATGCCAAAATGGCATGCGCTTTCAGAATACATGTAAGTAAAAGGAGATTTTTTCCTATCATCTGTTCATCATTGCCAGTAAACCCGCCCTCAATGAGGCCGGTCAGAATTCCAGTAAATGGTGATATTTAAAGATTTAATCTCTAATTTCTAACTATAATTTTTAACCATAAAAGCAAAGAAAAGCAAAGCCGCCTTCCTCAAAGACTGTAGCTATGGCATAAGTGGAAAACACAAACTATTTCCTAAAGGCATCTGTTAGTGCTGTCACATGGAACTACCACCACCTCTCCTCCAAACTCTCTGACTGCTGGATAGCTATCTAATCCAAACCTACCTGTAAAAGTGAGTTCACGTAATCCTGAAACATTTGAGTGACTATAGGATGTTCAGACTATACACAGGGTGTTTAGGACAACAGTAAGGCACTGTATTTCAATGCTTCATTTTTTCTTCCAAAATAGGACGACCATAATTTTGAAGTACAGTTCTACAAACATTCATAACTACATGGAACACACCTCTGCTAAAATTCATGTTCATAACTTGATGCTGCCAACATAACATTCAGTGATCTGCAGAAATTAAGGACTTCACCTATTTCTTACAGAGTTGCATGAAGCCCTCCCAGTCTGTGTTCTTGATGTCTGTACTACACAAGATTTAAACACAGCATGCATTTCCTCTATTGTTCTGGAATTGCTTTACACCCATAAAACAATGGGTACAGCAAAAATACAATTTAAACCACAACAGATGGGCTGAAATAGGCTAATCGGTATTAGTCTAGTGATTTAAGAAAAAAAAAAAATCAGATAAAAAGGGGCTAATGTATTCTGACAGGAAGCTAAGTCTCCTTATGAGGATGCTAACATTAACTCTTACAGCATGTCTATCTTCACGATTAACTGTTCTTTTATAATCACCAAAAAAAATCAACAGTACCTGATTTTTTACACTGGCATATCTTTTCAGGTGTTTTATAAACTCAGTTCGAGAAGTATTTTGTACAACAATAAGAGCCATGCTTCCATTGTTCAACCTGAAAAGCAGACAGATTTAGTTCCCAGAAATAAATTCATTATCGGACGTTTAATAGGCTCTTCAAAAGCCTAGGAGCAAGAGCAAATTAATAGACTAGTCATAATTAAAAATAAATACTTTTGTGCCAAAACAAAACAAAAAACATACCGCTATAGATCAATTAAAATGTTGCAGCTGAGATTATTTAGCATCTCTATATTTATAATATACACTGTAGTAATAAAATTGTATTTCCTTATCAATATATACAATTTATTGGACATAATGCATATTATTAAAAAAAAAAAAAACACTGCTTTTCTACTTAACAGTAGAATTCTTAAAAATCACAGATTTATCTTTACATTTTTCACTCCAATGAAGAATAATGATCACCATAAATGTTGTGAGGCAGAGATATGCCAAGTAGCTGTTCCCTTGATACGTGCAAGCACATTCCTGTTATATGACCCAGTGCAAATGAACTCACTCACCTCCTCCGTTAGCACTCAGGCTGCCCTAACAAAGATCCTGTTCTCTGACTAGAATCTCTTAGAAATTGTCTGTAAAGTTCTATTTACATGTTTCACATTGAACAGAATTAAAAAACTGAAAGGAATTTTGTGGAAAAGGGTCGTTGTACACTAGAGGTTAATCAAGAAGAGACCATAACTACAGCCATCTCTTACTCAATGGTACAAGGTATCCAACTGCATTGATATTTAGCATCTTTGAGAATCTGGGTCAGACAATGAGCTAGTATTATTTCACAGACTCCATAATGCAACTGTACCTTGTCACAGAAGCTAACAACCTGAATCTCAACACAACCATTCCTAAGTCTCATTGAAGTTATGGAAACAAACCAACTTTTAACAAGCCTATCCGATGAACATGCCAATCACTGCTGAGATTGTACTTCATATAGCAATTATGTATTTCATATCTTCTGAATATATATATTTATTTATTCAGCAGGTACACTTGGTAAAAAGGCTAAGAATGTTTCAATAAAATTGTTTCAGCCTACTACTTCATATCTCCCCACTCATAGGCCCCTGACTCGTTGACAACTACAACTGGAATGTTTTCAGACTGCAACACAGCTCCACCTAGAAAAATAATTTTTATATAACCATTCAGCAAGCCACTCTGCGTAGCACTAGTTTACTGATTTAGAAAACAGCAATAGCGGAATTGAAAAAGTCATCTCCTTATCATATTTGTTACCAGAAGAGACATAGCAGGTTACTGGGCAATGCATTCTGCTTTATGGCCTTGTATTTCCTGAGATGACTAAAAGTTCTCATTAATTCTTTTGAAAGTCCAAACTGCAATGAAGCATAACACACTGTGAGACACAAACATCCTACATGGCTCATATAGTTTAGACAGTTCTTTACATTTCTGTAAATTTAGGGTAGTGTAAGTAGAGTTCCATGCAGTAGTCAAAGCATTCATACTGCTTCAAATGTCTTCACATGGCAAAAATCTCTCAGGGAAAAAATAAGACAGTGTGAAGAAATCTAGCTGAATTTAGCTGATGCTGCCTGAATTTAGCTGCTTTAGCTGATAACGGGTCTTGCATCTCCAATAATTTGTGCAACATTTGTTTCCTGTGCTGGAAAGCTTTACAGTCAAGATATTATTCTCTATGAGGAATAATTTACCTGTCTGAAGCACCAACTCTTCCTACCCTACCAACTGACTGCACTCCTAAGATTATTTTTAAGAGTGTAAAAAAGGATTTCCTTATATATAAAAACAGGGGGATCCACTGAACAGCTATAGGAGAAACAGACTCATTCAAAGCTGCAATAATTGCATGGAGTTGCCATAAAATTCCTCATCACTGAGAAAGAGGTGCCAGAACAGATGGAAAGAGAAAGCAAAGCTTAAAAAGACTATTCAATTCAAGACTGTTCAAACCTATTCAGAAAAAGGATTTTCACCAAGAGGGTGGTCGGGCACTGGAACAGGGAAGTGGTCACGGCACTGAGCCTGATGGAGTTCAAGAAGCATTTGGACAACACTCTCAGACACATGGTCTGATTTTTGGGTGGTCCTTTGGGGACCCAGGAGTTGGACTTCATGATTCTTATGGGTCCCTTCCAACTCGGATATTCTATGATTCTATGAATTCTTGTCAGAATTTTTCTACTGACTATAACAGAGTAAATGCTGAACAAAGTTCCTTAGAGGGGAAAATAACACAGCACTATCTTGAGGCATATGCACCTCTGCAGGACTCCTGTAGCACAGAAAACTTCCAAAGAAGAGCTCCATCAAAACCACTTGTTTCTACATTGTTTTCAACAGATCAAATCCTACCAGATCAGCAAGTAATTTCAAAGAGAAATACCTGATCAGTTCTAAGGCATGTGTATTTTCACTTAAGATAATCAAATGAAACAAACCACACATTCCATGATCTTTTATGAGTGGTTTTACATATAAAGTTTCTGAATATCTAAGAAAATTTTCTGAATTCTTATGTGAGGGAGTGTGTTGTATTTCATGTACATGTATTTCATGTTCATGAAGTTTATACTTGCTATTCTGCTTATCATTCACTGAAAACATCAGCTGCAAAGATTTATCACCTGATAGCTGTTTGATCACCACAAAGCATGCTCTCAACAATAAGCTGAAGGCAAAATGAATCAATGTCAACAACCAGACTACATACTCATTTGTTTTCCAAAACCCTACATGTAAAGCTGCATTTCCCAAATTTGGCAAAATTAAGGCAGAATACAAATGCGAATTTCAGTTCTTCTTGACAGCAGAAAGACTCATACTTCGTTTTTTCCTGGCTGTAAAGCAAAAGATGAATGGCACCTTTATATTGGAAAAAGTAAAATAAAATCCAAGAATGAAGTTTCTACATATAGCCAGAACCTATGACAGATGACTACTGCTTAAGTCGGACTTGCCAACTAATTTAATCACAGCAATTATCCACTCATTATTCTAGTTAGACTACTTGACCTTATTTGCCTGATCCAAAAACTGATTACAATTTCTGGGATTATCGAGTCTGCTGCAGTCCATGCTCCCTCCCCCATTCCAGAGGGTCTAGACTACCTAAACACACACTTGTATTCTCAGAAAAGCCAAGGTCTTAAGGTAAGATGTCAGAATTTATAGACATGACTAATTCTCTAAACCTCTACTGACCTCGTATTAGGTGCCAAGCCTCTTGGTGCCATTGAACACAGACAAGGGATTGCCATAATGCTCACATTCAGGAAGTGACCCTGAATTATCTGCCATTGATCCTTGCTACCTAAATATAACAGCGCAATTCTATATTAATTCAGTTTAACCAGTCACAGTTCATTTTTACATAATAATAAAAGATAAGGCTCACCTTTTTTTTTGTTTTTCCCTTTCTTCTTTCTGAAAGGGTGAAAACATGTAGGTAAAATAATTTCAAGTAAATTCAGAACATATATATAAACAATATTAGTTTAGAAAAAAAAACAAGATCTCAATGGAGGAAAGTATTAATGGAACTGAATAACAGAGGAATATTTAGAGAAAGACTGCTTTGCATTAAGTCCTCTGTAGTCTCACAAACAGGGACCATTTTACAAAGTATGAAAGTATACAGTTGTCAAAATGGATATTTTTTTCTTTTAAGATACTGTTTTACCCAATGTACAAATCTGAACAAAAATAAGGATTTGTACTTTTTTTAATCTTCAAAGATGCACATTTTTGTACATTTTGTATTGCCTGACTCAGTTTTGCTTACCTGTCATTTTCATGAGAGTCTTCCTGTGGAATTTGTAGAGGTAGAAATGATAATTCACATTCCTCTGGCCTGGGAAAATAGTGACATTTACTGTTGTGTAATCCAATGTTCTGACTGCTAGACAAACTTTTATTCAGTTAAAATGTTTAAGATGTTGAATATAATGAACTTAGCATCTCTAACAGATAATAAGATAGCTAAACTACTGTTGTCTATATTTTACCACATTAATTACTGGATTTTCCTCAAGAAAAATAGGAATATTAGAAAAATATAACAACTTATGGTATACTTGAGATCTGCCAGTGTTTTGATAAAAGCAAAATCCTTCCGCTGATTGGAGGGCATCCAACGGTGCTTTTCAGCCAAAGCTAGAGTCCTTGCACCAAAACCAAACATAGCCGAGAACCCAAAACGCAAAAGCTTGCTTGGAGTACTGAAAGTACAGACATCTACTGGTTGAATATGACCTAAGATTTCAAAGACAAAGATCAGAAATTACAAATAACATCTGTATTTTAACTGAATACAACTTACCATTTCCTATCCAGCTAACTTAACTGAGAGAAAGAATTCTAGACTCTTATCTCCTTAGGAAGTCAAGTTTTACTAATGAAAACTGAAATCAATGTAGATATAATCAAAACTGTAAAAGTACTCCATTCAGAGAACAATGTTCAGATGTTTCAAAATGTTAAAATTGTTATTGCAAAAATCCAGCTAATCTATCAGGCTGCACATGGGCTGGCATTCAATTACTCTACAGCTTTTCAAAAATCAGTATCGGAGAAAATGTAATGTTGCTACATAAACACATTTGAAACTTATATTTAAGAGACACTGAAACTCCTCTAGTACAATGTTTAATCATTATAAATGTTTGGTGAAAAGGCTGCAAATGTTGGACGGGGCTTTGAGCGTCCTGGTGTAGTGTAAGGTGTTCCTGCCCATGACAGGGGAGTTGGAATTAGATGATCTTTAAGATCCTTTCCAACCCAAACCATTCTATGGTTCTATGAATTGTTTTTAAAGTTAGAGAATTTAGATACCTACTTCCGTTCAAGACAGGGTACATAATTTTTTTCTGCAATAGAACCTGTGTGGTTTCCAGTAGATTGAGTGTCTGATTTAAAAACACAGGTTCAGATTTTGCATGTACATTTATGTATTGCTATCTAAACAACATAGCAAAGAGTTCCACTGCTGACTGCAAAGGTATGGAAAACAAACATTCAGGCTGAAACTTCCTTCCCCATTGTTCTCTGTTTCTTTATTAAAACAACAACAACGAAAAAGTTCCCTAAAGAAAAAACGCTTTAGGAAGAATATTATCATCGCTCAACTAAGCATTTCATACTTTCTAAGTCCTGAAAACAAGGTTTCCACTGGCAACTTAGTTTTTCCTTTTAGCATAATTGCATTTTCACATTCAAAAACCTATTTGTTGTGCAGACTGAATGGCAAGTAATACAGTTTTTCTACTTAATAAAGCTTTCTTATGGAAACTGTTCGTTTTTAAAAGAAATGCACACAGAGCTAAATGATAATTTCTTAGAAATATGACAATACTTCCCTGAAAAGTCCAATCCTAATCACTTTGTCAAGCAGAAAGTATTGCATAGCTTCCTATTGTCAGCAGCAGGTACATTAAATTAAAGTAAGCAGATGAATATGCAACCAATCATTGCATAACATACAGAGTAACACAGTTCACACAATCAAGTCTGGAAAAGGTTACTTTTTGCATTACAAGAACATCACCAATAGGACACAAGTGCCAAAATCAGACATTATTCCATGGCAGATCTTTGTTAACAGAAGATGAGGTCCAGAACCATTGTTACTTAGCTATATGCAAAAAACTTTCCACATAGGTATACAGGTACTTTCTAATACCTGTTTCTAATACATTTGGGTTTAAAAGTCTTACAATCTAGTTTACAGCGCTATAGTATAACACCATGTGCTTATTAAATACCTGGTTAAGGCAAACTTCTAAATGCTGCTTTCTTATTTAAAAGCTGATAAAATGTATGTAAAAGTATTTACCCATTACAATGTGCAGCGTTGCAGTCACTGCATGTTTAATACCATACAGAGTGTGGGCCAAAATATTAGTAGTACCTGTAAAAGTAAACACAAACTATTGTAAAAATAAGAAAGATATATTAAGGATGACAAGAAATATATATTTTATAATTGCATTTTAAAAAAAAAAAGCCCCTCCTCCCTATTATTTAGTCTTGGTAACAGCGAAAATGATAAATAGTACAAATTAAAAGCATAAAAATTTCCAGAGGTCTATAAAATCCTCTCTGCAAATTCTTTGATAAGTGCCATAAAAAAACAAGGGAGGGGAGGGAAAGAGTTTAGTAAATATTGCTTTTTTAGATTTTAACCAATCCCCCTTTAAATATGTCTTGTTTTATACCGAAGTGCAATACTGAGGAAGTATAATAGAAGGCAGATTATCTAACAGGATGCATTTGCAGAATGTTTTTCCAAGTTGGAAAAAGAATAGAATGCTCTGCCAGTGTATAACAGCAAGTTTCCCAGAATAAATAAATAAATAAAATCTACAAGATCTAGTCAAAGATAGCTAGCCACTTTTCCCCTTGCAGACTACCTCTTAGGTTCTTAGAAGCACCCGTGAATATGGTTGATTATAGCGTGTCAATTTTACATATGAGAACAACACTAATGATTGAAAAACAGCTTTAACTTGGCCAAGTAGCAGGGCCACAGGATCCACTTTTGCACAAACAGAACACCAGGGCCTGCTGCCAAGCAGACAGGATAGAGCACTGAGTAAGGCATGAATAAATTTGATAACACATTAATTAAAACTACAAAAATTACAAATGAACAATTTAGAACCTAACATTCCATAAAGGAATGAGTTTACTTACTCAGATTTTCAAATCATTTTCTTGTTGCTTGAATAATTTAATATGTTACAGCAGCAGTAGACAATTCTGGATGATAAATTTGCCCTAAATTATATGGACGCATTTAAACTTTGTCAAAAGTAGAGGGGAGGAGGAGAGAAAATTAAGGAAGGGAAGAGACCATTACATTTCAAACAAGAGGAACTCAATATTTAAATAAGCACTTTAAAAGTATCATGTACCAGACTGAAAATCTATGCCAGTCTCAAAACTCTGCAATCTTTGATGTCCCATTAGTGGTAGAAAACAACAGTAAATATGGAAACATTGATGTACACAGTTACATAGCTGTAAAGGCATCTTGTTTTTCTTATGCAGCACTACATGCTTTGATTTCTTTTCCAGTGATTTGTAAAATAACTATGAATTTTATCTCAGTATCTCACAGGGTACCTGTTACCTCCCTCAGGTCACTAGTCTCTGAAAGCAATTCAGAGCCTCATGGAAAGCCTTCACAACCTCAGAGAGAGAAGCTCTGGGTGAGGGCCTCCAGGCTCCTGTTATGTAAAGGAAATAAGCGAGGTACATCTCTCAGGATAACAGACATAAAACATTCTTTGAAATTTACATCTTCAGTGGTACATGGAAGAAATCAGATTACATGCAGTTTGATTCTTTGAACAATTCAAACAGAAATGCAATTTAATTCACAGATTTCTCAGAATTTTACAGTGACTATACCATTAAGTTTACTTCCCCTTTTCCTAATTTAAAAAAAAAAAAAAAAGGAATTTAAATAAGACTAGAAAATTTGGCTTATGAAGTACTTTGAGAGACAGATAAACTCCAAAAGCTAAATGCAAATTTTTGCTTTTTTAGTCCAAAAGAAAGTTTCTTTAGATACACTAACAGGAAGTGCAGTTTATTATGTATTTCTATGTCACTGAAGATCAAGACAGTAAAAGAGTACAGGGTGGAATAAAATTCTGAAGATCACACTTGCTATCTCTTAAACCTGGAATTCCTCATTTAAGGAAAAGTAATTCATCAATACAGATGGCAGCAAGATAACAAATGGTCAGGGCTGAAATCAATACCAATCTTCATGCTGACTTTAATGAGAGCTAAATCACATTCCTACTAAACAGGATAGCACAAGTAATTGCACCCTTCTCTTAAATCTGTGGAGCTCATTAACATTTGCAGAAGTAAACAAGACAAAACCCTGTCCTGTCCCGACTCCCAAGAAATAAGTTCTGCCTGTGTTCAGAAATGTAAGTACTGCATGCAGATGAGCCCTTCCTCAAGTTTCAGATCCAGGACCAGCACAGTAATATTGCAGTAGCAAGCACCACCACCTTCTTCAGAAAAAACTCTTAATAGACGCCTAACAGCATCTTGACCTCAATGATGACTGAATTATGCATCTCATTATCTGTGTCCTGTACAAACAGGATGCCACAAAGAAAGCTTATAAACAACAAGGCCATAACAATAAAAGTTATCATTAAAAAAAAAAAAAAAGCTAGAATACAAGCTTTCAAGCTTTGCTGACTTAAATGGTGATTCAATAATCATGACTTTAATGCCATCATTCATCTTTCCAAGTCAATGAACCTTTTCCAACCTTTCCTGCCCTAGGTAAGCTTGGAATATTATTTACCAATAACAAGATGGTTCCCCTGACCACTGTTGTATTACACTACAGAGACTAATAACCTTCTTTGATGCTCATGTATGGGCTTTGCACTCCTCACAAATTAGTGAGGGTATTTTTAGATCTCGACCCAACTATTCAATTTCCTGTAAACCAGCAGAAAGAGGTTTCAACCGTACAACTCCAGCATCTCAGTCACCAGCTTTTTTTACACAGAAACAAGATTTTATTATTCCAAAACCATAATTCTGCTCAAAATACTCACCCAGTTTCCTGACATTACAAACAACTTCCTACAACACTCTTCCTACGAAACGCACAAAAGCGTCACAGTAAGGACAAAGTGTCTGCAGGTCATGTAAAGCATGACTGATGAAGGTAGCAAACAAAAATTGTAGGGAAAAAAATTGTCCTTGGAAGTGCAAGCACTTCTGCAGTACAATTAACTTAATTAACCAGACAACATGAATATTCATAAGGCTGTTAATGTCTCCCCCATCCAAACAGATAAATGTGATGTAATGACTTCCTAGTCAAGCATAGCTAAAATTCTGATGAAAACTGCACCAACATTTTGGTTCTTTGCCTGAAATATCACAGAAATTAACAGTCCCTCAGTAATATTTTATTTTCCGAATTAATTGGAAATCATGAATTTATTTAAATGAACCATTTAGGACTAAAAGGCTCGCAGTCATCAGATACAGATTGTCTCTTGTTCTATAACAACTGGATTGCTTTTTTAATGCCCTTCCAGTTCCCCCTCCCCTGCCTCTGATTCCCCCTCCATACAGTTTCTTAGCAGTAGTTCCCATAGCAACAAACACTCTTGCTATGGCCAGCAGTACCTCTGCAGGCTTCCCCACATCTCATCCGTTTGATTTTGACCAGAATAAGGCAGCTCAGTCCGCTACCTCAGTGGAGGATTTTAGTAAAAATGCGCTCTCCCTTCAGATCTATCTGTCCAGGAGGTGAGAGTTTCAAAAGCAGTTCCTCCCCATCAAGTGGTCTGAAACTTCAAAACGCTGCTCTAACTACTAATAATAGTGGCCCAAACCAGATTTTAATCCATTCAAGGCATGCAATCCCATAACATGGTTTCTATTCTTAGTCAGCTAGAAAATCTTCATGATTTGGTTCAATGGATTTATGGGGATGGAAAGATTAATTGACCATTAAGGTACATCTTCTTCATGCGCACAAGTATCACACTTACCTATTTCCTAACTACTTTTTGAAGTGTCAACAAGTATCGAAATAAAGTAAGTTTCAGAACATTTTTAGGAAACTTCTCACACTATCATTATATAAATTGGTCTCGGACTCTTTCAAGGAAGTCTATTGCCAAGGAAGTCCACACGCTATTCTTTTAGGTCTACATATCCCTTTTGATTATGGCACTCATCTGTTGACAAACTGAAGAAAATAAGCACTAACGATGATGCACAGTGACCTGAGCACAGACAGAGAGCATGGAGTGAAGAGCTGGAGAGATTCCATCTCGCCACCATCAAGACATTCACAGCACCTGAATTGACAAGTGATGGTCAAGTTGCTGATATAAAATTTATTTGCTTCATTTTTGAGATCATTGCATCTTTTCCCAAGACATTTTCAAGTTTGCTTTTTGGTTTTATTTTTGTTTTTGTTTTTGTTTTTTTTAACTTGAAAAAAAGCTTGTAAAATCTTCCATTTTTAGAAGCCACCATTTTAGAAGCCACCATTTTAGAAGCTGGTTTTAATGCTGCTTTCAGAAGTGCAAAGTGAGGCACTTAAAACATGCTTGCTCTATCTGGAAGTGACTTGCTCCCTTTTTAGTAAAAAGATGAAAAGAACAATTTGCTCTTCACCTGGCTGCAGGGCTTTTTTCCTTACTAGTTAAAAACATCTGAGAAATTACAACAACAGTCACATCAACAGCCACACCACAGGGTACTTTCCTCGCAAAAATACTGCTCCTCTTTCAAATGGAAGATACCAGTGCAGTATCAGCCTTGCCTGTACTAATTCTAGCTGGTCCAAGTAATACTGAAAAGGGAAAATCGGAAATGTTGGAGGAGAAGGGAAAAAAATAAAATAAAACACAAGATTTAAGTACAAGTAAAGAAAGGAGCAAGAGTATTTTTCAAAAGAAAAGCATATATTTTATGTATTTTCAGATCTATAGAAATAAACAAGAAATAAGCAGTTTTGAGTGCACAGTATTTTTTTAATACCATCTGAAAAATGTATTCATAGAACACCATTTAAAAATAGACTGTAAGCATGAATCCAAATGAGAATCTGCCAAGAAAACTAGAGTGAGAAGCAAAATCACCATGGCTTATATTAAAGACATTCTAGAAAATAAAGTTTACATTTGGTGTCATTTCTGTTGGCAAATAAGGGCAAAATGTGATCTTTGCATGGATCAACTGAAGATAATTTTAGTTTTATTCTCCCAGAGCTACTTCCTTTAGGCAAAGAGCTCATCTGTGCCATTACTATAAATTATCATAATGATTTAAAATCTAGTCATTTGTAATCAATCTAAATCACTAATTTATGTCATTTATTCAATAGTTCCTTTAAGTAACTGAAGCTTTAGCACCAAGAACTGCCTTCAGTAGCCAGAACTATAAGACATGCCAGAGGGACTTAAAACAGATGACTGACAAAATGTAACAGTACTGTTTAGCCTCACCTGCTGGTATTACTCCAAGAGGGACTGATGCTCTGACAGGCGCTGGTATATAGTCTGTACCTTTTCCAGCATCTATCTGGGCTTTAAGTAGCAGACCATGAGCAACTTCACTGACAGATCCATCTCCACCGACACAAACTACCCTATTACAAAACAAAAATGCAAAAGCTGTTTCATAACTGAGCAAACAAGGACAGCACAGCTACCACACCCCGTCTACATAACAGCACTGCAAGTAGCTAAAAACCATTCTTTCTTAAGGACTTGTTGGGGCTCTACTGCCAGATCAGCAAATATTAACCAACAAGATATAAGAATCCTTATTTCTGCTTCCTTCTATCCAAGTAGTAACAACTGTGTTTAACAACTTATAAATTACAACTCACCTTATCACAAGTTACACGAGCGCACTGGAGGCTCAGAACCGAACAGGCACAGGAATTAAGCACGTGCTCAAGTGCTTCAGTGGAGAAGTTCTTGAAACCTTTCAGTACTGACCCACACAAGCATTCTCCTGCTTTTTAATTACCATTATAATAACAACTCACCAAATATTACAATAAAACTAAAAATACTTGAAAACAGTTAATCCCAGATACTATGCAGGCAGTTGAAGGATTTAGCAAGGTATAAAACCCTAGTACCAGCAATCCTTTGCATGAAGGTACTTAATCACTGCTTCTGGAGCATGTAATTAAACTCCCACCTGCTGTGGCTATAGAGAGGAATGCATTTGTCTGTAAAAGCTCAGTTACAGCAAGTGTCTTTTTTGTTGTTGTTGTTATTTTTAGTTTTATTTAAGTAACTTAGAATTCGATTGTCCCAATCTGTATAATTGAAAGTTAGAGGTTATTAAGGTACACATTTTAAAGATAAAAATGGTAATAGTATACTCCAAACCTTTAAAATATAGGTAAGTCAGGTTTATTTTAGGAGGCACTTACTTAAAGTAAGCATTTCTTTCATACATCTATATGAATGCAGTTGTGAAACTGTCCGATAATTCAACCACAGAAAAACAGTAAGCTTAAAAAAAAAATGTTTCTAAATGTTTAAATTCAACTATCACAGGTTCTGTCTACTTTTTAATTACTAAATTCTTGGGAATATTTCCACTTCCTTCTAGCTAAACACTGCAGAAAGAAAGAAAGAAAGAAAGAAAGAAAGAAAATCTGGAGCCCATTCTCTTCCTGCTTATAATCAGGAATCATCTTCCGTGTGTTTTTTTTTTTTTACCTCATTTTTGGTTTAGTTCTTGTTTTATACCTAGGCTTAAATATCCCTGCCACAGCAACAAAAACATGATAAACTGTACACCTAGAGGGACTTAAATGTGGATGCTGGATATTAATACTTTTAAAAACAGATATATATTCTTCTAATTTTGGGGGGCTGTATTTGTTGTTGTTATACACAGATGAAGAATCCACAAAATAACAACAATAAAAATATGCAAACTTTGTTTTTTATTAATTTAACATTAATCATGAAAAGAGTTGCCTTTTTGGCCAGAAATAAGAGATACCATCGGGCACCAGGGATTCCAGACCTAATCAGCAAGAACCTGCTATGCATAAGGAGTAGAAAGCCTTGAGCAAACAGATTTAACTAAGACCATGAAGAAGCCTTCTTAGAGGAAAAAACATCTGTCTAGCCATCAGACACAAGTTTCTTAATCAACTGTTCCCTAAAGTCTGACTAACCCAAGCTACTTTAAACAAAATCTGTAATAGTGTAGGCCCCTAATTAGGGAAGAAATACCTGTATATACCTTGCATATTTCTGTAACTGTACAAACAAGAGAATGCAGCTCAGAGGCATCACAAATGCACTCTATTTCTCACCACAGCTTGGCCCCAAGGCAGGGAAAAAGCACATTGCCAACATGGGTAGTTTCTAACGTCAGTAAGAAAAAAAAAAAAAAAAAAAAAGGAAGAGCAAAAGAGTTGAAGTATACAAGATGCATGCCATGTCTATGATCTTGCAAAACATAGTGGGAGCTGGAGAAATCAGAGAAAATAAATGAAATAGAAGCCAGGCAAAAACAGCTTTGACAAAGAATTAAAACACAGCAGTATTGCTTACAGAAAGCACCGAGATACAAATACAAAGAACTTCCAACACCCTACTGCAAGTTGAAAGCTTCTAATTTATTTCATATACCGTTTAACATGCAGGAAACATAACATAACTCTTTTGGAAAGACAACATTAACATAACTCTTCTGGAAAGAAATTCAAGATCAGAAGTTGTATTTTACTGTACTTCTTACCTACTGTAATGAATAAAAACCTGTTCTGTCTTGGAGGTAGGGAAGCACTGTTCTCCTGTTTACATTGTAAGCAGGGAACTAAGGGACAGATACAGTAGCTGACTTGAACAAAACTGGACAGGAAGCCAGGGCACAACTGAAAAGAACTGGAATCTGCCAAGTCACAAACAACAGTGCACAGTATACAAGTAAAACTTCTCAAGACTCACTGGAAATAGTGAAGTGACACCATGTCAGGTGGCTACTAGAATTGCTAAAAGGGTGTTTTTTCATCTGTAGTATGATTTCATGGCTATGGAGTTAATTTTCAATTCAAAACAGATCCCGTACATTTTCTGGTTTAATTTTCAATAAACTAGAATTATAATTAAAATTTTATTTGGGAAACACCAAAGTGTTTTCTTGAATAACCCACCAAGATATCTCCAGCTACATCAGTGGAAAAAATTACCCTTGCAATTCATTTTCCCTACAACCTCGCATCAAAAAAGCATCCCAAGTTAGATATTGAATAGGATGCTCTTATTGTGCTTTACTGAATGAGTACATGGGTGGAAGCCAGGCTTTTGGGGAAGTTATAAAACTTTTTTCAAACACTTCAGAAATTTCATTTTTACTCATAATCTCTGCTAATCAAATCTACTTAATTTCCACACAAGAGAAAAAAAAAAAAAAAAAAACAACTACAAACAAGAAACAAACACTTGAACAACCAGCTTAGAAAGGATGAGGATCTTTTCACCTCAGACATCCAGTCACCATGGTATTTTCTTCCAGCTTCTTCTGTTCCTACTTCCCCTTGTATCTGGCTACTAGACAGATGCCTCACACAAGTACTCCAGTCACTGCACCCAATGATCACAGACAAAACAATAAAACATGGCTCAGAGCAGAAGGGGTTTGTGCAAGAGAATACATGATAGGCTTTTCCTTTTTGCCTTCATATCTGCTTCCCAGGACAAACTGGCGCCCCAACCATCACCCCAAAAGGCAGTTATTAGATTGAAATAAATTATCCTCAAAATTTGAAATACCTAAAATACATCTTCTGATAAATTTTCTCACGTATCTCTGTGAGTTTCTAGAACTACTAAAAATTGAATCAGTCTATAAAACACTTAAGCCTTGTTGTGTAGCTCACTGTATATTCTGATAACAGCTCTGAGAAATGCTGTTAGACTTCCACAGCACACAAACCTATTCTAATTTATTCCAATCCCAACTGAATATGCTCCTGTAAAAGTAAAAATAACTAAGATTGCAGTATTAATCTACACAGCTGCAAGGTTTTTAAAAATGATTGAACAAAAATTTTCATTCTCGATTTCAAATAAGCTTGAATGATTTATTTTTAGAATTTTTAATGGGAACAAAAAAAAAACAAACAAAAAACCATTCAGGTAACTTTTAGATAAAATGTTCTCCTTAAGAGGCATTTGAATGGATATAGTGAAATACAAAGCACTTGCTTCTTTCTTCCAAATACAGAATGAAGTTTTCATGAAATGTATTTAAGAAAGCTTTATGTTTATTTACCATTATTTATCAGTCTAAAATACATATTTTTTTCAGTAAGTAATTAAAAAATAAAGCACCTAATTAGAATTGATTTTCTCCGACTGAATATATATTTGAAATGGAGTGACTCATGAAATACCTATTCGCATAGCTTTGGATAGAATACAAATAAAAACTAATGTTATGAGGCTTACTAACATTCATTGCCACTAACCAACTTACCCATCAAATGCCTGGAGTTCACATTCTTTCAGTACCGAGAGAGCATGTCCTTCATATTCAGTTACTGTGGAAAACAACATTATTTATTATCAGAAGATTAGATATTTTTTTTCCTTCTAGCATAAGGAACATACAGTAATTTGGTGCAGAATATATTTTCTGATCATTAAATGCATTATAATTATGAAAGGTAAGTTGTACAGTCAGACTAGCTGAAAGACAAGACATTGAAACTCAGACGGTATCAGACACAGGACTATTTAGTACATTTAAATCCAGAAAATTAGAGAAGATGTTTGTTGCATCAAAATGGAAGTTTTAGCACTGACACAGTTGGTAAACTTCAGGAAAATGTAAGCATATCCTCAGTTAAGACTGAATTATTTCAGTATCAATCACATTTAATTGCCTTTGTGTTAGGATATGCAAATTGCCAAGTCAAAAATATGAGTTAAACACAGAAGTATGAAATCAAGCCAAATACCAGTGACAACAGAATATAACACACAGAGGAAGGTGACACAAGTATACACCAGAGTTCATAGCCTCTGGAGGAAATGAATCTGTCACTCTACATTGATGTCTCTGTGTTTGTTGATATCCTACATAGTACCGTAAATGCCAGCGAAGACAGGATAAACTGGCATACTACAGATGGCACAAAGCATCATAACTACATTTAGCATTTTCTAGGCCAGCTTTGCCAGAAGAGACAGCCCAGCTGCATCCACCCATCAAAGATTCTTGCTGACTGACATGACACTTGCAGATGGATTTTTTGTGTAAGAATGTGCATCATTATATGCAAAATTACATTAATCTTTCATGCTTGTCTGTCGCTGGTGCTAGCATAGTTCGAGGCTTTTCTCCAGTGTTTCTAAATACTGTTAAAATTATTAGTCGTGGTGTTTAAAACAATCATTCTGTATCTGTACCTGTTATAGTATTTCTGCAGACTACCCAAATGCTGCTTACAAAAATAGAAAACGCTTCTCTCTCCAAACACACATATATAATAGTGAGCATCTAACTCATTCTTTAAAAAAGAAAAATCAAAATGAAAGTGATAAAATCTCTACATTATGCACTAAAAATTGTCTATCAGCACCTAACTTCAAATTTTGCAAAGTTCTAGCACTTGGTGTTTTGGAAACTCTTAATGAAAAATTAGAATTATTTTGATATCAAAGTTAGATAATTATCATTTTGCTACATAAATGCTTATTACTAAAATAACTTCCAGGCATTATTTACCGAATTGCTTTCATGCAGGACCTATTCAGGAAGATCAGAGCACAGTATTTAAGCTACCGCTGTACTCAGTGTTGTTTTTAAAGATGGTAACTCTACTTCTAGCAGTATGTGCAGCTTGTGAAAAAAATTATCAATAAAATTGTGTGCACCATGCAAAAAATGATGCAGAAAGATTCAAATACCTTACTATTACTTCAATGAGAAATAAAATCTTCCTGTGAAAACATACAGCTAGTTACCAGGTTAAATGCCTGCTTTTTGAATGAAGGTAATGACATTTAGAAAGTTCTGAGTACAATCTAATTAAAATGGTATGGTAAATAAGATTTTATATTGTAAAGGAAAACATGCTCGGTAGTTTCCTAATGTAACAATATAAGTTACATTTATTATTACAATATTAATTCGCTCAAAGAACAAGGACATGAAAATAAAGAGGCACAAGTCTACAGAGAAATCAGTAAAGGAAGTAAAAAAGGCAGTCACAGATTGATGGGAACTCCATCCTCTTTGATTCTAATAGCTGAAATTTGGAAATTACACAGGCGAACTACTGCTAGGCATAAGTCTTGGGATGATTCCAAGAAATTTAAAATTTGATGAGCAAATGGCAGAGGAACACAGTATCCATTTTGAAGCACTGTGACAAAACAATAATGAAAAAAATAAAATTTCCAATAAAAAACTTGATGACAACTTATAGAAAAATCTATCAAGTATAAAAAAAATAAAAAAAATAAATAAAAATCAACACAGGCATAAAATGACCATGTCTAAAAGTTCTCTGCAGGCTAGACAACCTACAGATGGACACATAAAAGTCATTCTGATACCTGGAAAAAAGATAGATGTTTGAAAATTTTGGTCCTGTTGTAATTCAGGAGGAAAAACAAATTTTGCTAAGAGGAACAAAGAGCATCTTTCACAGTTTAAGAAGGATTCAGGTAACATAATTGGCACAGATACTATTTTTTTTTCAACAATTTCTAACACGGATTTTAATTGAAGATGTTTTCCTTTTTTAAAGGCATTTTGTTCCCAAGCTCTAAATTACAATACGGAAAAGAAGGGAATTGAGTTATTTTGAGTTGAACAGAATCATATAATCCAAAACACTGTAACACGATATCTCATGTAGCAAAACTAGAAACTAAGGCTTCAGTCCCCACATAAAGAAAAAGTGATATATAATTGGTTCAGTGCTTCAAAATGTGGGACACTTCCACATGACATGCCTAAATGCTGGCACTCATGTCACAGACTAGTGCCAATAGGATTAAAACTGCTAATAAGAACAACAGATTAACTGGTGTTAACATTGGAGGAAAAAATAATATTAATGTTATTTAGCGTATTGCAAGTTTAAACCAATGTTATTTGCCCAGTTCTCAATCATTCTCTTTTCCTTTGTGATTCTGCCTTAAAAATGATGGGGGTGGAGGGGAGGAGGCTATTGTTTTTGCCAAAACATCCAGCTGGTAATTGTGCATAAATGGAAGCAGAAGACTCAAAGCTAAAAAGAGAAGACAAACTAGGAGTCTGCCGAGGTTACCTTTATTTTTTTTTCTTAAGTTTGTGTAGGATTTTGCAAGATTATCATGTTTCTAAAATAATAAAGCCAATCATCAGTATTTGCCAATACTTGTAGGTGTCCCAGATTTGGGGGAAGTTTTTGGGGGAAGCTTTTGGACTTTTAGAAGAGTTACCATTCTTCTAAATGTCATATCCCAACAGCAGCACTCATAATTGCTAATCTCTTAAAAGACTGTATAAAAGACTGTATAAAATACATTACCCTTTAAGACCTGTGGTCATTTTCAGTAAAATCAATGCATTTTTAGTGTGCAAAATAATATGGAAAAAAAATAAATCTGAAAAAGTTTATTCCAATAGAATTGACAGTGAAAATTAAGTCATGACAAGGTTGATCATGTAAGAACCAAAAACACAAAACAGTAACACCAAGAGCCAGCTACCAAAATATGAGATGGGATGAGCAGAGTTCTGTCTTTCATCACTTCATTGTCCAAGTTTGATATTTTTTGTTGTTGTTTTTAATTAAATTTAAAGTCTTGCATTGTATATGCACTCAAAATCACTTCAGAGATTTAAATTTGCTTTAAGATTTTTGTGTATGAATTTTAAGCTTTAAAGAAGTATATGTGTAAAGACTAGAAGTAAACTATCTTCAATGTAAAAACTGTAGACAAGCCTTCAATTTGTAGTACATAATACACCTTTGTACACTGCTATGGAAGTAACTGGTCGTGTTTCAGAAAAGCAGTAATAGTGAGATGCACACTTCAACATCACAAATAAAAGCCGTAACAATTATTGGAGGAAAAAATCTGTTACATTTACTTGAAATGAAGCACTTAAGAGTTTTATTAGATGTCACCAGTGAACAAGACTTTCATGCAGTCCCCGTTTTTTATTTTTATTATTATTTTTTTAATGCATAGCTCTTAATTATTTAGTTCTCCACTAGCATTTAAAACTCTAATGTAGTTTTCTCATTTTGCCTGTAGGAGGAGTGTTAGGCAGCTAATAAGCACTTCAGTATTTGGATGTTAGCAAAATAACTTTATTTTTAAAGGTAAGCAATTAAACATTTATCTAGCTAAAAACAGAAGCTTCTTTTCAGAATTTAAAAGAAAAATGATCAAAAATAAACTTTAAATTGTTTTTGTTCAAATAGGAAAAATGCTTTTAAAATCACTAAGAGTGATAATCATAGCTTATACTAAATTCTATGAATTAATCTTTAAAACTGTTGGTACATATTTGATATATTACGCTTTAGGATTTCAGATGACATTACATAGCTAAAAACGTAATCTTACACAAGTTAATGATAATTCTGCCTTTAGCTGAATTTTACAAACAAGGTTATGTTCACAGTAAAACTAAATGAAACACTAACCAGTAGTAAGGAATTTTTTTAAAGGGTAATTTTATTTAAATAGTTGCTTAAAACAGCTAAGTAATAATTTAAAATATAACATAGTTAGTAATCTCTTATTAAAATCTGCATGATAAAAAAAAAAATATGTATTTTTTAAATTGTGACCAAACAACATTATGCTCGTTTTCTAAGAAGACAGCATTATTAATAATTTGTTTATGCTACTTTGTCTTGCAGGTGAAAAATACATCTGTGAAAATTAAAACTCACATAAAGCTTTTAATATTCCTTTGTATGTTAAGAGAATTTAAGAAGAAATCACAACATAGTTCTAACAGATTGAATTCTTTTTCACACTTTTTGTGTCTTTAATCTTATTTGATTTTACTTTAAATTGTGGGCTAAATAATTTTAAAATATATAGAAACAGGTAATAAAATTAGCAAGACAAATCTCATACAAACACATATTGCATTATTATATTCTTATACCTAAATCAGATTTTCTCAGAGCACTTTCTGGCATGTAGCCTAAACTAGTCATGATTTCACAAGAAGTTTAGGCAATAACTACAAGACAAACCCCATCTCTTTAATCTGGAACCAATTGTTTTGTAAACCAATTACAACAGACACAGGAAAAAATACTTTTTGATATTAAAATGTCTTGCAAGAGAGTTTACACTTCACATGGATATGAAATGTGTAACCAAAGAACAGCAGTGTATTAAAGGGAATTATAATGCTATGAATATAAAATTATTTGGAACAGGAAATACTAATACCATTTCTCTGTAAACTTGGATATTTTGGGGGATGACATCTGATGCAACTTAAGTAACTTTCAGTCACTTCACAGAAGGGGGCAGAAATAATAATGAGATCATTACTATTTTACTGCACTAAGAAAATCTGTTGTTTGCCTGCTCAGTTTCTTACAGAAAGCCAATGAAATAAAACAGCCAAAGGGCAAACTCAGTGAAAGCCAGAAGGACATAAAGCAGAAGTCTGGCAGAATTTTGAGCTTTAAATCCAAACCTGATATCAATAACCTATTAGTGAGCAGAAGGTAGCATCACTACAACATTGAACTTGTACCTTCACGTTCTCCAGACAGCGATTCATGCCCGCCTGCCTAGTGAGAACTACCCTTGCCATCCCATTAATCAGTTAGGCTTACAGGTTATCCCTGAAACTGAGTCAGAACCTAGAAATAGCATGTTCTTCCAATCAGCCCCGCTCTCATGACCAATAGATTTTCTAGGAAGAGAGGTAATATTTTAAGACGTGTCTGTCAGAATGCAAGAAAAAATCTCAGCAAACATATGCAAGACCGTGAGACAATAAATGCTTGTTTCCTTTTATTCAATGTTTGGTTTAAAAGTATGAAAGATACATTACTGGTACTGATGGCTATAGGGGAGAAAACTATTCAACGAAGAACAGAATTACTAAAACATATTTGATGAAAAAATACATTGCATTTTATAACTACATTAAATAAATTATAAATTCATTACTTGCAGACAAAGTCAATAAAGATTCAAATTGTCTTTCATGCTTAAGTACTTGTTTCACACAAGATTAAACTATGCTTTTGAAGCAACTTACCTGTGACATCAGTTTTGATGTCAGCAAGTTTAAAAAGTGGTGCAACTTTTTCATAATAAACATGAGTGGCTTCTCGTTTGTGGCTGCTTGGATTAACAAATACTTTTAAGGATTTTGGTCTATTTTGAAAGCCTAAAAAGAAAACACAAAACATTTAATATTACACGCAACCCAGCTATTCCTACAGCTTAACTGCATTTTTAATATTAGAATCAATATACTTTAACAGGATATGTAAATTAGAGTATTAAAATGTATCCATTTCTTCATGGATATGTGCTATGTATCTTAAAATTACAGAACTGCTTACTTTTGTGTGTACAGTTAGGAACACTAAAAATGAATCACACATTAACCAAAATACCGTAGAACCAGGAAAAAAAAAAAAAAAGCATATGTCATAACCTAGTTAAAGCCTGAACCAGGAGCATGTTGAATGTGGAGAAGCTAAAAGATAAGTGGCAAAAAATATCAAAACATGTTCTTTTTGGAATTTAAAGTGAAACATTGCCAGCAGGCATAATGACAATAACACTCAGCAGAACTGACAGCACGATTCAGTACTTTTGTTTTCTGGGATTACAAATCAACATTCAGAAATCTAGGAATTATTGTTCATTTTATTTTTTTAAAAGCTACATTTAGGTATTCAAAGTAACTTGAACTCTGAACAAGCAACACTGAGAAATACTGTTATGCAAACAGCACTGAGTCCTGCACATCGAGCCAATGAAGTTTCTTCTGCGGAAGTATTTTTTGAATTCACTGTATACTTTTTTTTTTTGGGGGGGAGGAGGGGTATTAGTAAACATTTTTATATAAACACTACTTTTCAAGTTCCTATTTCTAGAATTCCTATAGTTGCTGTTATTGAGTGAGGATGATTTACTACAAAAAGCAAATGGTGGTGCAAAATACTACCTGAGTTTTGCTAGTTACTTAAAATATATGATTTGAACAATTTTATATTCAATTAATTCATTTATAAATTCTCAATTTACTTTTAGTTTTAGGTTAGATTACCACTTGTTTAGCCAAACGAAAGCTAGGTCTGATAAAGTACACCACTTTCAACGTTCAGGAAGAAAATTAGCAATAGGCCTCAACTCCAAAAGGAACCAAGAGTGAAAAATTTTTCCTGCCCCATATAGAGTATTACTTCAAATTTTACAGCCACGCAAACCTTAAAAGTGTTGGCTGGGACTTCCTGAAGTTGTTTCCCCACTTCCTGTACCTCAACAACTAAACAGGAGCAAATCTTCTGAGAAATTATAACTAAATACTGTTTTAGCATCAAAGGAAAAGTGCTCCTTAAGATCAAAATATAATGATTATAAAAGTCCCATAGATTATTCTTTCACTCACTTAAACACATCAAAGAATCTGCAAATGAAAATTAGCACTTTATCCAACTTGTGCTAGTAAATCTTAGAAGATTTCTTAAAGATACTGAAAGAAATTTAATGCGGCAGTGTACTCCCAATGCATTGTTAATGCCTGATGAATCCTGAATGTCTTCAGTAGGAGGCCTTAGTACCTACACAAAGAAGTACATCCTCAGGAAACATGCCACGTTGTGCACATGAAATAAAACAGCACTTAAGTAGAGATAGGTTCCCCATTTATGCCAAACTACGTAATATGTTAAACACTTTCAACACTAAGAGTTTGTTGCTAACCGTCACTGATTTTCAATTTGAAGTCACTGGCTGCTTTGTTTCTCTGAGACATACAAAATCCATGATAAAGAAAAAGATAAAGCAGTAACTTCTCAATCTTCTTAGTTACAGAATTTCCCTCCCTCTCATATTTAAGTGATATTAGCATAAGACACACAGATTGTTTAGGAGTAAGGCAACAACACTTTTCCCCTATAAATGGTGTGCTGATGCGTTCTCTCTGATGCACCACCACTGCTAACTTGAAAAAACCCTAAGAGGAAAACGTTTAATCTTTAAATGCCTGCTGGTAAGTTTTTATAAAAAATCATTTTGAGAATATGAAGCAGTATCTTGTATTGCCAAAAGAGCAGAGAAGCATTATACAAAAGTGACCAATACGATCATGAAAGGACACAAGCAAAGGTGCATTCCAAAGGCTCTTGATGGAAGACCAAATCTGTGCTCATTTCTTTTTCATTTCACCAGTGGCATTTGAGCAGATAGATGGTACACTACTCTTGTGGTTTCATGCCAAATGATTGCCAACAGACATGAATGGATAGTCCTGACAAAAATTATTAATTATCATTCAGAGTGCAATGATCATGTAACAAACAACTGAGTTTAATGAAAGAAAATCCAATCATAATCAAAGACAAGATTTTCACACAATATAGTGTGAAACACATTATAGTGAAAGTTCTTAAGTATTTTTAAATAATAATAATCTCTTAACTTTCTTTAAACAACACTGTGAATGAATTGATCTTATTTACTAGAGTCTGCAACTAATTTCAGTCTGTCAGCCTTTTGGTGCTGTCCTAACTGGTATTCTGTTATTGTTTTCTGTAGCTGCTCCATTTGAAATGAACCTGCAGCCTAAAGCAGGAAGGCCAACTGTTCCTCTAGTACCAACAAATGTGCTAATATGCACTAGTTTAAACTTGATCTATCAAGTGAATCAGTGAACCATGAAGGGTGGTGGGTCAATCAGGGTGTTCTGAAAACAAAGGCTCGGAGGGCAGCAGAGACGCTATGCTCAGACATACATCTGTGCTGCTTTCAGTTCTTAGTTTTATGAAAATGGGTTTATGTTACAAAAGTTAAGAGCTTGGAATCACGTTGTTATTACATGCATTTATAAATACTTTATACAGCAGTAACAATATTATACATGAGGAAAACTAATAATATGAAACATTTGTTAATGTAACTATGGAGACACCACTGTTAATATTAACTAAGCAAAGTTAATGTTTAACATTAATGATTTAATTAAAACTTCATGCATGAAGTTTCAGACATTCGTATCAAATCCCAATACGAGAGAGATACTACAGAATGGTACATAAAAATAAAATGCACTTTATGCATTTTTAGCTACTTCATCATTTAATCGTACAGAATTATTATAAACTTACAGAGTTTTTTAAGTGAAACTCTTTCAAATCAACTCTGTTAAGAATAAGACTCATCACAGCCAAAAGAAATTCAAAAAAAAAAAAAAAGAAAATAGGTAAGCATTGCTAATTGTCCTTTTTCTCCCATTTCCAGGGCTGTCTTAACCCTTTAAGTAGCCCTGGGCATTTGCACGCAGAGAGGATTCCAAATTAAGCAGTGAATTCCACTTACACAGTATGTCTACAGCACGTGCCCATAAGCCCAGCACAGAAAGATGCAATGTATAAATGGAAATCACTGTGAGTCAGGTGCACAATAGGTCTGACATACAACACCAGAGTAGGAACAACTGTCTAAGCTGCCATTTGGGGCTTTCCAGGAGCCAATCCAGAATCTGGGCTCCAAAGGTGCATGCCTAAAGGTAGCAGCAGTCATTTTACATCAGTTTAACACAATGTACAGATCAAAGTTTTCTTGAACATCGTATCATTGAGCAAGCTCTTACTATCTCGCAGGCATGCATCTGGACAACAGCACTTTTATGTAGAAAATAAGAATTTTTTAGAAGTGGGAAGACAGTAGCACGCTTTTTACCCTCTTACACACACACAGAAATGATCAATGTTTAAAAATCTAAAAAAAGAAAGTAAACAAATCGAAATTGTATTTATTTTCAGTTGTCAGAGATGCGCCTTTTAGAAATATTTAGCCATTCTGACAAATGAAAATACATATTTACTGACAGCTGTACCTAAGCATACAGACACTCTACTTCGGTAGATCACCTGCTTTTAATTTGCTCCATCCTAGAAGCAATAAAAATCCTTCAAGTAAATAGTTCAGCAGGTAATGAAAACTTACTTTCTCACAAGATACGTTAGGAAAAAGAAATACAGTTCAATTTTGACTATTTTAGAAGGATGGACTTTTAATTTTGTGTTGCATTCCATAAGAATATATCCTTAAATATAAGGATATAGCAGGATTATATCTCTGCTTATAGATAAGCAGAGATATATCAATGCAATGCACCTTTTGAGATTTTAATTACTGAAGAAAGAACAGAACTTGATCTGTTGTATGCCACTGGGACCTTCCTGCCAATGTTTGGCACATTTTAAATTAGAAGAATTTTTTTTTTCCTGAATTATATTGTTAGTATATCAACACTGTTTGAATTAACGATAATGTCTCTCTGCCACACTCAGTGTGGAAATGTTGCTGCCAATTTGCTGATTTTCTGGAAAAGGCAGAAAGGCAGTTTGAATACCTACTCAGTCTTCAAAAATCTAACAGTGTGAAAAACTACTTTTACTATAATTGCAGAACTCAGAACAATATACACTTTAGTAAACAGTATTGTGGGGTTTGCGTTTGGATATTTTTCCCAACACACTCTGAGTCCTGATTATTCCTGAAGTAAAAGGAAAGGAGAAAAATGTACTGAGTAGACATCAAGAAAAAGCTGCACGAGGTTTGACTTCTGGAGAAAGATGAAAGCTGAAGGAAGAACCAGAAAGAGCAACATTGCACAGAATGCTTTTTTCAGGTTCAGGTGGCTTGCAATTACAAAGCTATAAAACAGAGACTGCACCTCGAAGTCAAGGCAACCTGAGCAAGAGATACTGCCTCTTTTTTTCTGTGAACATATGGTATCACTGCTCCTGATGGATGGAGGGTAATCTGGGAACAAAACAGACATTTGCTCCGTATGCAAATGTCCTTGCCTTTATGGGTAGCTAGAGATCTGCAAGAATCTTGGCACTTCTGCAGATTTAGATATTTACTGATAAAGCTTTTCAAGGGGGGCAAGGGGAGGCAGTTTTTAATACACAATTTTGTTTGGAAAATCCAAAGCATATTGTAAGCAGTGTAAGTATGCACACTTAATGAACATTATTTCACTTTCTCTATTTTTGCTTAACTTTAATAGAAGAACACTATAAATCACTATTGGAAGTGCTGTTACAAACAGTACAGATGTGTAAAATTTGAATTCTGTAATCAGGCTCAGTATTAACAATTCAGCTGAAGTTTTAATAATCTATTATAAGATGGATTGTTTTTCTTCTGTAATGAAGAAACTCATTTGCTATAGTCAGTAAACAGACACAATTTTGAGATAAATCAGAGAGTTTGGTTTGTGTTTTGTTGTTGTTGTTTTGTTTTAAATCACAAGTGTACTATATTCCATGTCTTCCCAAAATTCATAGTATTAAATTACAGTGAAAGGCTTTGGCTTGTTTTTGTTTTGGGTTCCTGTTTCCCCCCTACACACACACCCTGAACAGTAAATATTAACTTCTTAAATTTGATGCAACTTCCATGAAAAGTACAACTTTCATGGGTTAACAAAGCATCCTGAAATTATTATAGCATACAGAAAAATATTTTTTAAAAACAGAACTGCCTCTCATCACTAACTAGCGTCGATACACTAGTATCGAATTATACAATAAGAGTCCTGCAGAACCTTAAGAGCCCTTTCACCTGTGATTTTATGAAGAGGAAGCCTCTACCATTAGCCTCTAAGAATCTGTGGATCTCAAGCGGGAGCTCCTAAACAGGTTCTGGGCAGTCTCTGAAGTGTCTCCGGTGCTGCAACAACTCCAGTACCATTACATGTGCAGCAATTCCAAGTGAAAGCACCAACATTGTCTTTTGTTTCTTTAAGAAACAGGTTTCTCAGAAGACTCTTCAGTCAGAATGCAATCAGCTACTTATTTTCAGTGTTTGAACACTTCCATAATATAGCATCAGCTTATTTTCTTTTAAACATGCTTTAGTCATTGTCACTTTGTTAAGTTTTATACTTAAACATGTAAAACTTTGGTAGTGAACAGCATTTTCGAACGACATTATTCATATATTTGTGTCTTAATTTCTACAGGCAAAATATTTTTTCTAAGCATCATTCAACACTATGCATCACCAATAGAAATAAGTCTGAAATAATATCAACCCCGATTAAGTGCTTACCATTCAAAATTTCCTTTAGATGTCTAAACCATGAATTACAGTGATCTTCACTTAAGTTGTTTAAATGGACAGCACAGTCTGTTAGTTTATTCTCTTCTTTATGCAAGCATTTAAAAATAGTGATACCCAATAAAGTACCACCTTTTTTCTGTCCCACAAAACGACGACGTTTTAGTTTGACTGAAAATACATCCTTCATCTCAATAATCTCCTCTTCATCCTGTAGAACCGTACTGGAATCAGCTGTAGGGAGGGAAAAAAAAGTTACTAACTAGAAGTAATATTTAAATCAAAATAAACAAACAAAAAACAACAATACTGTTATGGCCTCATCTCTAGTTTTACTTGTTGCATCTGCTCATGCCTACATTGAAACTTATTGCATATCACATGTGTCAATCACTGATCTTATATTTTACCAACTCTATTATTTAGGTTAGGTATCCTGCTATACAAATAGAACAATTTCAAAGTGGTTATAGTATCTCTTTTTTGATTCAAAGGACTAAAACAAATTTGAGGCTCTAAAAAAGTGACACCTCCCCCTCTTTTTGCATTGTTATTGAAGTGACAAGGCAAATTCTTCGATCTCTTCTGAGTCATCTCTCTCAGAGATCAAAAAGTGTGCTAGGACCCAAGCTGACTATATAAATATAGCTAATTATATATATAATTTCATTTATTTTTCCAATTGATACTACTGCTGCCCTTTGGGTTTAGACTAGAAAGAGATCAGAAAACAGCTGAGCAAAACCAGAAAAATACACCGAAAGCACGTTACCCATCTTTTCTTTCATTTTCAAGTTACATGTTTGATTTAGACAACAAGAAAAACAGTTTCAAAAGCGCTTGTGACAGTTCAAAACTCTCAGCCCCGGAGAGAGTTGTGTCAGGCTGGAACATGAAATGAAGGCTTTCTTATCTTGGGACTGACATACACAAAGATCTTGTGGTTGCTGACAGTGTCATGTAATGACACTAGTTGCAAATGCCTTTTGGAGGTGTAGTAATTGAGCCACTGTGGTATAGGCTTATTCTGTTCCTTTTCTGCTCTCTTAAGATGTAAGACACTCAATTCCTCAAAAACAAACCCAGTCAAATACACAGACTGAAGGAAAAAAGTCACCATTCCTGTAGGAGTCAACTATTCTGGACAGGAAAAGCAAACTTTCTCTGCTGTCTATGTGTTTACAGCAGATGCAATGTGCTATAGACCAATAAAGAGCCCCTCACAGTCCATGGCAAAAAAAAAAAAAAAAAAAGCTAGAAAAAGAAACCTTTTTGAAATCTAGCAGCAGCTCAGTCAAGTGGTTTCTCAATAGCAAAAGGCATACCAGAGTCTGTGGTACCAGACCTTTGCCATACAGTACACCGAAGTTCCCAGGAGAAGCTGTGAAATGCTATTGCAGAGTTCTTCCTGGAGAGGGAGGACAGCACTGAGACCACAAAAACAGGGCTCACCTGTCCCAGTACCCCACATTAAGCTGAGGGCTTCAGCAAGGTAAAGTTTTTTTGAGCAGGAAAAGAGCCTGCATTGATTCTTGTGAGGGTCTGAGATCAGCATTTCCCAGCACCTCTCCCTAAACCAGGCCCTGCGGTGGCCGCACTCCTCTGCAGACGCCCCGCAGGATGGCAGGCCAGCAGCAGGCTCAAAGGGCGAGCAGGCACCTATGGCACCGAACCTGAGAGCTGGATTCTTATCAACTCTACATCGCTCCTCTAAAACACCTGGGGAGTCTTTGTAGACCTTAAATGAATCACTTGGCAACATCCTGGATCACTTGTCTAGAACTATAGATATAAATGCTTATTTAAGACCCAACTTAACTGTAAAAAAAGCATTTTCAAAGGGAAGGTCTGCTCATCTGTTTTCCAGAAACACTTGTCAGACACACAGGCCGCTGGACATTCCAGCACACACACAGTATTTTAGGAACTTGGGCAAGCAACGACACATGAATAGCAGCTGCTCAGCAGTTATTCACCCAGACAATACAAATATGCTAAATGGGTTTGCTTTTTAAATATTTTAAATTAAATTTTGGAATATTAGCTTTGCTGAGAACATCACAAATTTTGTTGTGCTAATGTTATGCACACAAACCGTAAATAGATTACAAACATTAGTCTATTTGTCCTGCACAAAACAATAAAATGAAGGCCTGCTCAAATACTCTATTTCTGCTAGTAGTTTCCATAATATGACCTTAGTTGTTAGTCAGCTAAGGCCCATCTCATCTTGTCTCTTCATGCTACTACTTCAGCCAGTTTTATTTGCTTTTAAACCTTCCTCTTCCTCTACATTTGACATAGTTGTTGCTTAGATGCACATCAAAACTTTTGAAAATTAAAATAATACATTCTTACTAGGCAGCATTACATTTTCAAAAATAGTATTTGACTCCAGCTGTTCTACTGGAACACATTTTCAAATACAGCTTGGAGAAGTATGTAAACTATAGGAATACTGAATCATACAAAAGCATCATCCTCAAGTTTTAAGTTGTAAAGGAAATATTGAATGAGTTCGTATGATCAGAACCGGCAGTTTTTACTACAGTTGAAAAGAAGTCTTCATGCAAGACCTTAGGGCTATTGTACAATTTTTTATCTTCCATTTTTACTGAAAATAAGATCATCACAAATACAGTAAAAATTGATAAAAAATTCAGATGAAAATTTAATTCATGAGTTATATGTATATATTTTATATATTTATAAATATGTACGCATAAGTATATTTATAAATATATTGTATATATTATTATAAAATATCTCTAACAGATAGTAACAACCAAGTTTACTTTAAAAACAAAGTACATATTGGATTAGACACTTTTTTAAACTTCAAAAAAAAACAACAAACTATCAGTTTGTTAGTATCATATTGGTTATCACTAGCTGTTTCAGGACATTAACTGTCCTCTCACATTACTTAGAAAGATATTGGGTACCATCTGTTCTTGCAAGAGATTTAAGTATACATCTATTAGATATCATGCTATTTATTTAATTCAGTACCCACTTCCCATTGTTGTATCTTCTGAAAAAAAAGTCAATTTAATTACAAGGAATAAAGATAATCTCTTCTACCAGGCTGCCCTGTCATCATGAGAGCTGAGAGGGAACCTGTATGAAGTAGGTTACAGGCGTTAGGAAGAGTAAAACTAACAGCACTTAACATTTAACAAAGACCTAACAAAAACAGAATATATGGCACTTAAAAAAAATTACTATAAGCCAAGAGCTTGTCTAAATCAATCTCAGCACATCTGTCTGATGTAGAGCGTAAACAGGATTAGAGTTGGATTTATCTGCTTGACGCTAATTGTACTCACAGTTTCTGCACATGTCCACTTTTTTTTCCCCCAAAATACAGCATGAAAAAAGGCCTGCCTGATATATGAATTTCTAGGAAGTGTTATGCTTCAATTTATCCCATCTCTGTTTTTAAAAAATTAGACTATCCTACATTTTTCCTATTTACAGTAATCTAATCTCCTATTTAATAAAAAATTTTGTCTAAATACACCAAATCAAAGGGTGAAGTACTAATGCACTCAAATACAGTTTAACTGTAAATAGCAAATAATTTTAAGTGTTAAACTAAGTTTTAAACAAATAGAGTATCTCATGTTTACAGCAAAATTGATCAAAACATACAAAAGAAAAAAACAGTATTATAGAAAATAGAAGAGCTTGAAGAAATGTGTCATTAAAATATAAGCACCAACACTTCAACAACATAACATTTGTTGGACTGTTATCTGACAATAGAGGCCCAACATCTAGGAGTGGTATCTGAGGATTTAATTTCTGTAACAAATATCTGAGAAATACATAAGTCAGGTGTCTGTATAGTTCGAGTACAAGATTTGGAAATAAGGAACCTAAGGTTCTACTCCCTTAGTCACGAATTCTTCGTATGACCTTTGGCAAGTCACGTAGTCCCACTTCATTCTATAGATAGAACTATTACACATTTTATCCTATTAGGCTCTCAAGTTTCCTTCATTGATAGTTCATTGCTATACCTGAGTACAGTGTAACATAATAGATAAACAGAAATAAAACCATCAAGATTATACCAAAGAAAATACAGTGAACAGTAGTTATTACAGTTCTTCTTACACAGCATGAACACTGTCTTCAACACTATTATTCCAAATATACAGTGAAATACAACTGTATAAATATATTTTTAAAAAGGAAATAGAATGAAAAATAAAAACAGTTTTGACAATATGTTCACAAATTTATGCTTAGCAATATTTATTTAAAAATAATAATTTTAAATAATGCCTAACTATTGTGTATAAAACACCAAGTACTAACTCGAGCCCATTCTTTCCATCAGAAAGTGCAGTAAGGGCCATGCACCCGACTCATGAAACCACTCCAGAGTTTTCAGCTATTACTTTGGTTATGAAGGACTAGCAACGAGAACTGTAAATGTGAAAGTATGATCATTTTTTGCCAGAAGAGCTAAGAATCACTGTATAGCTCACATCAGACTGTTCAATATTAATTTAAATACACAAAACATAAGACAGAAAAGCTACTTTCAAAACATCTGAATTTTCAAGCTATTTCAAAAAGACCAGTCATGCAACACCTGGGGAACGGGGCGGGGGAGGGGAACACGATGCTATGCCTCCTACTCTCTTTCATAACCAGAGAAAGCAAAACTTCACTTACTGCTTGGCCAGAATATTGAACAATGAGATGGAGAGAAGGTGGTAAAGGTGGTACAGCATGGGCCAGGCTGGGGAAGACCTGTTTATTGTTGTTTGGTTGTTTTTTAAGATCACCTTTATGCTACTTTAGTCCTTTTAAATGGTGTTATAAAGAGATACATAACACAACCAAGACCTTAGTTTAGAAAAATATTTTCCAGACTGTGTGTAATGACCTCCTAGGGAATCACAAGAAGCTCAGGAAGTATTACAAAGCACTGAAGAGATGCATCGCAGATCCTCCAGAGCTGGAGAATAAAAGCAGGGTGCAGCTACTACCTTCATCTTTTAATGCCACCTATTTACTTGCAGCAACAGCTGTAACCCTTCAGGGCAGAAAATTGAGCTTAAAAGCATCTGACAGGAAAACAACCGATTTTCATTCTCCTTTAGAGAATCTCAGGGTGAAGTGATGTATTTTGCCAAGCCAATGCAACACCGTGCCATTAATCCCTCCTCCAATATAGGCACCTACCACAACTGTGGAGTCCAGCCTTTTCTTTGTTTTGTGTCTGGCACTTGACAAAACCAAGTTGAATCAATTCAACTCCCTAAGGTAGCATAGATTGTCCATTTTATTTTATTTTTTTGCTGGCTTAGTCTTCTGACAAGTTGGTTAATGCAGTCATTTCAACACGAGTCCTGCAACCAGAGATGGCTCAAAGTGATAAGAATATACATAGCAGGAAAGGAGGAAGGACTGGAACTGTCTCTTTTCATCAGCATGAAGTCAATGCGGCTTGAGCCAACATGCTGTGCGCGTTAACTTCTAATTGCTAACTCCTCAAAGATCATCAACAAGAGTCAGCAAGAACTGGGAAAGATGCACACTAATTTTTTAGAACTCTATTCACATGTTATTAAAAAAGTATATAATACTCAGAATAAAACTGTACTTTAAAAGTCTATAATGACACAGTTTGTTGGACAAAAAATTACACATTATTTTAATACAGCAGCAAAAGGCATCATGATAATTGTTTACTATTCACGTTTAGCAAAGTCACCCCAAAGAAGGAAACATGGCTGAAAGTACCAGCCAGCAGGTCACTCTTCTCTATACAATGCTTTATTTCTGTATACATCCAGGACTACATTCCTGTATATTCATACAGGCATAATGATCCTAGAAATAAAAAGGTTACGAAAGAATACTTTCATAATGCATTAGGATAGTCACCTCAAAAGCATTTCAGTCCCTACTTCCATAAGTCCCTCCCATGGTATTTTAGCACAACGAGTTTAATATAAAGCAGTCCAAGAAACAGAGGCAAGAATCCTTGACTCATGACTTCAGTTGGTTGCTTCCTCCAGCCTTCTGCCCTCCCCTCCCATCTCTCTCCATGTTCCAACTTCTCTTTCCACAGGACTCCTTCACCAGTTGATTCTGATCCCTGTCCTCCACCACATCTTTTAAAAACTAATCATCCTTGTCCTTCCAAATACCCTAAGGCTTTCCTTCTTCCATGAGGCTCAGTACACATCAGTCCCTGAAGCTTTCACTCACATCATGTTCCATGAGCAGCAAAGCACCTTGCTCTCAAACTACAAGGTAACAGCAGAACTTTTTCAGCCAAATACACCAAAATTCATATTTTGAAAGGAAGCCCAATAGTTTATTGAATAAAGACCTGAGCCAAAAAACAGCTCCACCATTGTGTGATTAAAACTTAGCATAAGACCTAGCATTTTTTCCAGACAAAAAGCTCCACCTTAAGGAAGAGTTTCCCATTCATTCTCCAACAAACGATTTAAAGGAGATTATGAAATGAAAAAATAATCTCCAAAGAAGATCTGCTGGGAATGATGCTTTAGAGAACAGGGTTAGCTGAAAGGAAGGGAGGCAGAGAGCCATTCTGAAACTAACGCACTTGACAGGGGACATGCGAAGTCTGCTTTTTAATAGTTACATTTTCTCATTAACATCATATTAAGAAAGAGGTCACTGAAAATAAATTTACTATAGAAAGCTCTACATTTTACATTAAGAGTGTGGCCCACATACTGCCTAATTTCATAATATGATTGGGAAAGTAGCAGCAAACCTTTCACGAAGTGCCTGAAACTCTGTGGTGTTTCCTGTAAGAAGTGGAAGGAGTTATGTGACAAACGTCCATGCAGTGGAACAAACATCAGCAGTTTGCATCCTTTCGTAAAGCCTCTGCAGACACGGGCATCAGATAAAATGGATAGCTGTACAAAGACCAGCAGCACCACTATCATATAATGGAATTAATTAAAAGAGAGAGATCAGTGAAATAAAACAGAAGACTGGGATCTAACGACTTATGTGATTTAATACAATGGACTAGCAGAGCTGAAAGGTACTAAAGAAACCCCAAAGAGGAAACATGAGCTTCATTTCACACACTGTTGAAAAATCTCACATATACACACCATTTTGTACCTCCTAATTTGTGTCATAATCATGACAATTACTTCTGCCATTTCAGAAAATAATGGTTAAAAATTAAAATCACCTTCCAAGCCCACAAGACATTACCAAGTTTGATCAATTACAAGTTAATAATTAATTCTACTTGCACTCTTACTGGCAAGAGATTTGCTTCAGCCTCAAATACAGATTTACAAATCATCCAATACTGCTAAATACAAGTGTCTGACATTCAGGAAATTCAGCATGCCTCAAATATCTGAATTTTCATCTTTTCTGAAAAGATTTTCAAACATCTTTTTTTTTTTCGATGAAAAAAAGAACAGACACATCCCATTCTAAACACCAGACAATTCCCTTCCATAAGCTATTGGTAATTCATACATACTAGCAATTCATGCTTTCAGGTACTGAAGCACAGCTATCAGCTGCTAGATAAGCTCATCCATGAACCTCTCTCATTGATTAACAACTACATGTTCGGTTTTACACTCATTGGTCTTTAGTCTGTTTTTCTAGGAGATTTCTTCATAAACTCAGCCGTCCTTTGTATCATACTGCCTGAACCTTCCACACTCGCCCAAGGGTAGGAGATGGCAGCAGCACCACCAAAATCCTCTGGCAAGCATAAAACCCTTCTCTTGCCCCCAATGTGCCTCAGCTCGCTTGCCGCACAGGAATAGGAAGAATGTAAGACTACACCACTTTGCCTGCAGGGATGAATGAATCCCATTTTGTTCATGTAGACCACACTTAACAGACTTAAAAGAAACGCAAAGAAAAAAAATGTTAGATGATCTTTATATTTTTTCCCCTTGCTCTTAGTGAAAATGTTCATATTTCTCTAATTAACTTTACAAAACACTTTTGGCATATTAAAATATATATTTTATACAACATGATATATGTTCAGTATGAAAAATAATTGCTTAGAACACAATACAAAATTTAAGGTATACTTAGTCAAGTTTTCAGTATACAAATGAGTCCTTTGTACGAAGAAGAAAGCTTTCAAAATACAATACTCTAGAATCTTTCTGGTATTACTATCATTGTTAGTATAGGGAACTTGCTACATTTACAGTGATGCATAATCCTGTGACTGAGGAAATTACATTCTCAGACTTTCATCAATTCTAAGATTTTGTTTGTAGCTTAACATGATGACAAAGCTCTCACAAAAGATTTGATACCAATACGATGTGACACAACTGAACCAAACCTTAATTTCACTCACAGTAAGAAATCACAGGATTAAGTAACACTGTGCAGTCTTTTAGAAAAGTTTATTGCTTCCAGATGGATGCAAGTTTCCTTTCAGCACTGATTTTATCTTCTGTACACAGGGTGCCAATGTTGCTATAAATATAGACAAAATGTAGTTATAAAGATAAATTATTAAAATATTGACATAAACAGGCTTATACAATACTGCCTCTTTCCACAGAGGGCAACTACATTAGAGCGATACATATATTACAAATGCTCAACATTAAAACACGCGCACCCGTTTCAGAAATTACAGCCCATGTATGAACAAGCACAAATTTACAAGGTATCCATAAAATGACTTCTAATTCAAACTGCGTGCTCTTTGCCCCACGTTGTGTAGTGCCATGTGTTTCACTGCATGGTGCACACTACCAAGATGTCCACCTGTGCCCATGTATCTGTGCAGCAAGCTAAGTATATGCTTACTTCATTTAGCAGCAGAACTGTTGAATATATACTGTAATAATACACGTATGTTGAAATTAAACTAAAACTGTAAATAATAAATGTAAGCTCATTAAATTTCAAACCATGTGCTCAAGACACTGACAAAGTATATCAACAGCTCTACAAAATGTTTTAATAAAAAAATGAACTGTGTAACTGATTGGACTGTAAGAAAATCATATACAATGTTATTTTGAAAATCAAGATACACTAAAAAATTATGGGGGGAAGCTGGTACTTTGAGTTGTTTTAATATTTTATGTTGTTACACAGTTCAGGAACTGTAAGAATATTGGTAACAAGTTATTTAAAATATTATTTGAAATTATCACGAGATTCTCAAAAATCTAAAGATCTCCATCTTTCTTTAGATTTGTGTGATAACCACCGCATAAATTTGAATAAGATAATGCATTTTAAATAACATGCAGAATCCAGAAAACACTTTATGAATAATATTTTAGCATTAACTACCATGAAATTCAAAATTAACAACCAGTATAAAAATAAGTTTCACTTTTACGTCAAACTGCATTAATATACTAAGTTACACACAGAAATGTATGCATTTTCAGACAGGCATATCAACTGACACTAATAAAAAAAAACAGACGCTAATAAAAAATTCTAAATAAATAAATAAATAAATGAAGCAAAAAACACCCCACAACAGTCCATGACTTATGCTTCACATCTTTGCATGGCTAGTAACCTCAAACAAGTCATCTCCCATTGTTTTTAGGCAAATTGGCAAGTTCCTTGTCATTTCAACCTATTACTCTTAACTTTGGTATTGTAACTGTAGCTACATACCACATTTACATATGTATTCCTAATCATAGTCACTAAAGGTGATTTGTATCAAAGCATGGAAATCTAAGGACATTTTCATAGTCTTTTGAATATATTTGGGGAGATAAGTAATAATCACACAAAGAATCACAAGAATGCAGCGTGAAACAGTACCAAGAATTACCAGGATCAAATAGAAAGACCACTAATGAACTTAACAAAATACTGATGAGTTCTTGCTGTTGGAGAAACACGCGTGTCAGATGACAAAAAATACTTTTCAAACCTCTATTAAAAAACGTGAATTTTTACTCCTCCAAAATGTGAAATGCTAGCACTATACCAAATGGTCACACATCTACAGGGACTACTATCACTACAAGGTTTAAATAATTATCTCACTTGGAGATCCTGAAAATTTTACTCTTAGCATAAAGATCCTGCATATGGTTGCAGGATCAGAGAGAGATTCACATTCAAAGTACCCATGCAGCCACTAACAGATGCACCTTCAAACTGGATTCAGCAGCAGCTTAGTTAATCCACACCATTACTTCAGAAACACGTCAACTAGCTACCCCTATCACTAAAATCAAGCTACTCTACAGCCTTTGCAAAAAACTGAGACTAAGAAAACTCAAGTAATGATGTCTTTGACAGGATCTTATGCTACATATTACAATAAATATGACTCACATCTGTCCTCTTTGCAGAAAGCCTACTTTCACAACCAACAAAGCCAAATGATGATTATCTTTGAGTCTTTACAGCTCTTTCTACAGGAAATATAAAAATAAAAATTTGTTGTAAAATTCTTTAAGTAGATGCAGCTTAGGAAGAGGCATATCAAGAGGGGAACAAAAGATCTACAGCTGAAAATACACAAATAGGGAACAACAGATCAGAAAAAAAGAGTAATTCAGAATTGGAAAACTCCTAAAGCTGGTGAAGATTTCCAGCAGTGTTCAGAAAACTTCTCAGCACCACTTACTCATCTCCCTCTTCTAAAATAGACCATGTAGTTATCAATAAGGATGGAAAAGTTCAGAGTCTAAAATGGCTGACGCAGAACAAAAGTCTTCATTATAAACATAAGTACCTTGCAGATGGAGGCTAGGCAAACACTGACGTACAAATTCTACCAAGAAAACTTGCTTAATAGTGCAAATACAGGTAGAGTTGCAGACGAGTAATGTGTGATCTTTTACATAAAATATAGTTTAAATATAATTTAGCTGTTTTCTGGTACATAAGACCAGCAATATCAGCTCAGAGCAAGAGTCCATCTGTCCCAGTATCCTGTGTCAAACCATAGCCATAAGCAGATGGTAAGAGAAGAGAAGGAATCGAGCAAGCATTTTTTCTATTTCTCTCTAATACTCTTCTACTCCCCACCTGTTTTCATTTGGGATACCCAGAATGGACTGTGGTTTCTAGGTATTTAACAGCTCTCAAATGAGGCCTTCAGTCTCCAGCTGAATCCACAAAATCTTTTAGCATCACCAATATCCTTCGGCACTACGTTTCACAGTTCTGTTGTATTCACTGCATCCTTTTGCTTTGAGCCTAGTTCTTCTTATTTGATACACCTGACTTATTATATTGGAAGGTAGAAAGCTATTGCCATCTGCTCCCCCCATGCCCTATCTCAACTGCCTCTCTGTCAGATCAAAAAGAAATAATCCTTACCATAATAATCCATACAACAGTTTAAGTGATAGATGATATTTTCTTCAGAATAAACTTGTGATTATATACACTAGGAACAGTCTAACAACAGTTCCTGATCTTGATCCCAAGCTGATGATGTTAAATAAGAGATGAATACATTACAATATTGTAATTACTGTTAACTGTATCAACTCTTGATTCACTGTCACATCTGTAAAATGGACATGTCTCTGAAGTCCTGCTGTAGGACAGAACCAACAGTATCTAAATGTTTTTCCATTTCTGTTTTAACAGTCCACAAACATACAAACTCAATGTTTCTGCTTCTCTGTGTTTATCCCATGTCAGCTTTTTCCCTTCCATACCCCTTTCCAACCACATTGTTAATACCAAAGGCACTATGAACTTTTCAGGCAGCCTTCACTCCATGCATTAGAGAAAGAAAACAAACACTAGAAACATAAAACAAATAGAAACATATTTAAAGACAGCTTTCTTTCTACTGTAAGTTCATTTCATTAGTCGTCTTCTGCACACAAACTAATATTGTTAAACTCACGAATGCAAAAAAGCAGTATCTGCTTTAAGCAAAACAAGTGTATATGTATAAATCATACCCTCAGCTCAGTACTGAATTTATGGGTACATTCCACAAACGGTTTCCATAAAACGAGACCTAAGAATGAAACTTCAAAAAGACCACCTGCTTGTTTCCATCATATTTTAAATAATTAACTCTCCAACCAATGTAAGTGCAAAGAAAATGCTGTTTTGTTTGTTCTTCTGTAAGAAAAACATACAAAAAAAAAAAACCCACACCCTTAGTTGTTACTACTCCTCCTTCACAAAAGATGTACGAACAGAAAAGGACCTGGAGGATCTTCCCAGTTTAATCACAGCCTTATTTAAACACATTGCTGTTAAGTGACCAAGAATCATCACATTTCTTGTGAAATATTCATAAGCATTCTTTCTCCTTCAAAAAAAGCAGTACCATGTTAAAAATACATATCTATGTAAAATCTTTTCCTGATTATCAGAACATGTTGATATGTTTTTGTGGGCTTACCCCGCAACATGCTAACTGCAGAAATTGCTACACAGCACCATAGATCAGTTCAAAGTTTGAAGTCCACATGAGTTACCAACAACTACAGCCACCTATCTGTTTGTGTACTATTGACTAGTGCCATGACAATTTTGATCCCTTGCTAATTACTTCTCCCCCAGGTACATTCACCTTGTAGAGGCAGCAGAGCAGTCCCTCGAAAAGTCCAGCACCACTCAGGTCTGGATCCTTTCACTGCCCTCCCTGGCAGGGCTGCGACGAGCAGTGCACCAGGGAGAAGAGCTGGGCAGGAACAATTTCTTGGTGAACCATCTTCAATACACTCAACAGACCAGCCAAGGAAACGTGTTATTTTCACATAAAATCCCAGCCAGTCATCTTGAAATTCTTCCTGTTTCCTTCTACTTTATTCACATCCGTTGTCATCTAAGTCAAAATACAATTGACTTTTATTTTAAAGCCATTTTCATATGTTACTTTAAGTGATACTATTTCACTTATTCTGTTTCTGCAATACTAAGCAATACAGAAAAATATAAAGACAATTTTTTACACATCTGTCAAATAAGTTTTTAATGTAATGATGAGCATTTAACTACTCAAACTCAGTATCTGCAAAACAGCATTACATTTAGTCATCAGTATTTATTACTGTTACCCTTAGCATGATCATTTGTATGTGAAATTTTGTTTTTCCAAGACTGTCTGCACTGTGTAAAGCTCTGTTTCCAGGATACGTATAATAGTGCAGCACATAACATCTGTTGCTTTGCATTTTCTGAGCTTTGCAAAGCATACTTTCCTATACTCACTTGAGTGTATGAGCTGACAGAAGAGATATATGGTCACAGTTCAAACAAACCGACAGCTACGACTACTACTCCGAACTAAAAAGCCTCTAAGTAACTACCATCTTACATAGCCTGCCTGAAGAGACAAAAGCTGGGAAACCCAGAGTTCAGCACTGAATTCTGTTCATGAACTGACCATTTGTTTAGAATTGCAACACACAGGGAGGAAACAGCCACATGCTAGATGAGAGAACTGCGGGGTAAACCCAGTTACCATACGCTTCTAGTCAGAGATTTAATATGTTCTTACATCTACAACTGAATGAGAAGCTGGGGTGGGAGGAATTGCCGCCAGACCTTAAACATAAGTAGAATTTTATTCAATCAAATCCTTACAGAAAGGCTAGTATAACACAAGGCTCACATGAAAATTCAGACCTACATTTTTTTAAATACATTTTCTTATTCTTTTTTTTTTTTTTTTAACCAAACATATTTGTCTGTTACCACACTGACAGACCATGACAGACCTTCCATGCTATTACTGAGGAAAACTAACAGTTCCTTATAACATAAGAAAAGCAAATGGTGGGCCTGGAAAATAATTTTAATACCTCTACGAGTTATCTTGGGGTCATGTGAATAACTTTTGATCCACTTTGGATTTTGAGCTCCAATTTTACAAAAAATGAAACACTGGTTTGAAATACTCTACAAGCTCTGGCTTGCAATCACATTACAAAACCTTCAAATTAGTATGGCTTGAAGCCTTTTCTTGTTTTTTTGCCACTTAAGGACTTACATATTTAATGTATCAATCCCAAAGTTGCTAAGAACTACGTCATCATACATAGATATATATAAGTTCTGTGTTATGATTTTGTTTTCTTTAATCTCTAGCATTCATAATATACTATTCAATATTTGGCATTTACCATACACACCACACAGAAATACTTGGTAACATTCAGCTAGGATGACAAATACAAATCACAAGAAAAAAAATAATAAAACAAATACCCACCTATGAAAAAAAAAACAAACAGGATATTCTTCAATCCTAAAAAGAAACACACTAGGAAAACATGGGGAAGGAATCAATTCAGAAGCCCACCCTCAATCCCTACATAAACATTTCAAAACACTCCCACTTACAAGCATGACAAAGACACAAAAACAGCTCAAGAGTTTAAACAAATGTGTTCGTCTCCAGGCACCAAACTCATTCCCAAAAGATAAACCTATAGACTACTTTTCTACATCAGACATGAGCAACTCCTGAAAGTTAACTAAATTATGGGGATTTGGATGTTGTGGAGAATGCAGCATGGATTCTTCTCCAAAGAAGAAATGGCACTGTTGGCAATTCTAGCACCACAAACATTCCAGGTTTGGGGGACATTTCTTGTTTCTCCACTGGACTTCTGGACTTACTTTTTTTTTTCCTCTCATTTTTAATCGCTCCACAAGGACGCACAATAGGAAAACAGCTATATTGAGACATTACGGGGAGCACAATGTTCTCATTCAGTAGAAGCAGTGCATTTTTAATCTGCATAGTTTAATAATAAGAAAATACGTTAGGTTTTTAGGTTCAACCAAGAAAGGCAACTGCATGTTAAATGAGCTGACTTTATTTTTCCTTTGGTAAATTTGTCATTGAAAAATATGAAGTAAATTACTTCTAGCTTCATAATCACCTTTGGAATTAATACACTTTGAATAAAAAGGTATAATGAGATGAGAATGCATGTCAATACACAAAGCCAAAGAAATACAAGAAGCCTAATTATTTTTCAAAATACTAATCTCATACATGCATTTAATTTTTAAAACCATGAAGAGTATTATGTGAAAGTGAATACTATCTTCATACAAACGTACATCATACATTGGAAGCAAAATAATCAGTCACTTTTCCAAATAACACAAGCTCAACACACCGTTTTTTTTGTTGTTGTTGTTGTTTGTTTGTTTGTTTTTCCTGCAGAGGGCCACAGCAAAACAGTTTGATAATAAAAGCTGAAGTCCCACACAAATACCAATGTCTTCAACTCTTTATCATAATCTATATAAAATCCAGTTACCCAGACCTATCTACATGTGAAAGATGATTATACAGCATGCCTATTCACCCAAGAGGAAGAGCTTCCAACAGGCTAAGAACCCATTTGGGCTGCATTTACAAGGTCATGACTAAGCTGCCAGTCGCAGCGGCACACCATAGCTGAGCTTCACCTGTATTTGCTGCTTCACTCATTCAGCTTCACTTGCAGACATCATCCTAAGCTGTTATCACTGTCCACAGTATAAGCTGTGCTTCACCGAACAGGGGAAGGGTCCCCAAACTGTGAGAAACGAGTTCCAGAACTTCTTCCCTAGTAAAACAGTCTGAGAAATGCTGTCCTTGCACAGCCTGCCCACACAAGTATTTTTAAGACCATCTAAACAGTGGGAAAGGGGAAGTTCTAGTCACCTATTTCAAGTTGACATTTCAAGCTGAAATAATAACAATAATGAAATTCTATGTAAAAAGGTTGATTTATCAACTTTCAGCTGCACTTAACTCTGTAGCATGCCAGAGTATGATGAAATCCAATTAAATCAAAAAATAGAGAGTTAACGTCTGTGAAACAGGAATCAATTTAGAAAAAGATCCCAGTGTAATGCAATTCTATAGGAGTCCTAGTAGTAAATGACAAAAAGGTCAAATTTTGAAAGGAAACAGCAGATACCACCACAAAACTAGCAGATGTTCCTAAAGGATCATCTGTACAAAAACATAAGCATATGTGAGAGAAATCCAACACTATCATGAAATCAGTTGGTGCCTAACATAATAGCAGTTCCTTATGGCAATATGGTAATACATGTATCAGATACTCAACACATTATGGCTTTTTGTCTGCACATACTGTTACAACATAAGTCATAAAAGCCAAGACCACTGATTTCTTTGAAAGGAAAACATTAGATCCATGATCCACAAATGTTAAGGTACACAAAGACTATCCAATTCTTCAGGTTTATGCTCTCAGATTTGCAGCTATTTAGGGTCATAAATTGTCTAAGAAAGATACAAATATTTTTTAGAGTACTACACATATTGAAATAGAAATATGCCTCTAAAAACAGGGCCTAATATAGTTGTATATACCTAAATGAAACAGCAAGCAAAAATGGATTCATTGTCTCCAGTGCTTGTTTGCTTGTTTTGGCATAAAAGTGGCAACAGCCATTAGTTACCTGCTGTTCTTGTTTAATGTAACAAATATACATTTTAAATAAATATATTTAGTTAACACGACATCTACAATGAAAAGAAAATTGTTTTCCTAAATTTTGTTTATTTTGACTCCAACAAGAACAGACAGACTTCCCTACTTTATTTCTGTTTTATAATTGCAAAATAAAGACAAAAAGGCCTTAATCTAAGCATGTCTTTTGTCAAAATACAAAATAAGAAAATGCAAAAGAACATCATATCCCAAATTCCAGCCCAGTCAGGGAGCACAATCCCCACTGCTCTCCCATGCAGGTACTCCAGAACCTCACCCCACACACACCAAGGAGAGAAACAGCTGCAGGCAAAGAAAGCAAGTGGTGGTCTCAGGGTCTGAATGGACAAGCTATTTGTAAGATTTTGTATTTATTTCCTGCAGACATTGCTTAAAAAAAAAAAAAAAAAAGTTTATGGCATGTTTTCCAGAGTTCTGGAGGCTCTTGGACATTTAGAGAGCACTGCTCCTAAATGAGAGGGACTACATGAAAGAAACCACACATTGTCCAAATGTTTGGGAAGGGGTGGCTAGTGCTGCAGACAGACTCGAGCGGTCTGATCAGAAAGAACTGCTGCCATGGGAGTAAGCTACACCTGAAAGTCGAGATAAGCTGGTAACACATGTGACAACATACAAAAAATGTAAAGGTGCAGAGTAGAGGAACACAAATGGTAAAAATGACAACCAAGAAAAAGATTGCAACAGCATGTAGAATGTGAACAAGGCAGAGAAAAAATAACATTTCTCAAAGGCTGAAGAACAGGACAATTGAGAAACTGAGCTACAAGACTTATGCTTAGAAAAGGAATTTGTGAACTGTTTTTAATGATTTGAAAAGAACTTTAGTTACCAGTGAAGAAGGGATGCTTAGCCCTGTACCATGGTCATCAAAATACCACTAGCGTGGATATCAAAGACTGGTGAGCATATCAATTTTTTTTTAATGTATACGCTCAGATTCTTCCAAAGGAAACTTAACTCTTGCACACCTTTGCACAGAAAGCACAGTCAAAGAGCTAGCAGTTATTCTATGAACAGGAAACTGATAAGCTGGGTTTTTTGCTTGTTTTTAAAATATTTTAGCACATGAATTTGCATCCTACCTCTTTTTACCTCACCACCTTATTATGCCTCCTCTGGCTTTCCCTGCTTTTCCTGCCCTGTACCCCACAGCATGCCCCTGCACGCCGACCAACAGCTGTGGTTTCCCCTCCATTCCCTGGTGCCACCGTCCATTGCCCCCCAGAGTCCCCGCACACCGGTGTGCCACCTCACCAAAACCCTCGCCCCTCTGCGGCCTGCTCCGCTGCCACTGCCGCCCCCCTCGCTGCTGCACCAGGCCTGCTGGGCCCCAGCAACCAGCACAGCCCGGCCTGGCTCAACAGCACCGTGCCACCGACCCTCGCTCACCAAGCAGGAGGAAACAAGGAAAAAAGCTGAGCTTTGCCTTGCCAACAGTAACAGCACAGCAAAGCCTAATTATTCCTTAGTGCAACGGGACAATGAAAACCCACCACCTTTAAGCAAGTCTAAAACTCTCCATTTTATGGGCTACCAGAGCTCTACGATAACAAAACCCACAGTATCGGCAACAGAAATACAAACTCAAACTCACATCACGCTGTCAAGCAAGTCATGAACACATGCTATTTAACACACATGTAAACCCAAACACACAGCAATGCAACTTGCAAGACGTAGCAAAGAAACTTATTTTCTGGAACAAAGATTTTAATATCTGCTCTTTTTGGATAGAGAGAGTCACAATACATACAAAAGCCCCTATTAGATGCCCAGGGTGTGTTAATCCCTTTCAACATGCGCAGAGAGGTGCATAAACATGTGAAGTATAGGAAAAACAGCAGAAAACATGAAGCAATGTAAATTGTTCCACAGACACCTAGCCATGGACTCTCCCAGACTGACCGGCTGATAAAGGAAAAAAGACACAGAGAATCAAGACATTATGTCTAGAAGTTGACTGAAATAACATATTTGTGAGACTGATAATTAACATACTCAATTTCCTTAAATACTTTTTTTTTTTTTGGCAAAAAATTGAAAATTAACATTCTTTCACAGTTTCATGCAGCATTTATCTAAGAGACATGCATTTTATGGACTTCCCTGAAAAAGATTTGGGAGTCTCTTTCACGTTTAAACACCCTGGGATTGTTTAGGACTGCATGATTTCTTCCTTCAATTTACATCTTAAAGCCATATATCCATGTGATACATACACATCACTCTCTCAGTTATACTTTATATTACTTATTTTTGTGTCTTTTCCTCAAAAACAGTTTTCCTACTTGGACAATACATAAGCCACTTAGAGAAATTATGTTCTCTACACGTCAGGCAGAGAATCAAAAGCTTTCAGTTTGACCATCGTACAACTTTGGTAATTCAAATTTTGTAACAGGCAGTTCCCATTTCCATTATTCCTGTCTGACCAATAGACTGACAGATGTCTTACTTTAGAGATCCCAAACAGACTATTGGTATCTATTTCACCCACATCTGTTCCTAAATAGCCTTGGCAGCAGGCCACTATGCACTCGGAATTAATTTTAAGTCCTTTATTGCTAACTCTTTCACTGTTTCAATACATCAGTAATTTTTTCCTTATTGCTGCACTTACATAAAATATTTATAAATTCTTATTTTAAATGCATATCAAGAAGATGATACTGTATATACTTAAACTACACATTGATCTTTTCTAACTCATGATAAAAATATATAGTCAATAATACGCTGACCTCGTGATTGCTCCAGAGATATTACTTTCTTTTCAGTCAATTAATTTAGAATATTGTATTCAATTACTCATATAAAAAAAAAAAAAAGAAAAACTTTTTATCTGACAGGTTTATTACCCAAATACTCAGTCCAGCCTACATGCTGTCAGTCTGAGAGAATGCGTTCATATAACCTTGAGTCAAGTACACTAAACACACAACAAACTACACTTATAAAAAGATTTTCATAATTATCAAAAGCCTCCAGGCTTCCCATACCAATAAAAAACTGAGTCAGTGCTGCTCTTGTTCTGTTTCCTATCTGATAGAAGTCTGCTGAAAAAGTGCAATTGCCACAGAGTTTCCCAGTTGAAAATCTTCAAAAAGATGCTGCAGGCTTTAAGGAAGTATCAGGATTAAATTTCTCATTCACATTCAACAGAGAAGAGAAAAAAAAAATCATATTGGAAGAACAGAATAAAGAAAGCTGAACTGTTCCAAAATATAAATAATACCCACATCCACCACTGCTAATCCTCTATATTTTATTAGCTTTTAAACTTTAGCCACAGTGAAAAAATACTGCACTCTGAGCATCTCTTCTTAAATGCAAATAATTATTTTTCTGTCATTCTGTCAAGTGTATTATCTTCTGGAAATTTCTAAAAATCACAGCTAATATTCAGATCTGTTTTTCATAGAATCGCTTCGGTTGGATAGCTTTCTCTGCTGTTACTTTGCAGCAGCATCCAGACTGAGAAGTCCTACAGTTTGAGACTGGATTATTAACACAGAGAGAGAAGTCTTGCCTTTCCTTAATTTCAGCGATGACTTTTATGGCATAGGAAAGTCACGTGGAAAGAAACTAGAGTAAAAACCAGTAATGGCTGCCTGCGAGCTCTGCTTTTCATCCCAGCATCCAATGCATCATTAAAAGCAAGCGACCTGGCAGGTGTTAGAAGGCAGCAGGCTGCTGTGAGAAGGGACTGAGCTGAGCACCCCCAAGCTCAAATAGCAGCCTCATGGCAGGGCAGCCAGGCCCTGCACCACACCGCCCCCTCAGCCACCCCCCACATCCTCACCCTCAGGCCCCAGGCTCAGGCACTGGCCCAGGCCTTGCTTCTGCCCTAGGCTTCGCTATCGCAGAGGACGCCAACTTGCGATGGATCATTCTTATTGGAGCAGGGAGGTAACGAAAACCCTCTAGGAGACTGCTGCTGCAGAAAGCAAGGGGAGAGTAAAGAAGGGAGTTCGCTTGGTAATCACATTGGCCAAAAGCTCTACAGAAACAGTGTGGTGGGGCAGAACTGTGCTCACGTCAGGGTTTATGTGAACAAACCCAGGAAAAGCAGATGTCATGTACTTGGGAACATTAAGCTGCAGCTCTGAGCTGAAAGAGCCAAGGCGGAACAAGCGGCCTTATGATGGGAGCCACAGAACTGCGGATTGTAAACAAGGACTTCAGCAAGGCAGGAGTAATCTTGGCAAACTGCTGAGGTGGGAGGGAAGAGAGGAGAAAGTGACTACCTGGCGCTTCTCTGACTTGACTGCCATAGAAGAAAGGTCTTGTCCTAAAACAGGAAGAATTAGTACATACAGGACCAAGCAGGAGACATTTAGTGTCAAATTCAGGCCACCTGGCAAAGCATGTTTTTGAGCCTAAGGTAAATTACACTATGAAACTTTTGGTCTGGAGAAAGTATGCTTGAACCAAATCCCAGGGGAACGGACCACTGAGAGTGATACGTGCTGTTCAGACAGCCGTCGGCCATCTCTTGTACCTTCACAGCTCAGGCCATGCACTGCACCGCTGCACTATGGTCACACAGAACGAGGCACTCACGGGCGGCTCCTGCAGCACCAGCACATGTCCCACACTCACAACACTCCCTGGTAATTGCTACTCAGATACAAGAATGTGGGAGAGAAAAAACATCCAAATTCCAAAATCCCTATTTGACCTCTGCGATTGCCGAACAAATACCATCCTGACCTCCAGCATCCAAGATGGAAGGCAAAACAGACAAGCCCTCCACTGGATCCATGCTGCAAGGGCAGCAAGCCCAGCACAATGAAATCCTCAGCTCCAACTGAGCTCATCTACAGACACAGGCAGGCACACACAGAGCTGTGCCAGCCCAAAGGAAGGAGTCACAGGTATTGGCATCTATTTAATGTGCATTACATTTACACGTTTACATGTTTACATTTACATATTTACATGTGCAGTAAAAGTCAAAATCCTGGTATAATTGACATCAACTTGTCAGCGCTGCTTAGTTCTGTCATCCACAATATGTTTGACTTTAAACACGGAGTACTTTGTTATTTTGCAGGAGCTAAGACAGAAAATCTCCCATTGTCTGTGTGAGTAAGCTCAGGGTGAAAAGTTCTTACACAAAGTAGCAGTTTAGGGGGATTGGACTTTTCATAGAAAAACAAAAAAGAACAATGTATTCCCATCCCTGGAAGCATGAAGCAATACATACTGAAATTCATTTTTCTTGTTTGTACCTTAAAATCCACCACTGGTAATAATTTAAAAACAATCATGGACTTATAGTTCCTGATATATGACGATTCAAGCTACATTAAAGTAGCTAGCACATAAAATGGCAAACTAGAGCATTCCACATGGAACTAAATAATTCATAAATTACACTTCAGATCACGTACATAGAGACCTGTAGATAGTCCCAAAGGGCAAGGAGGAGAGGCTACAGAGTTGTGCGTTACTGAAACTGCCACACTGGCTCCACAAAAGGAAGGTCTGTACAAACATCAGCACAGACATCATAAGAACTGAACAGCCCTGCTGAAAAGCAGGTATTTCTGTCTTTGCACAACACTGCATGAATGTGGTTACACAGCTCAGAGGCCAAGAACCAGCAGCTGCGCATGGCACCACATTGCTTGGTTTGAGTAGCTTTGGTGTCCCTAAATGCTACATGAAGTGAAGCGTATCTTCAGCTCTGGGCATTTGAGCACTCCTCCACAGCAGTAGCACCGGAACGACAGCGTTCCACACAGCTCTGGAGCCACATCTTACCCGTACAAAGTTTTAAAATCCTTCAGAAATAATGCTAAACTGAACTCGGAGTTTTAGGCCTGGAGAAGTTAACTGTGCCGTAACAGAACACAGCTGTGTTGTCTGGAAACCACATTCCTGAAAGACAGCTTTGACTGATCCTTCACGTAAGCACCGGGAGGTCACTGCAGTAAACGGGCACTGTTAGGAGTACATATGCAGTTTTGAAAGTGACTTTATGTTTTCAGACTTTCTAGTGGGGGGGGGAGGGGGGCGGGAGACTATCTATGTAAGCTTAGGGAATGTTCCTTTTCTTCTAAACTTTGGGATGAACTTTGTTTCACTTGACCACATCCTACAACGGTGTACCCTCATGGCATGTCATATGTCACAAGGCGCCCAGAGCCCCTGGGCACCTCAGGGCAAGCCGATGGCAGCCGATGCAGCAGGACCCCGACGGCAGCGAGCCCTCTGACCGCTCCGCCCAGGCTACGAAGGGGCTTACGCAGGCACATCTCGCGCACCTCGGATTTCTGCGCCGCCCGCTAAGAAATAAAGGCTCTTTGCAGGATTAGGCACTTCGGGTGCAAGTCGCTCATTGCGCTATGAGCTATTTTATTTATTTATTTTTATTAAGCACCAGGACAACCCCAGGGGGAAGAGGAGCTCAGAACCCCCTTATAGGCGGCGGTTCGCGGTAACCCCGTGCCGGAAAGCCCCGATGCCCTGCCCTGCGAGAACGGGCTCGGCACGGCTCGGCTCGTCCCCTGCCCCGGCCCGACAGCCCCGGCCCGTCCCACCTGCGGGGCTCTCGGGCACGATGGGGCTCCAGCGCAGCCGCCGGGCGCTCAGCACCACGTCGCAGCTCCTCTTGCCGATCTCGAAGATGCCCCTGAGGAGCGGCTCCTCTCCCCGCTCGGCCGGCGGGGGGCTCGCCGCCAGCGGGGCCACCCTGCGCCGCCGCTCCTCGGGCCCGGCCCGCCGCTGCGGGCGGAGGAAGGGGCCCGCGGCGCCCAGCATGGCGGCCGCCCCCCGCCGCGTCCCGCCGGCTGCCAGGGCAGCGCCCGCTCAGCCCCGCCCCCGGGCGGGGCCGCGGCCGCCCGGGGGAGGGCGGCAGGGGACGGGGATCGGACCTGGCCCTGTCAGGAGCCGTCCCGGGCGGGAGGGAGAGCGGCGGCCCCTCGCCACGTCCCGCTCCGTGGTGCACGAAGGGCAGGGGGCTTCTGGGCGCCCTAACGCAGCTGGGCCCCTCAGCACCATGCTGGCACCGCCGGCCCCCCTCTGGCTTCGTCGTGCCCAGCTGCTTTTACTTCCCTCAGGAGGGCCACAGAGATGCTCCAGCTGACAGCATTCATGTAAGCCCCCTCAGAAGTGTTCCTGCTTTTGTGTTATCACCGATATTGCTATCACTTGGCTTTAGAAGAGTGACATGAAAACGTAACAGCCCTCTCCTGCTATGAAAGGTCAGGTGCCTCCCAGGTGCTGCCTGTGGCTTAGATAAATCAGGTCAGCACCACAGCAGAACCGTGTAGGCCTCAGCACAGGTCTCAGGGACATGCACACCTCAGGGGGACAGGGGGTCCAGCACCACACATCCCTGGAGCATCTCCTGTGGGACAGTGCAGGATGAGTACCTGGAAGGCTGTTGCTCATCTCTCAGTCCCCTGACATAAAGGGAGGGGAGGGAGACACACTACTTTACTCCCTCCCCCTCAGTAAAAGATAAATGTTACTGTTTGCAGGTGTGACAGCTTTACTCACAGGTGCTCTAAGATCCACTGATGACTGTCACATTAGAGCTCCTCTAGCAACCCCAGTTTTTAAGGTGCTTTTGAGCCTTCCAGGGCTTAACTCAGTGGAAAACAGCAAGTTTTTTTTTTTTTTTTTTTAAGTTCTGAGTTGTATAATGTCATGCTGGCTTACTAATGCATGGGAAAATACACTTACACAAGCAGCTTAGTAACCTTATTACAAATACATAGGACTAGAGATAAAACCAAGAAGTAGAGCATTAAAATCAAAATACTGCCTTTTGCTGACCATGAGTGATACAAACAGCTCAAGCTATGTTGCAATATCTCCAAGGTTCTTTGTAGTGGTTGTCTCTCTAGAAGAGAAATGCTGTTACAGAGAGGTAAGTCTGTCTGCAGTCAAACGTCCCATGAGATAGTAGATGATTTCATGAATATAAAGCTGCCTTTGTTAATAGTTCCATAAAAACCTATACCAAGTGCTAATTATGTAGCCAAGAAGACCATTTAAAGAATTGTGATACAGGTTTTTGGTACTCATTTCCATCTATTACTTTGAGTTTAAAGCATGCTCTGAACATTTACTAAATACACAACCTGTAAGTGCTTTTGAATTTGCACCATGCCATTGATTCAGCTTTAATTAAGTAGCCCTGACAAACCTGCCTTTCTGAATAAGATCACATAAAGCTTCTTAAAGCTGCTAACAATTGTCTTATTACAACTTTGCTATTATCCCTTAGATTTCCTTTGTTGAAATATAAATATCTTGACTGCAGAGTAATCAGATAAAGTGTAAACAACTTAAAATGTGCAAACCACAAAAGTTTTGCATATATTTTTTTCCACCTGAAGATGACTGAGTAACAAGGCAAGAAAAGCTGCAAGGGAAAAAAAAAATTTGCCTTACCAATTTATCACTGGTATAGCTGTAGATGATTCAATTAAACTTGTATCTCATTTTGGACATCAGTAGTCTCTAATATGTTTTCTTTCAAAAACAAAGCTAAACCATTAAAATGGAGGCATAATTTAAAAATGGATTTAGTTGCATCTATTTTGAGGCAGTATGCTCTTTATAACCCCTACTGTCATTCGTATTTATTTCTGGGACCATTTACTAGCCTATTCCATCTACATGTATTATATATTGTCACTAGATTTATCATAAGGTACAGGAAAGGATGGACTAATAATTTTCTTAGAGCCATAAAAAACTATTCAGAGGCAGACCATTACAGCTTCTAAGGGATTGCAACATCCTTCAACTAATGTTTTTGAAAGTTCTAAAACTCCAAGTAACGGCAATGGAAATGTTTTAACTCAGCAACTTAAGATAATAAAGTGTAGTAGATTAAAACAAACTAGTAAAGTTGAGAGAATTGCATGTTCCTCCCATAATTTGTTACTACTTGCAAGTCTGGTCACTCTTGGTTTATTAACAAAGTCCTCAGTCCCTACAGTCCCTTAAGGAGGGGGCAGACCATTTTTCCTGGAGAAAATACTATTATATGCAAGTCGTATATATTATATACTACTATACATAGTCAATACTATTATATGCCAGTCCCCCTGTACTTGGCTCTTGTGAGGCTGCACCTCGAATATTGTGTTCAGTTTTGGGCCCCTCACTACAAGTAGGTCATGGAGGTGCTCGAGCGAGTCCAGAGAAGGGCAACAAAGCTGGTGAGGGGTCTGGAGAACAAGTCTTACGGGGAGCAGCTGAGGGAGCTGGGATTGTTCAGTCTGGAGAAGAGGAGGCTCAGGGGTGACCTTATCACTCTCTACAGGTACCTTAAAGGAGGCTGTAGAGAGGTGGGGGTTGGTCTATTCTCCCATGTGCCTGGTGACAGGATGAGGGGGAATGGGCTAAAGTTGCGCCAGGGGAGGTTTAGGTTGGATATTAGGAAAAGCTTCTTTACTGAAAGGGTTGTTAAGCATTGGAATGGGCTGCCCAGGGAAGTGGTTGAGTCACCATCCCTGGAGGTCTTTAAGAGATGTTTAGATGTAGAGCTTAGTGATATGGTTTAGTGGACGACTTGTTAGTGTTAGGTCAGAGGTTGGACTAGGTGATCTTGGAGGTCTCTTCCAACCTGGATGATTCTGTGATTCATTTTACTTTTTGAATACCACAGTTTTCAAATTGTTATATTTAATTGGGCAAAAACACAGAATATCCCAGCAATATTTGAACCATTTTTACAAAACTACTACTAGTACTTTCACATGTAGAACTTCCTTGTCCTTTCATGTTAAAAGGGTTGTGTATATTGCTGATCCCATGTAACATCCTAGGTGCTGTTCCCATTTTAGATTAAAAGAGATACAAGACAAACAGTAAACTTGTAGCAGTAACTGCATAGTAGACAGGAAAATGCCAGTCTAGTATACACCACTGAGCCTACATGTAGGGCCCTGGTTTGTTCTACATCTTGGAGCACGGACAGAATTTGGGAGCAGAGCATACAGGTACTTCTGATGGCAGAATGAAAGGGACAGCTGGAAGTACCACATTCCACGTAAGGAATAGGGATGATATAGAAGTTATTGAAAAATCGCTCAAAGCAGCTAGTTTTGTTATTGCCTGCTCTCTCATGTACATTTTGATTCAAATACAATAGATAAAAAACAGATACACAAGAAGTCCTATTCACCTCTTAAGAAGTACATTTAAAGACATTTGACATGAGTCCTTTAAATTAATATTGCAGCTCTTCAGCCTTCAAAAGCATTCTAGTATTTATAAATATTTAGTGTTTTCCAGACAAAGCAACTATCTTTGAATTTCATGTACCTCCTTCAGCTTTAGGGTGACTAATTATGCAACACACAAGGACATCTATCTAGTTCATCAGCAGCTTTGTATATGACAGAGCTTTTTTTCCTCCAGTGATAATTACAGAAAAACATGTATTTTTACAGTATACCAGGTATAGAACATCATAGAACTGCATCCACAAAACAGTTTTGTTGAATGCTTTAGTTTGAAGCCATGTTACTCCATTTTACTTTAGAGCCGGTAGAGCTGCCTTAGAAACTTAGCACGTTTGTATTTTTTTTAAACAGATGGCTCAAGTAAAAGTAGAGGCAGAAAGGAGGGGGGCACCACAGGAAGGGAAGCAAGGCCATTGCCAGGGCACAGCAAGGGCCAGCTGTTCCCAGGGGACAGGGAGCCAGGGGGACCCCAAGGCGAGCACAGTGGGGCTGTTCTGGGCAGGGGCCATCACACAGTACCTGAGCAAGGCCAATCAGGAGAGGGTGCCAGCACCAGCTGAAGCGCAGATCACTGGCAGACTCGCTGTGAAGAGGCAGGGCTGAGGCCAGGGCAGGACATTAGGCTGCGCGCCTGGCTCTGCACCAGCAGCAGGGCTTGGCACCAGTCAGGGCTGTGACTGAACTGGAGACCAGCATCCTACAGCATCTCTGAGGCAAGAGGGTAAGAACCCTCCAGGATGAGCTTAAATAACTCTTGGGCAAATTGCAGGTGGGGCTGGTCAGGGCGATTAAGGCTAGTTAGTGCCCTCGGTGCCCTGGAAGCTGAAATCAGAGGAGCGTCAAGGAGCAGGAATGGCAGGGTCCCCATGTCCCTGAGAGCAGGGCCATGTGTAGCCAGGTTCAGCCAAGAGCCCAGATGGCCGGGCACATCCATCGCTTCGAGGCAGGTCCAACATCAAGCTGGGAAGCAGAGTCAGCGGGGGCAGGTCTGGTGGCAGCAAACATGGCCAGTGCCAGTCCGGCAGCCACCACGGGAGTCTGTAGTGACAAGGCAGGTCCAAGGTCAAGCCAGGAAGTGAAGTCTGTTTGTCAGGTAGGGGAGGCCTTTGTGGTTTCTCAAAGCTGGTTCTCCGCAGTCTGGACCCAGAGGGGACACTGCGTGTCAGGGTGCTGGCCTTGAGGACATGCAGCTAAACTACAAGCGGGGAAGATCCTCCGGGCCCAGACAAGAAGCAGCAGAAAACAGGGAGATGATCCTTAACTAACAGCATTCCTCACCGCATGAAGGAAGTCATCTCTCACTGTGCTAAGAAGCAGTGGGAGTCTCAGAAATCTCTTCCAGGAGAACATAGTGAAGGGAGGAAGGAGAAGAGGTTGGATAGGAACAGAAAGTGAGGGAAGTACGGCTAGTGATTACTGGAGGAGAGCAACCGTGTAAAGCAAGCTATTGGAAAATAAATCTTCTCCCTCAAGACAAGGAGTAGAAAAATGCAATGAGGTGAATAGGTGAGAAATTGTAAGGCCAGTTTTTGATTCATGGATGGTATGATACTGAAGTTAGGGAATGGGAATTAAGAAGAGATGAGAGGAGGCTGTGAGGAAAATATCCGTTGGCTGCTCTGGAGAATTTGACTGTATGTTTCTGGTAGCTGGCCTGTTTCAGCTACTAGTAGAGATTTGTTCTGGAGAAATCTGAATTTTGAAATTGGCAGCATGTCCTTGTCTGGTGTTTTTCTGACTACAGTGTCTGTTTATGCAATAAACGTTTAGTGTGTAGTCAGTTATACTTCAGCTTTTCATTCCCAAATATTAGCTCTTCTTGCATTGCTCCTCTAGAAGGAATGTGTTAGAACTATCAGCATTCCTATCATCTCCGTTGTGTTGGTTTTCCTTGCCTTCAAAGAAGAGATATTAAGCAGAATACCAAGCTTTTTACACAGTAAATGGAGTCATAAATTATTTTTTTCTGAAAAAAAAAATGGTAGCAACAGTCTGTAGAGGAGAGCATTACCGTTACTATATATCATTCTGTATGCCTGAAAAGGAGAAGGAAATCATCTGGGGAAAAAAAAAAAAAAAGGAGAGAGAGAGGGGGGAAGAAAGAGGGAAAGAAGATCAGATAAGGAAAAGAAAGTCTGAAATTGTAGAGATGGACAAGTTGGTTTAGGACAGATGTCTGCAAAGAAAAGAACAAGAAGGAATGAAAAGATTGTGCAGGGATGGAATCTGAAGTATAAATCATTCCCAAGAGCACCAGGAGCTGAAACCAATCTTAAAATAAAATAAAATAAAATAAAATAAAATAAAATAAAATAAAATAAAATGGAAAATGTGATAATGGAGAGGAATATAATACAAGTTTTTTTTCACCAGAGGACATTTTTTTTCTTTCCACTAAGGTTGATAATGCTTTCTTTTAAGATAACGAAGTTTTAATATGAATCTTCCGTAGTTCTGTCATCAAAATGTTAGCAAATACTGTATAATGTAATTTCTTCTATTTTATTTCATACAAAATGCAGTAATTATGCTGCAAACTGCTACAGTCTAGGAAACTGAAAGGCAGGGCTGGAAGTCTATGCTTTACATACCCCGTAGGCAACCTAAATACTTAAGAGAACGCTTTGAGGGCATTGTCAGTTTTAATTTTGTATTGCATAGCTTCTGACAGTTTGTTAAATACATATATGAATTATTTAAAAAACACTTATGTACATATTTAAAGAACAGTCTATTTGTAGGTCTTCACATCACTGGTTCGATATGTATTCATGTACGATGTTTTTCAAGACTTTGTAATTTGGGATTTTCAGCTAAGGAATGAGTGTAGAGCATTTGTTAATTTCTGAAATAATTACTATACGATTTGTCTTGGTGAATAGAAGCAGAGACCAATATCTGCATGTTTTCCCAAGCATATTTTTGATTTCTGTGAGTTCTTCCTGAATAGGAGGGAGTGAGAACTGAGAGATTATTCCTCTACGTGCTGTATATATACACAACATAAGTTGACTGTAGCTCTGAAATTTCTAAAACTATCTGATAAGGTTCTTCATTGTGCAGGAGCACTGCACTGTTAATAACCCTTTATTTCCAAGAGGAGGATTTATATTTATTATGTTTTTAATATGTCAAAAGCCACCATTCAGGTCAGGGTGAATCCGGTTTTGATCAGCTGCAATGCTGAAATAATTGCAGGAATTTGCACACTTGTGGATGTGACCCATCATAGTCGGGGCCTTGGCTGTGCCACAGGCAGCGAGGGCCAGCAGCCCCCCAGTCCTGGCCTGTTGCTTCGGAAAACCCAGAAGGGCGAAGCCATGGGCTGCGAGCATTGTGGTGCACTGCTCCTGCAGAGATGGCCCCACTGCCTTCTTCTCAAGCGTGCACCAGGGGCAGAACAATTTCTGCTGTCAGAGAAGCGCGGCGGAAAGAAGGGGAAGGCCACTTGTCCCAAAGAGCTGCAAAAATAGTGTTCTAGGCGTCCGCTGGATTACCCAGCGTGTTTGTGGGGATGACTCAACCCCTCGGTTTCCCCCGCATGAGGAAGTTAGATAATCCCACTATAGCCTTAGTTAATTAGAGATATGTTCATAAGAGAGGAACGGTGTGAGTAATTCTTTCCTTTGAAAGAGACCTTGATAGACCTTCCTGTGGGAGTCATGAGCAGAGATTTCAGGACTTGGCCTGATATTAGCAGTAAGAAAAAATAAATATCATGGAGGCATCAGGAGCAGCGCCGGGGGGGGGGGGGGGGGGGGGGGGGAAATGTCCAGTATTTTAGAAGGGGAAATAAAAAACAACCCTAAACTAATTGAAATAACAAAACTCACAAGTGATTTGTAAAGTGGAGCTTCCAGTTACCAAAATGCCTAATTAATTTTCCTTATTAGGTTGCTCATAACATTAAAATATTATTTCTTCTGAAGTATTGCCATAGCAGACACTCAGATAGCCTAGCTAGATCTTTTAAGTAAATTGCATTGGCTGGCGGAGTTGAATTTCGTTAATAAGTATGGAAAAGAAAAAAAAAAAAAAAGAAAGAAAGAAAAAGGTAATTGAAAAGGTTTCTTGTGGTTTGGAAATGCCTTCCAAATATTCATTAAACATTTAAGCGACTAAATTCGCAGAATATGTTCCCAACATTGGCACTGGTTCTGCGGTATTCCTCCCATCAGATGGAAGTGGCGCGTGTTGTGCGGAGCGCATTCATGCATAACCAATATCATTTTCATAAATTAAAACCTCCCCTGCAGAAGGAACATCTGTGCCTGCCTTTGAATAAAGACGGTGGCACGCCAGTGGCCCCTGCCCGACTGCAAGAATCCCCGAGCGGCGGCGGCCGGGGGCCGAAGGGCCCGCCGAGCCCGGCCCGGCTTCTTCCGACGGGCTGAAAACCGACGGCCGCGTCCCGACACGGGCCACCAGGGCCACCGCTCCGGGCGAGGCGATCCCGGTGCCGGCGACCTGTTGGCAGCCGCTGCTGCCCGCCGGCGAACGGCGCGGCCGCCGCTCCGCGCTCCTCGGCCGCGCAACCGGCAGCGACCCCAGCCCCAAGGCCCCCTCCCCACTCCCATCCCCTAAATCCTCCCACTTCTCCTCCTCCGCCCCGCAGCCGTGAGCGTTTGGCCCCAGCCCCGCGGGGGAGGCGAAGAACGCGGGTCCCGCTCCCGTGCTGGTCGGTTGTTTTTAACGCCAATTTTATTCTACAAATAATAAGTGGTGCACCTTTCATGAGCTATCCCAATGAAACAATAATCCCATAGGAATTACACTAAGAAAAAAAAATCACATTTAAGGAGAAATGCAACATTCGACCAAATGTTCAATACTATGTTGTTGCAAAAGGACGGATGTTCTCTAAAATCCCAGTGTGCATTACACCATAATATACAGGATTACAAACAAAATTACAGTACAGATTGATTCCAGTTGAACCAGCGTTACATTTCAAACAGCACTTATTCTGGACTGCATTGTACATGCAATAGCTATTGTTCTAATTACGGATTAAATGGTTTGAATTTGTTTCAAGCTACCGTACTAATCGACTACAATAGGTATATAGCCCAACTTCAACAACCTGATTAGTTTTAGGTTCCAATTTATAAGATGAATATATGACAACCACGGATCGTGTGAATATGTATAAAATCATGCATTTATATCGTCCGGAAACATTAACATCTTCAAGTTCTCTTCAGAAAAAAAAAAAAATGAAAAGAAAAAAAAATGAAAGAAAAAAAACCACCACGGAATGCAGAGGGGTTCAAAGACTAAAAAGAAACAGTGCAAATTGTACGTGATAGTCAAGCAGCTTTTGATTTAAAAAGGGTGTTGGCATTTGCTCATAATATTTATATACAAGTTTGTGCAAGTCATGTGTTGAATTGATATGTTTTAATAGAAAATAAGTCTCTCGTTCTTATATCTTCTCAAGAGCTAGGGATCTGGTTCTTATTGTCAGGGGAAAAGGAAAAAAAAAAAAAAGAAAGAAAAAGGAAAAAAAGACTTTCATGGGAAAGCAATTGCCCGGATTGCGCTTTTTTGTTTTTCTTTAACTATTCGAAAGGAAAGAAGTGCTAAGGCAACATAACTTCTCTAAGCACTTTTCTGCTGGTTTAAATTAGTTAAATTATTTTGTATAAATTAGATATAATTCTACCTTTCCAGTATGTATAAAAATCGATGAAGCTGCATGGTTTAAAATAGGAAATTCACGTTATAAAAAGTCATTAAAAATTCTGTACAAAATCACAACAAAATAATTCGGCATGGGAAAGGTAACAAGTAGGAAAACGTTGGTTGAAAAATAGAGATCTCCTATATACTTCGTAATTGGCCCATCGCTAGGTTAAAAATTGCATAGATCCTAATTATTGCTTGCGGTTTCGGCGGCCCGGGCGGGTGGCGGGGGTCAGTCGTGGAAGATGGCGTTGAGCGGGGCGCTCAGGACCCGCTCGTGGGGCGGGTGGCCCTCGTAGGGCGCCCCCAGGCCGTCCAGGGGCAGCTCGCAGCGGGCGGCGGCGCCCGAGAAGACGGCGGCGGCGTGGCCGGGCGCGGCGGCCAGGGAGGCGGCGGGGTAGTGCATGGTGAAGGCGTAGCTCTTGTCGAAGTCGGCGGCGGGCTCGTGCTTGAAGGAGAAGTTGCCGTTGATGCTGAGGGGCGGGCTGAGCGGGCCGTCGAAGGCGGGGCTGGCGCCGTCGGGGAGGCCGCCCTCGAAGAAGGGCTCGAGCGCGGCGCCGTAGGCGTGCGGCGGCTTGAGGTGGAAGAGGTGGGAGCTGTCCATGGTGCCGTAGGGCGGGCTGGGCAGCCCCGGCGACTGGTACGGGTAGGGGGGCGCCGCGAAGGGCGCCCCGGCCGCCGGCATGTGCGGCGGCACGTCCGGGCTCTGCTCGGGCAGGAAAGTCCGCGGGTTGAGCTGCAGGCAGCCGGCCACCAGGTTGGTGGTGGGCTGCGACAGGCCCTTGCACAGGGTCTGCACGAAGGAGACGAGGTCCGGGCTCTTGCCGGAGCGCAGGATCTCGGAGAGCGCCCAGATGTAGTTCTTGGCCAGGCGCAGCGTCTCGATCTTGGAGAGCTTCTGCGTCTTGGAGTAGCACGGCACCACCTTGCGCAGGTTGTCCAGGGCCGCGTTCAGCCCGTGCATGCGGTTGCGCTCCCGGGCGTTGGCCTTCATGCGCCGCAGCTTGAAGCGCTCCATGCGCGCCTTGGTCATCTTCTTCTTCTTGGGGCCCCGCCGCTTGGGCTTCTGCTCGTCGTCGTCGTCGTCGTCGTCGTCCTCCTCCTCCTCGTCCAGGTCATCTTCCTCGTCCTCCTCCTCGCCGTTGCGCAGCGGGTCCTCCTCGGCCTCGGCGGGCAGCGCCTCCAGGTCCTCCTCCTTCTTGTCGGCCTCGTGCTCCTCGTCCTGCGAGCTGAGGCACTCGTCCGCCCAGCCCGGGGGGCCCTGCGCCGGGGGCTCGCCCATCAGCCCGCTCTCGCTGTACGACTTGGTCATGGCGAGCGCCTGCCTGCCGGGGGGACGGGGATGGGGACGGGGGGGGGACACAAGCGCCGTGTCAGCAGCGGGAAAAGCACCCGGGGACGCGCGTCCCGGCACCGTTACACAACGCGCCGGGCGGTTTAAGCAGATTACGCTTTAGGGGGGTGACACCGCCGGGCACCTGCCCTCCCTCCCGCCCCGACGGCGCCCGCCGCCTCCCGCCGGGGCTTCCCCTGCCCGGCCCGGCCACCGGCTCCCCCGAGGTAACAGGTGCGGGGCCGGCCCCGGTCCCCGCTCCCCGGGCGGAACAATGCAGGGCGGCAGCGGGGTGGACGGGGGACCCGCACGCCCGGTCCGGTGACAAAGCCCTCCTCCCGGCCGGCCGGCCGGCCGCCCCGACGCCGCGGAGCGCTGCCCCCCGTTACCTCCGCTCCTCAGCCGGTGCAGCGCGGCGCCGGTCGCATAACCCCGCCGCTGCCGGCGCCCGCTCCGTGCGAGGGCGCCGCGCGTGTTTCCGCGGGGCGCAGCGCCGGCCGCCCCGGTTATATAGCGGGGACGGCGCTGCGCGGCGGCGGCGGCGGCGGCGGGCGGGGAGCGGAGCGGGGGGGGCCGGGGGCCGGGACCGCGCCGCTCGCCCCCGCCCCCCGCCGCGCCTCGCCCCGCCCCGCCCCGCCCCACCGGGCGCCGCCATCTGTCACCGGGGCCATTGTTCCGCCCCCCCCCCCCCCCCCGGGTGGCCCCGGGGCTGCGGGAGAGGACCAGAGGGGACGGGAGGGGACGAGGTGGTGGCACCGCGCACCGGGGCGCGGGGATGCGCGACGGCACCGGGGCTCCCCGCCGGGCCCGCCCCGTCCGTCCCGCCGCGCCCCCCGCGCCCCCGGCCGCGTTTCCCCCGGCAGCCGGCGCTGCCTCCCCGGCTCGGGCCGTCCCCGGCTCCGGGGCTCCGGTTTCCCACCTTCCCGTCCCTCCCCGTCTCCGGCCTCATGATTGCATCGCTCCAAGCGTCCCTTTTCTCCCCCGGACCCAGACTCCTCCTTCTCCATCTGTCTTCTCATTTGGCTTCTGCTTGTGTTGCTCCCGAATCTTTTCCCCTTTTTCTTTTTCCCTTTTCTTTTTCCCTTTTTCTTTTTCCCTTTTTCTTTTTCCCATTTTCCTTTTCCCTTTCATTTTCCTTCCTTATCTTTTTCTTTACCTTTTCACTTTTTCGTTTTTCCTTTTCTCTTTTTCGTTTCCTTTTATTTCCTTTCATTTTCCCCTTCCCCGTTTCCCGTTTTTTTTCTACTTCTTTTTTCTTTCTTTTTCTATTTGTCTTTTTCCTTTTTTATTTTTTTCTCATTTTTTTACTTTTTTATTTATCTCTTTTTTTTTTACTTTTTTTTTGTCTTGTTTTGCTTTGTCTTCCTTTTTTCTTTTCCTTTTTTTGCTGTTCATTTCTCTTTTTCCTCTCTTTTCCCTTTTCCTTTATTTTCTTTTCCCTTTTTCTTTTCCCCTTCTTTCTCCTTTTCTGTCGCTCTGCCCCCGCCCCCCCGCGGCGCGACACGCGAGCCGCACGCGTCCCATCCGAGCTACGCCCCCCCGGCCGCCCCCAGGGCTCTGCCCCCCTCGCCGGGGGCGCAGCCGGGGCCGGGCCCTGGCCCGGGGGGGCCGGGGGTGGGAAGAAGAGCCCTGGAAACGCCTTGCGGCTGTCCGGAGCGCCGGAGCCGCTCCCGAGGAAATCTCCTGGGTTTGCAGCATTATCTTAATTAAGATAATTGATTCATATTGCACCTGCGAGAGTGCGGGGAAAGGATGCGTCCCCAAATAGCTCAAAGCTATTGGAGAGGGGAAGCCGCGCTGTGATTTAGCCAGTGATTTACTGCCTGGGCGGCGCGGGCGGGCCGCGCTCTGCGCTCTCCGTCCCCAGCCAGGCACAGCCCGAAGGATCCTAAAAACAACCCCCAACCAACCCAAAAGTGCCGCTGCCGCTGGCCCCCGGCCCCGCTCCGCACCGCGGAGCCGCGCTGGGAAAGGGCGAGCGCGGCACTGCCCGCCCGGGGGGCTGCCCCTCGGCCCTCTGCGGCCGGGAGCCGAGCGGAGGGAGGGGAGAGAAGGGAGGGCAGGGGGAGAGGGAGGGCAGGGGGGGCGAGGGAGGGCGCCCCGGAGCCGGGGGTGTCCGGGGGGAGCGCGGCTCGGGGCCGCGGAGCCAGGCTGGGTGCGCCCGCACCGCGCCAGCTGCTCCCGGGGAGACGCGCGGCGGTGCTGGAAACCGGTGGGAAATGATAGAGGTGCCGTTTCTGCTCTTTTTTTTTTTTTTTCCTTTAGGACTCAGTGTATTAATGTTATTGAGCCTTTTTTTTTTTTTTTTTTTTTTTTTTTTTTTTTTGCCGTTAGATAAAGGCTGTCGTTGTTTTAATTCTATAAATGTGAACTTCTATTTAGTTAATGGAAAAGACGTCGCCACCAAGGTTTAATTATCAGCTTTTTAAATGACTGTTTTAGGCAAGCACATACAATTACGAAATCACAATAGATTTAAAATATCGTTCAAATTGATTAAAAAAACAAAAACAAATCAGAGAAGTATGTACCATTAAAGCAAATGTCTAAATCATATTGGTAGGCCAGCTACCGCTCGAGTTTAAATAACATCAACAGCCTCCGCTATTGGTGTCAAACCACCTCTGTTATTAGGAAAAAGGATTCTTATCAGGCGGGATTTAGATGCTGTTATAACTGCAAAATCTAATTATTTTTGATCCAGGCATTTACCCCCAGAGTCCCACCTTGTTTAAATAAAGTGTTTTCTTTCCTCTTGAACAAATGCATTTCCATTTGAATTAAATATTGATAATTTGACCTTTTAGTTCCTTTAACTAATCAAAAGGAAAAAAAAAAATCCAAACGTAGATCCTAGTGCCTTGCCCTAGTGGGTCTTTCCGCTTGAATAGACACTGAGATTAAATGAGTCAAACTTCCTCTTTCATTGCACTCTCTTTGCACTAATTGCTTATGCAAAAATGCAGATTTGTATTAATTAGTAACTCCGTTGATTAGTTCGGTGGTATTTTCACGTAATAAATCATGCCGCAGACACGATTTTTGGCACGTCCCCAGTAGTGGCTCAGGATGCAATAAGTTTTCCATATTAAATAAAATCTTAGACTAAATCTACCTTTTCGTTGCAGGTACACTGTGTACCACCTGCTGTATGCACCTGCTACGGGAAATTACCTTCTGTCCCTGGCAAGCCTCTTTCCCTTCCTTAATAATGCACTATTCTTCACAGGGTGTAGACTTTAAAATGTGAATCATGAATCACAGAATCAAACAATTAGATAATTCTGATGTTATTCTTAACCCTTTCACATGAATAATGCTCATTTTTAAGGGTATGAAACCTATTTAAGATGCATCAGGTATAGATTTTTTTTCTTTTCCTTCCTCTGCCCTGCTATTTGAGCTCCTCTAACAGCACCATTCCCTGCGTTGCCCAACTTATAATGCAGAAAAACATTTTTTTCTAGTTCCTTTTCCTTCTTCGAGTTGCAGAGACTGACCTTTTACAAGCGGGACACTGTTTAGCTGGTGTTTGTGTCGGGTACAGAGGCCTCAGCAGAAAGAAGGCTCCACAGCATCAGTCATGGCATCTACACATTATTGAAAATGTCCCCACTTGCCCACATCATGAAGGCAGCGTGAGACTCTCCAGAGTACACACAGGCTGACGTGGTTGGTATCTCAGATCTACAGCTGAAAAAATCTTCCCAAATTCTTTCCCAAATCACCCCAGATAGTACCTGTCTTTTTGTTCCCCTTGGACAGGGTTGTCTGTGCTTCACACCTTTTCCCAAGCCAGTCAGCACAACAAATACCGCCTGCCATCTCAGCCCTTGGAAAGAAGAATAAGAGCTTCCAACTGAATACAAACGAAGCAGACGCTGGTGTCATTTTCGTATAGGTGACAATTTTGGGCGCAGATCCTAAAGAAATCTTTGCCTTGCTCCTGCCAGTCTCCCACTCGTGTGCAGGGCCACTGCTGCAAAAAAGCCTGCAGGATCCGGCCCTTGGCCCCCAGTCTAACCAGTGCGATGGGTTGGAAAAGCAGCATGCACAGGTGCCAGCAGATTATCCAAAGCTTTGCTGAGATTAAAATCTTGTCTCAATATGAGTTATTGCATATTCTCTAAATAGAAATCTCCTTAGTGGTGGCTTTAAAGGGTCTGCTTTTGTTTTCCCCTGAGAGAAAATAATGGTTGAACCCCAGGCTATACACATAATAGCTTGCACATTCATTCCCTATGGCCATATGAGCTGAACATTTTGCAAAAATTTGCAGTTCCTAGCAAAAAAATCTCAGTTTGTTTAGTGTTCCTTTCTTCAAGAGAGAAAGCAAAAGTCAAAACACTCTTACTGCGTTACACTAAAAATGATCCTGATTAATTTCAGAACATGGTTGTTTGTTTTAGCTATATCTCAAGAACAAAACAAGGAAGGTTAAATCAATGATCCAGTGGGATGGAAAAAGAGATTCAAATAATCATTAAATCTTATTACATAATGCGGCTTTGTTTTTACCTCTCAGAGTGAGTTCACACCTGGGTTTGGGCTTTAAGTGCTCCACAGTGAGCTGGGCATGATGGAGAATCAATTGTTTTCCCATCACAGCACAGTGCAACCTCGACATCTGGAGAACCAGACCAGTCAAATGAAACACTTGCTAAGCACTGCAAGTGTATATGAGGATATTCTCCATTTCATTCAGCGCTGCATTTTGAGTGGTTGCCTTCCTAAGCCATCCCTGTCACCACCCCCAAGTTACCCCCATAAATGCCACTGGCATTTCACAATAGTGCAGGATACTCCCAAGAAAGTGTGTCGTCACATGTGACAGCTCCTCATCAGTGCTAGCACTGCATGGCATGTGTGATGGGGTGCAGAGGGAACTAGTGATGCTTGCATTGTTACTCCTAGCAAAGCCTGCAAACAAGCCCACGCTGTAGTTGCTATTGTCCATGGTGCAAACTCTTTCACAGAACAGTGGTCTGCAACTGAAGAAGCGACTCCATGCAGTCATTTGGTAGTCAGCCTCCAACAACCTGCTCTTCTTCTCCTACTTCCCACCCTGATAAGATTCTTGAACTATCTTAACTCTCCACTGCGATTACAACCCGTTCTCATGCGATGTCCTCCATTTTCTGGGGACAATCTTAATATTCATTTAAATAAGTTATATAAATATTAAAGCCATAGGACAGCGACCTAGAACAACATGCGCATAAACAGCCTGTAGCGACACTCCAAGGACTTTCAAAGGCAAGTTTCCACTAAGATCAAAAAGAAAACTGAAATAAAAAATATTTTATTGTAAATTCTTGTGGAAAATTAACTTTCTCTGATCTTGCAGTAAGGAAGATAAAAGGGGCCAAGCACCTGAGGCTTGTAAGCCTTGTTCGGGTGCTTGGTGTATGAGAATTGAGGGTCATTGACTTTAAGTAATTGTGGGAGAAAGGTGGGCAAGCTGGGGAAAAAAGCAAGGGACTAGGAATGATCTACACGCCACAGGGTGCCAGGTGCCCTTTGCAGGAAGGCTGGCTTTAGCAGAGTTATGGCATGAGTGATTGCCAGTGAAGCAATTGCTAACGATGTTCTGGAGGGAGTCATCTTGCAGGGAGAGGTCCTGAAAGCAGCGCTTCAGCCAAGGCTCCAGGAGAGAACAGACTTCAGAGGTGCAGGGGCTGAAGGACGTGCCACCAGGCATACACACGCTTCTCCCCTGTGCACAGGTAGACCTTTCATAGCCACCTGTGGTGACTTCTGCCCAGGAAAGCATTGCTCTTTGCTAGTTGTCTTCTGAGGCTAGAAAAAAACATGTCCTGGAAAGCTGTAGCACTCTCATCTGCCTTAGTCCTTCTGTCAGAATTTTCTTCTTGCTGCTGAGCCTTTGCTTGGTTTATGTGGATTCCCAAGAGAGGAAGAACATGCTGGTAAATCACTGTCTTTCCTCCACAACTGAGCTCCAGTTACATGCCACTATGGTAATATAAATATTTACTCATTTTGTCCCTCTTCACCCCTTGTAAGAGGATAAGAGCATCTGGCCCTTTGTTAGTAGTCTATTGTCAATTTGCTGGAGCATCCACTTGTTTATGCTCACTTGTACAAGAACACATAAATAACCTTCCTCTCCTCTGTTCTGCAGAGCACAGCCACTGCTGAAAGTAGGTGTTAAACCTACCCTTCTAACGGGAGTGGAGAACTCTCCTCTGATCGTGTGCGGAGCTGTGTTTGCCCGTACAAAGCACAAGGCAGTGGAGAGCAAATCTATGATTTTTGCATTTCCATAAATTCATCCTGCCACTTCATGCTACAGTGATTGCTACAATCTTGTTGACGACACAGAAAACCTCAAAACCAGCAGCAGGGCAATGGAGAAACAGATGTAGCACCTTTTCAAATTGACTGGAAGTGTAGCGGAAGCATAAATATAGAGTCTACCAGCACAATGTATTTCTGAAAATCTAGTTCAGACTGTCATTTGCAGTCTTTCTGTATCCATCTCATCTTTAGATAGATGAGTGCTCTGCAAAGCTAACAGTAAATAGAATGACTGTGTATTCTTTCTGAAGTTAATTTAAAGCTTAAAGTTGTCCATGTTGATTTTGATTTAGAGGAAGAAATCTAATGTAAGGGAAATTACTCCCTCTAGAATTAAAAAGCAGCTCATTTATTTATTTTTTTAGTATATATATTACTTTAACTACTGTAAGGTTCAAAGTTCAAACAGCAAGAATTTCTCAATAAAAATGTATTACTTTGATATTATATTCTATTTCCACCATATTCTAAATTATACTTGAAAAGTATAAAATGTAGCTATAATTAGAGTCTCTTTGCAATTTCAGCCGGTGTCGGCTATATAATCAAGTTCATAAGTAATTTATAGCCCATTCTTCCACTATCTATCCACAACTAGTTAAAGGTTTATTGGGTCTACTTGATTTCAAATTACCTGTTGAAGTTTGGGGCAGCTCATTCAATAACTACTGTGAGCCAGTGCATGTAGGAGCTCCAATCTCCTGTGTCAGAGCTGCAGAGCAGGTCTGCAGGTCCGTCAGCAGCACCGCTGCTTTCCCATCCTTCGGTGAGGGGCTTTGTTCTGAGAAAACTAGCCTGACTGTGACAATGTAGGTGCATACTTAATGGCAGGCATGTAAGGGATCTTAGTAAAGCCAGGGTGATTGCTTGCACATCTTCGAGCTCACAAATTTACAGAGCTAGAAGAAAAGTGGTATTTCACTGAGCTTTTGAAACAGGTAAGCACTCAGTTTTCGCTGCCTTCTCATGTGCAGTCAGACAAATGTAACAGCTTGCTGCTGCTCAGAGAGGGAGGGCTCATTCCCTCCACCTCCTTTTCCATTTCTCCCTTTCCTTTGCTCTTGGAGTAACCTGCTCCACCTCAGGAACCAGATCGGGTGCCTGTGTGACTGAGTCCAGAGAACTCCTCACCACTGCAGGAGTTACAGCTCCTGGCAGACCTGATGGACACCTTCAGTGGCAAGGCAGGGGGCAGGAAGCACAGCTGGGAGCAGAATAAGGAAAAGGAGAGGTGGGGAAAGGGGTGGAGGAGCCTCTTGCTTTTTCTACTGCAATGAGATGTTACATTGAGTCGTTGTGTCTTGGGGAACTGAACCATTTTAGCCATTTTCTCGTCTTGCTGAAGTATCGAGGATGAACCTGCTGAAGCGTGATTGGCAGGCTAGATGAACCTTTGATCTGGTCCAGTATGAAAATTATTCTGTTATTCTCCTTGTTTTTAGAAACCAGTCAGTGGCAGAAGGTAACTCTTGCCGTTCCCAGACTCATGATCCCTGAAACACCTTCAGTGAGGCTGAAGTCTCCCTGGATGGCTTAAGCCCACTTCATCCTAGGCACTGCGCCATCCATCTGCAATGCATTGCCTTCTGACTCCAAGTTCACCCTCGTGTGTCACTGCCTGCTAGTCCTGCCTGAAGGACAGATGGCACAAGGCTGCTTAGAGCTACATTCTTAGTTTGAAGAGATGGTAGCCCTCATTCATGTGGTAGCAGCATTGTTTGAGTCAGAAACCAAGCTAGCAAGTTCCACGGGGAAGAAAATGTCTGCCAAGATGTTTTTTCACAGCAGGTTGGAAAAGTTTCTGTAAAAGGATGGACTAAGTGATATTTGGAAAGAAACATGCAGGAGCTGGTGTCAGACTCAGAGAAGCTGGTTTTCAGGATCCATCCCTGATGGCACATGACTTTTATGCATCTCTGCAGCTAACTCCTCCTTCCGAGGTGCAACAAGCATGACTAATGTACAATCACTTTCAACTGTCTTATGTTTTGACTGAACTGATTATGATCAGAAGCTTGTTTCTAACAGTCTTAATATTACTATTTATTTGATTACAAAAATTAGTATTTTGTGCAAGTCCTTTCTGTAAAGAAAGGAAAACATCTTTACTTTAAATGTCCAGAATTGCTGGGTAAACCTCATGTATAGCACAATGAACTTAATCATGCCTTTTTTATTATTATTATTTTGTTTTGTTTTGTTTCTAGTTGAATGCAAGAGAAGAAGCCTTCATTTCTTTGCATAAAGGTGTAAATTGGAAATAGTATTCTTGACCGTGATGTGAGATTGTTTACAAGGAACTGAAAAAAGCCTTCAATGAGATATAGGCATTAGAATATGAGATGAAGTGAGAAAATAGATTTGATCAAATATTTTGCTTCATAGAGGCAGTAGAAAAGGAATTGAGCACCTGTGCAGAAGTTGGCTTTGGCATGTTGTGCTGTGGTGGGGAGATGAATGGCGATGAGGGCAGCGCTGCGCAGATGCGTGGGAGGGGTGGGGGAGGCAATGAAACAAGGTAACTTTGAGCCATTTCTCCGCTCATTTAGCTACTGCACTCCCAATCAAATTTCCACATTTATTAGGGAAGATGAAGAATGTCTCCAATTTATACCAGCTGCCGGTTGCCTTACACAATTAAAATGTGCAGAGAGGTACCACGGTGCTCTGCGGTCTGCAGGGCACAGCCTGCAGTGCGGATCCGCACTTGGCCCTGCTCTGGGGGAACGGGACCAGCAGCAGCTTGCCTTCCTTCCGGCCTCTGTAGCCATCGGGGCTCAGACCAGTAGTGCTGGCAACTCCGGGCTTGTCATCCAGGACTGTGCCACCCATGCACAGAGCAGGATTTTGTCTGTGGACTCTTGATTCTGGTCTGGAATAGCAGTAGTACCACAGCATGAATACCTTTTTCTCTCCACCACCATATTCAGTTCATCTCAACTCATATACATATCCCCAAAGACAGCACAGAGGTTCCTGTATAGTTGGCAAACAATGTGGTGGTAAAAACCCTCTCTCGCTTCCTTCTCTCTTCTCCTTTGCAACATTTGTTTGGTTTCTCTGGCAGAAAATACAGGGAAGTCCTGTTGCTGTGTACCAAATAGAGCAAATATTTGTGAGATAATGAAAAGAAGCAAACTAACTCCCTCTAAAAATCTCTTTTCATATTTGCATTTGTTTGCATGAACCTTTCTCATACATATTCTAGAAGTGAAATGGCAATGCTCCATGTGCTCCATTTATGTGTTCATATGTAAATTTGTATATATATCTGTATATGTGTTGAAGGATAACAACATATATGTTCATGGCTATTAGTATCCTTCATTATTTACATATTACTATAGCTCCCAAGGAAGCTCCATCAGAAACTAGGACCTTACCATCTTTACTATTATAAATGGAAAATTAGAGGTAATCTAATCCGTTACTTCAAGACCCAGCTACTGCAGAAATATGCTGGCAAGCTGAACGATGACTGTTATAAATCAGCAAATAATGTGCATGAAATTGTATATTGTCTCAGAAAACTCAAATTCACAAACTGGCTTTGAATTTGTGAAAATATAAAATAATGCAAAAGGTACCTCTCCTGGATAACATCTTTTTCTAGGAAAGACTTGCATAGTTTTTGCTGTTTTGGTTTGGTTTGGTTTTTGTTTGTTTGTGTTGTTTGTGGTTTGTTTGTGTTTCCCATTTAGCTCTCAAGCATGGTGGTGAAGACTCTAAAAGTCAAACAACTACCGTACCTAGTGAATGTCATCTGTTTTTAGCTTGTCTATAACCTACACATTTTCATTTTCTCAAGTCTTTTCATTAACTAAAACTCTGCTGAACTTTTTTCAAATACAAGTTTATGAGCAAAAAGGATGCTACTGAGAAGGTTTCACAATTGCTGCTTTCTGACGGGATAATCAGTTCACTTTGAACAGAACTATACTTCTGACTGAAAACATGCAGTTCTGGAACATCACATGGAAACATGTTTTTGAAATACTAGTGGAAAATACAAAGGATTTTCTAGTGACATAAAAAAAAAACTTTCAAAAGTCATGCTTAGTAAATATTTAAAAAGATATTCTTGGCTTCACAGTGGATTTCAGTAAAAATAGATTTGTGTCTTAAAATGCTAAGCAGTGATTTTAGATAGATTCCTACTGATCCAATGGCAACTGAAGGGGTGTAAATCTTCACAGCCAGTAGCAGTTAGAGCTAGACAAGAGGAAACTACCAATATATAATATTTTGGTGGCAAAGGGCAATTATTACAGAAAATGTAGAGATTACATGATGGAAACATTCATATCTCTTTCCGATAGCTGTAGCTTCTCATGAAGACAGATGAAAATGTCTTCAGCGTGATCTAAATTGCACGTAAGCCTCAGGGTTTCACTTCATGTCTTCTGATGCATCTCTGATCAGGCTTTGTTTTGGGATGTCTGATGGTATAGGACCATTAACCGTTACCAGTAAGTGCTAATGTTAATTACACTAAGCACAATTCTCCAGTTGGTCCATCTGTTATTCGTTTTTTCTGTTACCTACTTTTGTTTAGGGTTTCCTCTTCACTCCAAGACATTTTCTAGCTTCCTTTTGGCTTTATTTAAATAATGTAAGTCGTCATGCTTCAACAAAATACGTTTATACTTTAAAAAAGAAAAAAGAAGTTCATGTTTTCAGGTGATTTTCTTAAGGTTGTTTTGGCATGTGTTTTTAATGTTTAGCTATAGTCTTTTATCTGAATGCTTAACAACAGTAACGTCTTGGATTTCATAGAGTGTACCTCTTGCAAAATCAATCTCAGTATAATTTTGGATGAAGTTGGGCTGGTTTGCTCGCGTTTGAACCCCACATTTTGCTTCTTTGCCGTCATCGTGTGAGAAGCGACTCGGTTTCTGTTTCCCTCGCTACCTTTGCCTTTTCTTTTTCAGATCCTTTTCGGTTGAAAGCGGTATTTTCAGCGTTATGCCTCTGCTGCGGCTCTTCCGGAGGGAGCTCTGGTCTCCCACCGCCCCGGGAAAGAGGCGAAAGGCGCAGGTTGCGCCCCCGCGCAGCTCCGCGCAGCTCCGCGCAGCCCGGGCTCGGCTACGGGCGTGCAGCTCCCCCTGCAGGGCGCCCAGGGCATCCCGCACCGCGCCTCGACAGGAGAACACTGAAATAATAACAATAAAAAACAGCGCAACGAATTTTTATAAATATAAAATAAATACATAAATAAATACCCCCCCCCCCCCCGAAGTATCTCAGCCTTTCACTGGCAGGCAGCACGCTGAACTGCAGCTCGCAAGGTCCAGGGATGTAACTGGAAGGACTTTGTAGAGAAACTTGACTATCTGGCTTTTGGGATAATTTTAGAGCTTGGGAGCTGAACACAAAGTACGTTTGAAAAGTAGGGCTTGGAGCGGGGACATGTTTTCCTCCTGTATTCAGTGGGAGGTAAGCAGTGAACCGGTCTGGAAAAATGCTTTATCTGTAAAATCTGAGGTTTCATAAATCTCGAGATGGGGTGAGGTTATGGTTAAGTCTAGGATCTGAGAAAATAAGAGCTGCAGAAGCAGGTTGTCTGTTGTGTACTGCAGAGCCATGAGATTGGTACAGAGGTGTGTGAATGCCCAGTGGTTAGACAGAGGACACAGGTGTTTAAGCTCTTGTAGGTGGACAGCTACTATTCAGTTTAGGGTTTGGAAAGGTAAGTTTGGAGGCATCTTTCCTAATATACGTGGTAGATCCTTTTGAGGTAAAGGGAAGGCAGGTCTGAAGCTGTTTAATCGTCTTTTTTCAAACTACTCAAAGAACAGGGTAGTTAAGGGCTAAACCTTTCTTAAGGGCTGAGTCTGGGTCAAGTTTAGGAAGATCGGATCCCAGAAGCAGTCTCCTGTGATGATTTGCGAGGCCCTCCAAGACCTCAGGTAGAGGTCTTGGTAGAGGTCTACCATTAGGTAAAGAGGGATCTGAAATCCTCTGTCAATTTTGGAGGGGCCTATGAAGGTGGTTTTAATTTTCCTGAAAGCTAGAGTTAGGGCTAGGGTTTGGAAAAATGTTCCTTGCTGTGTTTTGTAAGGTCCTCAGAGATCAGGTACACTGAGGAGAAAGGAGGTGACTGCCTCCCTCCTAATACTCCAGTAGCCTTTCCTCAGAGCTGTTTCTTAACAATTTTCCTTAGTGTTAGACTTAGGGTAAGGGTTAAGATTAGACCTGGGAATGTGAGGTCTGCTGAAGTGAGGAGAATTTAATGTGATACCCTTAATTTTGGAGGAGCTTAGGAAACACTTTATTTTATTTTTTTAAGGGCTCATGTTTAATTACAGAGTGGAAAGCAGTGCTACGCATTTCAAAGCCCATGCAGGCTGCACAGTACCGGTAGGTGTGAATGCCTTAGACTTCAAAGCAGCCAAGAATTTCTGGGGTTTGATCAGGACTCCTTAACAGGTTTAGAAATCTGCAGAAGCTGGTTCTTTGCTGAAGTGTTCAAGCCTGGTGCAGGTAGCTTGGGCTTGGTAGCTAAAAATTTAAAGACCTTCATTTTTTGGACAGCAGGTGGTGCTTGGTCTACATCATCATTTTAGTTTTCATGAAAGTGCAGAAAACATGTCCAAAGGTCCCAGATTTGTAGCTTTCTTGCTTTTGTTAAATCTTAGTGTCTTTCCTCTTCAAGGGCAGGATCACTACAAACTCTCACCTGGGGGAAAAGGTAACTTTCTGGTATCACAAAAAGTAGAGACCTCTTTATTGGATCTCACTGCGAGGTTCTTGAGAAATAAAGGCAAGATCTGAAAGTTTCTTGCTTGCTGATATTCTCATCTGTATGCCACAGAAGATTCTTAAAATTCCACATTTAGAAATATGTATCTCATCATAAGCACAGAATCATCTCCTAGTTACTGAAAGGCTGCTATGAACACATATATACATATATATGTATATGTATATATTCATATATATATATGAATATATGTATATACACACACATATGTGAACACATATATACACACACATGCATGCACACACACAAGCCTTTTCTTCTCCAGGCTGGATAAACCCATGTCCCTCAGCCTCTCATCATAGGTCACATACTATTTCCTGAAAACAAACAAACAAAGAAACAAAGTTGGTGGTGTCATAGGTTTGTAGTTCTTGACGGTTGTGGTGAGACCCAGATGCAATGGGTTCCTCTGAAATGAGAAGAGAACCATGTCTACAGGGCTCTGATACACCTGTAATACTATAACACACATACAGAAGGGGAAGATTTTCTTTAAAATTGCATCCTTCAGTGGTTGCCATATGCTGTGCCAGGCCCTGTAATGTGAAGCAAATCCCCATCCGTGCTGAAAGCTGTGACTCTTGCAAATATCGCAGTGCGGGACGTCTGACTGTGTGTGCCTACGCACACGAATGTGGTTAACAAACGTGGACCAACTCAAAATACTGAGGTTTTAAATCTAAATTCCTATTTAGTATTCCCTTATTAATGGGATATATATTTTCTTTTCTGAAAGAGGCAGTATTACCTAGACACAACATAGCACATCTTGACACTGGCAGAAAGCTTGCAGGTTCCAGATACTGGCACAACTTTTTAAAATCTTAAATTATTTTCATTTAGAAGCCAAAAACTTTTTTTGAATGTTCAAGCCTTGCATTTCCCCTAGCAGTTCGGCTTTTCCCTGTGTGTGGTATGTCCGATGCTGACACTTGGTGGTGCTGCAGTTACTAGGTTCGCGTTTCTCTGTTTCTCTGCTGAGGTCAGTTTGCTTCCTTCCTTCGTTTGCATATAGAGCTTGGGCTGCGGGCTGGTGCAGAAAATGTCCTGTTCCCGTCGAGGGGACACACATTCCTGAGCAACCACAGTCCATCTTGCAGTAGTTCTTAAGAAAGCAATAATAACTGCGATAATATAATAATAATTAATCTGCCTTTATGGTGCACATTACACTACAAAAAGTGTAAGCATCCTTCTAGTCAAACAGTTCAAATACAGGCATGGCCCAGTGATTACCATACACCAACCAACACCAGCTCTGGAAGGGCTCTTGAGAGGTCATGGAGTCCTCTGCAGGCAGGAGCAAGGGTACCAAGAGCTCTGCCTTGCCTCTTCCTAAATACCAGTGTAGCGTTTATGGGACTGCCTCAAATATGTTTTTCACCAGCATCACCCACGTGGGATCCCTGCCTAATGAAGACGACAGAAAGATGAGGCACGCAGGCTGTGGGTGTGCCAGTCCCGTAGGCAAGGGACAGTTGCCCCTGCCTGGTGGGCAGCGGAGGTCCCCACTTCTCCCAGCCTTCCTACAGGGCTCGCCTCTAAGTTCACAGGACTCCAAGGAGCTACAGGGGGAGAGGGGACTGCATGGTCATCCTGCTCCTCTGCTTTGCTCTGAGAGTCTTCAGGTTTTCCCCCAGGCTCCCTGGGCACTTGGCATGTCTGCTGGCTTTACCCTCAGGGATACCTTCAAGATATCCTCGTGTGAAAACAGATATTGCACACAATCCTCGAGGGATCAACAACAGTGCTTTCCTGCTGCAAACAAGGTGCATTCCTGTGTGGGAGGCTCTGTTCCCCTATCCTTACCCTCACTGGCTCAGCCTTCTACCTTTGCAAAACAACAGCCCTTAGTTTCAGGCAGGAAATAACCTGTAGGGACAAATTATATTAATTATTAGGACAAAGATTACCTGTTTAAGTGCAGATTCTTAGTACTAATTCGAAAAATAATCAAGATACTTCATTGTAATTAAATAAAATCTGCTCTTTCCTCCCCAAAGATTTCCCTTGAAATCTAATTTATTGTTTGGTTGAGTAATTAATACTGAAATTAAAGACCCTGAGAAGTTGCAGTTCACATAGTATAAGCATGAACTAGAAGCATGACCGCTGTTAGGGGCTTTCTGGGAAACTGTCAGATTACAGGCTTAAAAAAAAAACAAAACATGCTCTTTCTGACAAAATGCAGTGAACATATAAACGGCAAAGAAGTAAGATGAGGAAGCATAATGAGTGTGTTCCTGCAGAAGCAAAGGAGGCACTGAGCTGATGTGGAAAGACTGTCTGCCTTACGAGGCAGTAAAATATGTTCTTACTTGGTGGTACCCTGTGGCGAAAGCCTCAAAACATATGGTAGGATCCGTTTGGGTTTTGGACACGTTTTAATGCTTTTTAACATGCAAGCTTCATATTTCATTGGTCTTGGTAGATAAAAGTGAGCTTCTTATAATGTCCTGCTGCTTTGCAGAGGATGATTTTATATGTGTGGACTTTGGAATTGGGACAGATGGAGGGAATTATGTTCCAGCAGGAAAAAAAGAGATGCCCATCATCAAGTTATGAATGGGAGAAAATATATATCACTTATTTAAGCACTGTCTGGAAGTTCCCTTCATTATTTTAACAGAATATTACTTTTTCCAGAAGAAAGACACATTTGTTTGGTTTTCTTTTCTTGGCGTATTTTCATCATAGCTGTAATTCTCTCTTTCTTTCAATATCTGAAGATTAGATATGTTTAATAGAAGAATTTTTGTTTAACCTTTGCCTGTGGAACAGATATGAAGTTTGTTTTCCTTTGCATGCTGAGGTCTGTCCTTTTTACCAAAGGATTATATTACATGTCATTTTCCCCTGGAAATTAGAGAGCAACCATGGCTCTTCTGGGAAGTAGGGGAGCATAGCACAGTCAATCTGACATATTGACAATGGTTTGCTGAACTCTTCTTGAGAAATTTGCTCCAGTTTATTTTAAATCTGTTTTAAATTCAATGCCAAATATTGCTTGATCTCTCTTCTTTCAATCTAAAATATATCTTGTAACTTGTAAGTCAGTAATTTACAGATGCACTTGTATATCCTGTTTCTCCTGCTTAAACTCATTTACCTTAGCATGGGAAAAGTCCAGGGGGATTTTGCCACAGTTCTATAAGAACCTGCTTCCAGGATTAATTCAGTGTTTTTGTCAGAAAGAGGTGATTTTTTTTTTTTTGATTTTTTTTAATGTACTCTCTACTTGTATTCACAGAGACAGCATTGCATAGTCATTTCTTTTTTCTTTTCATGAGTGTCCCCTTTAGTCTTGTTAGAACATCACACTCAGACACTCCCTGCTTTCAGGGTGCTTTTCAACTCCCAGGGCTGAATGCAAGCTGGACCTTGCAAAGGGAGCTGAAGCCACAAACAACAAGAGAGAGCCTGAGCTGGACCTCAGAGCAAACCTCACTATAACATTATATACACAAATAACTTCAACGTTATTATGGTACGAGTCTCCCTGCAGGATAACAAGAAATCTGGTATTAGTACCTAGCTAATTCACAAAGCAGAAACCAACAGTAAAGAACTACGCCTCCTTCCAGAACAGAAGACCTAATGTGTGGCCTGTAACTAGGGGACAGTGGGAAGAGAATAATCCCGTTCACAGCCAGAATGAGCTCTCCTTGAGGAAGCTCTGCTGGCTGGCAGAAGTCCCTAATGGTGTATATGGCAGTATGACCTTCTTGGGAAGAGCAGCTGTATCCAAACACCTGCATAGGCCTCCTGGTCATGGCACTATGGCCCTAACCCAGCACTCAGTGCTCCAGGTTGTGTTCCCCCTGCCATAGCACAACCCTTAGGATTATTCCACTTCATTCAAAGCTTTTCACAGAAGATGTAGAAAAAATGCTGTAGGAGATCCTGTATCTAGCTGGACACATAAAAAACTCCTTGTTTTGGTGGAGTGACTGCAACCAGAGCAGCTGCCAGTCATTCCGATGCTGCCCTTTGCTGTGTTTTCAGGCCTGACCTCCCTACTCCTGCAGAAAGAATAGCTCTGGGATATAATACCTTTTTCCTTGTTGTTGTCACTGTTAGTTCTTGTCTTTTTTTTTTTTTAATAAGGTGTAAGGGTTTTTTGAATGTAATTTCTGGCCTAGCCCCATGATTCATACAAGCAGTTCTCAGCCTCCTTGATGCTTGCAAGCGACTAAATCTGTTTTCATAAACTACTGCATATAAATACACAGAAAAGAGCACAAGAAACAGCCTTTTAAAAAAAATCCTAGTCCTCAAGATTTCCCTTGTAACACTTCATACAGAATACAGCACTCTGTCTCTTCCGCAGCTCCTTAGTGCTAACCAGGGCTGGAAACAAAGTGGCTGGCCAAGCCCATCCGGCTCAGCTTGCAGCATTTGCCTTGTCCAGGCTGTGGCAATGCACCTCCAAGGCAGATGGGTGTTTCTGAGACCTAGCTCAGTTTCTTAACTGCAGCACCATTCTTTTTTCCCACTCAGAATGTTCTTCAAGACCTTCTGTTTCCTGACGCACGTACTGAGGGGCTTGGCTGCGCACAGGCAGCGAGGAGGTCTGGGTCCTGCGCAGAGGCAGCTGCAGCTCCCGCGCAGGGGTCACAAGCCTTTACAACAGCCATGGGGGAACTTGTGTGGAAACTTACCCCGGGTGCTGCTGCTGAGTGGTCAGGAGGTTTCAGCCGAAAACTTTCTTTCTGGAAGTTATTCTGTTTGATGATTTTCTTTTCAGATCACATTTGCAGACTGCTAAAGTGCACAAAGGGAATGTGGCCAGATACTTTCTCTATGCCTTGTGTTCTGGCCGAACCTTGTAAACAAGCTATAACCCTCAAAGTAAATTTTGTTTTGCTTATCCTGTTTTTATTTTTATTTTTATTTTTATTTTTATTTTTATTTTTATTTTTATTTTTATTTTTATTTTTATTTTTATTTTTATTTTTATTTTTATTATTTTCTTCTCTCCAGCTGCTCAAGACATGAGGCTATAACTTGTTAAAAAAAAAAAAAAAAGTATGCTTTTCTCCTGTCCCCATATTTCTTTCACTATTTAGGGGAAAAATATACAATTACCATCTAGTTTAATTCTTTTAAGCTGTAGATTGTAAAAACAGTTCTGCAAATTGCCCAAATCTTTTAGGGTGTGCACCTTTTTATACAGTAAAACCCCATGATGATTCATGGCCCAGCACTAGTGGGCTAGTTCAGAGGCTGCTGCTCTGATGTAATGCTACCTGATCCATCATGTTTTGCCAGCAGCACACTGCCCACTGTGCCGTCTTTGTGAAAGTTCATGCTCTGGGGAGAACAGTGCGTGGAAATGGCTTGCTGCCCTGCAGGAGGTGCTTGCTTTCTCTGTTTTAGAAGTATCCACCCTGAGAGTAGTAGACATTACCTTGATGGTCTGTCTCCTTAAAAAACGTAATTTCTTATCGCTTTTAAATAAAAGGAGAGGAGAGGAAAAAAGAAAAAGGAAGAGGAAATGGGAAAAGGACAAGGAAAAGAAAAATCAAAAAGGAAAAGGAAAAAAGAAAACAAAAAGAAAAGAAACAAGAGAAAAGGAAAAAAAAAAAGAAAAGAAACAAAAAGAAAAAGAAACAAGAAGGAAAGGAAAGGAGGAAAATGAGAATAAGAGAAAAAGAAAGAAAAGGACAAACAGGGCATTTGAGGACAAGGCTAGAGGAGAGCCACATCCTGCCAGGTTGCCTGGGCTGTCTCTGCTCAGCGTGCTGAGAGGTCCCCCGGGTCCGTCCAAGGGAAACATGCCTCTTGCAGCCGATCCTTTGCCTTTGTCAGAAACACGCAGGGTCTGAGAAAGGCCCATACTTGTGCCTCCACTCTGCTGGTAGACTGTTGTGCATTACATTATTGTAAGGCCCAGCCATGTGTCTCTGCTGCTCTTGAGGCATATATCCTATTTCTCTCAGGCGAAGTGAGACAGCCGTGAGCCGTGGTTGAGTGAACTGCACACGAGAACAAAACAGGTTTCAGTCCAAATGGTCCTTGCACGGTTTTGAGAGTGAGCTACAAAGGCCAGTGAAACGTGCTCAGGAGCCACTGCTCCATTCTGCTGATGCCACGGGGTGCCCGAGCTCTGCCACGTGGGCACAGCGTGGGCCTCAGCAGCACCTTGCCCACCACCCTGGGCAGCCCCGGGGCCTCCTTCATCGGGTGAACACTCGCTTCCTCCACAAGCAAGCCGGGCCTGTGCTGGCGGCCCAGCAGCAGGGCTACTGTACGGTCATGCCCTCCTGCCGCTGAATGGGAGGAAAAGGTGGTGCGTGGGGGCACGTCCTGTTTTGCAGGCACGGAGGGGCCGGGGCAGCATGTCACCCGCACTGCCTGTGCCCCGTTACCTCGCTCTGCTCCGTGAGGCACCCGCTGCGCCGAGCCCGGCCCCAGCCCTCTCTGGCCACCCTCGCCTGGCTGCCAGCACAGCGGTGGCTGTGGGGTGAAGCATAGGGCCTGGGCTGTGCTGCAGCCGGCTCTCAGCTCATCTGGCTGTTCGGCCCTCACGGTGCAGTCTGGCCTTCCTCCTGCCCCACACGGCTGTGGGGAACGGGACCATTTCCTCCGCACACGGAGCACCCCTCTCCTGAGCCGCCTCCCCGGCATTATGTAGGCCGAGCTCTCCCTGGGGTCATGGATAGTCCTCTTGCCACGGCCAGCTGCGTTCCTGTAAGATGTGAGGAAACTTCACCTTCTGCCCCCTCTTCTGAGCGGGACTGAAGGCAGCCGGCGGCTCACCAGCGGCTGGGGAAGGAGGGGAATGTGCTGACAGCCAGCACAGACCCTTGCTTCCTTAGGAAACCAGCCCAGAAATGGGATGGATGTATAAACAGAAAGAAGCTTGCAGTTTTATCTTCTGTGTGATAAAGCAGCGCCATGGAAAGTAGCTGGGTGCAGGGAAGGGGCTTTTCAGGAGGTCAGGTTTCCTGTGGTGGTCAAGAGAGGACACTGCGCTTCTCAGACGGGTGAAAGGGCTGTTTCAGAAGGCCCGTCCTCCCCCCGCAGAGGCTCGCAGCCTCTCCTGCATTTGTGAGATTGCATCTGGAAGGAAACAAAAGATGCAAACACCAGACCCAGTGTGTTAACTGAAAAAGATATTTTTCAGTCAAGCAGATGGTGAATAGAAACCTGCCATAGAAACCAGCTTACGCAACTCTTTTCACAACCAGCACGCCTGGTAAATACAAAGCACCAGATAGAACAGCGAGATAGAGCCAGTCAAAACAGCCTGTGCTATTAAAATGGTGAAGTAAAAAGCATATAGCAAATTACAATGAGCTTGCAAAGGATATGGAAAAACACAAAGGCAGTGATGTAATCTGAATATTGCTTCCAAACCCCACAGTGATGGTCTTGGTGAATGTGTATAGCCGGCAAGCCCTACGGACACCAGTCGAAGCTCACCACAGGCGTGAGCTAGCCAAGGCTGCGGGGCAGATCCAGGCACTGGCACCTGGCCTTGGGTGAGGGGAGGCTGGAGCAGCAAAACAAGGGGGCACAATTGTGGAGGAAGAGAGAGGAAGGGAGGGCACAGAGAGCAGGAGGCAAACGCCTGCTGTGCGGGTGCATTTCTCCAAGCTGAGTGCTGCAGGGCTGTGATGGGCACTTGCTTTGGTTTAAACATTTAGTCATTTCAACTAAATGTTTATCACAAAGACCTGAGCTGTATCAATGGATTTAATGTTTGATAGGAGGCAAGCTCAACTAGGATACACAGCATGGTACATTAGCCATCTTCTGTTTATCCAGGCTTCGCCTAAGGATAGTGGGTATTTCAGAGGGCAAGTGTTCTCCAAAACAGCCTGTTTCAACACTCACCTGGATCAGCATTCTTAATTATTATGGGGAGTAAAATATAGTTTGAATTTTCTGGGAGCATTTAGAGGGTATTTTCTATCACTAGGATAGCAGGATCCAGGCTGGCAAAGAGTGGCACCTGAGCTTTATGCTCTGTGAACAAACCTGCTGATTTTCCAGCTGGTTTCAAATCTTTCCCTATTTTCCCCTAAATCTTAAACTTTTGTTTTAACAGTCACTTGAGTCCCTTGTATGGGTTGCATACTCTGACAGCAGCTCTCCCGTGTCCATGCCTTTCCTTCCAGAATCTTATTTTTGATTGACTTTCACACAGAAGAAACTCCCGGAGGAACTCGTTGAACCATATGGGTCTTATCTTTTGACATAACAATTATTGCCTGATAATAACACAATAGCAATAGCAGCATGTTTAGGAATCAACAGAGAAATACTAATGAATGTTAATGCATTGTTTTAATTTAGTACATTTGTTTTGTTGATGTACTTATTAACCTTCTGGTCTATGGTTAATAAGGCAGTCTATTTTAAGGTATTATTATCTGGGGGAAGAAGAGAAAAACAATGCTGATGAAGTTAGACAATTTGTTCTTCATTTCATTCACATTTTGCTTGGTAATTGACAGCAGATATTAACAGCCAGCCCATAGACTGTGCTCTGACTGGAGCGACATTGATGTTATTTTAATAATACAGTGACAGAGGGATATGTTAAAAAGAGAACGCGCAGCTTATTTTAGATGCACAAAAGGACATTATGTCCAGGAAATGCCATGTGTCGCCCCAGGCAGCCCAGAGGGCTATAATGGTCACACAAGCTCCGCGCAGTGGTGAACGTGCCCAGCAGAGCCCGCGGCCACGGTGGCCAGTGGCAGGAAGAAAGCCAGCGACAAGCGGAGCACGGGGCTGTTTGGTAGAGCACAGAGGGTCCCTCCCCAAGGGGGCCAGTCACTTCCTCTCTGCCTTAAATTCGTCCATCCCTTCTATTCCAGCCTTTTGTTTCCATACTTTCTGGCTCCTATGGCCATAGTGATATGTGGTCCATTGGTGTCCTCAGCTTGGTACAAACCATGTAATTGCTGCTTGGTGTGGGATTTGGGGTTGCTGAGGAAGGGACAGAGGAGTTTCATTGGGAAAAGGAAGAGCCTTAAGTGTATTTCATAGTACCCTGAGACAAGGTATGTTCCTCCTCTCATCCCCCCTTCTAGAAAACTTTTCCACTCCAGACCAGATTTATGTATGCATCTAGGGGATGCATCTAAGAGTACAACTCTCACTGGAAGGTAATGGGTTGTGTTTCTAAAACCTTCTGGCCTGTTTGAAAGTTTCCCTCCGGGGCTTTTATCGCCACTGTACAAAAAGCAGCATCCCTCACTTACCTTAGCAGGAAAAATGACCTAAAAAACTGGAAAGATGGAGCCCAGAAATGTAATTTTCCAAGCCCAGACAACACATACCTGTCAGGACCAAGTTTTACTGCTTTGTTTTCTAAACTGATCCACTTTCTCTGTGGATATGGAGACAGTACTTTAGTGCATGCCTATGCTGTGATTTTTGGAAGAGCTAAAGCTAAATTGTGTTATAATTTGCCTATTTCCTATTATAATTTGCCTAAGCCTATTTCTATCAACAAGGGGCTTAATAATAGCATCTGCTAGTTGACTCTTAGCTGCAAGTAAGCTACTTCAGCCATGTTTTCAGGTACTAAATATTCTCTTTTTTAAATTGGGAAAAATATATTCCTGATAAATCAGGTCACTTTAAAATAAATTTAAAAGAACGTGTTCTCCTTCTGCTGGGGTTTGTGTTTGGGTATTTCTGTTTGGTGACCGAGACTGCACACCCCTACACAAGCAGCTATCTGGACAGGGTCAGTGCCCACATTCTGGGGCTTGTGAACCCCCCCAAAAAAGGCTGTGGTTGAGCAATATCCCCCAAACTTTCCATTGCCACTGAAGTTCTGGGACAGGAACCTGTGCTCAATATTCATACCATATGAACTAAGTCCTTGTGTTGTGGAAATGCTACAGCTCAACAGTGTTTTAGTGACTGTATGCTTACTGAGGCTGTTATTTTGTTACTTCCTTCTGTTCACAAATAACAGCAGGAACACGAGCAGGTTAGGACAGCACCACTTTATTCATTACAATTTATTCATTACAGCGTGCTCTCATATTATCCTTTTCCCTCTGAAGCAGCTGTTTATTCTATACCCTGCTGGTGCAATTAGTGAGAATAACAAGGTCCACTTGTGCTGACTTATGCAGAAACCCCAACAACTTTCCAACAGCCACAGCAGGAAGGAGAGATCTGTGTGCTTGATGTCTTGGAAAAGCAATGGCATCAGCCTGCAAGTGTCGGGATTTGGTCTGTCTGTGCTTGGGAAGTCCAGGTCTGATCAACATAGGTTGCCCAGGAAAAGTAGTTGTACTGTTCTTATTACTGTTCTTATTACAATACAACCACTCTCCAAAAAGGCTTAGACCTTATTTTAAAATATTTAAGAACCTATGTTGTCCCATAAAGCAATTCCTCTAAGAAAAAGCATGAGTATTTTTCTGAAGGTTTGTTTTTTTTTTTTTTTTTTTTTTTCCTTTGAGCCTCTTAGGTATGTGTATTATACAGCTATGTGCCTTTTTTCAGTTCTGCACAGAGTATCCTGCTTTTTTCTTCAAAAGTATTGATCTCTTGGAAGCTGTATTGATCTGTGCTGGAAAAACGCATACAAGTCATTATGGTATTCTTGTAATTTCTTATTCATTTCTACACAGACTACAGTGCTTGTCTCCTACAAAGCATGCTTAGTGCAGCACTTTAAGGACAGTCTGATACAGTGATCTTACTGTTCAAAGTACTCTTCAGGTTTTTGAAGATCCGACCTGAATCAAACAATTGCATTGGAGTGGTATCATCGATTTGCTCTACGATATGCCAAGTTGAGTAAGGAAGCATTTTAACTGTCACTTCAAAGAAGCCAAAATGTACTGTTTGGAAACTGTTCTCTAGGAAGGATACCAAAGACATGGCAATGCTGGCTACTGCGAACCTGAAATTCAGGTGAAACCTTGAAGGGTGTGGATCTGTGACTCAAAACCACAAGGAGCTTGTACAAATCCCTGTAAGTTGAAAGACTGAAGATAACAGTTAGAAGCTTGGCAAAAGTAGATAGCAAGCTGATCATGAAGTGAGAAGTAAGGTAAAAACAAACAAACAAACAAACAAACCTGACTGTCCTGTCTTTAAGTTAAGACTAGATTATATTTTTCACATCAAAATTTTCCTGATACTGCTTAGAAAATGGACAAGTGAATTGGTAGACCTCAGATAACACTAGAGATGTAACCTCATCTATTTTTTAAGCTCTTATTTTTTCTTCAGTCATGTCTGAAACACAAAGGTTCCTTAATGTGCTGTTGTGTACAGGATTCATTTGTTTCCTGTTTAAATGTTTGCTTTGCCTTATGGTAACATAACAAAGATGTGTTAGTCCAAGTTCATTCTTGGATAAGTTTGAATACAATGAGGCTGTGTGGATTTTAGGTTCATCCCACTCTATGAGGAAGAAATCTTTGATAAGCTCATCTAAATTTTTTTTTTTTTAATTTTCTTTGAAGTTTGGAAGAAAGTGAGTGGTCCTGGAGATCCAGATGGAGGTCTGCTCTCTAGCAGCTCCTCTGCATGTTCACGTTGCTCAGTCGTTCAACTGCTCAAGCTCTTTCTCCCTGTGAGAGAGTGGTGTAGGAAATGATTGGAACCTTGCTTGGTGCTGTTGTGTGATGCTGCACAAGGTGCTTAACTCTCACTTGCCTCCCTTGGAGAAATAACCTTACATCTGAGTGTAGCCTGAAGTACAAGACAATTGATGGTTGGGAAATACCAGCAGAAAGCTCAGTTAATTGACATAGATTTGTGCCGATTTAAACTTCTAATAATAGTGGCCTGATGACATTATTGTGCTTGGGAAATAATGTGTTGTAAAATGCAAACCAATATAGCCAGCATGATGTATTGTAGGTTGGAGTCATCAGAAGGAAAAAAGGTCTAGTCAAAACAACTTGAGGAGTTATCACCAAACAGGCTGATAAGGTCCTTTTTCCATCAGAAGGGGTTGTGACAGCATACAGAAGTACTTGTCATTCATGTCTAGAAAGAAAAGTGTTTTGATCCTGTGACAGCTTTTCATCATTACTCTATATTAAGAACAAATGTCATCCTTTTCACAGCTTTCACCGGAACAGCCAAATAAACTGGGTCTATTTATAGCCTCTTGAAGAATACAGGCACTGGTATTTAAAGAACAGTTGGTGATTCATGGAAAACTGATAAACACTAATTTCAAAAACAATGGTGCACAGGGCTTGCATTGTGCTCCCTATAGCTGCTGTTTCTTGTATCTTACCAGTTAGTCATACATCCTGAAACACCCAGGGATCTTCCCTGTGGTACAGGTCTATTTGTGTCATGAATCTCATTATTCTTAGATGCTTTGTTTTCTTAATATTGTACTTGGTGTGCCTGTGCAACAATACTTCTGCCCCTAAAATATGAATCTGTGGTAGTCTGCAGTGAGATGCTGGTAGATTAGCACGAGGACAAAAGTCGCTGCTATCGCAAGTCACACTTGGCTTGGCAGCCTTACAGACCTGTAGGAACTGACCAGGCATGAAAATAACTTTTAACCCCAGGTTGATCCTCTGGTATTACAACTGAAGCTTTTTACTTTTGCTGCCTGTGCTGTCTGTCCTGAGTAAATATAAGATGCCAGAATGGATGAAGCAGAATCTTTCCTAAGCATTTAACTCTGAAAGAGGTGGTTATTTTACTTCAACTCATTTCCTGAAACATTATATAATTTCTTGTTGAGCAAAGATAAGAGGCTAAACACAGTTGGTATTAATCTCTCCTCTAAATTAAAACAATGAGGAGCTATGCTCTGCAATACAGAAGTGGGAAATGAGAAACTAATTCAGTAACTCTAACTGAATGATCATAACTTCATTATCTGAATTTCCAAGGAGTTGTTGCTAGTGTACTACTCCAAATCAGTGATCATAAATGGGAAATCTGTGGTCTGGGGACAGGGTGTATTTTTTGTTGCTGCTTTCCAGAAATGAGAAGATTTAACAGAGGTCCAGTGGCCTAGTTGATGAGGGACTAAATCCACCTCTGCATCATACTCTGGAGCCTGTGTCCCCGGCTGACAGATGGCTGTGCATAGGGGAGTGCATAGAGGAGAATGGGTTTTCAGGTGCCTCCTCTTAGTCTGTTCTCCCCAGTAACACAAGATCTACTTTCTGATTCCGGAATAAGTTCCTGGACTCTGGATTTCCCATGTGCTGAGTGCTCTTGCTCGGCTGGGAGGCACAAAGGCCCTTCCCTGTCCTCCCTTCTGTGGTTAATGCATAAAGCCTCTTGTCTAACCAGTTGGTTCCTAGTGCCTGAGGACACGATGCCAGTAAACAAAAGGTATGCTATAGCCTAGGATGACTTTCATTTACTTGAATATTCTTCATGTTTCTTTTGGGTCAGCCCCAAGAAATTCTCTTCCCAGAGCAGCTTTAATCTGTTCCCTGTTGAAAATAGGTAATATGAATCCAGTCTAGTCATATCTAGACTGGATACATTTTTCTCAATGATATGTCATCGATATGGTTATATCCATTAGAGATGTTTTCCCTTCCATATGCACCAAACCAGAGTAGTTTTCAGAAAACACTTAAAGATTAGCCACAGCTGGTTGCCACATAATGATAAAAGATGCCAGCAAAATTATTGATAGGAAGTCGTAGCATTCATCAGTGTTGGAAGTGAATTGTTCACTACAGTACTTGTTGCTGGAGATGGTCAGTCTGATACATTCAGTGCCAGATTGTGCTGTATTTGCAACAGAGGACGATGGGTGGTGGGTGGCTCTTTCTCCAGTGCAGAGTTGGAGTTGACAAGGCAAGGAGTGAGCTTTTTTCCTCTAAAAAAACTCAGACTTTAAGTGCAGTGTTGTGATCCCAGTAAACAGAAGCTGATGCATTATCTGTGCTGGACTATGAGACTGGGTGCGTTTCACACCAACAGACTTGGCCTGGATTTAATGAGTAACTTCACAAATGTTAATGAATGCAGAAGTGTAGTCTTCCTCTGGGTACTGCTGTGGGCTGTATTTGACTGCTTGCTGTATCTGAAAATGTGCCTACACAGGGTTAATGCAGTGTCAGCAGCGAGCACTGCCTGCTAATTCCAACTCTGTGCCCTCCTGAGTCTGTGCTGCTTTCTGAACTTTGATCGGAAATGACAGCTAGATAATTAAGTGAAAGCTAATTATGTTATTATTTTATGTTCACTGGTCAATAATATGTACTTCTTGTCATTTATAATAGTGTTGGAGAGGGGCACCTGGATCAATTCAATGCAGCCTCAACACCAAACATCCTGGTTTTTTTATTTTTGCTGTGTGCATACAAAACAGTAAGCTCATTCTTTCAGCTCTCATCTCTGTGTGTGTTAATGCTTTGAGGGAGGAAAGCTTAAAGGGGCAGCAGGGCTTGCTCAAATACATGCAAGTTGGTTTGCAAGGAGGAATGAAAATACTGCTGTACTTTAATGAGAATTGTGAATGTAGTTATTTTTATCACAAAGGGCTTGCATAAAACCCTATTTGTATACATCTCTATTGTTTGTGAACAATGGAATGCAACAAATAATGAAGGGAAAGTTATGAATGAATGGGTGTAGGTGTTTCTGCTCAAATTTTCTTTTAAGATATGAAACTTAAGTATTACAACAGAAGTATGTTTTTGTTAGGACCTACCTTCCCACAGTAAATTAAGGATCTGTGCCAGATTTCCTTGCTGAAAATTGCCATAGCTTTAATGACTCTTACCATGAGTGGAATTACCATTGCTTATGGACTGGTCACAAAAGAAGATTTCTGATGTCTAGGTGCAAAAGATGTAAGTAGATGCTCAGTAGTACACTGGTAGTATGCATTGATTTTAAATTTTGTTCATTAGTACTGGGTAAGTCTCAAGATGTTCTGGCAGCCATGAAGAGATCCTAGTTAGCATGACAATCCTGTGAAATTTCTAAAGCATATGAGTTGATTTAAACACTGTCTTCAGATGATGCTAGACACAGTCTGGAAAAAAATCACTCAGGGGTTATAAAATGTAAACTAAGGTATTTTGTATACCATGTGTATTTGTTCCTGCAGGGAAAGGTGGGGAAAAAGCTGGGAAAAAACATATCTGACAGTTTTAATGCATCTTCATCTCCTTTACCAAAAGTGGCTTGTCATCTCTATGTGCTGAAGGACAAAAAACACCAGGCTGGTGAGGCATAGATCTTCTGGACAAGGTAACATCTCTCTCCTACAGAAGCAGCTTCTTTCTTGGCCTACTGTGTAGTGAATCCTTCTCTTCTTTTCCAACCACTATTTAAGTACTTTACATTAGGCAAATGTTGACAGAAATGTGTAGTACTAAGCGGTAGACATATGAGGTATGTTCCACCATGGTTAACTCTGAGAAGACTTCCAATTTTAGGGATATGCATGGTAGCTGAATGCAAGCAGTCAGTAGGAACTTTGGTCTCATTAGTCTATTGCCACTGAGATGTTTCTGGGGGTCTTAAGACCAAAATCTTTTCTTGGCCCGAGGTGAGAACCTCAAACCCATGAGGAGACTCATGCTGACTGCTGTTCGTGTTGCTTACTAGTTCATCCTTGCATTTATTGTCATTAGGGAAATTCACTTTTGGGACAGCCTCTGTTTTTGGCATATTTCCCATCCACTGTATTTTTTTCTGGCTCTTTTCCCTGCTCTTGAGTATTCTTTCACTTTGTCCACCTTTTTCCCCATTCCTTGTATGAAACTAGCATTAGAACCATCATTGTTAGGGTTTAACAGACCAATTACTTTAACAGCATGTCATTGTTTTCATATTAAATTGTGATTTATAAGATGATAGTGTTGGATAGCATGGGTTCCTGGTGGGTTATTTTTATAAATACAAGTGCCAGCATCCTGCTGAGTTTGTTTTTGTCCTGTTTGTATAATGAAAAGTTATGTTCCAAATAAGCCTTTTGGAGTTAGGTGGGACTACTAAAGTAGGACAGATATCTGATATCACTGCCCTACATTTACAGGTGCCTGTGTGAAATCAGATATACAGGACCTTGAGCAGACTTTTGCAACTTGTGTAGAGCATTAAGAAAGCTGTGTTGGATGCAGCAGGCCAAACTGGAAAGAGCTTGTTGGTTGTGGGAAGCAATGGAAGTGTTCAAGGCCAGGCTGGATGGGGCTCTGAGCAACCTGGTCTGGTGGGAGTTGTCCCTACCCATGGCAGGGAGTTTGGAACTAGATAATCTTTAAGGTCTCTTCTAACCCAAACCTTTCTATGATTCTAATGTTACACTTCTTCTGATCACTCTTGATCCTATGCCAATCTACGAACAGCATCTGAACAAATCAGCAGTTTATTTGTACACAGAGTGTACGTGGTTTCCATATTCCGTTTTCCTCAATCAAGCTGTAAATGTCATGCCTCCTGCTGGCAGACATGGTGAATTCCAGTGAAGATATGGTATTGCCCTCCTTCGCTCTCATCCTTCAGTCTCTTCTGTTTCCAATGGGAGTATTTCCCAGACACATACAAAGAAATTATTGCTAGGAAGTAGCAGAATTGTAATATTACCTGGCTTAAAGAAGGCCTAATTGATGGCTCCTTAGTAGAAACCCGCTTTGACTTTGTCTTCAGAAGCTGTACTGAAAATGTTAAATCAGGTCACATATAATTTTCAGAGTATTCACTGTAGTGAGTCTAACATACAACTCAGAGCAAGATGTCTAACAGTTAAGTGTTCCTTTAAGTTTCAGTTCACTGTAAGTTGCTGAAAGAAAGCTTTTTCCACTGGAACCTGGCTATGGACTTTGATTTGGGGATGTCCATTTCTAAAAGGATGCTGTACCCGAATGGCTGTGAGAGTCTCCAAGGGACTGTCTTACACCCTGTTTGCCACCCTGTGTCTATTTGATGTGGGGAATTACTTGAAGTTTTTTAGACACCTATAGTGTGAAGGGATTGCAGAACAAGATTCCTGCTTGCAGTCATCCTGGGGGAGTGATTGCAGCCCCAGACCTGTGACAGCAGATCCTGTCCTGTTTGTACTTGAGGGGTTCGGCTAGATCAGCCTGAGATACCTGCTAGTGTTAGAGGATACAATGATGGTGCAACACTCACATTGCTCCCACAATACTGTCAGAAAGGAAAGCAGGTGCATTTTGAACATGTGAGAGAGCTTCATGTGAGGGAAATTGTACTCCTAGATAAGAAGCAAGCAAAAAGGTGGTCTGCCTGGGAAAACCAATTGTACAATGCACGTGTTTTAATGCTGCTTAAGTAATCCCAAACAAAAGTTAATTTTGATAAATCCTAATGTAAGTGGTCTGTCTTCCTTTGTAGAAGTGAATTCATTTAAAATAGCCACCTAGAATGGAAGTGAATTTGTCTATGAAAGCAGTGAAGTGGTTCAATGGATCTACTTCAATGAGCTAAAGGTGTAACTGCTACTGTTTTTACCCTCCATGAGAATATGGTCTCTCTTTGCTATTAAATCCAAAGAAGTCAAAGCACTGAAAGCGTTTTAGCATGACACCAGTAGGTCTGAACCCTAGCTCTCCTGTAGCTGACCTCCCTTATCTCACCAGATCTAAAAACTAAGGGCTTTGCCTCCACTCTTATAGAAGAGCTAGTGTTAGCACCCACTCTTTTCTGTGTTTGAACATGCCTTTTTGTTAATGAAAGTAAAGCCTAAAGTGTTGCAAACATGTTTTCTGAATGTCCCCACATGCTTTACCTTGAATATGCTATGAATGTCATCTTCTTAAATAAGGCCAACTATACTAAGGCTAAGGATGCTTGTGACATTTTCAGGATCAGCATTAGTGTTAGTGGATTTCTTTCCTGCAGTACAGATTACTGATGGTGCTATGTATTGTAATGATACAAGGAAGGGATCAGACAAACAGTCACTTGATAGTTGACCCAAATAGCTGATTATGTGCACGCTCTCATTGAATCGCAGCCACAGATCAATGAAAAGAGGGAAGCTAACTTTTCGTCAACTGCAGCAGGCTAAGAATCATCGAATCATAGAATATGAATGCAAATTTTTACCATCTCATGCATGGCAAATTGGAATTTGTGGGCAGAGCTGAGCAAAAGGGTTTTTTAAATTAGATTGACTGACCAGACTTGGAGAAAGGACATCTCAGGTTAGCTGAAACATTTCACTTTGACTTTAAAGGGTGCAGTCAAAATTAAAAATAAAAGCATTTAGAAGTGACATTGTAAAAAGTGAAAAATTTTGCTTTTGCAATGCCATGTTTTTTGATAACTTATTTTTAAGTAAACTATTTGACAGATGTAGGGAGAAAAGTGCTGAAGCTATTTTCCAAAGTCAACATGTTGTAATAAGGTTAAAAATCTAAGTTTTCACATTAGATTTTCCCTTTCTAGACACTAATTCAAGGAAACGTTAAAAATACTGTTACAATTGCTATTTTAATTATTCTTTGTGCTTTGGCATGTTTCAAGTTTCTTTGCTTTATCATGTAAAATCCCTATTAAAGTATATTAAAACCAATTTCCTTGATATAATTTCTTTAACAATAGTTACCCTCTAAAAGGAAGTGTAGCAACTAATTGTACTTTTTACAGATAACTTTTTGTTTTCTTTATGCTGTCATACTTATGCTTTAAGACATTTTAGTGAATTTAGGACTTAATCTAGGAGAAAGAACCTAATTTGCCATACAGTGGGAAGCAGGGATTTCAGAAAAGTCCTGGAGTGAGAAAACAATTAAAATGCTAATGAATCTGGCCCAAGCAAAGGTGTTTATCCAAACAGACATGAAGGGAAGGAGTATAGTTTGAAATTGCAGCAAGAGATCAAAAGATGTCTGAAATGATTGCAAAAGGAAATTAAAATATATATATTAAAGCATAATTAATTTAATTAAAGGTTTTGTAAAACAGATCCAGAACTAGGCACTGAAGTGGATGATGCAGATGAATGTTTGAGACGAGCAGCTGATGTAATGTTTAAACATGTTAATAAAAATATGGGTGTTTTGCCAAGAATGAAGGATTTTTCTGTATAAATACAAAGTGCTGATCTGTGGAGACAGAAGAGGGCCAGGCAAAGGTGCACATGGATTCTTGAGAGGTAGATTTGCCCATTTTCCTTGTTACCAGCTTGTCTCAACTGAGATGTGACCAACTCCTTGACTTGCTGGGATGAATGCACTGGCGAGAACAGAGGAGGCTGGCTTGCTGATGTTGGGACTGGAACTGGTGCTACTTAATGTCGGTTGCCATCTGGATGTGGGAAGCAGGTGGTGACCCAGGGGATGGTGACACCTTTCTTGGTCATCACTGGAAAGATGAAAAGTTGCTCTAGAGGTGATTGTATCTGAAGTCATACACAGTGGTATCTCCTGTGCATAAAATAGACACTCAGGAGCTGCAAATGCATCCTGCTTAAATCCTGGGCACGTAAGTGGGTGTTTGGTGGATCAGTCACTTCAGTGCAGCTGCGCACCAGGATGGAGAGGTTCTGCTTCTGCTATGCAGGGAGTCCACTACAGGCAGGTCTTTGGTCATTCCCCCACTGTTTTCACCTCAGAGGCTATTTTCAGAATGAGAATGAAGCGTGTAGATTGTTTTACCCTCGAAGCAAAAAGAGACAACTTTGCCAAAATCAACAGCGTGTTTCAAAGCCTTCCAGGTTCCCTAAAACACAAAGGCTGACTCAGAGCTGTGACTCATGGTCAGGAAGCAGCAAGCCGGGGACTCCTTATCTGCTCTCCTATCTGGGGTGTGGGAACAAACGGTGGGGTGGGGCAGGTGCCTGCTGGTGGAAGAGTAGAGGAAAGGTTAAATATTATGACAGCTTCCACTTCTTGGGGAGAGGGCTGGAAAACAGTCATCCTTTCTTGCGTCCTTCCTTACTGGCAAATGGAGCTGTTTTAGTATGAGAAGCATGTGAGTACTGTTGTAGGTTCATTGACAGCTGTACAGTAAATCAGTCCCTGTGTGAATTATTTATGTGGAAGGCATTAGATTAAATCCTACCAGTGATGAGAGTACCTCAGGCATGCAGGAGATTGTCACTGCTGACTTTGCAAGGACTCTGGGCTATGTCAGTCTACTCCGTCTGGCTCTATTTACTGTCACCCACCTTCCTCCCCGCCAGCACAGCAGTGATTCATGGTTGAGATTGTGCAGGGCTTTTGCACCTGACTTCCAAAGGCATGGATAGCAAAACCAGACCTTTCACTGGGACTTTAAAAGCTGGTGCTGCAGGGCCTGGGATTGTACCAGTGAGTGACAGTGCACAGCATCTCTTGGCAAGAAGCTGAAGGATGCAGAGAACTTCCTGCATTAAGTTTGTCTGAAGCACTACATGTTCCCTTCAATCATTCCCTACTTTGGGAGAAAATAGTTACTTTTAAGCTTCAAAAGATGCGTAATGGTCTTTCCTTTCACATCTAATGCTAGGCAGTATTACCCCTATTATTTCACTGCTTCCTGACAGGCTGTCCAGTGGGCCGTGCCCAGCCACAGATGTGCTTACATTGCCCTTTGATGGACATATGGCCCAGGACAAGTGATCCTGACTTGTGCCAGACCCATCTCTGTGTGCCCTGGATCAGCTGTGGGAGCATGAAGATCCCTTTGTGGCCTGGCCTGACTTGCTGTGAGCTTCCCACACACCTGCCTCTGCTTGGCTCCTTTGGCTGGTGGGGCCATGTCTCAGACCCGCTGCCAGTCTCTGTGCAGTCTGGGCTTTCCCTTTCTTTCCCAGCCTCATGTGGCAGCATGTGTCTGGTGTAAATGAGGGTGGTGATTAACCAAAAAAAAAAAATTAAAGAATTTCTTCCTCTGGCTGGGATCCCACAAGACAGATGTTCCTGGGAAGTGGCTGCTCTAGGGCAATCCAGAGGAGTAACTGCAGCTCACGCAGGCACACCCAAACCAGCTCAAAATGAATTTTCTGGAGCAGCAATCAAGCACTGGCCCTGTGGGGTTGGTGCACAGGTACTCTGCTGGTACGGGACACCCAGCTCTGCTGAACTGGCCTGTGGTGTGCTTCCCCTGGGGTGCACCCAGGGCTCCCCAGGCCAAGAGGGCTGGCTGATCCTGTTGGAGAAAATGAAAGGGAAAAGCTGGAGGGGGCTGGGTTCAGTGCCCTGTGCTCCATGCAGCTATTTGCACTGGGATGAGCAGCTGGTAGGGCTTGATTACATCTGGGAGCAGTGCACATGGCTTCAGAAGTGAAAGGGAACAGGGAGAGACTTTAAAAGGTGTCACCTGTACTTTCCCTCCAAGGTCAGTCTTGGTTTGACAGTGCTGTAATTACCTGCTCGTCTCTATTTAGTGTATGTAAGCACTTGTGGGTGTTTAAGTTTACTCATACATATGTGCTGGACATCCTGCCTCTATAGCAATACTTGTAGACTAAAGGTACCTGCTTTCTAGCGCGAGCTCTGCTGAGGTGGCCTGGCTGCAGCTGTGACAGCGATGTCTGAGGGACCCCAGCACAGCACCCTGACATACCCCGTCCTGTGTGTCAGCGGTGCCAGCTACTCCAATCACTGTTATGCCTTCAACAAAAATAATGTACAGTCATCTAGCTTTTTCCTATTTAGTTCAAAGTCTGTGAGCATTGCACCTTTTTGGTAAGGAGTCCTGTTGGGAGGAAGAAATGTATTTTAAGGAATTAGTGACTTCTGCAGCTCTTGTAGCTCTTCCAGGTATTTCTCTTCAACTCCTATTTCTTCCTCTTCTTGATCCTTTGTTGAACGTTATAATCCTGTGTTTATATCTGTCTGTTGCCATAGAAATAACTCATGTTGCTAACTAAGCTAGGAACTTCCTTGAGGGATAAAGGAAAGGGCTATTCCTTATAATTGTCTCATCTGTGAGAAAGTAACAAGTCTGCAGATGGATTTCTCTTCAAAGATCATGAATTTTAACTCCTCTACCATAATGTGAAAAGTTAGGTCCTTTGGGTGGCATTACACTAGCTTTCTTCAAACTGTTGGTCTAGTGTTTCTGTATCCCGCCTCCCAAATCTGCTTCAGCTCTCCATCAAAAGGACCTAAGGATAGTTCAAGCTTTCTTCCCATCAAAGCTTTGCTTTTTCTGTTGATGCTGCAAATGTCTGACTGTTAGGTATCTGCCTAAAATATCAGTACTCTTTTGGAAGGAGCTAAAGTCAGTGAATGGCAATAGCTCCCCATTGTTGCTGACCCAGGGTTTGAACAAGGGACCTTCCAGCTGATGTCAGGTGTGGTGGCCCCTGTCTGCTCCTGGAAGTCCTTATTTGTGCACTCTCTTGTGCCACTGGTTTGCCCACACCTTTTAAAGTCAAAACTAAAGTCTTCAGTTTATCTTTGTTCTGTTGGATGAGAAAAATTTACTGCAAACAACTTCATAGTCCCTAACTTAAAAAAAAAAAAAAAAAAAAAAAAAAAAGCATTGTATAGATGGGAAGCCACAACAGCACTTACAAATGAAATGTGGCTTACAGGCCTTTAAATGTCTTTTTGTCCGAAAAGTGACTTTTTTTTTGCATTTAGATTAAGGAAAATGTTAGCATTTAGGAGCAGGGTGGTTTAAGTCTTTTCCACTGTAGGGAGAAACAAAGTGAAGTATCATACAAAACAATGCAAATTTAAGAGGAAGTTTTCGGCCTTCAGGAAGGCTGCTTTACATCCAGTTAATGTTTGTGTAGCGTGGAAGCCATGCTCAGCTTTGGTAGAACAATCTCCTAATTCAGCAACTGCTTTTTAAAGAAGTAGGGCAGCTGTTGCTGTTTGCAGTCTCTGCTCTAACTAATTTTGCATGATTCCCGTCACTTAAAAATAAACTAAGCTCCATCCTGGTGGGCATGGGTGGTTGTGTGACCTTTTATTTCACTAGGTTCCAAAGCACCATTTCATCAATCTTTATTCTTCCCTCCTTCTGCCTGCTTTTTCCAAATTCTGCTTGGTATTCTTTTCCTCTTCTGTCAAATGAAGCCCTACCACTTCTACAGTTCACCTGTTTCCAGTCTATTCTATGCTACTTCAGTTCTTGCCATTTATTTTCTTAAAACACTGCAGAATTGGTGATGTGGGTTGAAAATGTTAATATTCATCTGCAGAGCTTGATACTTGTTACAGAAAACATTACTGGATTTAAACTTTACGAGCAGTTTGGGAAGTAAATATCCCACATGTGGGTAAACTGAGGTATGGAAGTAAAATTTTTTCAAGGTTGCAAATAATTCAAAAGCAAAGAAAAAAAAACACACACACACAAAAAAAAAAAAGATCCTGAACTGACCCTAGGTTTACATTTCACTTCAAGTGTCTGCATTCTAGCAACCCACAATGTTCATCATGTGGAAAGAGTAAGTGAAATGAGCGATGTGATACTTTAAGAATCCTTTAAAACATCACTATTACACTTTGAATGGTCATGAAAATCTGTTTGGATTTCCTGTTTGTTTGTTTTGTTTTTTTTTTCTTCTGCATTGCATAACTTCACCCCAGAATCTTTAAAATCAGATAGTGAAAGTATTTGAGCCCATGTCCCTGCAGTCCTCTAGCCAGGCTCTTACAATGGGTGCTCCATACTTGGGTCTGGGATGGCAAAGCACCTGAAGGTACAGAAAGCCACAGGCACTGTGTTGCCCTAAGTTTCTAAGCACTTCTTTGCTACAGGCACACTCATAATGCTCATGTTTATCTATAAACCCTGCTTGCAAAAACATTTATCTCCAATTGTGGCATCAAATATTTGGGCAATTATAACCTTGATGAAGGCTGAATAGTTTTGAAACCTTCACCACAGCTAGAGGCATCCTTTTTTTTTCTTTGCCTCACACTTGTACTGGGGTTAGGAAGAGGGACCTGGGGGTGGAAGAGGGAGAGGTAGGGATGTCTGGAGCGGTGGGGGAAGGATGCAGTGCTTGTCTGGTTCTTTCAGGTCATGTCCAGAGAGGCCCACCATTCCGCAGAGCTCATATCCACAACCACACACTGACCTTGAAATATCCAGATGTCTCCATATTTCATGTGTTGACCTCTCAAAAACAAATGGTGTTGGAAAACGCTTGCTTCCTAGCATGTGCTAAAACAACAGTTGCTTTCCATAACTTCAGTTGCAGAGCTTTCTGCTATGTGCATGTTTTATTTTTTTTATTTTTTACAGTGCCAACCTCTTCAGAAGTAGCAGGATGTTGTGATCCATACTGATTCCTAATTTGACTACCAGCCACCAATTTTTTTTCAGGAAGTTTTTTGCCAGCTATGTCATAAAGAGAAATCTGCTCTGACTTGATAAAAAAAAAATAGCTTGAACAGCAGTGAGTGCAAAATGATGAGAAGCAGAGCCAGCTCGTCTCCAGCTCACCTTCCTGTTTTCCTCATTAATACTCATTTTTGGGTAATGTCTGAATCCAAAGCAACTTGAAAACATCACGGTAGTGCACAAGTCCAACGAGGCCAGGTCTGAATCTAGTCCTGCATCTAGGGAGGGACAGGTTTGTCCTTTCAAAACCTGAGGTAAGTGCAGAATGAGGATATGACTCGGCCTGTCTGTCACTAATGATCTCTCGTAAAGAAAACAGATGTTAAACACAGATTTTCTTGGAAGCATAATATACCAGTAATTTAACAGGCAGGAATTTGGTTATAACATGCTGACCTTTAGCAGTCCTCTCATAATTTGTTGTAACTTTCTTGCTAAAAACTTGTTTTGAATAAAACCTCAAACATTTTTCTCTAATTTTGAACAGAATACCTTTAAATGAATCAAAACCTAGTTTTTCTCGATTTTTCCTTTTTAGGCTCACTTCCTCTAAGTAGTTACAGGAAAATCAGAAGCAAGTATTCACTGGAATAATTAAAGCCAGTATTGAAATAGGTAAGGGCAGGAGTCCTATAAAAATATGCAGTTGGAAGCAAAAATAGAGGAAAAAAATATATGTTGCAGACCATAAGTGAAATAGCTTCTTCAGCTCTGGAAAGCTCTGGGAGGATGGTGTCTGCCTTGAGACAGGAAGAACCCAGCCTCCTGCCTTGATCCCACGCTGTCTCTCATGGGGCTCAGTCGTAGTCCCTGGGCCCTCTTCTGTGGCGTGAAGAGTTGTGACTCCTCTTCCAGAGTTTGTTGGTGGATGCTTTAGCTTGTGTTAGGGTATGGTAAGATATTAGATATTTAATATAGTGTGAATATTTTAACTTTTGTGGGGGTCACAAGTACTGTGAAATACCTTAATCTGGTTTTTCACACAGTCCGTGTTGTATCCTGGCTGCCCTAGCTGCATTTTAATACTTCACTTTTAAATTCCCCTGTAAGCTTTAATTAATGCACCTCTAAGTCTCAAGGTGATGGCTGAAAACATGTTTCTCAATCCTTCTCCCCTTGAGGTCAATGGAGAAGGCTGGCTTAATTTCAGTGGCAAGACGTGGCACACTCTGTTTGAGGTGTGTTTGTGGTGGGCTCGGGGGGCACTTTGCACCCCAGCAACTGTGAGGAGTGCGGCCTTGCTCCATGCAGGGCCCAACAGTTAGGTTGTTGGTCTCGTCACCTCCTGAGATCCCTGCATGGAGGGGCTGGTGATGTACCTCCATCAGTCCTCAGCACCTATCTTCTCTCCTGGAGAGCTGGAGAAGTGTGGTGGAGCTGGAGGCCCTCCCTGCCTTGTTCAGTGGGATACTTGTTAGTAGGGGCACAGTGTTCCTGCAAATGTGCATGGATTTTCACAGACTCCTCTTTGCCAGCTGAGGACATAGGAAGGGGAGGAATTCAAGGTTTGGTATGTTGTTTGTGGTAGGGGCTGTAAAAGGTGCTCCATTCCTTAAGCCTTCTGTTTATCGCAGAAGTACCCCCAGGTGACAGAAGGCTGAAAAAGTGATTTTCAACTTCCTGTGCTTTCAGCAGTGACTTCTAACCCTGACCTACAAAGCATAAAGGGAAAGAATCTGAGGAATGTACTCAATGGCTGTGGAGCAAAACCAGCTACTTTTAATGAGAGTGACCAAGAAGCACAAACCTCTCCTCTTCCCTGAGCACAGGCTAAGGGCAGAGATGAGGTATGAGCAGGTGTTCTCCCCTCCTGGAGCCCACCTCATCAGCATGGGTCTTTAGCACCATTCTCTGTGAGAGTGTGAGAAATGTGTTGAAACCCTGACTACAGTTTTGCATTCACTTTTTCACTACCAAAATTCTTTCGGGCACGTAGGAGTAGTAACTGCTGGGAGTTGTGCAGAAATGCTGACTTGGAAGCTGAGAGCTGCTGCAAGAGCTGGGTGCCTTGTTTGCAGGAGAGGAACCTCTGTGCTGGCACAAGGGACTTACACTATGTGTGATGCTGCCTTGGGATATCTTCTGAGAGCATAGCTTCCTCCTCAGCCTGGTTTTGAAGTCTGTCAGGCACCTGGTCATAGTATAACAGTGGTCACAAAAAAAAAATTGTTCTCTTTTGGCGAAAATAAGCAGAAAGCCCTGTGCTCTAAAATATTTCATCTCTGCCATGATTTCAGCTGAATTCCAGTCATTGTTTTCCAGCTCATGCTACACAGCAGAAGTTCATAGTGATTTGCCATAGGATAAGCAGCATCTTGTCTCCAAAAATAGTTCACTGTCATGCATAGATCCAATTTTGCTTTTATTTTGAACTTTGCTTTTTGAGGGGTGTTCTCTACCTTCCTGGTTTTGAAACAGGAGACAAAGATATAGAAGTCTACTCCAGCCTTAAGCATACCATGCGAGATGAACTAATCACTTCTCTTGGGAATGCTGCAGGTTGCTTGCAGTGGAGAATGTCCTGTAATAACATGGGAGTTTATATTTAAGAACTTTTAAGCACCCCATTTTCATATCTTAAGATGTAGAAGAATAGATGAACATATGAAAAGCAAACACTTGGGTAATTCGAGTTAGATGGGCGTGCTGCTGGAAACACTTAGCAGGGGTGGGAACACTGCACGGTGGGGGTGAACACAGGAGATGTTGTATGGACTTTGCAAAGTGCAAGTGCAGTAAGCTGGAAGATGGGGAGGGGATTTATCCTGTGTGAATAGGTGCAACATGCATCCTGGTGTTGTACATTGGAGCTGAATGTGGTTCACTGAAAATATTCTAGTAGAACGGAACGTTTTAGGCTGATGTCAATTTAATTCTGAGGAGTGCAATAGCACAAGAAGTACTAAGTAAATTTGCTTGAATTGGAGAATCAATGTTACAAAAAGCCATATATATTATAGCTACAGCTATCCTTTTACAAGAGCTACTGATTATCTGGTCACAGTATGGGTTTAGTGATATTTGCACTGCTCTCAACCTCAAAAAAGAAATCTAGTTTCATATAGAAATAAGTCTGAGTTAAAAAGTTCAAGCTGTAGTCAAGTCTTGGACTGAGTTGTTCCTGTTGGGCTACCAGTGAAATGGCTCAACATTGCTGTAACAACAGCTCAATGGCTCAACAGCTGTAACATTAGGCAGGGGATTCTCAAAAAAAAAAAAAGGGGTAAATGTGTTTAGGCATGGTCCTGCTTCCATGCAGGGATGCAGGTCCCCCTGAACCATTTGCACTGTGTTGGTTTACGTCTGAGATCTGCTCTGGAGCAAGCTGAACATCTCTGTGTAGGCAGAGATAGGCTTTTCTGGTCTGCCTCCAGGTGTGGACGAGAGGATGATGAGCATCAGAAACCAAGTCCCACTTGAACTACAGCTGTGAGCCAGGCCACACCAGCTCTTTGAGGGATACTGGAGAAGTGAACGGCAAAGCCAGTGTGAACTTCCCTGCTGGGGGTTTTATGTGTTAGCACGTGAGCTGGTACATGCTGGGTGTGCTGGAATGCATCAGAAATTTGAATAATTTTTTCTAGCGTATTGACTGTGGGTGCTAAGGCTGTATGCCGCATGTATAGCACTGACATGGCAGTCGGCTGGGAAGTTGCCTTCATCAGTGGCTGCATCATTACCTTAAATAAACTTGACTGGAAACTCTAGTGTCAAAAAAACAAAGTGAAGATCTTCATTTGGATCACTCCCACTAATGTACTTTGCAGCTGTGGGCAAGCTGTGAATCACACAGGAGGAAAACTGCGGTGGTGGAGAGCAATCTGTCCTGCACAGAGCTGCTGTCAGTGGTACGGTGTCAGGTCCTGCACTCAGCTGCTTGGCTGCTGCTGCGCTGTGCTGGCCATGGCACTGTGGCCTGTCTGCACCTGGTCCTCTGCAGCCATGATTGAGCAGAGCGTTGGGACTTGGAGAGAAGAGAAGGGCAGAAGCCTCATCAAACATGTGGTGTCCATTATAAAGGTGGCAATGCTTTCTGAGACCTGAGAGCTGTGCCAGAGCCAGAGGTAGAGCCTGGACTGTTTTAGTTCTTAGTTCTCCGTAAAGCTGAGAAAATGCCAGAATGTTGTTATTGTACAAATGAGGATGCTGTAGTTTCTTTAGAGAAATATTCTACTAGAATGCCTGAGGTCCACGCTTGAAGGTTGTCCCTACTTTCTGCCATGTGCCTTATAAACGCGGAGTAAGAGCACACACCATATAAAAAGGATTGTGAGGAAGCAAAATGCTATTGATGAGTGCCAGCAGTTGCATGGTGCAGGTGGCCTGTCTGTGAGCTTGTGCTGCAGAAAGGAATAGGAAGGACAGTTGTCAGGTAGCTCTGTTACTACCTCATCCCAAGTACAGGGACAGCACAGAGAAAACACAATTTTGAGCAGTTGTAAGTTGAGCGAAGGATGGAGCTGACAGAGAATGAGAACGTAGAAGTTGGAGATGAATCTAGAATGTAAGCAGCAGATGTGATAGAGGAGCGCAGGCACTAGAAAGCTTGGCTATAGGATGTCTATCTTCTGGGTGGCTGTAGTGAAGCACAATGGACTTTTTCAAGGTGAACAGACATTCTGCTACAGTAAATAAAATGCAGCTGATGGCAGCCTTCATCTGTGTATTTTATCTGTACTGCTGAAGGTCTAGAGGCAGCTAAATCTTCCAAGTAGTTCCTAGGTTCAATCAGATGTTGCTCAGATGTGAAGATTAAGAACACTGAAAATAAGACCTGCATTACGTAGCCCATAGTGAGATTTTCTGCAATTTGTTGCTATAAAGCAAGGGATAGTATCAAACCTTTCTTAATGAGGATTTGCCAGGCTCGCCCTGAACTGATGTCCAGATCTCTGTGGGATCTCAAAGCAAGGGAGAGACTGTAGTTTGGACAGGAGGAGGAAGGTCTGCATAAAGTAACTGTACAAGACCAACTCAGAAATGTGAGTGGATGGGTTGAAAAAAATAGGAACAAGGAAACATCTCTTCAGAGAAATGGCAGAGTCTAACAGAAGCAAAGGGGTAGGAATACCTAAACTGAAGAGAAGAAAATACATTTATTAACAGATTAAAAAATGGGGGGGGGGGGGGGGAGGGGAGGGACAATGCTTTTAGTCTCTTGACCTGTTTCCTCTAGTGCTCCTGTTTCTTCTTGCTTTTTTGGTATTTTGAGCATCAGAATTCTTGCCGTACTCTTGAAGCTTTGAAAGCAAATGGGAAATCACTAGTCCCAACCCTGACCTTATTTCCTGTGCTACAATACAGAGACAACCCAAGGGAACTTTCAGGTTAGTTGGACATTCCCTATCTTTCTATTTAGATTTTGTTTTCACTTTCCTTACTTGCCCAGCCTCAGTGTTGGCAGCTAGCACAAATTTATTGTGTGATCTTTATCTCTGGCATTGCCCTCTGAATGGTCAGCCCGATATCTCCTATCCCCATAAAGGCAACCTAGCTGTTGTAGATAAAATCTTGTGTACAGTACAGCTCTGGTGTGTCTTTGGGAATGCTCAGTTATAACCAGGAGGAGGAACTGCTGAATGGCCTCCTTTCTTCCTCCCCTGACTGCATGGTGAAGGTGCTGCAGCCACTGTCCTGATGGCAAATATCCTCTGGGAAGAGCACAAAGCAGAGAAGTCTCTTCTGCTAAGGCTGGAAAGTTTCAAAGAGACGGATGAATATCAATGGTCATGAAGGTTTAAACAGATCTCATTAGCTATGTTTCTGCTGGAAAGAAAATGTGGTGGGAGAGAGGTCTTTGATTCCGTACAACAGCCATCCTAGAGTAGTGTGCAACTGATATGCTTAATCCCAGTAAAATCAATTGATGGGTAAGATAGGAAGATGTTATTGGCATACACTTGTGTATTGAACTTTAGATTTAGGACAGACTCCTCTGAAGTCAATTGAGAATTGACTAGGTTTAATTGAATAAACTCTTTATCTTCCTTGCTAACATTACTTTGTGATTTTTTCTTAAGCAGAAGAAGAGGTGGTGGTCTTCAGTGCATGCTGTATTTATTGACAGTAGACTTACAAACAAATCTCTTGATTTCAAACCTTCCAGTTGGTTGAAGTTAGTGAAACTCTAAAACTAGTTGAGAGCTTTCGCTAAGCCTTTTTTTTTTTTTTTGTAGGAACTTTTAACTGTTGCAAATGAGTTATACTGTTTTATTCAGAAAATTATATACTTTTACCAAGTATACTGCTACCTAATTGGTTTCCTATAAGCCTTTCTCTGTGTGTCCTCTGAAACAACTTGTGCAGAGTTTAAACAGATTTTAAAATTTGCTCACTTAATTATTGTTTGTAGTTTGGATCATTACCTGAAATGTTATCTGTCTGGAATTCAAACATAACATTGGTAATTTGATAAGTCCATACGGCCTCTTTTGAAATGGCAATTTTGTACTGTTTCTTTTCAAATATCTCTGCTGACAGTCAAACAAATGTACAATTTATGAAGATGCATTTTAAAGCTCTGTTAATCTACTGGCCAGCTTCAGACTGTAGTTAAAAACATGCCTGGTTACACCGGAAAAACATCTTCTCAGCAAACTGTCAACTTTCTTCTGGGTTAAAGCTCATAAACATTTTTTATTTATGAAGATTTAAAAAAGTTTTTTTTCTGTTTAGTTTCATAAACCAATCATGACTTAATCTGTTACATACTGCTAAGAAATATGGGTTCAATTAGTTCACTTTTTATGTCAACCCTTTGTCCAGGTCTGCATTTGCAGCTTTTAACTCTTACAGATTTATTTTCATGTATTCAGTTTTTAACTCTGAGACTTGGAACAACCTAGTGTACAATTTATCACACTAGTAATATTTTTCTCAAAGGTAAAGTAAGACCAAGTAATCTGTTGTATTAAATGTTTCTTTTTAAAGAAAAGACAATTATGTATTTGCCTGAATTTGACTTATTGAACATGTCTAGGCTGTTATTTCTGGACTGAACAAATAGTTCTGTGCTGCGGATCCTCAGTTGAACATTGTTTTCGTATAACAACCGAGGTTTAAAGCAAGTAGAGCCTCACTGTGATGTTAACCAGAATATTATCTGTTTGGGTTACAGAATTTTCTTACATAATGTGCTTCACTGTTACTTCCAGAGTTCGGCAGCTGTTAAACAAATATTGCCACAGAGTGTCTGCAGATTTCAGTGTTTAATTTCCTCTCTGCTATTGTTTGTCATTCAACAAAATACAAGTATGTAAAGTTGATCAATAGGGAAAGAAAGTGGCTTCTTTAAGTGGTGTCCTGGAAAAAAAACTATGTATTTCTAATCCATGCATTCTCTAGTTCTTTCTCCAAAAGAGGCAACGTAGGAAGCAATAGTTATTTTTAAGGTACAAATTACTTTTTCCTTGATGGCATGCTAAAATATCAGGAGGTTCATGGATAGGCCAGCTAGGTAATGATGTCTGTGGTGCTCTGAGGAGCCCAGAATAGGCTCTTCAGGATGGCTTTCCTAGTGGAACACGTGAGTTCCTGTGCCCGAGGCATGATTTACATTTTTTCTTAATGCTATTTACTTGATATTATTTCCTAGTTAAGTAATAGCTTTTGTGTGAATCATACCTACTTTGTCTCAAACTAATAGCGACTGCTTTGTCCAGTAAGTATTTAAAAATGGAATTGGTGCATGAAAATAGTAGCAGGCAAAGAAGCTATAGAGGAGAGGCTGAGGGGAAGGAATCCTTCTTGTTGCTAGAAAACCCTGATGGTTACTTGTAGTTAGAGAAATGTGTTTACAAACTCATTAGGGATGTTTGCCAACTCTTGAACTTAACCTGAAAGGCAAAACTACCACTGCCTTCAGGATTTAAACCTGAAACAATTACACCGATGAAGAGAGCTGCCTGTGAATGGAGGACAGGTGTCTGACAGTGGATGGTGGCATTTCACTGGTGAGGGATGGGAGGGAAAAACAAGGAAAAGAAAGTAATACTCTAAAAAAGAGACACTGAAGATGATACAGTGCACTAGCTGGAATAAGCCCTGAACACAAGATTTTCAAGCAGTGGTCATATTTTAATAGTTTAATAGAAATTAATAGAAATTCCAACATGCTCAGAATTAATTTGAAAAAATTTCCAAGTATTTCTTTTTCCACAACTCCATAGTAATAGCTGCTACAGGAGGGACATGAAATGAATCTATTGAATCAAGGATTTTAGAAAGATTATAAATAAAATGTGTAGGCTATTTATTAGACTGCTTTCTAAATGAACAATCTAATCTCTTGTCTGTGTAACTTCATTATTGGTAATTGAAAGGGCTCAAATATTTTTCCTCGTGTTTTAACAGCAGATGTGGACTAGTCCAAGTGCATTGAGACTGTTTTTCCAGTTGCCAAGAGACAGTTTTCTTCGAGAATGCCCTGTGTTATGATGGCAGTCTTGGTGCCCTCGAGTTTTCTTGGAGGGTGCAGGGAGTCAATGTTCTGGTAACTCTTACCCCTGCGAAGAGTGACATGAGCTCAGATTCGCTAATGTATGGAGAGCACCAGCAGGCAGCTGCTGATGTTCAAACATGTTGAATGTTAAAAACTTTTTTTTTTGTTCTGCCAATGACTTTATACCTTCAGGAAAAGGAATTCAGTTTTCATGATGAAAAGAAGAGAAGATATATTTTAATTGAAGATTGTTTTTTAAAAAAAGTTTAACAGGCTAATAATAAAACCATTCCAAGCTGCCCGCCAGCTACTGTGAACAATTATTTGCTTATGTTGTGAGTGCTGTGGCTGTACTTTAAAAGTTTGCTCCCTGATGCCAGTGATCACGTTGCATTGTTCCTCTCCTATTATTGACATCAGAATGTGGGCCAGGAAATCCTGAGTCTTTGGCTCATTAGTCTTATGAGTTGAGAATTATGATTAGCTATGAGTTAAGGAGTTGGACTCGATGATCCATATGGGTCTCTTCCAACTCAAGAGACTTTATGATTCTAAGAATGTTTAATGGAATGAGTGATGGATGTTTGATAACCTTTTCTAAGTGGATTTCTTTTCTTTTCTTTTTTTCTTTTCTTTCTTTTCTTTCTTTTTCTTTCTTCTTTTCTTTTTTTCTTTTCTTT